>NC_073230.2:126749375-127452500 GCF_029281585.2 Gorilla gorilla gorilla
AATTTATTGTTTTTAATCCTATTAGGACTACATGTAGTGACATACAAAATTAAAACGCTCATAAAATTCAATATTTATCTAAACTTTATGATATTTTCCTACTGATACTCATTAGCTCTTCTTACAAAAGTAGTATTTTTACTTCATACTTACAAGAAGGCTCCTCTCTGGTACATTTTACCTTTTGTATTTTCTTAAAAACAAACAAACAAACAAAAAACAGGCCCACAAAAATTAAATCAGTACTTATTAGAAATGGATAAACAGAGAAATTATAAACACGAAGGCATAAAACCTCGACTGCAAAGCAAACACAGGCAACATGAAGGCATCGCACTACAGTCCTCTGTGGAACAGGAGGGAATGGGGCTCATACTCAGCCTCTCTTTCATTCTCTCTTTAGATCTCATCCAAGGGGTCTTGGTTGTTGATATTCTCTTATGAATACCAATATATGTAAATGGTTTGCTATTCTTTTGGGTTTTGTTTACATTTTTCTTTTTTCACCATAAATCTAGGCTTTTGAGGGGAGGAGACAGTTTAAATATATTTTTCAACTGCCTTATATGGAAATATTCCATTGCAGCTGTAATTTCCTGGGAAACCCTATTTTTAATAAGTTATCTGAAAGACAAATTTTTTTTTCAATTTGTTTTCAATCTTTAGACCACTCAAGGGTCTTCTTACACAGAACTACAGAAGATATATCAGTTGCCTTATTTTTTTAGAGGTCTGCAATATATTTTTAAAATCTTTACAAAAGAAAAATGCTTTATAAATACCAAGTATTTTAAAACTGTAAATATGTTTTATATCTTCACTAACGTTTCCAATGTTATGATTCCTGACAATCATAAAAATGGTAATACTTAAGTTAAGAGGTTAAATAGTGCTTAAGACAGAACAGACCGGTATTCATACAGCTACTCTAATGATGTTAGCAAAAGGTCAATCAGTTTTGCAGCGTCATACGCAAACATTAGTAAGGTGAGCATCCTGCACAACATGCCAGGAGGAAGGGAATGACTGGACATGCAATGGCAGAGGGAAGGAGTGAGAACAGCTTCCGGCATCAGCTTCAGAGGGTGGAGAAGGTTAATGTCATAGCCCAGATCATTCTTGTTTTCTGATTTAGCCTTTAAGCCAATCATACATGGAGGATAATTTTTAAAAGATATGTTTCAATAGGGAAAAGGTGTAAACCAAATTAAATCAAATGTATCAAATAAAAAAAGAAAAAACAGAAAAAACAATTTCCAAGGGTATGGAAACTCAGTTGCCTGGAGTGATTTCTGGTTTAGGCTTCTGTTCATCTAACATTTGAAATGTGTTTATCTGGCAAGTTCAGGAGGAACAAGAAATTCTAGTTCATTTAGAATTAAGAATGTTATGAAAAAATTTAACATTTGGCTATAAAGGTTGCCAAATAGAGTTTGGGTAATTTATACTACAATTCATTAAAAGGGTAACTTCTGTCATTCCAATTTTCCTTGGGGCTCTAACTTAGTCATAATTTTTATAGATAAAAGCTTACATGGAAACACAGGATTCTAGAGTTGGAAAGATCATGGGCCAGTAGTTCTCCAAGGAGGGAGAGGTAGTTTGAAAATTTATCAGGCAAGTTTAAATCTTTTTTTGTTTGGGAATATTATTATATAATTTTGGTTCAATGTTTTGAGACATGGTCTCACCGTGTCACCCAGGCTGGTGCACAGTGGCATGATTATGGCTCACTGTAGCCTTGACTTCCCGAATTCAAGTGATCTTCCCACTTCAGCCTCCTGAGTAGCTGGGACCACAGGTACACACTACCATGCCCAGCTAATTTTTATATTTTTTGTAAAGATGGGATTTCGCCATTTTGCCCCGGCTGGTCTTGAACGCCTGATCACAAGTGATCCTCCTGCCTCGGCCTCCCAATGTGCTTGGATTACAGGTATGAGCACTGCAGCCAGCAATGCTTTTGTTTTTAAATGAAAAAGCTAATGGCTCAGAGGGAATTAGCTCTCTAGGGTGATACTTAGAAAGGGGCAGAAATGGACTAATCCTGCCTTACTACACTTAGTTCAGTGCTTGTTTGATCACTGAAATTGGAAGAGACACCTGCCAGGTATTTGACAGATGTGTGTTGTCCCTGTGCCTTGCTTTGGGCAATCACAATGGAATCAGTGGCTGTTTGGAAGGTTAATCCCCTTCAAAGGGCTCATGACCTGGAGAGGCACAAGCTCAACCAGGCACAGACAGGTTAGTAAGCAGGGTGGAGGCAGCTCTGGTGTTTCTTAGTTGCAATGGTCACAGTGGCGAAAATAGGCGCAATCTAAATGCAAAACAGAGTTGAAATCCTCTATCTTATTTGGAAAGATCAGCTGAACTACATTTATACTTGAGTTGTAGAGTCGTACACCCCCATTGTGTAAGTGTAATCACACTTCCATTTCCCAGTCTAGGTGCTCAGTAAACACTGGCTGAATGACTCAAGGCCTCCAGTGCCTCCATTCTCCCTTAATAAGCCACATCTTCTAAGCAAATGACATAGACACTGGTTATTCTACCAAAAGTAATTCAGAAGTTCTGAGAGGAATAAATAAATAAAATACTTTGGTAAAATTGCAAAAGTCAGAGAGTAGAAAATAAGGAATCCGATTTCCGTATCTTCAGTTGCTGGTAGTTTTTTGGTTTCTGGTCTATATTGTCTTTTGCTCTCCAGACATAAGTGAAGGGCATTTTTCAGAGGAGTTATAGCTCTTTTATCTAAAATTTTACTGAATCCTAGGGCAGGACATCCTGGTGAATAGATAATAGATTAGTAAATCTCTGTCTTTAAAAGTTAACAGATTTTAATCCGTTAACTTTTCAATCCTGTTGACAAAATGTTCCTCAGTCATAGATCCTGGTTTTAAAGCTTCTCTGCCGAAACCAAAGGGCACGTGCAGCTAAACCCAGGACCACAGTAATGACTAAGGCAACAAGTGGCAAAGCCTCAAGGTCTCAAAGTAAAGATGGCTTTGTATTTTTTTTAAGTGACAAAACTTCTATATCCTAGGAAGTGTTTTCTACTTTACAGTCTATGCATTTATGGCAATAGCACTGCCACTGCTCCACACATTTCTGGAATTTGTGTTTTGTGACTGCCCAAAGATCTTATAGTACATTCTCTATTCTCCTGAGTAGCAAAATTCCTCTCTGAGGGTGGATTTAATTTGTAAGAAACAGCCAAAATTATTTTAGGCCACGAGAAGAGCTGTTCAACTCAGTAATACCATTTTGGATCAAAAATATAGAATGCTGAATGCCTGTAAAGACATCTCAAAATAATACTAAAATCAATTCCATAGCAAATTCTCAAAAATACTGTAAGTAACAATATCATTGAAGCAGTAATATCACCTCTATTTATTGATTACTCATGCTATTCTAAGCTCAATACCAAGCTGACAGGTTATAGGATCCAATCCTCCTAACAGCCACCCTCCCCCATATGAGTAGCATAAGAAGTCACCAAAAATGCACAATTGTAAATGGCAGAGACTAGATTTCAACATAGATCTAACTTCCAAGTCCATGCTGCTTCCAATTCCCTATTTCGCCCCTCAAAATATGGATAAAGCCTCTCAAAGACCTTAATTTCAAGTTGATAGCTTATAATTGGACAAATAAATCCTAGTGTACTGCTGTCATCACCTGATAATTAGCAAATATGATGCTGTTTGCTTTTCTCTCTCTCCCCTCAAAGTATTAAATATAACAACTGTTCAAACCTTCCTGTAATTATAAAAGTTCTCTCCCATTAGAACCAACAATCTCCACCAACCACTAAGATCCCATGGTAGGAAAGACTTCTTCAAAGTGTCAACAGAACTTTGTCATCCACATTTTGAGGGGTAAAATTGGGAACTGAAAACAGCATGGACTTTGCAGTTAGTCAGATGTGTTTGGAATCTAGTCTCTGCCATTTACAATTATGTATTTTTGGTAACATTACTTTAGAGCCACATTTGCTTAGTAAATAACTAATCCAGTCATGTCAATAAAAAGCAATACTTTCTCTAGCACTGTATAACAAAAGGGAAAAATCCACCTCTTCTTTGTTCAAGAGTCCCAGATTCAGTGACTTCATAAGCCACACCTGCAGTGGAAACCTCCTGTGACATAGCCCATATGCTATGTTAACCATCTGTGCCCGAGTGTTGGAAGACGGCAGCACTAAATAGGGTACATGGCTTTTGAAATAAACTAAATTTAGAACAGATTTATAAATATTCACACTCCATTTCTGAAGGTAAAAAAAAAAAACACGAAAACACCAAACTGATATTAGAACTTAAAATATACCAATTACGGAACAAATCTAGTCAATTTGGTAATCCAACATAGTGTTAATAATTACTTGAAAGGTCTTTAAAAATGTCATCTCAGAAGGAACAGAATTGAACACGTACTGTCTGATCATGACCCACTGAGGTCTCGTGAGATAAATATTTAATAAGAAGGAATACTCTTTTCTCCCATGTAAATATTTTAGTCTCTCTAAATTAATGGTCTCCATGTGCTTTAAGCCACTACTTTCAGGTTATCTTAAATGAAGAAAGCACTTAGCATAGCGAAACCGCAATTCATATAGCAAGATGAATCACCATACCCTGGAGCCTTTTAAAAAATACAAAAATAGAGAGAGAAAGAAAAGAAATGGGGGTGGGGGGAAGCATCAAATTAAAAAAAAAAAGTTTCAAGGCAATGTGAAGAAAATCAAGGCAAGTGAGAAGAGAGGCCATATTCTTTAAAAAGGGTATAACATTTCAATCCCTTTACCTGATGCTGTTACCAGGAGGCTGTCTGAGGCACCTGGTCTACAGGATGAGGCACTAACGGGGTTTATGGAAGAGCAAAAGGCAATGGTGGTAGGAATGACAAGGGAACTGTCTGAACATGCAGGTTGGTTCAGTCCGGGGGTTGCAGCAGGCCAGGCACCCACCTGAGACGTGGCCAGGGCTGAAACGGCACAGCCTGCAGGTGCCACAGTTAAATCTATGGATGGTTTTGGTGGCAGCTGAGGGGAGGATGACTTAGGAAGGTTCTCCTCATTGATCACCCTGTTCCCTTGTGGCAAACTGGAAGGAGTCGAAGCCACAGTTTTGTTATCAACTTTGGCCCCTGTGTTCGAGGCCCTGCTGCTGTCTATAATAACCTTGAGTTGGGGGTGTGGTGGAGAAGGAGTTTGGGAGAGCCCTGGCTTTTTTGGAGGGATAGGAGGAGGATTTCCTCTGTCAACTCGTGCTACACCATGAGTCTTTAAACTGGTCCGACCAACTGGAGGGTGGGTGCCAACATCCCCTGTTGGGGGAGCTCCAGGCCTTGAGGGAGCACCTGCTTGAGGGCTTGTAAATCTTGACAGTGCTTGGGTCACAGTATTCCGAGCTAGTTGTTTGGCCACTAGGTTGTCACGACTTGTAGGCGAGACATCTCTTGACGGAGGACTTTGGGTAGTATTTCCATTTTGGTCTGGGTCGTTAGCATTGCCCTGAAATCTAAACCTAGCTGCTTGGATTCGTGGGTTTAGACCTGGATGCAAAGAGGTGTTGGCACATGGTGAATGTAAACTGTGCATAGGTGGAGCTTGTGAGTTCTGAGGAGCTATGCCTGGTGTTTGAGCAGTGGGAGGGGCAGCATTACTGGGAAGTGGGGGTGTGCTACTGGTTGGATCCGATGTTGAGCCAGTGCTTGGTCCATTTTCCTCAATTTTGTTTGCACTTGGAGGTGGGAAAGCGGGTACAGAAGCGCCAATCAAGTCACCATAGGAAGCCTGCCTGTCAATACCCGGTCTGGCCATAGTGGCACTGGTGCACACGCTCCCTTTTGCATTTGCAGAAACTAGGGGACTCCCTGTGGAAGGTTTTACAGGCATGGTTAAAGGCAACTTTTTCATGTGGTCAGCACTTTCTGTCACTAGGTCTGTCTGGCATGCAACAGACCTTGTCACAGTTCCTTCTGTTCCCACAGATATGGAAACCAAACGCCTATCTTTTGTCTTCCGTGGAAGAGAGAGGCTTGGTTTGCTGTCACTTCCCTTTTTCAGTTGCTCAATCATTTTCCTCATCTTGTCTATCTCCTCTTTGAGGTCAGTGGTGTGTGCTTCTTCCCGGTTCAGCTTGGCACGAAGCTGTTCCCGCTCAGTGTCAAACTCAGAGAGTTGTTTTTCCATCTGAGCTTCCATTTCTGTGCTTCTTCGTTTCTCAGCGGAGAGTTCCTCTTCTAATTCATTCGTCTTTTTCTTTTCCTCTTCCAGTTTGGCCATTACGTCTTCGAGCTTCTGGGCCTCCTCTATGACTTTGCCTGAGAGCTGCTTGCACTCTTTGACCAGCATCAGGACCACCTGCTTGTTCTTGCCACGCTCTTCCTCAAGGCGGGCAGCCAGCTTCTTGTGCTCTTGCTCAAGGGCTTGTAGCTGAAGCTTCTCCATTTCCAGCTGAAAGAAATTCACAGGAAAACCCTGATTAATATACAGAATTTTCTTTTCACCAAGGAAATGCTTTTTATGAGATTTTTATTAATTTTCTAACAATTAAATAATTCGGGTTAGCAAAAACGCCACATTTTCAAAAAGTGTTGTGATAAGAAATATTTTAAAGACCCATTAAAATGAGAAAATAGACGTAAATGGCTTTATAAAGACATCTAAATTACAACAATAGAGAATTTTTAAAGTCTATTGAAGTTAACTACAGAAAAAGAGAACAATAATCAGATGCTTTAAATCACAGCACAGGGATCAGAAAGGTCTATTTTTATAAAAACACAGCTCTGTGATGGAATTGGTGATATTTTTAAAAAAGGTTTAATGCTTTAAAATTATTAATCTCTGAGGTAAAGTGTCATGAAAAGTACTGAAAACTGAGGACTTCAGTTAAATTCTAAGCCCCCATGTTTGCTAATTGTATTACCTATCTCAGTAATGTAACTTCTTTGAGCTTCCTATGATGAGTTGTTGTGGAAATCATATAAAATTATATATGAAAGAAAGTTCTTTGAAAACTCTGAAGAGCTAAACAACGATCTTATTAGAACTACATTTGGTGTCAGTGAACCCGGAGCCTGACCTTGTCTCCTACTTTGATCCTGCTTACTCCCTTAGCTTCACTGGATGCCCGAGTTTCCTAAACATGGTCCTGCCTCGGGGTCTTTGTCCTTGCTGTTCTCTCTGCATGGGATTCCCACCACACACCTTCCCGTAGCGCCATGGCAGAAGAGTGACCTGTGGGAGGGTGAGTAGGAGCAAAATTCCAGCCCTCTCTCCCTTCCTTGGATTTCCCTACTCACCCAGCTGCCTGCCCAGGCATGAAGACGGGGGTGCCTTTTCCTTCACAGAAAGGCACTGTCTGTTCACCAAGCCACAGGCCCTTAGGATTGGTGCTTTCCAGAGTGAAATCATTTTTCTAACTGATCAGCCTAGACAGGGAGCTTTCAAAGCCTTTCTTTCTCCAGATGGGGCTTTCTAATATACACAAAAGCTCCCAATAGCACAAGAGGTTGGCTTGTTCATTTCTTCCAGACTTCTGCTCAGCTGTCACCTTTACAATGAGGCCTTCCCTCACCACCCTGTGGGAAATAACAGTTGACAAACTCCCACCCTTGTGTTTATCAACCTTTGTTCACTACCTGCCTGCAGCCCCCTCACCCCAAATGTGACTTTACTGAGGGCAGGGACTGTGTCCTTAAGACCTAGAACAGTGGCTGGCACACAGTGGTGCTTAATAAATTGTATATTGAATGAATGAGCTGAAATTAACATAGTTCCACTGATAACAATCAACTTCCGTTACTTCCGTAGAAGTGATGGGCTTTCTGGCTAAGTGGGCAGCCTCACAGCGGCACTAGTCTAACATGTTCCTGCAAATTTCTCACTTCTGTCTAGGGAAGCATCTGTCACGAAGGGCTCATGAAGGGCAAAGGACACACCCCAAGCTGGGATACAGAAGCCAGGTTAGCCTACACGCCTCACTTCCCCAACTAGTGAAATGTTCCACTGGCGGTCCATAATGGGCCTTATGGTTCCTAAAGGTTAAAGTAGATCTACCTGATTATAAAGATGTGGATAGGACTTGTTTTCCCCTGTAGATGTTAAACACAAATATCCTCTCAAGAGAGTCACTACTTATTTGAGTCAAATTTTTGTCATCAATAACAAAGGAAGATACTCTCATGATCTGTAAGTCCTGACGATGTTCCTGTTTCTTACCCTGTTACAAAAATCCACGACTCCTTTCCCCTCACAGTCAGTCATGGAACCAAAAGGAGAAAATGGCTTGCTGTACAACTAATGGTCAGAGATAGTGTTTCTTTACTCTGGGATGCTTCCTGCTTTGACAAACAATTGCTAAATAGCATTGGGATGTGTCCCATAAATAGATAATCAGGAATATAGATTATTCCTCAAGCATAATTACATATATACTTTATTCTACTGGATAAAATTTTGGGAGTAATTCATAAGTAGATTAGGTAAGACTGGGGAACAATAGTGTTGTCATATACTGTTTTTATATGTATATCTTATTCACGTGGGTGTCTTGCACAAATTTGACATATTATTAACTAAAACACATTGAACTCTTCTGAGATGCACCAAATAACAGACTGGTATTAGAAGGCATATGCAAAGTTAGAACTATTAAGAAAATTTAAATCGTATTTTATACTAACCCCAACAAAAAAAAATTCTTACAGCAATGTAAGAAAAACATAAACTAGGCCAGTTTTCCGCTAACTATTAAAATACAAATTTCATCATTTGCCTCTGAAGGTAGAGAATTTTAAGAGCTACCTTCATTTTACAAAACAATAACTAGAGGCCATATTAGTGTTTTTCCTAATGTCATCCAGCTAATGAGTGTCAGTCATGGCAATCACTCGGGGTTCTACCTGTCTCAGGTTTTTCTCACTGTATCTCACATCTTGTCCACAGTAATTCTGCACTATGGATCATCATCTTTCAGAATCAAATTGAGAAGGAGTTCCAAGTGGAGAGCAATTCAGCTAATCTCAAATATTTATACAGAAAACTATACTATTATAAAAGCATCTGTAATCCTTTTCTATCTTTGTCCTCAATCACTTGTGCTTTGTAAATCCTATCTCAAACTAATACATGTCTTAATAAAAGTTTACCACAGAGAGCAGAGCACAGAGGAAACCTCACAATTGATATACCTATAAACACATGGCTCTAAACTCAATCTCTGACTCCCAACCATCAATCACTCTACCTAACTTTATTTAGCTTCCTCTGCCATTTACTACAGGGGATATTTCAAACCTCTGCCTTTCCCCAAATCTTCACCCAGTGACCACTCAACTGACTTAGTCTCTCTTTACAGACTCCTTTATCAAAAACATTCAAACTCACTCACTTCCCCTCTTCATCCTATCTCCTCCTTTAAGCTTTTTCATAGCAACACCAATCTATATTTCCTACCCTTCAATCTAAGGGGGAAAGGTTTCCATCTGCTCAGTGTTGGACTTTCCTTCAGCGCTTAACTTCATTCTCTCCCGTCACCTCTGGGACTCACTCCATCAGTTATTATGTTGCTCTTTTTAAAATATTAAACACCTTTTTCTCTACAGGAGCCTTCCAATCACATTATATAAACACAGTACATAAACATTTTTATATTAAAAAATCTTTGACCATTTCAGCTCAGAGACAAACTATGTGTACTTAAGAGAATAAGGGATGTAGTACAAAATAACATACTCCCATACTTTAAACATAATTTTTATATTAAAAAATCTTTGACCATTTCAGCTCAGAGACAAATTATGTGTACTTAAGAGAATAAGAGATGTAGTACTAAATTCTGATCCCGAACTTACTAGCTGTGTGACCTTTGTAAGTTCTCTAAAAATTGGTTCTGTATGATCCTAATTATGTTATTTTATGGTTTTAAATAAGACAACACGTGTAAATCACATAGCATAGTGCCCGGCACTAAAAAATACCAAGTTTTCCATTCATAACACAATAGACTATTTGTATTATTTTAAAATGTGTGTGTGACTTTGCACTATATTTCTTCCTCTGGAAACACACTAGAGGCATACAAAAATCTAGAGAATACACCATATTAAACATGTAGATGAATGTTTTTATAAGTTAGATAGGGGTTATAATTTAGCAATTATGAAATATATCAGAGAAAGTTCTGCTACCAGTAATGGAGAAGCAATGGTTATTAGACTAATTCTCCTGCAGATAATAATTATAACCCCTTGAAAAACATATAAAACATAGTGATTTAAAGGCTCTTGAGAGCAATAAAAGAGGTAGAAATGAGAGAAGAGTAAACCCTCCTGTAAGAAAGGAGCCATAGCATTGGATGAGATTTGCCTTCATGTAGCTGCTCAGCTGGAGGCAATTCCCTATTCTGGTAGCACTGGCAGCTGAAACTCAAGTACAATGCACTGGTGATATGGGCTTGAGGAGTCAGAGGATGAAACTGAGGTTGCCACGGTTTACCAGCATCCTTGTTTGACCCTTGAATTACACATTCATGCGGCAGACCCCACAGAATGACAGAAGGTGGCTGCTGAATGTCTGACAGAGCTGAGCAAAGACCTCAGATGCTGCCAACTGCAAGGAGACAGAATATGAATCTAACCAGGTTAACTGTTTACTAGAACAAAGTACAGCTCTTCAGCAGGTAACAGAATCCAGAGTCTGCAACATATCATATCATCCTCAGTGTTCAGTATACAATAAGAAATTACTAGACAATGAAATTAAGAAAAAGTGAATCCTAGTCTAGAGAAAAGTAGTCAATAAAAACTGGCCCAAGATGATCCATGCTGGAATTAGCGACAAGGATTTTAAAGCAGCCATTTTCAAAGAAAATATGGTCATAATAAATGAGGGGAAGGGGAATCCTGGCATACAAACGAAAACTATAAAAAAAGAACCAAATGTACAAACAGAACTGATAAGTGTAATATCTAAACTGACAAAAAGTTCACTGAATGGGCTTAATAGCAGATTTGAGAGAGCAGAAGAAAAATAATAATTAATTTGAAAATAAAGCAAAAGAAAGTATTTGATTTGAAGAGCATAGAAAAAAAGATTGAAAAAATTGAACAGCATCTTATTTATATCTAGGGCAATACAAACTGGTTTAAATTCCATGAACTGGAGTTCCAAAAAGAGAAAAAAGACAGAACGCAGAAGAAAAATATCTTGGAAGAAAAAATGGCCCCAAAATTTACAAATTTGATTAAAAAGGCAAACTTACAAAAATCCAGGAAGCTCAGCAATTTCAAAGCAGAAAAATATAAAGTTATACCTAGGCACATCATAGTAAAACTGCTGAAAACAAAGACAAATAATCTTGAAATCAGCCAAAAAATTAAAGACATATTACGTACAGAGAATCTGCAACATAAATGATGGCAATGGTGATAATTTTCTCTAAAATATACAAAGCAGAACCTGACAGAAATACAGGAAAAATAGACAAATCTACAATAATAACAATATCTCACTTAAAAAACCTAGATTAAAAAGCTCAGCAAGAATATAAATAGTATATCTGAAAACACTATAAAAATCACCTGGCCATTGATATTTATAGGGTAGAATATACCAAAACTACAAAAGATATTCTTTTCAAATGTACTTGCTGAGCTATTGAGAACTACCAAACCAATAGATTTCAAAAGGCTAAAATCTTATAGAATGTGTTCTCTGACTAAAGCAGAATTAAACTGGAAATAAATCATAAGATATTAAGAAAACCTCAAAATTCAAAAATAAAACAATATATTGCTAAATAGTAAAGAGGATTAAGAGGAAATCACAAATTTAGAATATATTTGGGGCTGAATGAACATAAGAACGCAGCATACCAAAATTTGTGGGACTCTGAAAGCAGAGCATCTAAAAGCAGCTAAGGCCGATATGGCTTTAAATGTTTACTTTAGAAGAGCTGCCTCAAATCAATCATTCTAGTTTCACGTTAAGAAGCTAGGAAAAGATGGACAAAGTAAATCCAAAGTAGAAGGAATCAAATACCAAAGAAATTGATGAAACAGAAGAAATGATAGAGAAATTAACAAAGCCAAAAATTGTATCTCATCTAAAAGATTAATAATATTGCTAAATATGTAGAAAACCAGATCTAGAAATAGAGAAAAACACAAATTACAAATAACAGGAATGAAAGAGGGGATATCACTACAGATTAAAGAAATATTAAAAGGATAACTTTGTGCCAATAAGTTCAATAAATTAAAAAACCTCTGAAACCTACACTTTCAGAAATTACACAAAATGACATAGAAAATTGGAATGGCTTTATATTTTTTTAAGAGAAACTAAATTCACGATTAAAAACTTCTTCCCAAAGAAAACTCCTAGCTTATAAGGCTGTACTGATGTTCTAGAAAATATTAAAGAAAAAAAAATGATGCCAAACTTACACCCTTTCAGAAAATAGAAAAGACTTCCAACTCACTTTGTGAACAAAAAATTACCTCTATACAAAACAAAATATTTTTTAAATTTACAGAGAAAACATCTCTCTTGGACACAGACACAAAACTCTTTAGCAAAATATAGGCAAATGAAATCCACCAATATATAAAAAAAGTAATAAAAAGGTGACCATGTGAGATTTACCTTAGGGGTCTAAGTTGGTTTAATATTTGAAAATCAATCTGTGTAACTCAATATATTAAAAGATAAAAGAGAAACACCAGGATTATGTCAACAAATGCGAATAAACTATTTTTTTAAATCAAAACCATTCATGATAAAAAAAAACCTTCCAACAAAGAATAGAATGAAACCTCAAATGAGATAAAGAGCATCTATGAAAAGCACAGCTAACATTGTACTTAATGATGAAACATGAAATATTTTTTCCCTAAGAAAAAGACAATAAAGTCTACTTTCACTACTTCTGTTTAACATTGCACTGGAGGTTCTAGTCACTGCAATAATTCCAGGGCAGTGGTGGGGAAGAAGAAAAAGGCAGGCAGGCAAATAATTTGGAAAGGAATAAGTAAAATGTTCTCTATAGATCATATATTTTATATTTTTAACCTAGAAAATCATGAATATACAAAATAATGGCTAGAACTATTTAAGTAATATAGCAAGATTACAGAATACAGTGTGAACATACAAAGTCAATTGAATACCTGCACATTAACAACATTTGAAATTCTTAAACAAATAATGCTATTTACAATAGCATCAAAAAATAAAATATGAGTAACAGCAACAAATGACTTCTAAGACCACTACACTGATAGAAGCCAAATGTTGCTAAGAGATTAAAGATCTGAATAAATGGAGAAATGTACTACAATTATGAGTTGGAAGACTCTACTTTACTAAGATGTCAGTTCTCACAAAATTAGTCTATAGATTCAGTGAAATTTTGATCCCTGCAAACTTTTGGAGAAGCCAAACTGCCCTTAATTTTTTTTTTTTGTAGGGAAGCCCAAAGGATTCAGACTAGCCAAACAATTTAGATAAAGCAAACAAAGCTGGAAGACTAACAGCTCCTGAATTTAAGGCTAACTATTAAAACAATAGTCATCGTTTACCTAAAATTCTAATATAGGTAAGACTAATCCATGATGAAAAAATCAGAATAGTGCTCAGCAGTTTCCTGAGTTAGGGGAGGGACTTATTGGGTAGGTACTGCAGGAACCTTTTTATGTGGTGATAGAAATATTCTATATCTTGTTGGTGGGGTGGGGGATGCACAGATTACCCACATGTATGCATTTTCAAAACTCATTAATTTTTAGACTTAAGATATGTGAATTGTACTTCCTGTAAACTTTTCCTTAAGAATCTGTAAACTAATTTTGAATTCCAGGTTTTCATTTTGGCCTTATACTGCAGTATGAGTAAGTAATTCTGAAACTACTCTGTGTGTTCCACACTTCAGTAAATGAGTAAATATACTGAAGTACAGTGAAAATCGGGTTTCTCACTGGTGGAAAATAGGAGTCATAAATAGAAAAAGGACTGGCATATACTCTATGGCTTGGAATTAGATTCAGGAATGTCAGTGTCAGTATACTGACAGCCTGATACATAGAGAGACAGACAAGATATATAGCTATGTTTTGTGTACATATGAATATGATAAATATATGTAATTTCCTAGCTCCAGATTTGTTGCTAAGTACCATCTCCCATTAAATAGGAAACAGTGCTCCTGGAAGAAATACCTAAGTCCAAGCATTGGGTTAAAGAAAACACAAAATGAGCCTGGAGTATCTTGCTGCAAGTGCTCAAAAATGATGAGAATATATAGAAGAAGCCAGCTTAAGAGGGCTCCCAGTGGCCAAATCTGGGACAGATAGTGATGGTAAGTTTTGAACTCATCAAATAGGCATCCATGACTCCACACTGATGTAATAAACAAGTAAACAGGGGAGAAAGAAAAGCTTTTCCTTACAGCAGAATGCCACATAAAAAATGCAGAAGGAATAATGGGGTTGGAAAATCATCAGTGGATTCTAAAACTAGCAGGTGAACATTTAATGAATAAGATATTTAAAGAATATCAACATATTTCTCCACAAATTAGTTATTAACACAAAAGGAACAATAACAACTAAACAGTGAGGAAAACATGCAAAAGCTGAATAAAATCATCAGGAAACATTAGACAAACTTGAATTGAGTGACGTTTTACAAAATACCTAGCCCATGCTCTTCAGAAATATCAAGGTAAATAAAGCAAAGAAAGATTGAAGAACTGTTGCAGCTTAAAGGAGACTAAAGAGAAATAACAATTAAATGCAATGCCTGATCTTGAATTGGGAAAATAATTGCTACAAAGACCATTATTGGAACAACTGGGGGGAAATGAATATGTGGATTAGAAAAAATGCTGTTTCAATTACAAATTTCCTCATTTTAAAAAACTGTATGGTGATTATGTAAGAGATTGTCCTTATTCTTAGTAAATATACATCAAAATATTTAGGAGTAAAAAACCATATGTCTTTAATTTATTTTCTAATGGTTTGGAAAAATATCTGTGTGTGTGCGCTCACGCATGTATGTGTGTAAAGGAAAAGGAAAAAATAAAGCAGATTAGATAAAATATAAACAACTGTGAATCTGGGTAAAGAATGCTGATACCATACTATTCTTGCAACTTTTCTGTAAGGTTCAAATTATATCAAAATTAAAAGTTTGGAAAATGTAAGCGGCACTACAATAGAGGAAAATTACAATTATATAAGAAACAGATATGGTAATCACTTGAATATGAGGAAGGATTTCTTTTAAAAGCTTCAAAATAGTCCTATGCAGAAGAGCAAAACTGGATCCACACCTTTCAACATATACAAAAAATAACTCAAGATGGATCAAATATTTAAACATAACATCTCAAACTATAAAAATCCTAGAAGAAAATCGAGGAAATACCATTCTAGACTTCAGCATTGGCAAAAAAAAAAAAAAAAAAAAAAAAGTTATGGCTAAGACCTTGAAAGCAATCACAACAAAAATACAAATTGTTAAATGGGACCTAATTAAACTAAAAAGCTTCTACATGACCAAAGAAACACTCAATGAATAAACACTCTAAAAAATAAGAGAAAATATTCATAAACTATGCATCTGACAAAGGTCTAACATCCAGAATCTATAAATAACTTAAATCAACAAGCAAAAACCAAATAACCCAATTAAAAAGGTGGGCAAAGGACATGAACAGACATTTCTCAAAAGAAGATATACGAGTAGTCAACAAACATGAAACAATGCTCTATATCACTAATATCAGAGAAATGCAAATCAAAACCACAATGAGATACCGCTTCACACCAGTCAGAATGGCTATTACTAAAAAGTCAAAAAAAAAAAATAGATGCTGAAGAGGCTGTGGAGAAAAGAGGACACTTATACACTGTCGGTAGAAATGTAAATTAGTTCAGCCACAGTGGAAAGCAGTTTGGAGATTTCTCAAAGAACTCAGAAATACCATCCAACCCAGCAAACCCATAACTGGGTATACACCCAAAGGAAAATACATTGTTCTACCAAAAAGACACATGCATGCCTATGTTTATCTCAGCACTATTCACAATCAGCAAAGACATGGAATCAACCTAGGTGCCCATCAACAGTGAACTGGATAAAGAAAATGCGGTACATATACACCATATACGCCATACGTATACACATATATGCCAACTAAAAGAATGAAATCACGTCCTTTGCAGCAACATGGATGCAGATGGGGGTAATTATTCTAAGTGAACTAATCCAAGAACAGAAAACCAAATACCACAAGTTCTCACTTGTAAGTAGAAGCCAAACATTGGGTACACATAAAAAGATAGGAACAATAGATGCTGAGGACTCCAAAAGAGGGGAAAGGGGAAAGGACTGAAAAACTACCTATTGGGTACTATGCTCACTACTTGGGTGACAGGATCAATCACACCCCAAAACTCAGCATCATACAATATGCCAATGTCAACCTGCACATGTTCCCCCTAAATCTAAAATAAAATCGAAATTATTTTTTAAAAAGCTTCAAAATAAAGTTTAAAAATGAAAAGAAAAGAAAGGCCAAGGAAGAATGACTTTTTTATGTATTAAGGGAGTTGTGACTCATCCAAAAAGGTATGTCTGGAACCCATCAAGAGACATAAGTAAAGAGAGGGTGAGAATCAGGTTGTAGAGAAGAATGCACCAGGAGACTTACAGAGTTAAAGCATTACCCCAGGAAACCAGAAAAGGCTACTGCAGGGAGAAGAGAGCCAATAATATTCCTGAAGAAATGGGTACCAAATGGCATTGGAGAAGGAACTATATTTTGTCCTTAAAAAAGGTAAATATAAGTAAATCATGATACATGATTTTTAATAATTTCATATGGTAGATTAAATTTGAATAACTGCTTTTTGATGTTCAAAAGCCTGGCCTTTATTTATTTATGAATGAATGAATGAATGAGATAGGGTCTCGCTGTTGCCCAGGCCAGAGTGTAGTGGGGTGATCTCAGCTCACTGCAACCTCTGCCTCCTGGGTTCGAGAGATTCTTTTGCCTCAGCCTCCTGAGTAGCTAGGACTACAGGTATGCGAGAACATACCTGGCTAATTTTTGTATTTTTAGTAGAGACAGAGTTTCATCACGTTGGCTAGGCTGGCCTCAAACTCCTGATCTCAAGTGATCCGCCTGCCTCAGTCTCCCAAACTGCTGGGATTACAAGTGTGAGCCACTGCACCCAACCAAGCCCGGCTTCAATTTTAATAAATGTTATGAGCCAGTAAGTTTCTCAAACCACTAGTGTATATAACAAACATTTTTTTTTTCTGGTGATCATATGCCTTTTGAATCTTACGTACTATGAAAAACACAACATCACAGACATGGTATTTCTACCAAAAATGCAAAAGCTGATCAAACTGTGATCAAACTGAAAAGTCCTAACTCATTATTACAAATTTCATATATGACTATTCACAATAGCAAAGACATGGAATCAACCCGAATGCCCATCAGTGACAGACTGGATAAAGAAAATGTCGTACATATACACCATGGGATACTATAAAGCTGTACAAACGAACAAGATCACACACTTTGCAGGGACATGGATGGAGCTGGACGCTATTATTCTCAGCAAACTAACATAGGAACAGAAAACCAAACACTGCATGTTCTCACTTATAAGTGGGAGCTGAACAATGTCAACACATAGACACAGGGAGGGGCACAACACACACTGGGGCCTGTTGGGGCATGGCAGGGGTAGAGCATCAGGAAGGATAGCTAATGCAGGCTGAGCTTAATGCCTATGTGATGGGTTGACAGGTGCAGCAAACCACCATGGCACATGTTTACCTATGTGACAAACCTGCACATCTTGCACATGTGCCCTGGAACTTCAAAAATTTCCTGCATGTTCATTCTCCATGATACGTAGAAAAATGACCTATTTCAAGCAAAATCTTTTCTGTGGCCTCTCTTCTTGATTGTTTCAATCTTTATTAATACATTTTGAACGTCTTTTGAATACCTGACCTTCATGTTTTTAGCTCTTTTTGAAGCATGAACTAGATCGATCATATATTTAATAAGCGTTTTAGAGCTGGTCTTTTGATCCAATATCATATAGGCATTTTTTCCCTCTAAACTTTGGGATATTCTCTTGATTGTAGAGCTGTGGGGGAATACATGTGTTAAAATCTGTGTCTCTCAATCTTAAATGGCTTGAGGGAATGACATAAAAATCACAAAGAATCCAAAGTATTAAGGATTTTCAACTTTTCTAGCAGTAAGGAAGAAATACAGTACATATAGGAAGCCTGAGAAGCAGGAGATCTGAGTTCTACCACCGAGTGGCTATAGGAAAGTCGCCCTCACACAGCAGTTAAGTATGTGGACTCTGAAGGCAGACTGCTTGTCTTCAAGCCAATAGGCACAGCTGTTCAACTTCTCTGTGACCTTAATTTACTTATGCTTAAAATGCAATAATAATAGCCTCTACTGTATGTAATAACAATATCCTAAGGATCAAATGAGTTGATTTAATAGGACACGGCATACACTGCGAGCTCATTACATCTCCGGGGAATCCCTTAAGCTCTCTGAATTTAATCATATAATTTTGAAACCTCCTGTCATCATCACCATCAAGAGTCGTTGGCTCTTTCCTATATTTTTTCCTATCATCAATAAAGTAGTTTCCAATACTACTTTTACAGATTTTTAAAAAAATTGTTCAAGTCAGTATAACAGCAGTGAATGTGCACTTGTTGAAATTTGAGTCATCTTGGTATTAATTTGTTCACACATTATCACAAGCAATGTCTTAAAGAACTTTTGAAGAGAAAATATCTAAACTGTGTACAAGGAACCACACTAGAAACTACAAAGGATATGAAAATCCATAAATTCCACTGATTTGATTGTAGGACTACACAAATTTTAAAGAGATGATCAGATGGCAGGACCACATACTAAGTTAAAAAGGAACCACAGTATACATAAATTATGGCGTTCCAGGTGACTTTGTTATGTTATTGTCAAATTTATATCTCCTTCGAACCACTCTCAACCAGGGGCTGAGGGAAACTTTGCATGGAGCAGTAACACCAAACTCTTTTGCAAAAAGCAGTGGATTGTGTGGAAGAGCTCAGAAGAATGAACGCAGCTTCACTGGTAGTGAGAAAGTGGGTGGCTGCTCCAAGAATAGCACCCAAACTGGAAGCTATGAATGAAGAGGCACCAAACACATGGTTTTATAGAATGAAAGGGAAAACTATGTAGGTGGGAGCAAAGCAGCGATGTAAAGGCAATTAGTTCTAATTCAAAGTGGAAAACTGAAAGGAAAGCAATTACGGCCATTTATAAATTGAGAAAGCAGAGTGCATATCTGCCACACCACAAAATACTCTTACGACATTTAACCATACTCTTGATTGCTCTCCCAAAATCTTTTAAGGCTCGTTGCATCCCTGTCCTCTTCTCTCCCGGGGCACTCCAACCCATCTGCTCAATCTGATAAACAAATACATAACAACAAGATATATTAAGAGATCTTTTCATTTTTTTCCTTTCATTTTTAATTTCAAAGGGGCTGTGGCTAACATTCAGTGATCTGGGCTATACAGTTCTCATCTGCCCCTCCCTCTTAATCTAGAATCTAGAGTTTCAAGAGTGGGAAGGCAAGCCCTGGAAACAGAGGTTTGGCTCATTTCTTTCTTCTTTTTCTCTTTTTTTTTTTTTTTTGAGACAGAGTCTCGCTCTGTTGCCCAGGCTGGAGTGCAATTGTGCGATCTTGGCTCACTGTGAGCTCTGCCTCCCGGGGTCAAGCGATTCTCTTCCCTCAGCCTCCTGAGTAGCTGGGATTACAGGTGCATGCCACCACACCTGACTAAGTTTTGTATTTTTAGTAAAGACAGGGTTTCACCATGTTGGTCAGGCTGGTCTTGAATTCCTGACCTTGTGATCCGCCCACCTGGACCTCCCAAAGTGCTGGGATTACAGGGGTGAGCCACCATGCCCGGCTGGCTCATTTCTATTTACATGGATCAGGCAAACTGCTCTCTCCTTGAAATTTCTACTCAGAGCCACAGATCTCAATCTCCAACACCCCCTTGACAATGGCTCTGCAATGCTCCTGGGGAATCAAAATGCATTTTTTAATGTAACAATGCAACAAAAAAGACTCAGGAATGAGCTAAATAATCTTTCATGTGCAAAATGTCCTAAATCCTCTCCTGACAATTTTATTACATATGATTCTCTACCATGTTATTACTGAATGAAAGTCTAAAAAGCAATTTAAAATGAAAATACATTTATATATGTGGTAAGCAATATATAATGAAGTAGAGAACATGGAATAAAAATGGCAGAATAAAGTACAATTGTAAGAAGAAATGGGCATATGAAATCAAGGAAACAAAACAAATATTTTGTTCTTTTCTGACCCATTTCCATTTCTTTGGTTGTCTAGCACTGGAAACTCCTTCCTATGTTAGGAGAATTCTCTACTTTATGATTCTCCCCTGTAGAAGCTAAATATGTCCAGTAGTTGCTTTCCTGGTCTTCTGTGTAGTCTAAGCTTGGCTAATGATATGCACCTGTCTTAGGCTTCAAATAGGTAATGAGTGATACAAAAAAGAAGGACCTGGGGAGGGACCACTCAGGATCTGGAGCAGTGAGGGCACCAGTGCTGTCTGGCATCAACAGGGTGAAAAGCAAGCTGCAGCATCCATTTCTCATCAGCAGAAGCATCTCCTCCTGCAGAATAGCTCTGCAGACGGTACTTGTTTGTGATGCTGGCTGGGAAGAGCTAGTCTTCTACGCTTTGCTAGCCATGCTGAACCACGATGTAAGCCAACTATTTCTATAAACCAGACAACAAATGCCCTTTCTGCCTTCTCAATGAACATTGGCTTCACCAGCTCAAAACTAAGAATCCTGTCTGAGGCATCTATTGCCATGCAACTCACCTATTTATATTGCGCTGCCACGTAGAAGGAGCTGTATCTAATACACACAGTTATTTTTAGTTTTTTCACTGGTGAAAAGAATTGTTCCCCCTCTGAATTTCCTGGTTATTATTTTGGCTACACAGATTCAAAGTTCTGATCAAATTAAAAGGCCTTTCCTTCTTCAGGGCTAGAATTTATACTTCCTGAATGCGAAGAAAATGTTTGAAAATATATAGATTTCCTCCCTACTGTTCAAAGAAATCAGAATGGAAATTCTATTAAAAGATGATAGACAAGATTAAAAAAAAAAAAAAAAACCTCCAAATATCATTCCATCCTGGGTTACTGGCTCAAAATGGGAAGTGGATTACCAGAGGCAAAGTTCCCCATGATGATTACTCATTAGCTTATTCAAAGTGGCTTCAGAGCCTCAGTCCATTTGCCAGATTGACTCTTGCCCAAATTTCCCTGGCACACATATTACCAAACAGTTAACACGCCTATTCGTAGTCACAGCAGGAGCCAATGCATGAATGAGCACAGACCCTGTTCTCCTGCCTTGAGAGGCAAACTAGAGCAGCGCTCAGGCCAAGTGTCTTAGAATTACCAAAGAGATATGCCCGATGTCAGATAATAAATACTTGAATCATAGCTAATGGAGCCTTTGCTTTCCCAGACATTTGCTCTGGCAGTGATTTAAAGAACTGAACTCATTTAAAATAATGGATTTTTTTTCCTTATGGCTTTTAGATGTCTAAAGCTGCAATTTACTCTACATGCGAGGGAATTGAAGACATTTGGTTAAAATATTTGCTTTCAGAGGACTAAAGGTGACAGGTAATTTTGTTGTTAAAGGGATGACTTTGGTGTTTCTGCTTTCATCAGCTGATACGGTATTTTCTTTTTAAGACACAGGGTAAGAGTACAAATTATAACTCTTCGCATACACTATAATCTACTAAAATATAATATTTTTTAAGGACAAAATGTAGCACTCCCTGTCAGAGAAACCCTTCACTGAGATGACACAGCCAATGAATTTGGCTATAAAGGACTCCTGTATTCCCATTATACATGGGAGACACACCACTGGCTCATTTTATATTAGCCTCTCAGGACCCATAGGACAGAAACAATTTCCTTTCACTATCAGCCAGGTTGGAAATGACCCAGTCATTCAGAAACAAACAGGATGTAAGTTGATTTAAAAAAAAATCAGCTAGATAATAAAATCTTTGATCCAACTAGAAGTGTTCTTTTTTTCTCCTAAAAGAGAAATGAGTTTTGTTAAAGGCAGAACAGAAGTAAAATTTTAGAAAAGTATTTTTTATATATTCAATGACAACAAAATGTTTTCTTAATTTTTTATAACACAATACAAAGTCCAGCAGAAATAATTTATTATGAAATAACTCATTTGACACATTACAGGCATAATTGAAATGTATCCCATCCAAGAAATACAAATGAGTTTCAGTGACATCAGCTGAAATTCATTGGCTCTTGTGTATGTGGTTTGTGGGGAGTTTTGAAAACCTCCAGATATCTTAGTGGTTGTCTGCAGGGCTTTGTAGAGTCCAGAGTAAAATTCTGATTTTGCCTTACATCAATGGAAAGCCTTCTATTTTTCTTTTACTCAGTGCTTTAGTTTTCTACCATGCAACATACTGAGAAAAATGTTTCCTTTTATGCAGCACCTACACCAGAACACTGACATTTATATGTTAATGTAAAGATGAAATTTCAGGGAAAAGACACACATGAAATGACAACATGTATCATAAATATTTATAAGTATAGTGCATTCAGGTTAACCATCAACTAGGTGTTACATATGAGATATTAGAAGTTCTCTGAAAAGGCCAAATAAAAGAAACATTTTAATTTATGCTTTAATAATAATGGTGGAGAGAACATATTAGTTTTAATTTTAATCAAACCACACAGCATGAGCTTCTAGCTTTCTCACTCTCTTTTCTAATAAAAGGCATCGATAGTCTTGGCAGCATATTAGAAGGGCAAAATTTAAATTTCTATTTACTTATTTCCTTATTATCATCACAAGTTTTCATTGAACTTTGTACTCTTTGAAGCAGATACTCAAGTGAAAGGAATATGTGTGTGATGGTGGGGGAGGGGGAGAGGAGGAGGAGGTTGGTTTAAATGAAACACATGTGAGCAGGAGGCTTGAGGTCTGCAGCTGACACAGCTATCACATCCCAGAGGTGAGTCTGACACTAACCAGGACTTTAAGATGACACATTGTGAGACTGGACATACCACGCAAACGTGCATTCCATTTTCTTCATGTTATTTTCATTTCCCCCCGCCAAAAATAAGAAATAATAAAATAATTTTTAATTGCAAATAACTATTTTAGACAGAAGCTGGATACAGTAAGTTGGGATGTTACTATATGATCAAAGAGTCCTGGTTGCATCACTGGATTAACCTACCTAGCAGCTAAGCATGTTTTCTAGAAGGCACTAGGAAGTCCAAAAACATATATATAGAGAGAGATTTTAAAGAAAGTATCAAAGTAACCATTATCAGAAACATAATTTTTCTGTTATACTTCCTTTATGGTTTAGTGTTATTTTGAGCTACATTTTAAACACTAGGTTACATTGGCTTAAAGAATCTGTCAGCCTCTTGCACTTCTAAGTACTTATTGCAATCCTGTCTGAAAATATAATACTTAAGAACAAACAACTTTGGAGATGATCTCCTCATTCAACACCATGTTGTGGGGAAAATGACCATTTGAACGTCTCAATACCTTCTTTTGTCTGCTCTCAGCAGCAGCCAGCTGTGCAGACATCCTTTCTTGCATTTTCTTGCAGTGGGCCATGACTGCTTCAAGGATGGAGAGGGGGTTGGTACAAACTGGCTTCTTCTCTTTGTCACCAGCACCTGCTTCATAGTCTCTCTGGAGTGCCAGGAACGGGTCATTTAGATTAAATCTCCCATACCGTTCCTGGATAAATACCTCCTTCCTGCGAGCCTGGAACAAAATTAGAGAAATGTATTGAAGAAAGAAATGAAAATATACAGAAAGATATTTATAAGAAGGTTTTGTGATTACACTTCCAAATGGTATTCCCAACTGCTGTGAGTAATGGCTTATGATGTCAGTGGTGAGTGAGAGGTAAATGTGACCCCCAGTCTCCACTAGCCTGGAATGCCATTCCATCTGCTTTCAAATTTTCTTCCTTTAAGAATATTGTATTTTACATTGCAAATGACGCAAACATAGTTATGTCCTATGGTGCCCTACTCCTCAAGGATCAGAATTTAAGCAGCAGTCTTTTTTTACACCCCAACCCCTCCACCCCGCCCAACAGGGTCTTGCTCTGTTATCCAGGCTGGAATGCAGTGGCACAATCACAGCTCACTGCAGCCTCAACCTCCTGGGCTGAAGCAATCCTCCTGCCTCAGCCTGTCTTACAGCTGGAACTACAGGTGCATGCCACCACACCCAGCTAATTTTTTTGATTTTTTAATTAAGATGGGATCTCACTTTGTTGTCCAGGCTGGTCTCAAACTCCTGGGCTCAAGTAATGCCCCAGCCTTGGCCTCCCAAAGTGCTGGGAGCCACCATGCCCCACCTAGTCTTTTCTAATTTAATGTAAAATCAGAAATATTGACAATTAAAATAATTTTTAGCTAAAGTTCAAAAATAAAATTATCTCTATATCGATAGAACTTACATTTAAAATAATATCAGGTTAAATCACGCATACAAAAAATCCCCTATAGGTTTTTTATAGCCAGAAGGAAATCACATGGATGTCTGGTAAGAAGAAAATTCTTTGTGAAATTTTTAATGTAAAAATAAATCACAATATTCGTAGTTTGTAAAATTTGACCAACTACAACAGCCTTCAAAAAACTTTAAAAGGCATCTATCTCTTTCTCACTGAAGGGCATTAAAATATAGTTCACAGAATCCCAGGAAAGTATGCAACTTAATTATACTCTAAATGTCAGTCCATCAGTGACAAAGTTAATTTCACACCCACGTAATGAGGAGCAAATGCAATTTTCTATAATTAGCCTACAAAGTCATTGCATAAAAATGGAAAATAGCAGTAGAAATGTATTAAAAGCTAGCAACATTTTCCTAATTCAGGTCATTTTGGAATAGCCACTAGAATGAAAAAAATCTATGTCACTGCCAGTAGAAAAATTAAGTTATAAAAAATCAAGCTTATTTGTCCAAAACATTAAACATGTTTTCTGAAGAAATATTATTAATCCATACAGTTCCATACTTTAAAGGCAACTGAATTGGAAAACTACACTTTTCCATTTTAGGCCACTATCAGCAAGCCAACAACTAGATAAACACAAATCTAATGACAAATGGGAAAAATCTAACATTTATTTCCTTATCATCAACTTAGATTAATAAATAAAATTTACAAAAAGTCCAGTTTCACAATTAAATTTAAGCTAGCTTTCAGAAGACCACTTTAAACTTTAAAGATAAGGTTTATGAGCTAAAAGCACTTGGTGTTTCTAGATTCTTTAAATTCAATTACGTAATCAATACACTGAATAAGTATCACTTGAGAGATGCAATTTCAAAAGCAATTTCATTTTGCCCTTCACATTTTTCTTAATATTTATTCAGTGTAGCAGTTCTTCTCCCACCCTTGGATGAACACTTGGATAATTCTATGTTTTTTCTAATCGTTTTAATTTAATAAAAGATCTACAGTCACTTTGAGTCAAAATAGCCTCTATTTGATTATTAGAATGTCCATCTTCATTCGGTGGTACGGCAACTTCCTTCATCAGCTAGCATCTGCTGCAGGCTAACATTTACCACTCGGCAAAGAGGTATATATGAAAACCTCTCTCCTTTTCCCAAAACCTTCTCCTCCTCTTTCTAAGTTGTTTTAGTCACCTCTGGGTTGGAAAGGACTGGAGGTAGATGATACAGGAGAGGTGAAGGGAGCAGGAATGTCATACCGGACTGGTTCAGGTGGTCAGCTAGCTTTACCAACCCAGTGTGAAGAATATTTAAAGTCTATTCTTTTCCCATGAAGTGCCTGGTGATTTCTTAGAGGAACACCCCCTTTTGCACTGCTGGGACCCCTTCATCTACAGTTTCTTCAATGTAGGCCATAAATGTAGGACAAACTACATAATGTGCAGGACCCACTGCAAAATGAAGACATGGGCTTTTTGTTCAAAATTATTAAGCATTTCAATATGGCAACAGCACAGCATTTAACCAGACAAGGGGCGCTTCTAAATGCATGGCCTTTGCGACTGTACAGGTTGCACACCCATGAAGCCAAGCCTTGCATACTCTCATTAGCATTTGGAATCCACCTTTTGACAACTGAGGTCCCATGTTCTCTCCAGACTTCCCTATTAAACAGGACCTGAATCAATCTCATTCCTACCATTTCAAGACCATGGCCCAACATGGTCTACAGGAAACACTCATGGATCTTTATCTAAACAAAAGCTGGGAGTCTCTACAAGAAGATCTCCGCGTCTATCTCTCCTTCACGTCTGCAGAATGACTGCTTGTTCAGCCCCACCTCCACTGAGCCCACCAAGATCTGCAGGAAAAACCTATTGTCATTCAAAAGTCTCTCTGAACCCCTTTTCTCTTCAGATGAAGGGAGAAGCAACTGGATGAGGCAGGACTCACAGCACAATTCTCTGCAGAGAAATGCTCTCTGATAGAAATCTTTCTTTAATCTCCAAAAACTACATTATTTTATACCCTCAATGTGGATGAAAGGTTTAAAAGTCAACACTAGCTTTTAAATATTTCTTACAATAATTTGCATCTTGTTCCTCACTTTAGTATCTGATATTTATTATGATGAGTTATCTGCTGAAACTGACATTTTAACAACTCATTGTAATTACCTGGTGTCTACTCACCCACACAACATATTTTATGATGTACAGTACTTGTAACACTAATCAAGCAATTTCTTAACACACAGGTTATTAAGTCTGAGTAAACTTTTTGATAAGTGGGTTAAAAATTAAAATTAATTTTTTGTATAATATGAGAGGTAAATACGTATATCACACAGACCTAGTTCCAGTTTTACCCAACAGATTTTATGGTCAAAAAGCATTTAATTCTTTTTTTTTTTTCTTACTGGTGTGAAATAGTTTTTTACATGTGTATTTTTGTTGTGTTTTTTTATTTTAAAATTACTAGTTTTAACTGAGTCACATTGTGACATTGTTAAATGCAGACGAATTTTTTTCTGCTGAAAATGTTGTATAACAATACATGTACAGGTTCATAAACATAAAACTGCCTATTTATTTATTTTGAGATAGGGTCTTGCTCTGCCACCAAGGCTGGAGTGCAGTGGCGTGATCACGGCTCACTGTAGCCTTGAACTCTCAGGCTTTAGTGATCTTCCCACACCTCAGCTTCCCGAGTAGCTGAGACTATAGGCATGTGCCACTACGCCCAGCTAATTTTTAAATTTTTGGTAGAGATGAAGTCTCACTATGTTGCTCAGGCTGATCTTGAACTCCTAAGCTCAAGCAATCCTCCTGCCTCAGCCTCACAAAGTACTGGGATTACAGGAGTGAGCCTCCGTGACAGCCTAAAACCACCAATTTATTTGCTTCACAAATATGGACTGACATTTAGCCTTTATGAACTATAAAATATGTATATTAGATTCCTTTAAGGGTAAAAACAGTGGCTTTGTATTTGTTGCTAACTAGCTATGCAACTGTGTTGCTGATATCTTTAGTTGTCAAAATGAGAGAAATGAAGCAGTATTATTTGTTGCTTAAGACACCTTGAGTTTAGACAAAAAACCTGATCTCATTCTTTCATTTTTAAGTCCCTAAAAGCATGAAAACCAGGCAAAAATGAATGTCAAAGACCACGTGTTCTTCATTAACATTAAACTGACTCCTAAACTCATATTTATTATTTTCAGAGATGTCAGGTAATAATGTTGTTCTATGACCACATATGCATTTGTGTATATTACATATATTCAACATGTACTTTTGATATTCTTGTCTTATAGCAAGGGTTTCTAGAAATACGTAATTCTAACAATTAAAATGTGCTTTTCGGTCTACAGTTTTCTATCAAACTTATAAATTAGAATGCAGTTGCCCATTTTGATTCCATGGTGAAAATTCATAGATTAAATAAGAATAGGACATGAAGACAAGATGTTATAATATGAATGCAGTGCACTCACAACACAGAATATGACAAATCACCCACTAATAACTAATTTTAAAAAATATTTTGATATATTTAATGTTGGAATAATATAATGTATTTTTAAAATTATTACCAGAGGCAAATAGAAAGTTACTTTTCTATATAAATATATCCTACCCCCAGTGGATGAGTTTTCCCAGATGGAGGAATAAAAAATATAGTAGATCCAATTATCTAACCAGGAACTTTCGGTGACTTGGAAATTTCAAGATCCAACAACAGGCTCCCCACTATTAGGATGCTGGGCAGTGCTGACTGCCACAAATGTATGCAGGGGCCAGGTAGCCAACATCAGTGTGTATATTTGGCATGCTATTAATCAGTGTGAAATGGCAGATTTTTGAGGAACTAGAGATGATATGTTCTAACAAAAGGCATTCACATTTTTTTAAAAAATCATGACACTGCCAGTGAAACAAAATACAACTGGCAGGCCTGGTTTGGACAGCAGGACACCCAGTTTATCATCTGTGATTAAGGGACTCTGGGGCTCACTGGCCTATATCTTCTCCTAAGCATTTTGCCTTGAGTTCCTTTTAAGTGGGGGTACTTGTATTTAACTGACACATCCAACCCACTACAGGGCAAAAAACAGGTGCATAATGAATACTTGTTGACTGAATAAAGGTAGCATCTAACAGACTTAGGAAAATAGCAGATGTATCCTTGAAGAAAGAGCTCAGACCACATTTCCTTGTTGGAGGGAAGTCTCCTTCCCAGGGGGGCAATCTTCCCAGGAACCTGGAGAGGAAGTTAGGCCAATGTCAGACTCCTCTATGCAGGACTAATTCTAGAGAAAATGATAGCTAAGGATCAGTTCACCCACTGCCTAAGGCAGAAAGCTAGGATCCCAGGAAGGATTCATCAGCTCTCCAACCTAAAGCCAGATGAGAGCAGTTCCAGGAGAACTACAGGGTATATCAGTTGGTTTTCTATGGTTCACCGTGCTTTGTAATGATCATTGTTCTTTGCACCCCCTGAACTGTGCAGCATGGAGGCACTCTGTACACCACACAGTTGTCGGAGTAGTCTTTCTAAAATGGAAACCTTCTCAGTCATTTCTCTGCTCAAAGCCTTTCAGCACTCTTTTGCCCCCGGCCTTTGTGTTGCTTGGGATGCTTCCCCTCCTTCACCCACGTATCTCCCCATGAACTGCCAACCCTCACTGCCCCCTCTTCTTCTTGTGCTCATGTCAAAAGGTTCAGAGTTTAGCCTAATTTGGATTCAAGGAAACATCTGTAATGAAACATATGTCCAAGCCACTTGAAATCTCTTCAGTTTACCTGCTTTTCAATAAACAAAATGTGTATTCCTTCTAACGTTCTTGTAAAAAGTTTACTGCTCTTAAAATCTTACTTTGCAACAGAGTGCTTATTTTTAATTTTTAATGTATTACATTATGTTTAATAAAGGCAGATCAACAACATAGACATGTTTTAATAGGTAAGGAGACCATGTAACAAAAAATGACTTGAAATGTTTATTACGCTGGGTTTGAGGAGGCCTGACCCTAAAAAAGGAAGAGCTGAATATGTAGAGAATGACTTGGTTTATGCATCAGAATTACTTGAGAATGAAACACACTTTAGGGAAATGAGTCATTATGAAGACATAAACTAGTTTTAATAATAAAAACAGACTCTTAAAGGAACTCTTAAACCTAGCCACACTGATGTATAAAAATATAATTTCGGCCGGGTGTGGTGGCTCACACCTGTAATCCCAGCACTTTGGGAGGTCGAGGTGAGCACATCACGAGGTCAAGAGATCCAGACCATCCTGGCTAACATGGTGAAACCCCTCTACTAAAAATACAAAATATTAGCCGGGTGTGGTGGTGGGTGCCTGTAGTCCCAGCTACTCGAGAGGCTGAGGCAGGAGAATGGCGTAAACCCGGAAGGCGGAGCTTGCAGTGAGCCGCGATTGTGCCACTGCACTCCAGCCTGGGTGACAGAGCAAGACTCCATCTCAAAAAAAAAAAAAAAAAAAAAAAAATATATATATATATATATATATATATATATATATATATATATAATTTCATCAGAATGTGAAGTTTTAGAAAATCTTGTTGAGAATGTCATAAGCAGGAAGTTGAAAGATGATCATTATTACCAGACGGTTTCACATACATGAGGTTCCTACTTTGGCTTTCCTTGTTTGATATAATCAATTGAACTAGTTTGGACATTAGTGAAAATAAAAGAAAGCATACTTAAAATATCCAACCTTTCCCATAGCATGTAATCCTCTGAGAAACAGAAACTAGAACTTGCACTGTGAGTCATAATTAAAACATTATAAAACACTACCAATTTCAAAACATACTGACAAGCTTATAAGCTTTTCATTTTATGAAAAGCCAGAATGATTCTGTAACAATTTAAAAAATAATACTAACAAAAAAACTTTTATTGACATTATTTATTGCTAGGTGCTTTTTATGCATTTTGTCCTAAAAATAAGCCCAGGAGATAGCCATTATTTTAATTCACATTTTATAGATAAGCAGACTGAGGCTTACAAAAATTAACTTGCTTGCCTAAGGTCACTTTAACAGCAGCTGATAGTCCAGGCAAGTCTTACTCTAAAGCCTACATTTTTAAGCATGGAAAGATAATTATGACTAGAGTATTTTGGAACACTAGAAAAGGCTTCAAAAATAATTACTGTTTACAACACTTTTTAAATCAGAACAAAGAAATTAGGTTTAAAAGAAAGACAAAAATATGACAATGTTCTCAAAAATTAGTTTTCTATATGCTGTATTTGTACTTCCATTATTACTGACCATATACTAACATGATCTAATCAGACTTAAACAGTTTTTCAAGATTCTGCACAGAATATATTATTTAAGTATAAATCCAACAATAAAAATGGTTTCCAGATATGCTTTCACAAACCACTGGTTACCTAAGAATAACAAAAAATAACCAAAAACCAGCATTAATATAGATCTAACTGTAAGAAGACTGCTAAGGAATTCTGTACTCAGCTCTAACCCGCTCAACACAGCTGTCACTATCTTGGGTGCCAATGATACAAAAAGCCACAGCGGATGGTCAAAATGTTGAGTCCACTCTGACAAGATGGACTTTTTCAGGAAGAAATGTGAGTCAGTTCTTGAGTACAAACACAGAAGCAAGCATGAAAAACACTTAGGGGTGTCAATTAACAAGATATTGAACCACCAAACCATGAAATGGACACTGCCCCTCCTCCAAATCAGCAACTCAACCCCAGACTTCATTATTCAGTAGAGAACAGGTGTCAGAACTGGACTTCTGGACTCACTTTTGGCTGAAGTATTCAAAGAACAACCAATAGCAAAAGGATCTGAAAACAAGACTGAAGAGGAAGAGCAGAAAGAACTAGGGATGCTTGAAAGAGGAAAAGCCTTCCAGATGGTGCTCTTTCAATATCTGAAAGCATTTTATGTTTAAAGAGGTGTTTGATGATTTATTTACATGATTCCCAAGGAATAAAATTATGGCTAATATAATAAAGAATTTTTAAGGGTCAAAGCTTTTCCACAGATACAATGAGCTGCATTTGATTGGAACAAAATCTCTGTCTCCAGCTGTGTTTCAAACACAGGCTGAAAAAACACGTGATAGAAATGTAACTCAGGAGTCTCAAAAGTCAGGAAGGTCCTTGGCTTCTGAACTGTTATATCCCTCTCAAACCCTGAAATTCTATGACTCAAAATCAAAAAGGATAGAAAATACATAGAGATTTTTCCAAACAGTCAACATAAAAATTTATCTATCCAGCTGTAACTCTCTTAGTGTAAAGGAGTTCAAGTAGACCAACATTAAATAACACTAAAATTAAAAGCTCTTGTAAGAAGGAAGGGGGAAAATCCTATTTGTAAATAAAAGGGAATGGGAAGCCAAAGATAAGCCATGGTCCTCAGAACTCATTCTCGCTCTAAGAGGGGTTGAATAGCAGAGGAGTGAGTTTACACATTCACATACTCTTTCTCTTTTCTCCTTCTCTCTCTCTCTCACACACACACACACACACACACAAACACACACACACACGCGGAATGGCTGGGTGACTGCAGAGTGGAATAACAATATAAAAGTTACACAGTCATCTGGAGAAGGAAAATTACTGCCCAATGCCCTTCAATGATCAGAAAGCCTTAGAAATTCACTGGCCAGGAATGAAAAATAACTTCTAGAATTATGACTTAAATGACAAAAGAACTGAAGGGTTCATTTCAGTGTCTGCATCTCAGACACTGCATCTGTGTGTGAAGATATACTTGAGCCACAGAAGTGAAGGAGAATGTCATGGCGTCAAATGATTTTCTGCGCAATGCTGAGAATGTCAGAGAAGAGGTAAGCTTTTCCTCTTCCCTCTCACCTCCCACCTTCATCCCCCAACCTTTCTGCCACCTACAATGTCCTACCTGTTCATAGACATCATAATCTGGAGGTGTGGAAATTGTCATGCCAGGAATATACATAATGCATATTGTGAATCATACCAAGACTTTGATTTATTTTGTTCCCAAAGCTAAAATCTGGAAGGCATACTTCAATAAACCACCAATTTTCTCTCAAAGTGTAGACCATACTAGCAGAATTCATGAAAGGCTTGGTTGCACAGAAGTCAGAGCCAGAAGTAATCTCTCTCCTTTCCGAAATCTCCCACCATTTTCTTTTGACCTAGTATGCCACTTACCACCTTGCACACATTCATTAGTGCTCATGCTCTAATATGGGAGCCCATGCTCATTTGCAGAAAATAACATCACCTTTATTCCCTAACTAGGTCAAGAATGGTATACAAGTGCTGCACTGTTCCACTCTCTTGCCCAGGGTAGATACTATTAAATTATCAGTGCAGATAAAGCTGAATCCAGAACAACGTCCAACTGTCTTATTAAGACTCCAGACAGCCACCACCTATCAATAACTGGAGCACAGATTAACCAACCCACTATTTCTGCCCTGGGCACTGAAATATTACCATTAGCTAGATCTTTACTTCCAGAGAATACGTTTTTAATTTTGATGAAATCCAATTTCACCACTTTTTAAAGTTTCATGTTTTTTATCTTCTGTTTAATAGCAAGAAACCTTTGTCTAATTTGAAGTCTAAAGATTTTCTCCTGGAAGTTGCATATATTTAGCTTTTAAGTTCATGATCCACTTTGAGGCAATATTTGTGTGTGGTGTTAGAAAAAAAAGGGTTGATGTTCAATTTTTCCACATATAGATTCAATTTTTCAATCATCTGCTGAAAAGACTAGCCTTTCCCCATTGAATATCTCTGATACCTTTGTTGAAAATCAACTGACCACATATGTGACTCTATTTCTGGATTCTTTATTCTATTCCATGAGGTATATGTATGTTTCGTTGCTTTATAATAAGTGCTGAAATCAGGCAGGTTAAGTCCTTAAAATTCTTTTTTTTAATTGCTTTTGTTATTCCAAGATCTCTGTTTTTCCACATAAATTTTAGAATCAGTTTGTAAGATTTTTAAAAGTCTCCTGAAATTTTAATTGAGTTTGGTTAAGTCGTTTTATATTCTCTCAGCAATTTTCATTTTGTCTTCAGCATAAAAGCTTTGTTTTGAATATATTTTGTTAGGTTTATTCTTAAGTATTATATTTTTTATGCTACCGCAAAGAAATTATTTAAATTTCACTTTCTAAATATTTTTCTAATAGTATGTAGGACTATAACTGATTTTTCAATACAAACTTCTTAATTCTACACATTTTATAAATTCCTTTTTTGGTTTCAGTAGTTGTTTTTGAAGGTTACGTAGAATTTTTACATAAGCAATATCTGTGGAAGTGACAGTTTTACTTCTTTATGCTTTTTATTTTATTCCCATCTTGCAATGGCTAGGATTTCCAGCACTACCTTGAACAAAAGTGCTGTAAAAAGTGCTAAGTGCTTTTCTTATTCCTGTCTAAATTGCATCCCTCAATTATGTTGGCTGTGTGGTTTTTTTGTTGTTGTTGTTTTCAGTTTTTTTTGTTTTTTTGTTTTTTAATAGCTGCACCCTTTATCACTTTGAAGTTCTTTACTATTCCTGGTTTGCTGTTGAAATTTTTCAAATATTTTTCTGCATCCATTAATGAGAATATGTGGTTTTTATCCTTTATATTGTTAATACACTGAATTTTGTTTGATGTTTGAATATTAAACTCTTTGATTATGGTATATTGCTTGAAATTCAATTTGCTAATATTCTGTTTAGGATTTTTTTTTTTTTTTTTTTTTTTGAGACAAAGTCTCTCTCTGTCGCCCAGGCTGGAGTGCAGTGGTGCAATCTTGGCTCACTGCAAGCTCTGCCTCCCAGGTTCACGCCATTCTCCTGGCTCAGCCTCCCGAGTAGCTGGGACTACAGGCGCCAGCCACCAGGCCCAGCTAATTTTTTGTGTGTTTTTAGTAGAGATGGGGTTTCACTGTGTTAGCCAGGATGGTCTCGATCTTCTGACCTTGTGATCCACCCACCTCGGCCTCCCAAAGTGCTGGGATTACAGGCGTGAGCCACCACGCCTGGCCTGTTTAGGATTTTTTACATCTATAGTTATGAGTATTACTCTGTAATTTTTTCTTTTTTTTAATACCTTTGCAGTTTTGGGATTACGATACTCTGACCTCATAAAATGAGTTCACCCATTTACCAGGGAAACCATCTAGGCATGAAATTTCCTTTTGGGAAAAGTTTTTGATAGTGAACTCAATTTTTAAAATAGAATCAAGGCTATTTGGATTTTTTATTCCTTCCTGTATTAGTTTTATAAGTGGTATTTTTTCAAGAAATTTGCCTATTTATCTAAGTTGTCAAAAGTATTCATAGTATTTACTGAATATCCTTTTAATGTCTGTAGAATCTATAATGCTAATCCCTTTTTCCATTCTTAATATTGGTGATTTGCATTCTTCTTTTCTTGTTCATTCTAGCTAGGAGTATTTCAATTTTGTTGATCTTTTCAATGGATCAACTCTTTATTATTATTTTTCCTATTGTATGCCTATTTCGCATTTCATTGACTGCTTCTTTTAACAAAAAGTTTTTCCCTTCTACTTTGTGTTTACTTTCCTGCCTTTTTTGTCATTTCATAAAGTAGAACCATAGGTCATTGATTTTACATCTTTCTCCTTTTCAATATAAACCTTTAGAGCTCTAAATTTTCCTCTAAGCACTGTTTTAGCTGCATCTCAAATGTTTTGACATGTATATTTACTGCCATTCAGTTCAAATTACTGTCTAAATCCCTTTTGGTTTTGTCTTGGACACATGGTATATATTTTTTTAAATCCACAGATACTTGGAATTTTCCGAAATAGCTAACTGTGACTAATTTCTCATTTAAGTCTATTGAGGTCACTGAATATATATTATTTAAATTATGACTTGTTTTATTGCCCAGCATATGGTCTACCTCAGTAAATGCACCACATGCACTTGACCAGAGTGTGTTTTCTGCATTGTTGGATCTAATACTCTAGAAATGTCAATTCATCAAGGTGGCTGAGGGTGTTTATGTTTTCTATGTTTTTACTGAGTTTTCTAGCTGTTCAATTAATTACTGAGAGAGGTATTAAAAGCTACTATGATTATGAAATTGTCTATTTGTTTTTAATTGTCAATGTTTGCTTCATGTATATTGAGGCTCTGTTATCAGCCACATAAACACTTATGTCTTTGTGATAAATTGTCCCTTTTATCATTATAAACTGTATTATCTCTTTAACACTGGGCCTGTTATTGAATCTTCTACTGTTTCCTTTGTCTTTCTATTCATAATTCACCAATGTAAATGTTTTAATTTATATTAGTAAATGCTACCAACCAGTAGGACAAGACTCTCTCACAATGTTCATTTCTTAAAATTTGCTATGCAACCAGCTTATTCTTCTAGATGCAATTTAGATTTCATCTGCTTCGAAAAATAAGCAATTATAATTTTGATTGGAATTATATGTAAATTAGAGATACATTTAAAAGACTTTTTCATAAAATTAAGTCTCGTGGTTGAAAAAAATTGTTTAATATATTAAAATTTGCTTTAATAGCTTAGAAAGGTTTATGTTTTCAAATAAATTTGCATAAATTTGAAAAGAAATATTTTTATATATTTGGTAATATCCTCACTTGCCTAATTTTCTTTGTATTTATTTTATCTTGAATAAAATTGCTAAAGCAGATCTCAATCCTAACCACGCATAAGAATCACCTGCATAACTCCACAAACATTCAAAGTCGGGTCAACACTGAATGGCAAGCCCACTTGATTCTCTTAAGTCCTTTGATGCCCCAGCCAAGGATAAGAACTAGTAACTGATTTCTTGCTCTTCTTGGACACTTTTCATTTGTTTTTGGAGACAGGGTCTTGCTCTGTCACCCAGGCTGGAGTGCAATCATGGCTCACTGCAGCCTTGACCTCCTGGGTTCAAGTGATCCTCCCTGCTCAGTCTCCAGAGTAGCTGGGACCACAGGCACACAGCACCACTACTGGCTAATTTTTGTATTTTTTGTAGAGAAAGGGTTTCACCATGTTGCCCAGGCTCACCTAATTTGTTTATGCTTATTTCCAACTAAGGAATCTTTCAGGTCTTTTTTTTTTTTTTTTAAGCAGCTATTAGATGGAAATATTTTATATTCTTTCCACTTTGAGGATGATTTCTACTTTCTTCTTATGTAAACACTGCCTTGGTCTGGTAAAAACATGCTTAGGCGGTAACCCTCACAACAGTAGATATTAATTTCAACATCTCCTGAATTCAAGAGTATGCAAGAGCAAGCCTGAGTTCAGGTAGATTTTTCTCCTTTTCAGTAAACTTTCTGGTTTTTTTTACCTTATTAAGCCAATTCTTTTTCTTACCTTAAAATACATAATATTTTAAGATTATTCTTGGCATCAGCCGGTATATTCTGGGCATATAGCCCTTTTAATCTAAAAATTATGTGAAATTTTGGTGGTAGAATTCATTCCACTTGTTCTGGTCTCTTTGAGGAACATCAATTTTTCTCCTGGTGGATCTCCATTCTGTATCTTGCACATACATGAATCTTCATTTCTACTTTATCACTTTAATCCTTTCCACTGGGTTCCGGGAGATCTTAAGTTTGTTACTGATTCAATTTTTTAACAGTGTTGATTTTTTCTGCTATTTCCAATACATGCTTTAATTCTGCTGATATACTTTAAGTTCTCATAACAATCATACTATGTAGGTACTGTGATGCTCATTTTAAAAATAAGAAAACTGTAGCACCAAGAAAGGGCAAGGGACTTGCCCACAGCTGCATGGCTAGAAATTTGGAGCCTGGACTCACTCCCAGCAATCTGCCTCCAAGATCTATGTCCCATTCAATGCTTTCTCTTCCCTAGCTTCACAGCTAGTCCACCCTTCACAATCTGGCTTCCTTCACTTCAACGCCTAGGTTTCTTCAAATTGTAAGACACAAGACAGATGGTATCTAAAAATGACACTCTAAAATTTGTTTCTTGTAATAATTTTGTCAAATGTAAGTTGTTCCTTTGCATTTTAAATGTTACGTTATCTTCCTTGTTCTATCCTGCAAGATCTTTCATGGGCCTTATGTTTTCTTTTTTCTTGTTTACTCCATCCTTGGACCAGTAGGAGTTAACTCAGATCTGGTGTTTATCCATAAGCAGGGCATGCAGGTAGAATCTTCCTGAATATATTTACTGCCCAGCTGGTTGCCATTAAAATGCTTCTTTAATACCAGGAGTCGGCGGGTAGACTGGTACAAATGTACATTCCATTGCTCCTTTCATTTGAGTGAGAGAGAGTAAAGGCCAATGGCAGGCCCTTCAAGACAAATGGGCTCCTAGACAGGTTTTATCCCCCATCTGTGTTAAGGATATGCAGTCTCTTTGGCTGTGTCTCCTTACTAGGTACAAGGAAAAGTCTCTCACCGTCTGTCCTTGCAGAGTATAAGGGAATGACCAGCTCTCTGGTTGTTGCTTCTGTCTGAGTCATGCACTGTTGCAATGCTGCTTTCTGGTACGTCTCCTTCACAGTCACAGAAGGGATTTCAATCAGCAACTCCTACCTATCCCACTTTCTGCCTTGGCCTCTCCAAATACAAGAGGGTAGGCATTGGCTAGCTCTTTTCCAGAGCATCACAGGGTTTCAGGAAGAGTCAGTTCTCATTTATCCTTCAGCCTGGTCATACAGACATTAAATCTAGCAGGCATTCCTTTATTTTTCAGGATACAGCTAGTGCAACAGTAGAGGGATGGGCTCAGAGGTCAAACTGGATTTGGATATAGAATCTGTCACTTCAAAGTTATGCAAACTTGGGTTGGTTATTTGACTGACTCCCCTTGAGCCTTCATCAGTTACATGAAGGCAGTAATGTACCTAAACCAGAATTTTGTTGTTGTTTTGAAGAAGAAAAAGAAATAATGCATGTAAGGCACTTGGCTGGGTACCTAAACAAATGGAAGCATGCAACAAATCACAGTTATCATTATGATAATGATGATGCTCTTTCTAGTTTGTAGCGTTGGTGTAAGGTTTTCCCTATTCTTATATCCTTAGGATGTCTCATTAGAGAAATGGGAAATGGGAAGCCAGGTGCCAGTGCCAAAGCTTCCATGTTATTTATAACTCCCAGCTGCAGTTTATCAGGTATCTAGCATGCTGGGTGACTGTTTTCATGTGTGTGTCCACACAGTCACAACCGTTCTTTCTCTTCAATTGCATCACATTCCAGAAGGGAAAACCTCAGCACTCCCAACCACCCATTATTCTAGAGCCCCTCATCATCTTTGGAGGGCCAAGAACTATGGGGGCATTCATGAAACATAGCCAATTATGTCAAATGTAATCCACATGCCCAAGGATGAAAATGAACTCACCATTATCAACACTTACAGAAACATGCACGAACACTCCATGCAGAGAGAAAATATAAATAATAAATCTTTTCAAGAGATAGTTTGTAAAGGATTACAGAGCAAAAAAGACTTAAAATGAAACAGAATCCTGTTTCAATGCCATTCTTTAATACATGAAATCAGTTCTAACGTAAGTCAAACGATGTGTTCTAAAGCATCACATTTAGGAAAAAAAGATATATCATTAACTTTATAAGCCTTTCCCTTATTAATAAATGTTTTTCAGCTTTCAGGGTAAATTTAGATATGAATGTATAAATATTGTTTGTAGCCCTAAAATAACAAATGTACAAAAGCCATTCACTTACTGAAGTTCTAAATCATATCCTTTGTTTTCTCAAGCTTCTAAATCCTGAATTGATACCATTTTCTAAGCAATCCTATCGTAAAACTTATCAACACTTGTGACATTAATCCCATAAAACTTATCAAAGTTTGTGACATTATACTAAACTAGCTAATTATAGTAATAGCTCCTATAAAGAGATGACTTAGAACATCTATAAGAAAATATTCTTTCAATAATTTAAAAGTTAAAATTTCTACTGAGCATTATTATTATTATTATTATTATTATTATTATTATTATTGTTATTTTGAGATGGAGTCTCACTCTGCTGTCCAGGCTGGAGTGCAGTGGCACGATTTCAGCTCACTGCAACCTCCATCTCCCAGGTTCAAGCAATTCTCCTGCCTCAGCCTCAGTAACTGGGATTGCAGGAGCATGCCACTGCACCCAGCTAATTTTCATAATTTTAGCACAGACAGGGTTTCACCATGTTGGGCAGGCTGGTCTCGAACTCCTGGCCTTAATTGATCTGCCTGCCTCAGCCTCCCAAAGCGCTGGGATTACAGGCATTAGCCACCACACCTGGCCAATTGACCATTACTTCTAAAGCAAGCGTTTACAAAATAAGGCTTCTGAAGAAGGGTTTGATATTGTCCAAAGAAGCAATCACCATGTTGTGGGAGATGAATATCACTGTAGCAAGCATACTGGGAGTGGGGGCTGGTGCAGGATTTAGCAGGTACTGCTTTCATGTTTGCTAGACCAAATTCCTGTTTTGGAAATTTTCAAACAGGAGTTTCCCCCACTTGCATGTTGTTCTCATCATTATGACTGTACAGAAGCATTTTCTTATTTGGCTTTGATCATGTGTGTTTGTGTTTAATCGTCTAGGACATTTCAACTCATAACAGAAAAAAAAATTCCCAATGTTAAGCTTCTTACATAAAATAGACACATAAGCAGGTATTCAAACAAACAAGCAAGCAAGTGAAAACCTTTAAGAGAATGCAGGAAGTTTCCCTGAGGTGTTTCAATATTTCCGGGAGAATGTAGTTTGCAGTATGATAATTCCAGAAATGCTTACTTATATGTGACTTGAGAAAAGAAATGGGGAAATAGTAGTGGCTGTGGAAACAAGAGTTAACAGAAGCATTCCCACACACAAAATTTAAAAAGTGAAAAACACAGAAATAAAGGTAGTTTCTTGTCTACTAGGGATAATACAACAGATAATTTCTGTAGGCAGAAGTTGTGATTAAAAATTTTAAATACAGTCCCTTTTATAGCTCCAAGAAACACAAGTTGACTTGGTTAAAAATTAAATTCCCCAGGACATTAAGAGCGAATGGTGGGGGCAGTTGTTCTCCTGTACTCCCCCTACGCCCAGCCCCAAACTCCCTACAGAACCAGCCTTGGCCACTGAGGAGTAACTCGCCAACTGCATGAACCACTGAGCATCTGGAAAAAATAAACAGAAAGATCTTAACATTCTCACCATCTACCAGCTGAAGATGACTCACTCCATATCAAAAACAATCAAGGGAAAAGGAATGTCAACGGTTTGAAAGCAGTCTTTATTCAAACCCTGCCAGTAATTTTACCACCATTAAATAAATGTTCCCCAGTCCTTGAGAGAAGGTATACCTCCTGCTACTCCCAGAGCAAACCAGAAAACCTTGGAGGCTGAGAGAAAAGGATCATGGGGCAGACCAGAAAGCAAAGAGAGTCCTTTCAGGGTAACTTCATCTTATTCCCAGAATAAAGAACATGTGTGCCCCCTAGATGGGTGGCATATGTGCAAACTGTGGGTAGGGCACTCCTGGCTACCATTAAGTCAGAGGTACAGGGACCTAGGCAAAAGGTGAAGGGAAGAGCTGGTCTTGCTTAAAGGGTAGGCACATCTCAGCAGGACAAGTATCATTTGCAGTAACAGGGTAAGAATCTATTTCAGATCATGCTATTTTGTCTTCCTTCATTGTAGGTAATGTATGAACTGCTGTAAAAACTGCTTTACAAACCATCAAGTGTAGTGCATAGGTTAATTGGTATCAGCAATGTAAAACTGAACAGGCCATTTGTCACAAGCCTGTTTGTGTTTGTTCACACTGGTAAAAGCTCAACTATTTATATTTCTGCTATTTATATTACATCATTTATTCAATGAAAATTCATCAAGAACTGTCTATGTGTATACAATTTTTCTCCCGCAATCAGCTTCCCTTGTCTTCCTTATTATGTTGGGCATTTGGGGGCAGAATGGGAAGTGGATGGTGTCTATTAAATAGTCTGTAATACAGAATAAATGCTAGAATAATGTAAACATGTGTTACACATTATAAAACAGTGAAATGTAGTGTCTTCTCCAAAGGAGTTTAGCCCAAGACAGATGCTAATCATTTCCTGACTCTCCAACATGATTTATGACTGGCTGTGGTCAATTTCTGAAAAGACTAAAACTGAATTATATATTTAAAATCTATTCTTGTAGGAATCTGTTTTCTCTTCACAAGCTACGCCACCCACTTGCTCACTGAAAGTGGAGCACAAGCCTGCAGGCCTCAGTGGCCTCAGAGCATATGACACCACTCTTCTGTGTAGGTGGCACAGAACAGTGCTTGTTGGAATTTGCTGCAGGAAGGAGGTCAGGACCTGACCATTCCCACTCCCTCTATTCTGGAGCAGCTACTGAAGGCATCTGTCTCTGTCCTTTAATGTCCTTAGTCTCTCATTAATATTCATAGAGAACAAAGGATGGCAAAAATAATAAAGTTAGGATGAGACTAAGGTCCTCAGCTTCTGCCCAAAATATGTCTGTTCTTAAAACCCATCAGTTACACGGAAGTGTTGGTTTAGGCAAGGCTAAAGCCTGTGGTCAGTCTCTCAGCCAGGACAGACAGAACTACCAGTTCAGACTAAAGGTACTCGTTTCCTTTTCACCTGCACACCTTTTCTTTGTATTGGGAAGATGATGCTGTGGACCTTCTCAGGACACAGGGATCCACATATGCTCTAGGAATGAGGGATCCACATATGCTCACGCCCTATTCCTGTTTGTCACTATCTCCCCATGTGGCCAGCCAGTGGAAAAGGACCCAGGTATAATTTAACTGCCTCTGTGCTACAGTAAATGCCCCAAATAGGAATTACATCCATAGCTCTGGTCACAATAGCTCCATGCTCAAACTGATTGACCAACTGCACATCAGAATTCATACAAGAGGAGGTGTCAGAGTATATATGAGGCATCGTGATAGTTTGAGCTGTCTCAGTACAGCCACACAATTTAGAAGAGCCCTCTAAAATAATATCATGCTTGCCTGTGAATGCGCAGACTGTTTTGCCTGTGTAGTCTATTTTTAAATATTGGTACCAAGCACATGGATTCTTGCAGCTGTGTTTGAGAAGGATAACATGTACTTGAGAATTAAGCCTGGCATCCATAGAAACAATTCCTACTCCATTCCATAGAAACAGGAGTATCAACAGAAGAGTCCACCAAAATGATTTTTAAAAATCAATTTAGGCAAGTAAATATCTTGATAGCCCATTTCCAAAATTACTACTTTGGAAGCTAATTTAGTATTGGCAACAGTCTTAATTTTATTTCCATTTTTCAATGTTAAAATGACTCTAAAAATAGATTTTTAAAATACATGCACAAGTACATGTACAGCGTGTACAACAGGCAATCAAGTTATTTTTAATTGAATGTACTTTTAAAGCTGACCTAAGTTACAATGTTTCACTATAATTCTGTTGAGCTACAAAGTCATACTACACGGCCGACAGCAAGGGCTCCATGGAGACCTCCTAAGGTCAAAAAATTCATTAGCACCATGATATATTAAGAATCCACCCCAAGATCAATTAACCTGCTAGCTCGTGAATGAGTGAACAGCCAGAGACATACCGAACATCAATGCATCTGGCATTCCTAATCTTTCCTCCTTGCTCTTAGAGTGTCATGAACACTCAAACTGATTTGGAAATGAAAGTAAAGAATTAGAAAGCCAAATACATAGCCATTGGGAGAAATATCCTTAGAGCTGATATATTATTTGGAGGGAGAAGAGACCCAAGAAGACATTAGAGTCATTAAACAGCTGACGGTTTTGCAACCCTGTTTGACTGCTCTTTCTTTATTAGGAACGCCTCCCTCTCTAGAATGAACGCCACCCTTCCCTCGCTACTTGGCACTTCTGGAAGCTGCCTGCTCTGCACAGAAAATAAACACTTCTCTGGCTGAATTAATTGAGGAAGTAATGACTGTTTTTGTTTCACAAGGTCATAACAAGGATTTATATTCAAACTCCACTTTGGAGATGAATAGCCTAGACTACCAAATAGTCAAAGAATCCTCTTGGCTAGAAAAAAGATAATGTTTTCACATGTAAGTTTTTTTTTAAATTTTTTTTGTTTCTTAAAGTAAATGAACCTCAGGGTTAAAGTGTAATTCTAACTGTGTATGAAATATTTATTGGCCATTAAACCTACATTTTAAACTTTTCAAGCACTTAAGAGATAAAACATAAACATGGCTATCTAAAGACCTAAGTCCCCTCATTCACCAACAACTCTGTCATTATCCAGGAGTCCCTGAATCATGTGGATAAGCAAAAGAATCAGAGCTCACTATTTCTTAATATCCTTGGCTCCAACAGCCTTCATTAGAACTCCCTGACACCTTCATGTCTGTGGGCTTCATCATGACTACACAAAGATCTCAGCATTTCCCCGAACTTCATCTCCCACTCTCCAACCACTTTTTCTCTCCATCCAGTGTAGAGCTCTTAACATTTCTCCAGATGATTCTGGAGAATCATCTTTTGCTCCAGAGGAAAGCAAAACTGAATGTCATGAGGAGGATAAGGAGTGTAGTGAAAGTTTAGAACGTCCACCTTGAGCCACAGACACAGGAGAGGGTAGGCTCCTTCTTACCAATATGATTCAAGCCATTATTTCTCAATACTGTGAACTTGGGTCCATCCAGAATCTGCCATCTGTGCTCTTTCTAAAGTACACAACAGCACATTTGAAAGACTGTATACATTTGAGGTCTCCAAACTCACCTGGGTCCCAGGAGCCAAGACTTGACAGTTTCAATGGCTCATGTTGGCTAGAAGGAGCCTATTCTCTCCTGGGTCTGTGGCTCGAGGTGGACATTCCAAACCTTCACTGCATTCCTAACCCACCCTCATCCTCCTCGTGACATTCAATCTTGCTTTCTTCTTCATGCCAGAGATCAGTTTCTTTTTCAAGTATGTTCAACGTTCTGCTCTCAACCTTATTCTCTTTCTTAAAGGAAGCCGTTTCTTTGCCCCTCTCTAAGGTTATTAATTCTATCTGTGCTGCCTTCTCCGCTTCCTTTTCTAAGCTTCTAGAAACAGTATTCTACGACCAAAATGACATATTCCAAACCCTTAAATTCAACTACCTGTTAAATAACTTGGCTTGGACATTTCAACAAGCCCCCTGAAACTCAACAAGAATTAAACTGAACTCTTCATCTTTCCCACCCCACACCTTTTACCTCCCACATTCCATGCCCTGGCTGTGACACTGCCATCCTACAACTCACCTGAAACCTGAGTGTCCACAGACACATCACTTACCCCCTGCCCACAGCTAGTCGGTCAAGGACTATAATGGCTACATCCTATTATAAATCCCGCTCATCTTTATCCCCTCCTCTCCATCCCAGCCACCACCATGCAACTCTATCCCTCAGCATCTTTCACACTGACACTTTCAGCTGTCTCCTGCTCAGTCCCTACATCTTCAGACATAACACTCCTTCAGTCAACCTTCCTCTCTGCTGATAAGAGGGACTGCCCTAAAACGTAGGTCTAAGGTATTACCGTATTTCTCCAAATCTGTCAAGAGTTCTCCAATACCTAATAATACTACAGCCCAAACCCTCACCAAGCAAGTTCTTCCATGATCTGACTCTTTATTCTCTCTCTACTCTCATTTTTTTTTACATACTACCACTCATCTCCTCCTTTCTCCCTGTGAAGCTTTGTATTAACTATATTTTTGTTTTTTCTGTATTCTTGATGCTCTACTATCTGAGGTACCACTGACTAGGGAGAGATCGTCTTTCCCAGGGAAACCAATTCTTAGAGACAGCAAATGACTACCAATCAATCTATAGCCCTTCATTCATCAACCTTTTCAACCTTTTTTTTTTTTTTTTTTGAGATAGAGTCTCACTGTGTCGCCGAGGCTGGAGTACAGTGGCACAATCTCAGCTCACTGCAACCTCTGCCTCCTGGGTTCAAGCGATTCTCCTGCCTCAGCCTCCTGAGTAGATGAGATTACAGGCACCTGCCACCACACCTGGCTTTTTTTTCTTTTTTTTGTACTTTTAGTAGAGACAGAGTTTCACTATGTTGGCCAGGCTGGTCTCAAACTCCTGAACTTGTGATCCGCCCACCTCGGCCTCCCAAAGTGCTGGGATTACAGGCATGAGCCACCGCATCTGGCCCATCAACCTTTTTTTATGGAACTCATACATCAAGCCACTATCTCCCTGTACTAATCACCCCCAGGTCCAGGTACCCCATAAGTCCCACAACCAGAGGCAGTCCCTACAGCCCAGGAATCTGCTGAAATTATTCAAACTAGCTAATCTCAATCCTGCTTTCCCCTGCCTCACTCCTTCCTTCCCATGGAAACCACAATGAAGGTGCTGGGCCATGCTTCTCCTCACTCTCTCTACCTCGTGACTGACCCTGGTGCTTCCCCGTGTGGTCCTATTGGCATGCTTTGCCTCCTGTTTCTAGCAGTCTCTGAGAATAAAAACGTCTTCCTTCATGACAGTCATTTCTGTGTTTGTGTGTCTTATCTGATTAAAACAAATCCTGAGTGCATTTTAAAACAAGTTCCAACTACAGAACAATTTTGAGTCCTGAGTTCACCATGTGGTTTCATGCCTGTGTATGTACAGCTGGTGAGTTGCATCCATCCTTCAAGAGCCACAGTGTCTAGACTGTCTTTCTCTAAAAAGCCTTTCCTAACCACCCTAATGCTGAGCCCGTTCTCCTTGATCACTATATGTTGTACGTAGATCCTCACTGAATTCTTCATATTCCACTACAACCTAGTTACCTGTTTGCAATTCCATCTCCTCTCTGTCCTCCAAGGCTAGGCTGAGAGCTACAAGAAAGAGACCAAGCCATACTCATGTTTATTGTGAGCACTTTGCCTAGTACACACAACAAGCACTCAATGAATTCTTCAATTAGTTTAAGTGTCCATTGCTAATGCCAGTATTGAGTTAGTACTTAATGATCAGCCTTGCTGCTTTGAAACAGAGATTCTCAATTAAGAATTTCTCAGCTGAAAGAAAAAAATGTTAATCAGTAATAACCTTAGGTGCTGCTTACTCACAGTCCTTTAAAAAATATATAGATAGATAGACAACATCTTAACGGTGGCTTAGCTAGTAAAATATATTCACTTTGGAACATATTTTCTTTTTTCTTTCTTCTTTTTTTTTTTTTGAAATGTAGTTTTACTCCATTGCTGCCCAGGCTGGAGTGCAGTGGCACAATCTTGGCTCACTGCAACCTCCACCTCCTGAATTCAACCAATTCTCCTGTCTCAGCCTCCAAAGTAGCTGGGACTACAGGCACCTGCTACCACACCTGGCTAATTTTTGTATTTTTGGTAGAGACAGGGTTTCACCTTTTTGGTCAGGCTGGTCTCGAACTCCTGACCTCAGGTGATCCATCTGCCTTGGCCTCCCAAAGTGCTGGGATTACAGGTGTGAGCCACCATGCCAAGGCTGGAATGTATTTTCATATGTATATTTGACTAAGGGTATGTGATACAATTTTGGAATTTGCAATACAATACCTGCAAAAAACAGAGAAGACAATCTGACTCTGAACTGAGAACTTATACTAATATCCTTTTTTTCCCTATTTATGACTCCTTTACAACTCACCCCAGTTAGGAAATGAAGGGAAAGTGCAGATCTAAACAAACTAATCTTTCTTCATTCTCAAGAATGGCAGTTTAGTATTTAAATCCTAAATTGTTAGAATTCTAGGTAAATACATAAAGAAAAGAATATGTACCTAACTCATTTTTAAAAGAACTGTAATACATTTAGTATTGATAAATGAACACACTTTACTTTTTAGTGCGAGTCATAAACTTCTCCATTTTACATTAAGAGAAATCTTATTTAGAACATTCAATATTGCTTTCAAGAAGTGATGAGATTTTATAATTTATTCTATTTTGTTTAAACATAGGGATAGAAATGCATGTACTAATTCTTTAGTCCACACCGAAGGTGCTAGGTTGGGTTTACTTACTCAAAACAAAGTAATTCTGGCCCTTCAAAAGCTACACAAGAAAATTGCTTCAGGTTTCATTTGTTTACTTAGAGTTGCCTCTTGGAAATGCCTCAAAATGATGCAGCAGTGTTCCAATTTTCCTAAACTCTTCAGATAATTGCCAGCATCAATAAAAGCAAAAACAGCTTGCAGTGCACACCTCCGTAGGTGGAATTCTAAACCTGAGCAGCTCAGCTGCCACACATGAATGGATGCTCTCAACACTAAGCCTCCCACAGGGGACAGCTGAAGTTGCAGTTTAAAAGTGTTTGCAGAAATAGGAATGAGTCTCTCTCTGAGCCCTAAGGATGGCATGGTGAATTATCAGTGTGTCTTGTCCACATGAAAGATATGCACACTAACTCACGTTTAATTAAATTTAGACCAAAGCTGACATCTTACATGTTTTAAGTTCAGCCTAAAGGTTTCTCTGTATGTAGTGAACTGTGACCCAACTTAATGTGTAAACAGACTGGAACCTACTTTTCTAACAAGTAGCCAAGGCTCAGCCAATCACAGCAGCCAAACTTCAGTCAACCACAGGGGGTCAACAGTTAGAAGCAGATTCAAACAAGGCAAACACTCAGCTGTAACCTATCCAGCTGTTTCCCTCACTTCCCTTTTCTCTCTCTAGTCACTTTACTTTTTCTGTCCATAAATGTTATCGACCATGTGGCCACTCTGGAGTTCTACCAAACCTATACTGGTTCAGGGGCTGTCCAATTTGAGAATCATTCTTTGCTCAATTGAATTGTTAAATTTAATTTGTTTAAAGTTTTCAACATGCGTTTGTCTTGATTAAAGCCAGAGGGTCTGGTCGTGCATCTGGAAAGAGACTGGAGATTATAAGGATGCAGAGCCACATAATTCAGTCCACAATGGGGGCTCTGGTTTTCAACTGTCTAGATTTGAGTTTTGGCTCTAAAGTTCCTAGATCTGTGATCTCTGCCAAGTTGCTAACCACTCTAAGCCTCAGTTTCTCATGTGTAAACTAGGTAATAATACCTAATATTAGTAATAATACCTACAACTAATACCTAAGTCACAGGATTACTATAAGGCTTAAAGAAGTAACGTACAGCACAGGCCATGTTGCCTGACACAAGGAAAAGTGTCGAGTTCTGTCACTTTCAAGAAGAGAGAATAGGATAATTGATATCTCCCTATGAACTACCACCCAGACTAAGTCTGAGCTGGAGGACTGGACAGGGGAGGCTTCATTACCAAGACTGTTGTTTCCACCTTCTCATGCTACTTCAAGTTTGAAGCACAAGCCCATTCTTGGATTAGTAAATTGAGAACTGTTGCTACCTTGTTAGCATTTCATGTCCCCTCCCACCCCACTTTTCTTTTTATAAAACTGAAGAGAGTGGCTGGGAGTGGTGGCTCACGCCTGTAATCCCAGCACTTTGGGAGGCTGAGGCGGCGGATCATGAGGTCAGGAGATCCAGAGCATCCTGGCTAACATGATGAAACCCTATCTCTACTAAAAATACAAAAAATTAGCCAGGCGTGGTGGTGGGCGCCTGTAGTCCCAGCCACTCCGGAGGCTGAGGCAGGAGAATGGCGTGAACCCAGAGGCGGAGCTGGCAGTGAGCTGAGATCACGCCACTGCACTTCAGCCTGGGTGACAGAGCGAGACTCTGTCTCAAAAAAAACAAAACAAAACTGAAGAGAGTGGTCCTTTCCTAGAAACATTAATATTCAAGTTAAGGCCTTCCCCAACCACCCTACCTAAAGTGGGAAACTGCCTGTAATTTTCTTAGTACAGAATTTCATCACAGTTTGTGATTATTTTCATAGTGTGTTCTCCTCACCTGTCTGGCAGATAAGCACCCAGTCATCAAGAGTTACCTACAACTATCTGAGTTTATATATGTAGTCTCATTGAATCCCGACAATCATGTTAAGATAGCTCTTTATATGCCATTAGTCAGAGTAGTAAATTGAGATTTAAGGAACAGGAAGAAATTTTCTAACGTCACACAGCCAATAATGGCAGTCTGGACTTTAGTTCCTAAGCCCTGTGTCAGAACCACAGAATTGCCTTAATAATGCATCTAACAATTTGGCAAAATCCTCTAGTCATAGCTAAGGGATCATAATAAATAGAAAACTTCAACACACTTGTAATGTGACAAATTGTTAGATTTAATATGCCAGTGGACTATTCATTTTAATACAGGTACTTTTTGTTAATTGATTCTTAGGAGCATTTCAGCCCCATGGTGAATTTAATAAAAGTGCTACTTCTGTCAAAGGAAGAAGCAAGGTCAAATCTCTGACTTCAGACTGAAGAGTGGCAGGAAACCAGAGCCCAGTTTTCGTTCTACTTCCTGCTGTGGTCCTGACCAGCTTTCAGAACTCTGCACACATTGTACCACCTCCCTACTTTAGCTTTATTATCATCTACAGGGCCCCATGGCATAATCCACCTTTACTCCTCCAAAATTTCCCTAAAATAGTTTTAAAGTAGGCTTTATCTATAAAACATTTTATGACTATAACTCTCCCTAATAATAATAAACTACCAAATAACCAAATCTGGTTAACATAAATATCTAAAGACTGAAATTATTTTCCTGATTTTGAAAGATTCACTACTCCAAATTTATGTGGGATATATAGATTAATAAATACATACACACATTTATATGTATGCATGCACAAATATATACATATACATACATGCACACCTGTTCATACAATCCACAAATATCTAGGGTATATTTTAAAGGTTTTTGAAGGCTACAAAGTACAAAACCATAACTGAGCATCACAGTTTTAATGAATCCATGGGCTTTTGAATCATTGCTAGTTCCAGAAATAGCCTAGAAGGGAGAAAAATATATTTTGTGGAAAAGCAGGACACTTGGTAACAACCAATAGTCCTGTCCAAAAAAGTTGAAAAGTAAGGGGATATTTCTGATACCTGTGAGCATCCCTAGCATCAAGTTGGGGTCAGGCAAATAATATAATCTTAAAAAAAAAAATTCTAAATTAGCTAGGTGCAGTGGGGCGTGCCTGATCCCAGCTACTGGAGAGGCCACCTGGGGAGGATCATTTGCGCCAAGGAGATTGAGGCTGCAATTCAGCCATGTTTGCGCCACTGCACTCCAGCCTGGGTGACAGAGTTTGAGACACTGTCTTAACAACAACAACAAAAATAATTTTCCCGCCTCCTCCAATGTCCTCTCCATACATGTAAACCATTACCACACAAGTGCCTTATTGTAAAGCACATACGCATTTGTGATATAGTTAGCTTGCTGTGGCTGCAAAGCATATAACTATTATCTCTTCAGGAAGAAGTCTGGGTCTCTCCTGCAGGCAATTATTTCCAGTATCACTGGGAAAAGCTATGTTCTCCAGCAGAAAATCTGAATGGTGAGGGCAAACTTCAAGTAGAGAGACTGTTCATCCTCTCATGAGGGACTGAAATAGCCCAGCATGGACTCTGAAGGAAGAATGGGTCTGGGTAGTGCAATACAGCTGTACTTCAAAAATCAAATTAAGCAGCTCTCCAACTTTCTAGTCTCAGGACCCCTTAATGCTATTAAAAATTATTAAAAACACATAGAGATTTTGTTTATGTGGGTTATAGCTATTGCTAGTTATCTTATTAAAAAGTAAACCTGAGAAATTTTAAATCAATGCATTAATTTTAAAATAATTATAAATCAATTAATGTGTTAACTTAAACAACATATTTATGGGAAAAAAGCACTATATTTTCCAAACCTAAATAAGTGAGAAGAATAGCATTGTTTTGTAGTTCTGCAAACTTCTTTACTATCTGGCCTCACAGAAGACATCTGGAGTCTGGTATCTGCTTCTTCATCTGAGCTGTTAAAAAAATCATCTGTCATTGTAGCCTCTGGAAAGCTCCAATGTATACATATGGGATATGAGAGTGAAAAAAGAAAATAATGTTTACTATTATTAAGAAAATTGTTTTGAACTCATGGACTACTTGGTAGGGTCTTGAGGATCTTGAATCCTGGACCATACCTTGAGAGACTACACTCTACTTTCTGTCTTTTTTTTTCCCTTTCATCTCCATCCTTTCACTAAGCCATTTGGAACATTTTAGCCTTGTATCAGCTTTGCTATAGAGGATGAAGAGTCCTCTCTCTATATATACATGTGCCAGAAAGTTAATGAAAGTACAACATCCCCCACACATCAAATCCTAATGTGGTGGTTGCCTCAGGACCCAAAGGGTCTTCCCCATACCTCTCCAAAGATAGTTAGTCTCAGATAGAAAGCTATGACCTTTCAGTCAAATCTCTTCTCCTCATCAGAAATTGCGTGCATAGGAGTGCAGGGGAATTAAATAGGCATGATGAATGCATGATTATACAGGCAGAGACCACTACTAACTGGTGTCATCAGATAAAAGATTACTTCTCTTTTTCATGATGGCTGAAAAATGATGAGGTACTAAGAAGAATGGAAAGTCAAAACACAAAAGAGAAAAAATGGAACGGTAACAACCAGAGGAAGTTGCCATCAGAATCCACAAGCAGGACAGCAAACAGCAGGGATGTTACTAGAAACACACTAGAACCTAGAGACAAAAGAAACAGCAGTTCCCTGGCTTGGGGGAGAGCATGAGAGAGACGCTTGGAAAAAGGGACACCTCGGTTGAACCCCAGTTTCTCACAAGCTCTTCCAGGCTTCATGGTACCACATTAACTACTAACCACTGTACATACTATAGGGTTAAAAAATAGGTTAATAATAGAGGAAACTGGTGGAGGGGGACACATGAGAACCCTCTCTACTTTCTACTCAATTTTTCTATAAAACTAAAACTGCTCTGAAAAAGTCTTTTTTTTTAAACAGAGTTTCACTCTTGTTGCCTAAGCTGGAGTGCAATGGTGCGATCCCGGCTCACTACAATCTCCGACTCCCAAGTTCAAGCAATTCTCCTGCCTCAGCCACCTGAATAGCTGGGATTACAGGCACCTGCCACCACATCTGGCTAATTTTTTTGTATTTTTAATAGAGACGGGGTTTCACCATGTTGGCCAGGCCGGTCTTGAACTCCTGACCTCAGGTGATCTGCCCACTTTATCCTCCCAAAGTGCTGGGATTACAGGCATGAGCCACTGTGACCGGCAAAATAGTCTTGCATTAAAAAAAAAAGAAAAAAAGAACCATCACAGTAAAGTATAGTAAAGTACTCCAGGGTCCATAGAAACATATACTCAACCAAACAACAGAACTAGGTAATGTGTAAAAAGTGTCCTCCTCACTGGCTCCAGTTTCATCTATGGAAGAAGAAAATAGAGATAGAAAAAATGTATTCACCTAAAATCAGAAAATGGGTATTTCTGTATAACACAAAAAAGACAAAACCAAGAAATTATTTCTATGTCTATACAATATTCATTAATCTAAACTCCTTGATATAAAGATGCATCTATATTTAACAAGGAAAATTTGGAGTCAATCTTTCATTCAGCAAATACTTTCATACTTTCATTCAGCAAATACTTATTGAGCCAGGTATGACAGACCAGTGAACAGAATAAAATTCCTGCCCTCATGGAGCTTACATTCTAGTGGGAAAAGTAAAACAAACAATAAACATGTAAAAAGATATAGTATAGTCAGCCCTCTGTATTCATGGGCTGGGGATTCACACTCACAGATTCAACTGAGGATAGAAAATATTTGGGGGTGGGGAGAGAAGAATGGTTGTAATCTGTACTAAACATGTACAAACTTCTTGTAATTATTCCCTAAACAATACAGTATAACAACTTTTTACAGAGCACTTACACTGACTTAAATATTATAGAGAAAATTTAACGTATATGGGAGGATATGTGTAGGCTGCATGCAAATACTACACCTTTTTATATCAGGGACTTGGGCATCTGTGGATTTCAGTGTTCTAGGGGGTCCTGAAACCAATCCCCACTGATGCTGAGGGATGACTACATATCAGATATTGATAAATGTAGTGGAGCTAAATAAAGCAAGAAAGGATGGAGATTGCATGTAGTGTAGACAGGAGTTCCCACTTTAAATAGATGGTCAGAGAAAGCCTGACTAAGATGACATTTCAGCAAACATCTAAAACAGTGAGGGAAGGAGCTACAGGTCCATTTAGGAGAGCTTTCCAGACAGAGAAAACAAGTATGAAAGCTCTAGGGCTGGAACAGGCAAGGGGGCCAGCAGGGCTGTAGAAGAATAGGAATGATGCTAAGAAGCAATTCAGAAACATAAGAGAGGTAGATTATGCAGCCTTGAGGCCACAGAAAGGCCTTGGCTTTTTACTCTGAGCAAGATGGTGGCCACTGGAAGACTGTGAGCTGAAGGGTGACATGATCCCGATCTTGTTTTAACAAGATAACTCGATGACTATGGAAAACAGAAACCGGAGTGGGGCAGCTACACAAGTGGGAGGACCAGTTAGGAAGGTATTAAAATAATTCAGACAAGAGGGTTGCAGTGGGCAGAATAATGGCCCCCAGAGATGTCCACATCCTAATCTCGGGGACCTGTGAATATGTTCCCTTACATGGCAAAAGGGATGTTGCGATGTGATTAAGTTAAATATCTTGAGATGGGAAGACTATCCCAGATATGGGCTGGTCAAATGTAACAGCAAGGGTCATCATAAGAGGGAGACAGGAACCTTGGAGTCAGAGAAAGAGGCATGACAACAGAAGCAGAAACGAGAGAGGGAGAGACAGGGACAGATAGACACTGCAGGAGGGAAAGATACTACAACATGCTACCCTGCTGGCCTTGAAGAGGGAGGAAGGGACCATAAGCCAAGGAATGCAGACAGCCTCTAGAAGCTAGAAAAGACAAGAAAATGGATCCTCCCACGGAACCTCCAGAAGAAATGCAGCCTTGATGACTCATTTTAGACTTCTGACCTCCAGAACTGTTAAGATAATAAATTTGTGTTCCTTCTAAGCCAGGACGTTTGTGATAATTTGTTATAGCAGCAATAGGAAACTAATACAGGTTGGGGTAAGTGGAGATGGGGTGAAGCAGGAAGATTTAAGGTACATCCTATTCCTAGAGCCAACAAGATGTACACAGAGACAGGATGTAGGGTATGGGAGAAAAGGAGAAATCAAGTCCAACATTATTTTTTTCCTGAAAACTACAAAAATGAGTGATTTTTGGTTAGAACGGTGTTGGCAAAAATCTGATTACAGTAGGTTCAAGGGAGAATGGACAAAAAGGAATTGCAGTCAACTAGCAAGCAACCATTCTAAGGACTTTTGCTGCAATAGGGCAAAAGGAAACAATGTCACAACAGCTAAAGGGAAGGCAGGGTGGATTGGAGGAAAAACTTGATGATATCTGAATATGTGAGTGGGACAGACTTGAGTGCACAATAACCAGCTGGACTCAAGCCTCAGACATGGACGGTTTGCCAGAGCGAGGGGAGGAAAAGTGAGCACATGAGTACTGGTGCCCATGAGTGGGTTGATGTGCTGATGGGAAAGTCCAGAAGCTCTTTCTGAGTGCTTCTATGTTCTCAATGAAACTGAAAGCAGCTGAGAGTGAAGTAAAGCAAGAAGGTACTGAAGGTCTCAGAAGAGTGAAGAAAGTGTGAAAGAATCTAGGAGAACAGGTGAGTAAAAGCATTGAGAAATGCCATACAATTGCCAAGCAGCAAAAAGGACCAACAGGAGGACTTGGTAAATTTAAAGTGAGGGCAGTCAGCAAGGTTGGATGTTTTTTTTCTCCAGGCTTGTGCAAGCCTATTGGTGTGGGCATGAGGTAGGCAGAGAATTTAATTTCACTGGCACCAGGGTTTTACCAAGTGAGGACCAAGGGAATTGGGGGCATCTGCAAAGGAGGAATTGCAGCAATAGTTCATGGGGTCTAAGAGGGGTAAGGAGATGTCCAAGAACTGAGGTTTCAGTAAATAAATGACATGCAGTGATTGAAAATCTCAAAGTTGAAGAATAGCTAGGGATATGTTCACTCACAATATATTAAGAATGCAAGCAGGCTGCACACATTACTGTGTAGAGCATGTTCCCATTTTTGAGAGATCTGTATTATATGTGTTCATTAATGCAGAGAAAAATGGTTACTTCTGAGTGATGGGAAAATTTCCTCTTTTGTGTCTTTGAAGATATTCAATGAAGAACATTTATTACATTAATAATTTAAAAAGATATCTTAAATAGCACAACTATTAAAATATCTTACAGATTATGTCATTTAAAATTGTACCTACCTAAATTACACATTTCTGGCTACGCTAAATTCTAGCAGGCACTACCAACGCTCATTGAGATGACACAGGTTTTTATAAGCAAATACATTTGACTGGGCTGTGCTTCTCTATGGAGAGTTTTCAAAATTAAAACATTACCAAAGGATATCCACAGCTAGGGCTGTGGTTCAGCCAGTACACATCAAGATGGTGTAACGAATGTGATCTGTCCTGGTATTTTAAGCATCCTTTCTGATTTACTGCTACCTGTGTGGTTTCTGTTAATTTTTTTTTTTTGTTTTTTTTTTTTGAGATGGAGTCTCGCTTTGTCACCCAGGCTGGAGTGCAGTGGCGAGATCTTGGCTCACTGCAAGCTCCGCTTCCCGGGTTCAAGCCATTCTCCTGCTTCAGCCTCCCGAGTAGCTGGGACTACAGGCGCCTGCCACCACGCCCGGCTAATTTTTTTGTATTTTTAGTAGAGACAGGGTTTCACAGTGCTGGCCAGGATGGTCTCGATCTCCTGACCTCGTGATCCGCCCGCCTCGGCCTCCCAAACTGCTGAGATCACAGGCATGAGCCACCGCGCCCGGCCCTGTTAAATAGTTTGAATGCCATCCCTACTCATAGCTAATGGAAAAACAGCTAATAGAATATAGAAGAATAATAAGGTTTTGATTCTTCGACCATGTGAAATACCGTATAGTCAAGAAGGCTATGATTTATTAATACTAGAAACACTAAAAATAGTTAAAATGCTTGATAAAAAAATGAGAAATATAAAACTGTTGTATAACTCGTTTATAATTATGTTATGGTGGTAGGTTTATGGGTAAATCTTAAAGTCAGTAATTTAACAATCATATGATATATGTTTCCATTAAGAAAAGGAAGTATAACTTTCTGGTACGTAAAGAATTAGAACTCTGTTATTAGTGAGAAAAAATAATCCATGGAGAAAGACTAATCCCACATGGACCCAGAGTCATTGTTCATGTACCAAAAGAAAAAAGAAAAAAAAAAAAGAAATATACTTTAGAATATCATATAATGCTATTTACACAGTTAAGAAAAGGATTAATGAAGAAACATTTGAATTGCCTGTAAATCAAATTGTTACACTTTACAAAACTGTTATAAACTCAACTCTCATAATTATAATTACTAACAAAAATGTTAAAAGTTGCTCCATTATTATTATGATCTAACCATCTTCATTCCTTAGTTAAATGTATCAAGATTTAAAAACTGGCTTCTTAAACATTGTGACTTTTTTCCTTAAGCAAATATTTATATAAGTTAATGTCTTCTTGTAACTAAATATATATATATATACTCTCATATTAAAGGGGCAGCTTAACTTGTTATGAAGAAAAAATGGTAGTGAATGTTTACCAGGAGTTACACTTGGTTAGTTACAACGTATAGACAAATTGACTTAGAAACAATTTGAGACTGTTAAGAGACACCACAGAAAGAGCAACGATGCCCTGCAAAAGTCAATATTCAACTCACCAACAGGAAGAGGAGCTAAATAACAAAATTTTAGATTACAGGGTTACCAACATGCTTCTAACATTTTAAATAATTTCAGGGGCATCCAGAAAAAAAAAAATGCACAAGCTGGTTTTCAAAGCAATGAAAAGTAGGACAATAAAGAGAGTTGGAAAGTTCAAAAGCAAAAATACAGAAAACTAGGCCGGGTGTGGTAGCTCACGCCTGTAATCCCAGCACATTAAGAAGCCGAGGCTGGCAGATCACTTGAGGCCAGGAGTTCAAGACCAGCCTGGGCAACATGGTGAAACCCTGTCTCTACTAAAAATAGAAAAATTAGCTGGGCGTGGAGGTACATGCCTATAACCCCAGCTACCTGGGAGGCTGAGGCAGGAGAATTGCTTGAATCAGGAGGCAGATGTTGCAGTGAGCTAAGATCATGCCACTGCACTCCAGCCTGGGCAACAGAGCAAGACTCCAAAGAAAAAGAATGTTCTAAACTGAAATAAGTTGATTAGAGAAAATAACTAGCCAAATTATTTCAGGACTATAGAAAAATATTGTTCACTGTCAACTACCAGTACTTAAACTATAAAGTATATTCATAAATTCATAACATAATTTGTGTTATGAGCAGTCATCATACATTCTGACAGTGTTATAAGCCAAAATTATTTGACATCAACCCTCATTTTATTGTAGAGGCACTGATATAACTGTTTTCCATGCTTTTGTTCCATGTCCAAATTTTTATAGATCTTCTTTGCCTAACTTTTTTTTTTTTTTTTTTTTTTTTTTTTTTTGAGACAGAGTCTTGCTGGAGTGCAGTGGTGTAATCTTGGCTCACGACAATCTCCGCCTCCTAGGTTCAAGTGATTCTCCTGTCTCAGCCTCCCGACTAGCTGGGATTACAAGCATGTGCTGCCACGCCCAGCTAATTTTTGTATTTTTAGTAGAAACAGGGTTTCACCATGTTGGCCAGGATGGTCTAGATCTCTTGATCTCGTGATCCACCCACCTCGGCCTCCCAAAGTACTGGGATTACAGGTGTGAGCCACCATGCCCGGCCTGCCTAACCATATTTGAATACTTGTTCAGTCTAGAAAACATGTACATAAAATGATTAAATAAGGAACATTAGCAAATGTTATGAGATCAAGCTGGCAAATGGTTTGAAGGTAACACAGCCCCATCTGCTTCCTGAGATGATCTGCTGCAGATTTAGTTCACAGCAGACCACTCTGCTGTGGTGCCCATCCCTCTCGAAATCCCACTGTCTTGCCCACGCCTCACCACCCCACCTGATCACTTCCACCCCAGCTACTTTGCCCAAGCATCCTGCCTCTCACTTATATCAATGAATTTTATGCAAAAGCACCCATTTATACTCAGCCATTACAGTTTTACATTGATATTGTGGAAAACATGACCACACTACCCAATATCTCCAATTTGAAGAGGCAGAGATGAAAAACTTTATAGAGCCCAGTATCAGGAAAAGTTTCTCTTCCCTGAGGAAGTAATTGCTACAGCTTTTTTCTACCTTATAAACAACAACACATCATGTGTAACTCAAGCTGCTCCTATTTTATTTTCCCTTTTAATTGATTCAGGAAACTTAGGACTCTAATCATTTGCTCCAACCCAAGAGCTCAGCTTCTGGTTTATGTACTGGGACTAAAGTAAGATTTCATTAGAAGAAAAGGTCTTATTATTAAAAGGTTTGTAAACTACTGTTCTATTCCCTAATTTGTATAGACTTACATTTTCCCATTTTACTGTTTTTATTCCTGTAAACCACTTCAATTCCTATGTGAAACCATTAGAGGTGTACGTGAATAATTATATCAACTGTAATAGCAATCAGTCGATTGCATACAGTTCTTAATGTCTTAATAATTCATGTTTTACTTTAATCCAACAATTCAAGAAAGCTCCTTTAGTGCTATTTCCACAGACTTCTTTAAGAAAGTTTCCAGGCTGAGTCACTTTGAGGCACTTGCTGACTTTCGAAAAAGCTGTCCTGAGAAGTGCCTCTTTTTCTCATCAAGTAGATGGGCAAAAGAAAAAGACTAGACAAATTTACTGGCCGTCTTGCTCACTGAGCAGAAAGCCTTTCCAACCCTGACACCTAATCAGCATCAGCGATTTCACCGCACACCCTGATGTGATGTTACACAAATACACCAGCTTTATGAGTGACCGTCCTTTGGATCAGCGGTTCTCAAACTTTAGCATGCATCAGAATCACCCAGAGGACTTGTGGAAACACGGAATGGAACACTTTGCTTTATCCCCAGAGTTTCTGAGTTAGTTGATCTAGGGTAGGGATTCTAAGAATTCGCATTTTTAATGAGATGAAGCCGATGCTGCAGGTATGGAAACCACACTTGGAGAACAAAAGCCTCAGATCATTCAGTTTTCCTGCTTGATAATCTTCAGGGACTCTGCACTGCCTACCAGGCTAAGCACATAAATGCTTCAGCTTAGCATTCAAAACCTCCTGGATAGAACCCATCGGAACTCCTACTCCATCAGTCCATACCCCTGTGCCTTCATCCATTACCTCCTCACTCTGCCCAGAGCACACACAGATCCTGTGCTCTGGCTCTTTCTGATCAGAACACACTTCTCATTGTTCTATTCATTAAGGTACTCATTCTTCAAAAGACTACAAGAATGCCACCTCTTCCCAGAAGCCGTCCATAATTCATCTTCATTAGAACTCTTTTCTCTGGGCTTTACTAAAACACGCAAGCCAGCCCTGCATTCTAATTAGTAGCTATTACCTAGCTCTCTTCCACGAGATTATATAGAAGAGTAGTTAAGAAGATGCATTTGGAGATAGAAAGACCTGGGTCCAAACTTTGGCTTGGCACTTAGCTTTGTGACACAGAACACCTTCCTTAACCATGAGCCTTAAAATGAGATAACAACAGTACCTACTTCCAGGGATACTCATGAAGGTTAAATGACATAATCCACATAAAATACTAAATAGCATGCCTAGCAGTTAGGGCTCAGCAAACAAAGGCAGGTATTTCCTGGAGGTTTTGGAACATCCTCCAATTCTTCAACATTTCTCCCCTGCCAGGTTTATGTCTCTTCACCTTGAATCTGAGCTATGTGACTGCTTGATTAGTAGAATATACAATAGCCTCCCCTTATCTATGGGGAATATGTGCCAAGACTCTAAGTGCATGCCTGAAACCACAGATGGGACCTATATATATGGTTTGGTTCAAGGCTGCAGTGTGCTATGGTCGTGCCATTGCACTCCAGCCTGGTTGACAGAGACCCCTTCTTAAAACAAAACAAACAAACCACCTCTATATTCATTGGTACAAAACAGCCATACTGCTTTGTAATTTCAAGTAACCAAAGAATGACAGATAAATAGGAGAGACTAACAGTCACTTTGAAAAGAAAGAAATTCATGAGGCCATCATCTGCATACAAGGAGAGATCAAAAGGAGACACGGCAAAGCAGTTGCACAAAATAAAACAATTTTGAGGGAGTTGCACAAAATCCAGGGAAACCTAAGTAGGTGGGGACCAAACAAGAGAAACATGGTTATTTTTATTTTATTAGATATATTATAAATATTAATATTTTTCAAATATTTTGTATTCTTACTTTGGCCCTATTATTACACAGCCCTCCACAGTGGGTCTAAGAAAAATACCATATCAGTCATGGTACATAATCTTAACAGCCCAGTACTTTTCCATTGTCACACTTATCACAAATGCAACTTATTATGGTTAGTGTTCTTTACTAGACAATAAATTTTAGAAGTACCGGGACTATTTAGCTTACACTCTCTTCCCAGTGCAACACCTGATATGATAAATATACACTGAGAAAATATTTACTAGGTGAATGTTGAACAGCTAAGCACTAAAAAGGCTGTTGGAAGAACTAGAACAAATGCCTGAATTAATTGAGCATGAATTCACATGGAGTATAAACACAATGTCCTTAAAAAACAAAGTTTCTACCCTGACACAGAAATTGCATTAGGAACAACTATTTGCTGTCACCAGTTAGAAAATAATGCACTCTTAAGCTTAGCATGGTGGTACACACCTGCAGTCCCAGTTACTTGGCAGGCTGAGGTAAGAGGAGCTCTTGAGCCCAGGAGTTTGAGTCCAGGTTGAGCAACATAGCAAGACCCTGTCTCTATTTAAGAAAAAAAGAAAATAAAATAGAGGGAAAAAAAGAAAAAGAAGAGAGGAAATAAAGGAAAATAATGCACTCATGCTGGAGGAGATATTTTATTCCCAATCTCTTCTGTCTATTCAAGTCCTGTTAATACCTCCCCACCACCCCCCTCACACACACACAACAAATTACATTTAGAGCCATCACCCAGAATTCAGAGCTTCATGGAACCATACTTTAATTAACGTCATCTGTAACTGCTTCCTCAGATTCCTTCTTTCCCTTTTACTGTCAATCTATTTCCAAAAGTGGTTAACATAATCTCCCTTAGACACTGCTTTTACCACATCTGTTTCCTACCTCGGAGCCTACAGTGAATCTCAATTGTCAACTGTCTGAAATCTAAACTTACTAAGAGTTTAACATATTCACAGTATCTATCAAGAGTTTCTAAAGCTCTTCCATTAGTTGTCCTATCTACAGTCCACCAAACCAAACTCACAACTTGTTACTATTCCCATACAGGCACAAAAACACATGGAACCTCTGATGTAGCCAAGCAGACATGATGGAAGGTTGCTTCTCAGTTATGCCAGTCAAGTCTCATTATTTTGTCAAGAAACTCCAGAAGGAAGCCCAATACACTTTTTTTTTTTTTTTTTTTTTTTTTTTTTTTTTTTTTTTTTGAGACAGAGTCTGGCTCTGTCGCCCAGGCTGGAGTGCAGTGGCGCAATCTCAGCTCACTGCAAGCTCCGCCTCCCGGATTCACGCCATTCTCCTGCCTCAGCCTCCCGAGTAGCTGGAACTACAGGCGCCCGCCACCACGCCCGGCTAATTTTTTGTATTTTTAGTAGAGACGGGGTTTCACCATGTTAGCCAGGATGGTCTCGATCTCCTGACCTCGTGATCCGCCCACCTCGGCCTCCCAAAGTGCTGGGATTACAGGCGTGAGCCACCGCGCCCGGCCCCCAATACACTTTTGAGACTTTTTTATGAAAAATGTATTCCCAGGCACTCACGGAAAGAGACTCATCAATAGAAAATCATCAACTCTAAGTTAACTTGACAGGATTACTTAAAAGTTTGTCTTAAAAAATCTAATGTAAAACTAGATTCTGTTGATTGAGGCTTCATGAAAGGAAACCTGAACTTTCTAACAAGGCCAATGACACATCCGCATTTTAATATATCAATTACTTAAAATACTGAACTCTTCCTTGGTAGTGCCTCTATCATGACCCTGGCTTACATAATCTACCCTCGCAAATTCACTTCAACTTTTATTGATTGGAAAAAATAAAGAATTTTATAACATCAAGGAAATCCATACAACAGCCTTTCATGGAAACCAAACCAAATTTCTATTTAAGGACTGAATTTACTACCTGCTGATGTTTTGCAGATACAAAACCAAAAAAAAAAAAAAAAAAAAAAAGATCAAATATGAAAAAACTAAAAGATTTACAAATTTAAAAACAAAATGCAACTACAAGAGACAGACTTAATGACTAAAATATGCAAAGATGGTCAGGGTGGAAAGAGCAGTTCCTTAGCAATTGTGTGCTTGTGTATTTCATAAATCTCCATCACTTCCCTAAACTCAGGTTATGCAGCATTCTCATGTGCACCAACATGTTCTCTCTCATCCTATTAGAATCATACCCTAATTACAGAAAAGTACAAGCTTTTGGTATAATTAATAAGAAGGACACATTAAAAATCAATGATGTTCCTCTACCTTATTATACTTGCCATTCAATAGGATCTTAAAAATCTTCAAGGCTTTACTTCTGTTTATAATTACCTGCGCTCAATTGCAAGGGAACAGCAAATGAATGATTAAACATAGAATACTAACAATTTCTTTTTGCTTCAATTTCTGTGCAGCTTTTGAAATTTACAATTGATTACAGGTGTGTAGAAATGGTCTGAGCCCTCGTAGCAATTAAAGTAAAGTAAAAAATCCATAAATGACAACTTTCAGCTCTAGGAAAATGCTTAGTTTCATTAATGTTGCCTCTGGGGGAGAGACATGGTGAGGGCTAAGGTTAGGAGTCAGACAGAAAATGGCATATATCCTATTAGCTTTACTTTCTCTGTTCCTAAAGTAGGGGTACTACCACTGATCTCAAGAGATTTCATAGGGATAACAAATAATGCCTATGAAGTGCCGGACATATAACGAAAACCTAACAATATTAAGCTTCATCTCCATCCCCTGCTCAATCTCTAGCTTGTTGTAAATAGCAGTTAACCTCAGGATTCCTGCAAAGCATGAGAAAAATGGAATTGCCCTTTTCTTGACTTTGGTTTGCTTACTGCCTAACCCACCATCATGGGATGGATGGAGGCGGCTGTAGAAAAGAAACTGTTTTAGTTTAAAATGATAAAACCACCCTCTTCCTTTTTCATTTTTTAGTTTACTGTTAGCTGGTTGTGAACAGAGGTGGCTGCAAACAGAATTATTTATGCAAAGTTGAAAATAATGCCACACAAAATTTAAAAATTTACATAATAAAGATGATGCTACACACTGTATATGAGCACACTGCTTTAGACCCTTGTTTCCTCTTATAATCAAAACATAGAATTCCTCACAAAGGTGGCAAAAGAAATTTCTGCAAAAACCCATGACTTGTAGCTTAGCCACCAAGTGTCAGGATGAGGTGGCTAAAATGTAATCAGAATGCCTCAAAGGAATACCTTGTATTTTCAGATCACGTGGAATTCTAAAAATGAACTGTTAATTAGACTGACAGTCCCCATAATTGCGATCATCTTCATAGTATACAAAAATATATTCCTGGTTTCATTCTATTTGTAACCCTGATTCTATCCTGCACCAGAACGGATCAAATGGTATGTGGGAGATTGAGCTGGGAAAAGCCTCATCTGTAGTGTGTTCTCCTTACATATATCTTGGTAACTTATTAATAATCAGCAGGCAAATGCTACACAGTTACTTCATTTGCTTATTATATGGGCCAGAAATGGTGATCATAAACATTTTGCTTTCACGACCTCATCACCTGCATTTTCTAATATATGGAAAAGCAATGTTTTGCATGGTATTCTATTTTTTGTTTGTTTTTTACTAATGGTAAATGTTTATCAAAGAAAACATTGACCAGAAGAATCAAAGTTGATTATTTCAGTGTTTGTCCTGCTGGAACAAATACAATGCTACTTAAAAATCATCAGCTATTTGTTCTTTCTGAAAACTGATTTGCTTGCAGAAACAACACAAAATCTGGTCAACACCCTTCTTCCTTTCTCTAGCATGGCACAAAAGCGTTATCTCAACAGACAGGAAAGGAAACTTAAATTAATTTTTGTTTTCATAAATTCAGCTCTGCTCAGCAAATTAATTAATTCATTAATTATAATGAACAGCACAAAAAGGGTATGTTTTGGTCAATCAAATGCCTGCATTCACAGGAGAATTTTGAAATACAAAAGACTGCATGTTTTACTTAGCTGAAACCAATAAAAAGCCAGATTGTTATTCTTTTATCAGGATTTAGCAGACATGTCATATGAGGAAAACATTCACAATACTCTGTAGCATACTCTGTGGCTGCTTTTAAAACTAGAGTGGAACCATTATTCTATTTAAAGTGATTGCCTTTGTTCTATGTCAAGATTCTAGCACTGAACCATACAACCATAAAGGCTTTTTAATTTGAAAAATAAGGCATTTAATTTCTGCATAAGAAACTGTAATTCAATTTTAAATAGTAAAATATGTAATACATTTTGAAAGGGTCCTGAAGTTATTAAAATGGGCATTTTCAGAATAATTACTTTTAGTTTAAAGGTATACTTTTTCAAGAAAATCACTGCATCATTATGCAACGTATTTGAATAGAGTTTTTACATTTATTTTAGCAAAAATAGATGATTTATTTATTTATTTATTTATTTTTTGAGACGGAGTCTCGCTCTATCACACAGGCTGGAGTGCAGTGGCTTGATCTTGGTTCACTGCAACCTCTGCCTCCCGGGTTCAGGCGATTCTCCTGCCTCAACCTCTCAAGTAGCTGGGATTACAGGTGTGTGCCACTGCCCCTGGCTAATTTTTGTAGTTTTAGTAGAGATAGGGTTCCACCATGTTGGCCAGGCTGGTCTCGAACTCCTGACCTCAAGTGATACACCTGCTTCAGCTCCCCAAAGTGCTGGGATTGCAGGCATGAGCCACCAAGCCCAGCCTGAGATACATCTTATAATCACTGGCAAATTAAATCTGCCTGTCCCAAAGCAAGGGCTCACTGTTGCAAGTGGTTGGGCTCAGTTCTATAGAGAGGATGGGGGTCAACAAGCTATTACCTCATGCGGACTGTTTGCATTAATAGCCATAAATAGAGGGACCTCATCCCAAATTTGCCTGCCACCATGCCTGGCTAATTTTTGTATTTTTAGTAGAGACAGAGTTCCACCACATTGGCCAGGCTGGTCTTGAACGCCTGACCTCAAGTGATCTGCCCGCCTCGGCCTCCCAAAGTGCTGGGATCACAGGTGTGAGCTGCCGCGCCTGGCCAATTTTAGCAAAATCAGTTTTAAAAATAGTCCTTCCTTGACTAGTATTACCTCCTTAAAACAGCATTTCCCAAGCAGCAGCAATTTGGTCCCCCATGGAGGGACCTTCTTGTTGTCACAACCAAAGAGTTGCTACTGGCATCTAGTGGGTAGAGACCAAGGATGCTGCTAAATATCTTACATGTACAGGACTGCTCCCCCTAAACAGCAAAAAATAAATGGTCCAAAGTATCAACAGTGCTGAGGTTGAGAAAACCTGCTTTAAAGCAAAATTACTTAAGAGCTTTAAATTTTATTTTTAATTTTGAACCCAATGAACAGTCAAGTTTTTGAAAAGAAGATCATTCTAGGCAAACTCAACATACTGAGTCACGGTCTGAGAAAAGTAAAACTTAGGCCTAGATGGCACTACACAGAACAATTAATTTTAAATATATAAAGCCAAGAAACAGAATTTTCTAAACAGATACAATTTTGGCATAATACATCTTCACCTACATGTACTTCAAACATTTTTATGCCTGCTACATAATAGGTATTCATCAAATCCTTATTGAGGAAGGAAGGAGGGAAAGATCTATCTTCCTGTATCTTAGCCCAGGATATTTTGAAAGATAATATTGAAATCAAGATAGGGCCCTTCCCTCTTGGACTTCAGCAGGTTGTTAATGTCCTCCCAAGTCCTCCCTTCTTCCACAGTACTACAGCCAGCCATGGCCATTTTCCAGGCTCCTATGCAACTAGGAAAAGTTCCATGTCTATGAAAGGTCTCACCGATATACCTGTGTGCACTCTGCAGAAGAAAGACCATACTTAGAGGAAATGCTTGCCCTCCATTTCCCATCTTTCCCCCTTACCATATGTTGGAGCTGGCACTGATCCTGTTTTAAGCATGCTGATGAGGCTAACTCCCTAAGAAGAGTAGTAAAACAAAAATAACCTGGGTTGTTGAATGACCACTTAGCACGGCGCTGCCTCTCCAGCTGGGATCACTCACCTCCAGATTGTTATGTGAGAGAAATGAACTTATTTAATCTATTTATGTTGAGTCTCTTTCTTACAGCCACTTGTACAAGGCAATTCTATAACTGATAGTCTCCTATGTTATTGGGGTCATAAATGCATTCTATCTGAAGAAATGTTAAACTGGCTAATTTTTAAAAGTTTCAATGCAAATAATAATTGAAAGTCTAGATTATATAGTTACTTTATATGAAGGTTAGGAGGAAGAATTGCCATGGATTTATGGTCAATCTCATTTATCCAATCTAAAAGGAAAAAGGCACAGAAAAAATCTGAAGATAATTGCCAAAGGAATTCATTGTTTAAATGATATAATATTTATGTAAACTCATGCTAATGATGGCAGGCTGGGCACTGTAAAATGTAGGCTTAAGCACATAATTTTGACTTTTAAAATTTTATGATTATAGCATTTTCATCATCTTGACTTTGTCTCTCTTTGACTAAGATACCTGTAAGAATACCAGTAGCAAGAGGAAAAAAGAAACAAAGGCCAGAAGACTCCACAAAGTTAATTAATCTTGAATCACGGATTTCTGTATAAATTGTGTACTCAGATTTTGAATAGCCAATTAAATTTAATTCAAAAACTTCTGTGCCTATCTTGGTGTTCAGAAAATGCAGCTGCTTCTCTTTGGGAACATTCTTTACTGAACTGCAAAATATTTTTCTTTGGACTTTATCTGAATGTTATCTGTTTGTTCAAAGATTTATTCCTACTCTATGTGAATATGGAGGAATTGTTGACAAACTAAATAATTCCCATGAGAATCAATTAAAATACATTTCAGTTAATCAGCTTTATGCAATTCAGATTTTTCCATCAATATTGCTCTTTTTAAAAATTAATGTCTTCAATACTATCATGGGCTTTTTATACTAGGAAGTATCTATACCTTAAATATATGAAAATAGCAAAGGTACCAAGATATATATTACAATCTCTTAACATCCTCCCCATCCAAAATTATATTTATGGATTGTTTTGAAAAGTCCATTGCCATTAATTCAATGATGTATGCAATTTTTAATAACTTGAAATCAAAGCTTCAAGATAGCATGATTTAAAGTAAAATAGCTTCATCTGAAAGATATGTTTAAAGATTTTAAAATTCTAAAGAATTTGTCTCACAACAAAATCATTTCTAAATTTAATAAAGTTCAGTGTACAAATTAGGTATCTTTATAATTTATATATTAAGTTCAAAACTATTTACTATTTTCAGAGGAATATTAATTATGGCTGAAAAAAAAAAACCAAGATGCACTTCCTTCACAGTTGAATAGCAGCACACTGATTACCGATTGAGGCGATTTTGATTCTTGATTTAGGAGTAAATTGATCTCATAATGTAAAACAAAATTAAAATGACAGTTTCACAGCCTCTCTCCTTCCCAATTTCTTTCTGGGGCATTAGTCACTCAGTTACATTCCACCCCTATGGGAAAAGGCAAACAGATGACATACTGTGACCAGTGAATGTCCCAGGGAACACTCAATCAGTAAATCACCACAGTGATGCTATGATGGCTACCACAGGTATGTGAAGACAACATTATTACCTACTGTAAAAAACACAATCATCTAAATAAAGAAGTCACAATTCTCAATTTTAAACCAAAAAAGCTTTAAGAATCTCCATAGGTCGGGCGCGGTGGCTCACGCCTGTAATCCCAGCACTTTGGAAGGCCAAGGCGGGCAGATCACGAGGTCAGGAGATCAAAACCATCCTGGCTAACACAGTGAAACCCTGTCTCTACTAAAAATACAAAAAATTAGCCGGGCATGGTGGCGGGCACCTGTAGTCCCAGCTACTTGAGTGGCTGTGGCAGAAGAATGGCGTGAACCCGGGAGGTGGGGCTTGCAGTGAGCCGAGATCGCACCACTGCACTCCAGCCTGGGCGACAGAGTGAGACTCCGTCTCAAAAAAAAGAAAACAAAAAACAAAACAAAACAAAGAGTCTCCATATACACTGAGTTCCACATGGCAGGCTGTGTGAAAATGAACTGGAAGCTCTTATGCATGCCATATCTGTGGCCTTCGATAAGTCAGAAGTCTCCAAGCTTTTTGTTTGATTTTATCTATAAAAAAAGGAAACTCGTCTTGGCCAGTGGTTCTCCACAGGAGCAGTACCCTAGGACGTGTTTTGGAAACAGATGAGCATTTTTGGTTTTCACAGTGATTGGCACTTAGGGAGGCAGAGAAAAGATGTGGTTCCTTTCCACATATCCAGGAACTGTGCCATGTTTCAAATATCTCTCTGTTCATTCCTTCCACTGGAACCTTCTATATGACCAGTCTAGAGGGTAACTCCTTTTTACTTATTAAACAAGTCAATATAATTTTTAACAAGCTGAATTTTCCAGGGATTCAACTCCTGTGTATGTGCGTACTTTTGTTTGCAACTTTACTGTCATTCACCATTTCAGAAAATCACCTCACCCACCACAAATCTGCTGACTCAGAGTAAACAACATAGCAGGATGGGATCAGGATTCTTTTGCAACTATTATATTCATGTCAATGCCATGAATAGGTTCAAATAGACACGTGTTTTATCACGTCTTTCAGTACAGTCGTGTCTGAGCATTTATATACTGAGTACATCATATTTTATTTTAAATATTTTCCTGTTATCTTTGTATTGGTTTTGTAATTTTTAACAGAACCTACTTATACATGCAATTCTCCATAAATTTCATTGCAGGATAGTAAGAAGGTGATAAAATATTTTATGAAAAGGAGACACCACATCTGATAGGGATGCAAAACACTGACCTACAATATCATCTAAGGCTCCGTGTAATTCTAACATTCCTTGACTCTATGAAAAATGTTTATTCGGCAAGTGCTGATTATTAGCAAGCCTTTACATCTACTCTCACATTTCAACATTTCAAAGTATTGCAATTAAATTAAAAAGAGAAATACATGTGGTTGCTAAGGTGATACATAAAAACACAGACTTCACTAAATGTTCAAACATTGATGTGAGTAGTGGGGAATTCCATAGTGCTGATGCCTTTCACAAGTTAACACAGAAGGACCAAAAAAAAAAAAAAAATATCTAAGGCACAGCTGGAGCCCTTCACTTCTATCTCACCACAAGAGGCTATACTACTGGCCTCCGCAGCTGACTGTGCCCTTGTTCTGTCCTTGGGCTAAGGGTCACATATGTTTGTTACATGCTGCCTCAGCATTTCTCCCAAAAATTTCATTCAGGAAAATATACATTTGCCAGCAATACAGATGTTCTCAATGTGGAATAGGATGAATATAAGCAAACTGCAAATGTCTACTTAGCAGAACTTGTCATTCAAAAGGCAACACCTTCAACTCAATATCGGCCTCTATACTTAACTATACTACCATTTTTCTGTGGCAATTTGTTTCTGCAATGAAATCGATGGATAATCACTACATCTGCTATGCCAACTTCTGGTTTATGAAAACACATTGAAGACATGACTTCAGGAACTATCTCTTCTTCCCACACAACTGAGTTCTCCCCATGTCCACCCTCTCCATTATTATGTCTGACCATCCAGCACTACCACCTCCCTCCTCAACCATATAAGCTCCTGTCACAGGCAACAATGTGTTAACATTCCACAGATTTTCATATGTACATTAAATTAGACTTCCTAAGACAAGGTTTGAGGAAACAATTCCCTGATGAAATGGGTTTATTAAGATAAACCCATACTTAATAAATATATCCTTCTTGGCCAAATGACCAAGAACCAAAAAATAACTAATTACAGACAAAGTATTAAATAGAAAAGAGGGAAAAAAACAAGCACCAAATTATGTTTGATCTACAAACCAAAACAAACGCAAGATCCAGAATACTTAATTAGAAAATTGGTGATTAGACTTTCTTGATGTATTGTTTTTTCTTTTTTTCTTTTCTTTATTTTTTTTGAGATGGAGTCTCTCTCTGTCGCCCAGGCTGGAGTGCAGTGGTGTGATCTCGACTCACCGCAAGCTCCGCCTCCCAAGTTCACGCCATTCTCCTGCCTCAGCCTCCCGAATAGCTGGGACTACACGCGCCCGCCACCATGCCCGGCTAATTTTTTGTATTTTTTAGTAGAGACGGGGTTTCACCGTGTTAGCCAGGATGGTCTCAATCTCCTGACCTCGTGATCCGCCCACCTCAGCCTCCCAAAGTGCTGGGATTCACCATTGTTTTTTCAAAAACAAAATTTTATTGAGACATTTCAGTAATATATTCTTTGTAAGCAATTACAGAAATATTTCAAAATTACTGAAAGACCAGAAAAAATTAACACTTTGAAGGTATGGATAAACATTTACTTTTTAATGCATGAGTTTCTAAAAATTAAAACATAACAATTGTTATAGGAAGAAAAAATATCTATTACCAGCAATATTTTTTATAAACCTCAACTTTTCCTCACTGCTCTCACATACATGTAGGATACCAAATTAGCAATTTTCTGAAAACACGTTTCTAACCAAATAAACATGTGAAACATAAAAGGATTTCTGAACGAGTACAGCTGACTCCTCAAGTCTCCCATATTAAACAGTTTCGTCTCGGCCCCCAGCATTTCAATGACCATCTGACTTCAGTGTTTGTTTGGGCTTATAAAAGTTATGGGTTAGTGTTTGGGGTGAAGAGCACATTTTGACCTGATGTAACATTTTAAATCTATTTGATTCAAAAATTAAGAAAAAGAAGGTTTGCCAATGGCTCTTTGAAAAAAGCAAATGATCCAGCATGGAGACCCACTCCTGTGTCGTCCTTACCCGCAGGGCCTCGATGACAAGGTCTCTGGCCTCCAGCTCCCCTTCCATCACGCTGAGGAGCATCCGCAGCTCGGATTTACTGAGAGTATCCACATCAAACTCTTTTTTCTGTAACACATAAAAAAATAAGGCAATGAAAAATCTTTTCCTAAGGAAGACACACACATCCTAAGGGTATGCAATGAATCAGTTTTATCCCAGTGGCTCGGCAGATCCAGCAGGCACTGGGGTACTATTTGCAGCAGACAATTTATGCCTTGACCTTCTAGGAGAGGTAAAAACTATAACGCCAATCTCTCAACTCTCCTCTCCAAGGAGCTGTAGTTGCCCAGCCTGCCTGCACACCCAGACTCAAAATCTCTCCAAATTACACAGCACAAATTTAAAGTCCCTGGAGTCTGAAGCAAAACAGGTCTGGTACATCTTGGGGGAGTGGGGGAGTTTCAAGAGAAGCAAAGAAAGCATGGATGCATTCCTAGAAGGGCCCCAGCATAAAGGTTCCTGGGAGGTTATTATAAATTCCAGAACATCCAATAATAATAGGTCATGCTTATACACTCTGCAGCAGAGGCCACCAGCTGGCAGCCAAGTCTGGCCCACAGATGTGTGTTACTCGGGTCACAAAGTGGGTTTGTCGTTGTTGTTGTTTTTCATTTAGCCAACATTAAAAAAATCTGAAGATGTCACCAAAAAATCCAGATCCCTGGCTTGTCTTTAAATGTCAGATGACTGGGTAACTCCAGATTCATATTTCCTCAGGGCAATAATCCACCGAGCCACGAAGTAGCTGCCCCTTTAGAAGGAACACATTCCTCATGTTGCCAACCCTCCCCCACCAACACATACACACACACACATACACAGTACAGGCACACGCACTTTTAAGAAGCCAGGACTGCCATCCATGTGTGGTCATCTGGGCTGCCATAGTCAGGTGGGTTTGGAACCCCTGCTGTTTGGTTATCAAAGTGCCTTCTTATGAATGCCTCTGTAGCTTCTTGGCAGGCCTGGGAGGGAGCTGAGGCTGGAGTAAGTGAGCCTTCCAGGGACCCAGCTACAGTACAAAGTCAGCGCCAGAGCCCTAGGTGTGGGATGGGGTGGGGGGGCGGTCTGGTGGTTCATAATTTCTCACACAAGGTTCTTCCAGCCCTTTTGTCTTCTCTTGTAGATTTCTTCCCTGAGTGACTGCATCCAACCTCTCATGGCTTTAAATCCCATGAATATATCATTGACTCTCGATTCTTTTGTCTTACACTCCAACCTTCCTCATAGCAACTTTTACAAGTAGGTTCTCTGGCATTCGTTTTAGAGATAAAGCTGAGAGTGAGTTCACAGTCAGCCTGGGTGAGTCCAAAGCCTGAGATCCTTCCACCAGGCACACTCTGCTCCTCCCTTCTGTATACAAACTCATTTGACAAGCCCAGTCACCATCACAGGGAAGAGTAACACAACATTTATCCCCAAATCTCTCTGTAGACTCGCCCTCAGAAGCCATTGTTCAAAACATGCCAGAACATTATTTCACACTTGCATAGCACCCAATGGCTTCCAAAGTATTCTCAAAGAATTGACTCTAATTTACACCATATTGCCACCTCCATTTTTAAAATAGAAACTCAGAAAAGTCAGATGATATATGCAGATCATGAAACTAACCAGTAAATGGTAAAATCAGGATATATGATCAAATGCCATGATTTATCTTCACACTTTACCAGCATGGCACCAACATTCTAGAATAAGCTCTTTGAGATGAGATAAAAATGGTACCGTCCTGTCAGTCAGCCAACATGAACACTGGTCTATTTCTGTGAAGACACAAAAGTATACATAGCAAAGACAATAAATGATTTCAGAGGCTTTCAAACAAGCATGACCAGAATGGTCACATTTAAGTTTCAAAAGAATCTTCTGGAAAGAGATATGACGGTACAAAGGGGAAAGAGACTAGAGCTAGGGGGTTCTCTCAAGAAAGGTTTTAAAAGGATCTCTCTCTTAAAATTATTTCTTTTTGCATATACACTAGACAGAGAAGTTATTTGGAAAGGCAAGCGCTAAGGATAAAGAGAAAAGGAAAATCTATAGCAAGCATAAATCATGTATAGTTCTGAAGGATCCATACTTCAAAGATTTCTTACAGATGCTCCCTATGAACAGTAAAATCCAATGTACCAAGTCTCAGTTTCTGCTCCTACTACACAGTAGTGTCCATAAGGTCTTATAAACTAATTGTTCTCAAACATTGGCATGCATAAGAATCACCTGAAGACCTTGTGAAAAAACAAGCCACGGGGCTCCACCCCTGGAAATTGTGATTCAGTGAGTCCGAGGTGGGGCTGTGAATCTGCCCTTCTAACAAGCTCCTGCTGATGTTGCTGGTCTACGGACTACATGGTGAGGAGCATTTCTGTAACTCATGCCATCCTCTGTTTTCTCATCTGTATAATGGAATTCCTAACGTCTACCCTGCATTTTTGTGAGGATTAAACAAGAACATATCAATGAAGTAAGTGCCAAATGAAGGCAGGCGATTGTTATTATTAACCCAGATGTTTCATGTAGAGAGGAGTGGGCCAGGAGCCTATTTCTTTGAAAATCTACCAGCCCAAGTCCAATAAACTCAGTTTATTGACTATGACGAAAGACAGGCTCTTTTATCCTGGTTTTTCCCACTGAGATGGGAGAGTAAGCTGCAATTCTTATGTGCTTTAGAGTGTAATGCTTTATTAATGATGCTGCTGGTTGCTCTAGAGATTTTAATTAATTGTATATTTTATTGTCTTGTTTCTCCAAAGCTTTATAAGCAAAGTGCTCCATTTTAAAAACTAATAAATTATGAAAGACATTGCCAAGATCCTGATTCATATTAGTCAGGAGAGCCTGCCCTGCTTCCATCAGTAGCAGCAACACATGTGACCTACAGCTAAAACTTCTGTTTTTCTATGTATTACCATCAATAAAGAGGGAAATTCATTAAAATAAAAAATATTGGTACAAGCGTTCTTGCTAAACCATAGATTATGTCACACAGAATGTTAAAAATAAATCTGTCTCCCATCACAACATATGAAGTGATGTACTGTTTGAAACATACAGTGCATCTGTCTGCTTGTCTCTCTTCCCTCTATGACTCCACCCCCACTTCTCCACTACTAGTCATAGTAAAATTTCTCTACTAATTCCTGGCCTTCCATAGTACAAATATAATAATAATATTTTCAAATTGTCAACAACTTTTATTTCCAATTCTATTCTGGCAAAACAGGGTTAAAAAAAGTACTGTGCATGAAAAGATGCTGGAGATCTTAAGACTCCAAGTATTTTATAAATATAAAGCACTTTAGCATTTTTAGAAAAATAACCCCAGAAGCAAAAATTCTAACAAAAACTACATTTTTGTTAGAATATATATATTCATATATGAATATATATACTCACATGTTTATATATATTCATATACGAATATATATAAATATATGAATATTCGTATATTCATATATATTCATATATTCATATATATTCATATATTCATATATATTCATATATACATATATATTTATATACATATATATTCATATATATTCATATATATTTATTCAATATATATTCATATATATTCATATATATATGAAGTGGCATTAATCTTAGATGCATATGGTACAAAAGTACTTAGATATAGAAAAAAATATTAAAGTTTCTTGGTTTAAGAGCCAAACGAACTATTTTAAGTCATATAATGTTTATAAAAGATTGCCTTGATAATCTAATTTTCAAATTGGATAGAAGACAGGACAGATTCAAATGCTGCCACTCACACAAAAAATTAAGGCATCTATCAGGGCACTCATGAAAACACGACCCCCAAATCCCCAACTCCCCCCAGAAAAAAATCACAGCAGACATGTTCGCAGACTAAAGTTTACTACTGAACTTGCTTTTCCCAATTAAAAAAGAAAAATCCAGCTATTTTTTAGTGATGAAAAGAAACTAAAAACAAAGTAAAACCAGACCTGTGCCAGGCACGGTGGCTCATGCCTGTAATCCTAGCACTTTGGGAGGCCAAGGCCGGCAGATTGCCTGAGCTCAGGAGTTCGAGACCAGCCTGAGCAACATGGTGAAACCCCATCTCTACTAAAATACAAAAAGAAAAGAAAAGAAAAAAAAATTAGCCAGGCATGGCGGCGTGCACCTGTAGTCCCAGCTACTATGGAGGCTGTATGTGGGAGAATTGCTTGAACCCAGGAGGCAGAGGTTGCAGTGAGCAGAGATCGTGCCACTCCAGCCTGGTGACAGAACAAGACTCCATCTCCAAAAAAAGAAAAAATAGAAAAACAGATTTCAATTCCACAGGCCACTCTTCTGCCTGTTACATTTGCCTGGAAAAGCATTCCAGAAAAAATGCTTAACACCTAGTTTTAAAAATCTGGCATGGCAGCTTCAACTAATCCAGAATCTGGTCATCAAATACAAAGTATGTCTTGTTTAGGATACGAGTCATATATATTAATTTATTGTATGTTAATCTATTGTATATTACAATTTATTATATATAATTTATTTAAAATTAAAAGTATACTTATATAATTATATATAATATATACATATATATGATATATTATGTATAAATGAAAAAGGAGAAATAATCCCAAACTCAACTGTTCAACACTGTAGTTTTGAACAGCTCTGAATTACTTGGGGCAAGCATGGGGAGGGCATTCTTCAGGATTTTTTCTCATACAGGCTGAGAAAGAGAGAAAGAGACAGAATAGACAAAACAGACCCTGGCTGAGTCAACTCATCTTAAATTTCCAGAATTGAACACAGGCCAATACCAAGTTTCCCCCTCCCCAAATCTAAAACACTAGGTTTATGTGGGGAATTCAATAGATACAGCTAAATATTAACAGAAAAGTCTTACCCATACCCTTTTAGAATTAGTCGAACCAACCAACATTGATTGATTATCAGAATGCCTTCAGGAGACATTATGAGCCACAATGGCAGAGACACCCCCCTCAGATCTTTCCTCAAACACGTCCGTCCTATCAGGGCTGCTGGGGGATATGTTGGTGACCAAACACAAACTCAGGCACTTTCTCTGGCTCTTCCCACCAACACCAAGAGCCTCTCTTCCAATTTAAAATCCAGCAGGTTGTGCCTGTTTTCCATCAGTAAGCTTTACACAGGAGAAAGCAGGCAGACTGGAAGGTGGGGTGATGAGCAATGTGGCTAGGGAAGAATCAGCAAAGTAGGGCAAATCATTTCATCTGTTTGAATCTCAGGTTTTCCATCAGTAAAAATAAGGATGCTGGAGTAAGTGATCCCTTAAATCTCCTCCAGCCCCTAAATGTCCTGATTTCATGTACCATCAGGGTAACTGGATTACTGGACTGAGGAAATTCATTTAGGTCATTTCCTGAGCCTAAAAGCCTTTGTGAGGTACTTGAGGAAAACTGATTTTGCCTCTTTGCTCATAAGTTAGAGAAATGTATTTTCCTCCCAGTTTAATAGTGCATGCTAATAATAATGCATTTAGAACTTTCTATGTAAGCAAGATTTATGCTTTGGGGACGAATAAGGGCTATCAAAATGGAAAAGCAATGAAATCAACTTGAAAGTTCACCATCACAATGCAAAGGTTGTATCACTGACATGCAAAATATTAAATTCACCTCTCTAGGTACATAAGAACATGCACTATATTAAGAATTCGGCTAATTGTAAGGGTTTTCATGAAGAAAAGTACATACTTCTCAAGATCTCAAAGTATTTTCAAATCTCTGAAGTTACTTCTTGCCTTGAGATTATCTTCCCGATTTCTCTCTCTACAAGGAGGAAAGAATTTTTGTGATGGGGTTGCATACCTCTGATGCTGCTCTTCCTAATCCTCCATTCTCCTCTGATTCATCTGGGTACTATCTTTCTTCAACACATAGCTCAAACCCACTTTTGAATGTCTTTCCAGACTCCAGAAATCTCTTGTTCTCGCCATTCAGTCTTAAAATCTGCTCTATTACTTCACTTGGCAGTTAATCATGTCCAGCCTTGTGCATTTCCTCATAGTAAACTTACTATCTCTATTAACTCTATTTTCTCACTCCTACTAGATGTGTCAGGACAGTAAGAATATTACTTCTTCACTTATTTTATCCAACATGCTCCCCCTGCCCCCACCCCACCATATACTCGGGTATAAAATGTCTACTGCACACAGTATGAAAACAGAAAGTGTGCAAAGGATGTCTCAGGTACATCCATCTTACTAAGATACAATGTTTCAGCCCACTCTAGGGGGAACTAAGCAACTGTATTAGATGATTCACTCAGTGTTTCAAAAATCATTTAGAGTAACCTAAACTAGGGAAGCTGCTTGATGTTCCACTTTAAAACAACATACAGTACGAGAACATGAGATCTATTTGGTGTCAGCTCTCCAAGGTCATGCACCTCAAATCAACCACACTGTCTGGGGTCTTTGATGCAAGACAAGAAACTCAGTTTATTGAAAGGAGGTAATACTGACAAGGAAACAATGTCAGGAAGGAAACCTGGTAATGGATGTAACTAATTTTAGCTGAGAAAGCTGGAAAGAATGGCAGAAAAGTGGCTCAGGGGTGACAGCCTCTGATAATTAAGCTCAGCTACCTCCCTTTTCCTCCTTTCAGATCTCCCCGCAGTCTCTATTTCCTCCTTAGGGAAAAAAAGGACTACATCTCAAATAAAACAAACATCTATTTTCACCCTAACTCAGTTTTTCGATGTTACATCAGCCCGACATGGGACATGGATCAGCTCCACAGGCAAGCAGACATTCAAATGTAATAACCATCCTTTAAGAAGCTTACAATGCATTAAAGAATAGTCTTGATTATCTGTAGGTGGCAAATATCTGCACACTGATTTTCAAATGAAAAGGCTGGGCCAAATGAAGACGCAGGCCTTTGGAACCATCTTGTCTTTTCAATGTTTGCAAATCATCTGCAAACAAGTACTCACTCCACACAGCAATGTTACCTCGACTACTCTACATTTACTATAACCTTTTAAACTGATCCCCAACGTATTAGTTGGTTACTAACAATTTATTTAAAGAGAGTATCTCCCCCTACTCTAAAATCAGGATTTCTATATGGAAGGCATCATGCTGTACACAGCATTAATAATATGATCTCGTTATTTGTGTAAGTTATTTAAAACATTAAAATTTTAAAAATCTTTCAATATCGATGTCATCATCATCATCTCTCGTACCTGTCCCTCTGATTCCTTACCTAACTACCAACAGAAAAGACAAATCTTTTTCCATGTTACATAAGCTTTGCAAAGGAGCACCAACAGAGAATAATGTAATCGAGTATGTTCAAATAAAGTATCCTTCTAAAGCAATACTCAGACAGGCCTGGGTAGCAAAGTAAATGAAGTTGGGGGATACTGCTCCATCCTTCCTAGGCACATTCAAAGTTGAAATCCCAGTCCCACATTTCTGTGAAATTGCAGGCTATTCTAAAGCCTTGCCTAAACTCCTTTTTTCCTGCCCATTCTTTCCTTTTATTCCCCTTTCCTGTTTCCAAACTTCCCCACATTTATCTTAACCCCCTATCAATCATCCTCTCCTCCACACCCCAATGGGTGATGTGGCCTTGACTCTTATTATTGGAAGGATGCAGGATGGCAGAGGTGCAGCCTCAATCATCATTTTGAAAAGGGAGAATCTAAAGAGAAAAGTAATAGTGTTGGAAATTAAACTTTTAAAAAACCCCTGCAAAGAATCTAAGAAGTCATTGAGAAAAGCAGCTTGGAAAGCGGCAGTATTAAGATGAAAATTTTAAAAGAATTAGGGTTATCTTTTTGGATCAAGATCTATAATATCTATAACATTAATTATTACAAGTCACAGGCCAATAATTTCACTATAAGAAAGCTGGTAACACACAAAGTGAGTTTTCTAATTAGCCAATCAACATTAAATTTTATGACACAGCTTCTTGGTGAGCTTCTTTTCATTTTCTTCATTCAGTAAATATTTGTGGAACACTTACCATGTGCCTGGCATTGTGCTAACCACCTTTGCTTTCTTTTACAAACTTCACACAACTCTCCTCGGAGGAGGAGGCTGCTTTCTCCCAGCCACAGCCTTCCCGTCCACATGATCAACAGCAGATATTTGTAAATGTCTAAGTACCAAGGCTGCGAAACATTTTCTCACCTCATAAAGTTATGAGAAACACACAAGGATAGAACCAACTGGTAATCTAGCCTAGGCATGGATTCAATCACTGAGAGGACAAATGTTCTCTAAACAAAATTGCTGCTGTGAGAAATACAATAACAACGACAGCAACGACAATAACAATAAAGTTCAAAAACTGGGGCAAACAGAAATCTACAACCTATTATTTAAGAAGAAAAAAAAAGAGTGAGAAGCAGGACATTGAAAACAGTTATATTCTCATCTTTGGAAAAATATTCCAGTCAATGTCCTCAACTTCCAAGCTATTTTTCTGAACCATATAGCTGAGACCAGATTGGGAACCTCTATGCTCATCACTGAAAGCCCTTCGCATATGGCTCCCTAGGATATGACCACATTTGCACACTCCTTCTTGCAGTGCCGGTCCAAATCCTCCTTCAGTCTCAAGGACTACTTCAAATGTCATCCTTCTATGGAAGTTTCTAGATCCATCCACTAGGGACCCTCTCTATGACTGTTCCTCTCCAAACTTCTAATGCAAAATCATTTTTGCCTCTCATGACACCATCATCCCCAATTTGATTCCTTGGCATATGTCAGTTTCTATCACTGGAATGTATTACTTTAGGGCAGCAAAGATCATACTCATGATGCCTGTATCTCAGTAAGTGTTCAGTAGTGTGTGTTAAATCTACTTTATTTCCTATTTAAAAATTAAGCTGCAAAACTTTCAACATTCTATAGCTGCCATGTAACTATAATTTAGTTTAAAAAAATGCTTAGCGCAATTGGCTACGAAAGTTCTTTTCAGTGCATTTACATTCAATACTGTCACCTGGAAAACAAAAATTTCAAGTTCAGCTGTTAATTTGTTTAACATCACTGTCGTGCATTTTAAACCATTGTCCAAGTTTTTCTTTGTCACTGCCACCATGACAACACATTTTATACCTACTTCTTGTCTATTAGCTGCTCCAGAAAAGCTCAGAATGACAAGAATGTTGGTTGGCTTCCCAAATATAGCTCTAAAAAGATCTCCATTTTCCTTTCATTCCAAAATTCTTTGGTGACAATAAAAAGCATGAAGATTTCGTTTTCCATACTGCCTTATCCATTAGGAGTTATTTTCAGAGTGGAAACAGCAATATGGCCTATAAAAGTCATCACATTTGGCTAAGGCACTGAAAATAGCCCAGGTTTCCCGGCACGGTTCACGGCAAAGACTATTAATATGATCCTACTGAATAATGTAGCTGTTACCCAGCCTTAAACTTGGGATGCTTTCAGGATTTAAACAGCTAAGAATGAGGATCACAAACTAAATTTAAAACATTCCACTAAAAATGATATTAAACTGAAAACTATAAATTAAGCTTGTTTCTAAGCAACAATCTAAATAGTCAAAGCTTAGTGAAAACACTCACTTTCAAAAATAGCCTACTGCTTCAGAGCTTCCATTGACTCCTTACTGCCAAATGTATACATAAAAATGCACGATATGTAAACCAATTTGAAAGTCAACAAATCTCCAAAATGCAAAGTGAATTGTTCACTAAAATAAAAAATATCAGTCAACAAGAACCCAAAATGCATAAAACGCCTTTGATTTTTAAGGAGCAATTGTGATGACACATATCACTCCTCTACACTAGCTTTCCTTTCACTTAAAAATCAGTCTATAGGTCAAGCGGCTGATATGAGAGAACCATGCCTTATTAAGTCAAAACTATTTGGAGAACTAAAATAAAAGGCCCAATTTACTACAAAAGCCATCATCAAAATTTTACTAAAAATTCAGAAATTATTACTGGCTTTTAAACTACTAGATGAAGAATCCTTATTGCATCTCGCAACCCTAAAGGATTCTATGGAAATAGCAAAGAAGGTTCACTTTCGCAGATTTTCCATGGCTCTGCCCATTAACAAGGGTGAAATTATCAAATCCCCAACTATCAGCAGTGAAAATCAGACTTGAACATTTTAAACAGAAGAGAGGGAACACTGACCTTGTTAACACAGAAATCTGCCTGGCGTCCTGGGTTTTGTTTACGATCTAACCAAACAAAACTATATATCAGCTCTACAGACCGTCAGTCAGATGTTTGTGTTTGGGTTAATTGTCAGGTGATTAAAATATTGAGGGTAACAGAAACCCATTCTGAGTGGATTAAGTAAACAAATTCAACCTTTCTGGGGAACAAGAAACACACACACACACACACACACACACACACACACACCCCACACCCTCTTTCTGTTTCCTCGTCCTTCCCCTTCCCACCTTTTGGGGATGAAGGCACCAAATCATTTCCACTTGCCAGAGAGCCTTGTCTCAATAGCTAGTTTCCTTACTGTGCCCCACAGAGGGGAGCTGATTCACATAAGTGGGCAGGTTTCGTTTGAAATCTTAAAGTTCTCATTTTCTATGCAAAGAATGGAAACTCAATTTTCCCAAAAGTTCAAATCAAAACTTGCCAGTTTTACAAGTGGAAATTAGCAGTCCTCCTCCCCCTGTTTCTCCTTCCATTGCCAGGCTCAGCTCCTCTCACCCCAAGTACCTTCCTCCACATCTCTCCTCTCCCTCTCCAGAAAGCCCTACCTCCAGAGGGTGGGAGGAAGTTAAAGCAGCCCCCGCTGTTTACGCCCGGCCCTGCCCTCTCCCGCTTCTGCACTGATTCTGCTCAGGTCTTGATAGGAAGAGGGGGGCGTCCACGCCCCGTTCGCTCCATCCCACCCCATCCTTCGGCGGGAGCAGCCAGATCAGGCCAAGAGTGGGAGGCGCTCCCAGATCTGCCTTTCTCTGCAGCTCCTTGCAGCTCCTGCGAAGCTGCTTCCCAAACACCGAGAACCTTTTCCACCCAGGAAATGTGGGTCCAGCCCTTCCCCAAAGTAGAGGCTGGAAACCACCAGCGAGTCTCTACACCGGGATACTCAGGGGGTGAAAGTAAGGACCAGTCAAGAATGGTAGCGCATTCGGCTTCTAGACTCCAGAGAAGAACAATGTCTTGAAACCAGGTGCAGAACCTCCACCTCTCCCGAGCATCGCCTCGGGAAGAACCAATCCATCCACCACACCCCAATCACTACCACCAAGTAATGGGGCAGCAGGCTGCTAGGACCTAAAGCGCTGGCCTCAGCGGCAGCAGCGCCCACATCTGGACACGGCCCTCTCCCAGTGGGCCTCCCGAAGGCACAGGACCAGATGCACACAATGGGCATCCCCACACCTGCTGGGCGATGGCCCACCTCCCCCAAGCTGCTCTCCCGGGTCCGCTGAGCGGTACCAGGCACCTCCGAGACACGCGCTTGCAACCACGCGCGCACCGAGAGGTGAACAATGGGGGGGTCAAATTCGCCAGGAAACACGTCCCAGCCTTCGCCCCCGGCCAGAAGCGACCGCAGCGGAGGGAGTGGGCATAGGGGTCGCACTGGACGCAGACAGGGAGCTGGGAGAACCGGGCGACCCGGGGCCGCTTCCCGTGGGGCGCGGAAGGGACAGGAGGGATCCCCAGCCCGGGTGGCCGCTCCGCTCCCCCCGGCCTCCGCCGTGTGGGCATCCCGAGGAAGGGGCGCCCCGAGGAAGGGGCGTCCCGATGAAGGGGCGCCCCGATGAAGGGGCACCGGAGAGTCCCGGGCTTACGGAACGCCCCGGGGGTGCGAAGTCGGGTCCAGCTGGAACCCCGGCGCCGCCCCCGGCCCGCGTCTACACTCGCCCCGCGCCCGCCCCGGGAACTCGGTTACCGCCGCCTCCGCCGCGGCCCCCGCCGCGTCCTCCGGGGCCCGGGACAAGTCGGGCTCGCAGCTCGCGCCGTCCGTCGCCATCTTCCTGCTCTAGCGGATCCGAATGCGAGCTCGGAGCCGCGGCTCCGGACTCAGCCGTCTCCGCGCGGGCGGCACTTAACCCGCTGCTGTCCGGGACGCGGGCCCCTGGAGCCGGGAGCCGGGAGCCGCCGCACTCCCTCCGCCCCTCGCCACCGCCCTCGCCGCTTAACCCGCTGCGCGCCGGAGCGCCCCGCCTCGGTCCCGCCCCGCGCCCCGCGTCCCGCGACCGGTGGCGCCAGCCGCGGGCTCGTGGAGGTGCGAGAAATGGGCGCACGACCTGGCTCCGCTGCGGCCCTGCGCGGGGACTGGGGATCAAAGACCACGGAAGAGGTGAAGGCAGAAAGCGCCCGAGGAGCTTTGCATTCCGCAGAACCCCCACCAAGCCGGAGAAATCCGTGCACACACCAGATTAAATGTCAGGCCTCCTGAATCTGAATTCTCTGAAAGATCAGGGAAAATCCTACACTTCAGCTCCCTCTATCCCACCGCGAGGAATCACACAGGGCACCCCTTTCTTCTTAAATTGCTCTTTCTTAAATTTCATTGCCGCCAGGGTGTTTTTATCCTCCCTATATATATACACACCTGGCTCTGATTTATTCTATCGTTGACTCTAGTGTTTCTCCAAAAACAATTCTCAGATGAAAACGATTTGTCTGTCCTGTTTTCTTTTAGAACGTGGCACCAGCCCCTCAGCTCCTAACTTTCTATACAATCTCCTTTTCAGGGAATGTGTAGCGGGCTGTTTTATATTCTGTGACCCCCCTAAGTCTGAGATCTCTCCTGAGGGACTAACTGAGAAGTGTTAAATGTCATAGCTTTAAAAGCTAAATGTCATGTCCTCTACTTTTGAGAGAATTTAAAAAAATTACTCCCTACGTGTGAGGACACGTGTACATATACACCAAAAACAACCAAACAAAAGCCGTATTTGTAAAAATAGATTTTATGGGAATTACACGTCTCAGAAGATTTTTCATGAGATGAGTGAATTAGGCCCAAACGCTTAATCTTCCCTTTCCACATCTAATTCAGTTCCTACCCTTTGCTGCCAATTTCCAGAATGTGAAAATCTATCACCTCACCAAGACCATATGGTACAGCCCTTCCCAAATCACCAGATCCCTAAAAATGTGTCGAATGCATAAAATAAAATTGAGACATTCAAGCTGTGTCTCAAAGACGTAAAATCAAACCACAACCAAATCTTGCACTTGAAATTTTGGAAGATGAATGACTAGAATGTTCAGTCCAAGGGTTACAGATCAAAGCTTTTTTTTTTTTTTCCTTTTTTTTCTTTCTTTCTTCTTCTTCTTTTTTTAATGGCAGGCTCCTAATGAAAGGTTTTGACTCTTTAATTGCTCCACTTTCCAAATTAGACCCAAATATGACACAAACCAGGGCAGAGAAAATCTTTTCTGCAAAGACCCTGAAAGGGATTGATTAATAAACTGTGAAAAGTTCCCTCCCAGAAGAGAGGTCAAGGAAGAACTTTACCTAGAACTCTGGGGCTAAAAGTCAGAGGCTTAGAAATCATCTCCAGGTTATCCTGTGAGTACAGGTACTTATTTATTTATTTATTTATTTTTATTGGCACTGATAGTTACTCCCTCACTTATCCCTTTAATATCCATCCCTGTTCATTATACCACTTTCCTTTATTAAGTATACTCTAAAACTGCTCAATATTAGAATAACTAGATTTCTTTAAGATGAAAGAAAACCACTGGACAGTAAAAGTTAGATGTCAAACTGATAGTAAAAATTTAAAGTCCAAGGGCATTCCTTGTTCTTTTCAAAATGCACTTTCACACATTGCAAGGCAATCAATTTTCTTGATTCTGATGTTGAATACTTCTCAAGCAATTAACTGGCAAACTTCTGGAAAAAAATAATAATAATAAGTTTTACTCAGGGTTAAGAGTTAGAAATATGAAATGACACCATCTCTGGGAAGCAAATCCCTTTTATACATGCAGCCCAATTTTTCAAAAAAAAAATCACTGGGAAAAAAATAGCTTGTATTCACCTAAATACAATTAAAGCAGGATCATGTTACACGGAAATCAGTCCTTGCCCACCCCCACCACCGCAAACCCCCACCCATCATTTTTTGTTTGTTTTTGTGAAATGGAAAAAAAATAAATAAAACAGTGATAAAAATCACAGGACACCACATTCTCTAACCACCAAAATCCAGTACCTTGGAAGGAGAATTGACAGCATTCTGTTTCCACCTTAAAACCGGCACTGTTGAAGGTTGGCTGAGGATCTCACCTACTGCACAGAAGTGGCACACTAGGAGTTAACTTCCTCACCAGTAGCCTGGCCTGGGGCTGCTTCTCCACCAGGAGGACACTTGCTGGTTTAAATTCTCTCTTGAGAATTAGTCTCTGCTACTATTGCAAATTAACTCTTTCTAAGACTTTCTTTGCACAAAGGCAGGCTCTATTACAGTCAAAGCAAATAGATGTGAAAGGGTATTGACTTGATGGCTCCAGAAATTAAATCTTTTGAAGCCTCATTAAACAGCTAAATAATAATAATAATTAATAATAAAGCTAAAAGATATCCCAGGGTTACAGTGAAAATTACTGAAAGGCAGGGTAAAAAAGGAGAAAGATAGAAGTATAAACAGGAGGAAAATAAATCCCTACAACAAAAATGAATCATGAGTCTTAATCAGTAAATTCCTTTTGGCATTAAAATGGAAGGAGTAATACTGAATATATTGCAAATAGAGAAAACTATTATTTACATCCTTTTTTTGGATCATAACAATGATGCTGATGACCCACTGACTAAAGAATTTGAGGGTAATTATTTTCCAAACCCTGGAATAGAGGTATTTGTGCTGAGCTATAGCACACTCTCTAAGGGTGAAATGACCAGGGAAATGAGTTCTTAAAGGTGGGAATGCAGACAGATGTTTGGGAGCCAAGTGGTTTTCTGATTAAACCATGTCCTTGGCTTCATCAGCCATATCCTCCAACCCACTGAACCAAAAACCCAGAGAGTTATACATAATGATACAACAGGATGCTTCCTTCCATGTGAAAAGATAAAGGAATATACACAGAACCTAAAACTGTTTCCGTCATGGAGTAAGAGAATTATTTATTTCAGTCAAATGACAACATTTATGTTAATTCCAAAGAGCAAACCATATGTCATCATGTCTTAGTATTGCCAAATGACAAAATTATTGAGTAGCAAATCATTTCTGACTGTATCCTCAAGCCTATAGTTATACAATTTAAATATTGCAGACTATGCTTGTCCCTGTCTGCAGCATGGTAACCAACCTAGGAAGCCCCAAATCTTGACATCAGGAACTCCGCAGATGAGCTCTGAGTGTCCATTGCCAGAAACAAGTTTTCCTATGACCTAACTACATTCCCTCATAGTCAGCTTGTCATTATCTACATGTGCCTCAGGCTTTTTGTGGATTTTACTCAGTAAATTTAATTCTAATCTAGTTAGCCACTCTTGTCAACAATCTATGGTTTTGGAAGGCCTCCTCCACCAACTGCAGTTGGTGTGTGCCAAAAGAATGCAAGCTAATTTTACCTAAGCTAAAGCAAAACATAATTAGGGAATTAAATCTGCTATGTAGGAAGCAAGCCAAAGCGAAACATAAATAATTATCATAATCACTCCCAGCCCCTTTTAATACAACCTTTAACTGGGAACTGTATCTGTTCATTCAATTGCTGAAATAATGTCCAAATATAAGATTTGACTGCAAGGTTAGAGCCACAGTAGAAAATCATCCCCCGGTACAGTCACTCTAAGAACAGAAACCAGCTAATACCAAACAATGAAGTAGTGTTGGTTCCATTCTCTTGCATGGTTTTTACATTTTAAATCATTACTTGTTGGTTTGGATGCTTATCTGCAGAAGTCATTTACAAGAGTAAATTTTAGTGCAGAAAGATGTTTTAGTGCAATACCATTATGGAAAAACAATTTTAACAAAAAAAAATCTGGCCTGCTCTTGCCCCTTATCCACCTGAATTGGAAATGGACCTGAATATTTCTGTTTATTCAGCCTCTTTAGCAACCTCACAAGCCTGCAGTATATAGTTACTAGGCAATCATTAAAGCAGGGGTGTTTGTACCATTAGGCATTACTCATAGTGGAGCTTCATTTATCTTAGAAAGTTTAAAAACTATATAAATATGTTGTGAGATCAGGCCCTTTTCTCCTCTGATTAGAAGTGTGGATCCAGCTGTAAAACCACAGCTGAGATTTTTCTTTCACTTGGGGATATGCACTGTTCAACACAAAAGGAAATTTAGTGTTTGAAGAATTAATAAGAACACTAAAGATGTTATCTTTTGATTTTAATAAATATGCATATGGCATTTATGATTGACTCAGTGAGGATTTACTTAGGATACAAAAAGCAGGAGAAAAGCTATACATGTGTAACTCTCCTGTGTCAAATTGTGAAATAAACCAATACATTAACACTTCCTAGACAATCATAATCAATTGTCATATACCAAATTAACAGTTTCAAATACACTTGGAATTTTTGAGATGTAAATTTCACCTTACCCTGCCTCGAATCTCACTTGATGACAATAGTTTGTGGTTGTTTTTTTTTTTGTCCATCAAGACTTTTTTTATTAATCCAAATTAGTTGGGGTTATTTAAAAATCACCTGGAAATGTGATGACATTATTTGAAAATATAAAAATATATATAGTAGGGGCTGTTCAATTAACCAATAAGTATACAATATAATTTAATTTATAATATTTATAAAACAATGTCATGGCTAGACTTGAAGGATTAATTTATTTCACTTGATTCAAGAAGTGAAGGGAAAAAAAGCGTTGGTATTGCTATTTTCATTCTGGGGAAGGTGAAGTTACTTGTAGAATAATAAGGAAAAATACTTCTAACACACCATCATTAAGGTTTAAGTAGCTTGAAATGTTTTATTCTGGCAATTAAAGAAAAATTTAACTACTGAAAATGTTTTATGCTAGCGATACAATAAATATTTTTTTCTTATGGCAAAAGATAAATAGCCACATACTGGTCATTACTATCATAATCATCTTGACAACCTCACTCACTATCCGTTTCAGCATTAACATCTTTGTTAAGAATCAGTTCAGTTGGGATGTATTTTACCACTACTTTTTCCTCCCTTTGACATCTGTTAAGGACCTCACTTTGTTGGCTTGCAGCCTCCACCACCTGACAATTGATCATCCAAAGGACACCATGCCATCTGATTCACAAAACACATTTGCTTGACACTTTTCTGCCTTGACCAGCCCCCCATCCTCACCCAATGTAGCCATGGATGCCGTTAGAATGGTGATGGGGAACCCCACTCCCAGACTTTAAAATTTGAGGTGGCGGCAGATTAGGAATTGAACTGAACCTGCTAAACACTACCTGACTTTGAATAGTGGGTAAAGGCACCCCATATTGAAATACCACATTGCATTGTTCTATTTTCTGTACAGAAACATTTCTAGACCTATAGAAGAAAACATAACCAGAATCATAGTTTTGTGGGGTGTTTTTTGAGACGGAGTCTCACTCGTGTTGCCCAGGATAGAGTGCAATGGCACGATCTCGGCTCACTGCAACCTCTGCCTCCCAGGTTCAAGTGATTCTCCTGCCTCAGCCTCCTGAGTAGCTGGGATTACAGGCGTCTGCCACCACACCCAGCTAATTTTTTGTATTTTTAGTAGAGACGGGGTTCCACATGTTGGCCAGGCTGCTCTCGAGCTCCTGACCTCAGGTGATCTGCCCGCCTCAGCCTCCCAAAGTGCTGGGATTACAGGTGTGAGCCCCTGTGCCAGGCCAGTTTTGTGTTTTTATTTTATTTTTATTTATTTAAGAGAAGGTCTTGCTCTGCTACCTAGGCTGGAGTGCAGTGATGTGACTATGGCTCACTGCAGCCTCGACCTCCTGGGCTAAAGAGACCCTCCTACCTCAGCCTCCTGAATAGCTAGGACCACAGGTGTGTGCCACCACACTTGGATAATTTTTTTTTCTTTTTTCTTTTGGTTGAGGCAGGGTCTTACTATGTTGCCCAGGCTGATCTCAAACTCCTGGGCTGAAGCCATCATTCCACCTCAGATTCCCAAAGTTCTGGGATTACAGGTATGAACCATTGTGCCTGGCCCAGAATTGTAGATTTAAACATAAGCACTAAAGAAACAAAGCTCCTAGGAGAAAAATATTTTCATGAACTTGTAATCAGAACATAAGTTCTTAATTTTAATGTTATCCAACTTATCTTTATCTTGTATTGTTAGTGTTTTTTGTGTCCTGTTTATGAAATTTTTGCTCAGCTCCTAAGTCACCGAGATGCTGTTTTCTGCCGGTTTTCTTAGAGTCTCATCCCACACAGGCCCAGCTTAGAATTCTGCCTAATATTGAGACGAAATTGCATGCATGCTTTTTGGGCTCTTTTTCTGAAGTGTCTTCCTCCTCTGGAACTTTCTCCTTCAAGTCCGAGACTCCTGGGTAACTACCAAGGCCTGAGCTCTATCTCCTTAGCCCAGTAAAAGTCATCTTTATTCCCCAACTGCCCCATTCCCATCCTAGCTCTTCCCTCAAGAATCATAGCTTTTAGTGCCAGGCACGGTGGCTCACACCTGTAATCCCAGCACTTTGGGAGGCTGATGCAGGTGGATCACCTGAGGTCAGGAGTTTGAAACCAGCCTGGCCAACATGGCGAAATCCTCCATCTACTAAAAATACAAAAAATTAGCCAGGCATGGTGGAGGGCGCCTGTAATCCCAGCTACTTGGAAGGCTGAGACACAAGAATCACTTGAACCTGGAAAGCGGAGGTTGCAGTAAGCCGAGATCACACCATTGCTCTCCAGCCTGGGCAACAGAGCGAGACTCTGTCTCAAAAAAAAAAAAAAAAAAAAAGAGGGAATCATAGCTTCTAAAGTCCTGTCTGTGCTCATGGCTTGCCAATGCCTTTTAACAGTTGTTTTATATATGTTGTTCCACTTTTTTGTTTCAGCAGGAGAGTTGGCCCAATACTAGCTTCTCTGTCATAACCAGAACTGAAAACCACACTTACTTTTAGAGAGTATTTATAACAAAACTTCCTAATGTTTCCTTGCCTAATTGGATTATAAACAGGACTGTATTATTTGTTTTTGTATCCTGGGAGTGGGGTGAACCTAGCTTAGACTCTATTTGCCATTGACAAATAGAGCCCAGGCACGAATCTGCTACCTCATCTGTGGTTGACATGAAAAACCAGGCTGGCAATAAAGGATCACATTGCATTCATGAAATATAATACATAATACATATAGAACAAAACCATCTCAAATGTGAAGATTCTAGTACATTCTGAAAACTTTTGGCAGATTTTCTGAACTTTAAGGTCAAATGAAGATTGGTGGGTCTGTAAGAACATTAACTCTACACTTGTAATATCTGACACTGAACCCAACACATAACAAGCAATCAAAAAATGTTTACTCAGATTAATTGAATGGAAGAGATATGTGGATAGATGGAAAGATAGATGACTAAATGGATCAAGTAAGTATTACTCCTTTCTTACCTTCTCGCATGAGCCCCTTTGACATTGCAGTGAAGCCTATGGATTTCTTCTCAGAAAAAGGTTTTAAATACATAAAATAAAACACATAAGCTCTTAAAGGAAACAATTATATTAAAATCCAGTGATCAAAATTCTGCATATAAAAAACAAATTTATAATGTAGTAATGGAAGTGTTTCTTTATTAGCACAGTAAATAAGATATAGTGGTGAACTCCATAATTAATATAATTTTGAAGTTTCCATATTTGTAATTTTTTTTTTGAGACAGAGTCTCACTTTGTTGTCCAGACTGTAGTGCAGTGGAGTGATCTCAGCTCACTGCAACCTCAGCTTCTGGGTTCAAGCAGTTTTCCCACTCAGCCTCCCAAGTAGCTGGAACTACAGGTGCCTGCCACCATGCCCAGCTGATTTTTGGATTTTTAGTAGAGGGGGGTTTCATCTTGTTGACCAGGCTGGTCTTGAACTCCTGACTTCAAGTGATCTGCCTGCCACAGCCTCCCAGAGTGCTGGGATTACAGACGTGAGCCACTGCACCAGACCCCATGATTGTAAATTATATTTTGAGATATCTGCGACCATCATATCAAGATTTAAACGTATCTGTAACTTCTACTATGACACAGTCCCAGGTACTACAAGGTCTCTTATGGCCTGTTGCCTTAAGTTATAATTGAAATAAATGCTCACTACGAGAGGTTAGTAAACATGAAAATATTTAATTTTAATTTTTAAAAAAGTTTATGTTTAAAAAAATTTCATGTTTATAAAATGTACATATTAAATACATTACTTAAATTGTTTTGAGAGATTAAAATTTAGATGTGATAGGCCAATTAGGGTACGCTAAGTAAGAGAGAGCTTAGAAGATCACCAAATGCTCTGTCCTCCAAACAAATACAACTCAGGTTGCATGCTCTAGAGTAGTGGTTAAATTCAAGGTTACATTATTAAAACCTCTTTCTAGCTGTGTGACCTTGGACAAGTATTACGTCTCAGTTATCTCTTCGGTTAAGTGGTAATCATAATGGCTCTTATCTCTACAGGGTTGTTGAGAGGATTACATTAACTCATTTAAAGCACTTAGAATAGCGCCTGGCCCCCAGTAAGTTTTGGCTCTTATTACCATTTTCATGCTCTTCATATACCTATTAAATAATTAACAATCACTCTAATACACATGGAGCTTCAGAAACAAGTAACTTGTTGAATTAATAAAAATGATTCTACAACTACACAACAGTCCCAACAAGGCTATTTGTATAAATTTTTAATTTTAAACCAAATATTCCATGATTTTAGATTAAATATTAAAACTCTCAATAAGTGCTTATGATAGTCTTAATAGACAAACTCAGGATGACTCATATAAATTGGAAAGTCGCTGCCATTTTGTGGACTGCTGGGTGAGTGAGAGCATCAGTGGGTGCTGGGGCAGAGGGAAGTGGGAAGACAAATCGGAGGGTGTAGATTTGAGCCTGTACATTTTTACCCTAAATCTACAGTCACCAACCTTTTTGGCACCAGGGACCAGTTTTATGGAAGACAGTTGTTCACAGGGGTGGGTGGGGGATGGTTTCATGGATGAAACTCTTTCACCTTGGATTATCAGGCATTAGTTAGCATCTCATAAGAAGCCCGCAACCTAGATCCCTTGCATGCTCAGTTCACAATAGGGTTGGTACTCCTATGAGAATCTAATACTGTGGCTGATCTGACAGGAAGCGGAGCTAAGGTGGTAATGCTTGCTTGCTTGATGGCCACTCACCTCCTGCTGTGCTCCCCAGTTCCTAACAGGCCATGGACCAGCACTGGTAAGCACCCAGGCTGTGGGAACCCTTTCCCTAGATCTGGAAATACATCATGGTTCCTGTCCATTGGACAGTAAAGTTTATATAGGTAGTCTTTGAAACAATGGCAAAAAGACCAAATTGGAACAGGCTTTAGGCTACTACAGACCACTCTGAAGTGTGTGGGTTGCTTTTCTTGAATTTGGAGAGTCCCGAGATGCAGCTGATGCTGTCTGACAGCTCAATGGAAGAACACTCTGTGACTACCATGTTGGAGGGGAACTGGCATGGCACAGTGGCTCACGCCTGGAATCCCAACACTTTAGGAGGCAAGGTGGGCAGATCACCTGAGGCCAGGAGTTCAAGACCAGCCTGGCCAACATGGTGTAACCCTGTCTCTATTTTTAAAAAATACAAAAATTAGCTAGATGTGGTGGCAGGCATGGCACCTGTAATCCCAACTACTTGGGAGGCTGAGGCACAAGAATCGCTTGAACTGGGAAGGTGGAGGTTACAGTGAGAAGATATGGCATCACTGCACTCCAGCCTGGGCGACAGACTGAGATTCCATCTTAAAAAAAAAAGAAAAAAAAAAAAGGAGTGGAACTGTCAAATGAAAAAAAAAAAAAAAACCACACACAAAAAAGTAAGAAGTAGAAATAGTGGCCCACCTCCCTCTTGGGGTCCTCACCCTCGAGACGATTATCATAGAAGGAGTTGGCCACCTCACCACAGATCTCCAAGAAGGAGAAGCTTCTCTCACAGCTGGAGCAGGTTGCTTTCTAGAAACAGAAGAAGAGAGAGACCACTGTCTTGGGAGAGAAATCACAAGCTGTCCTGACCCTTCTCTAGGTCTCATAGCAGATCTACGTCAAATGAAAGGAAAAACAAGACCAGTTTGCAAGAGAAGAGGTGTACAGGAAACTACTTCATTTGACAGGAGTATATACAGAAAATTCAAGTTTTATTTGAGACTTCTTAAACTTGTTTCATTTTAAAGATGTTTTAGTTGTTCAAATTTGTCTCTTGAAACAGCGACACACAAAGGTGTAATTCTCTATGGTTTGAAATGGATCATAAGATACATGAAATACCAAGAATTGTTACTTTACAATGTTCCCTTAAGCAAAATTGAGTTTGCTTTGAACTTTACACATAGACTGATAATAAACCTCTAAATCCTGCCCAGCAGAAGTGTGATTTTTTTTTTAACACAGAAACAACTGGCAAAAATTGAAGTAAGATTTACTTTTTTTTTTCATAGCTAGAATACAGTATGCAGCTAAGTTGCACAAGCAGGCTTTAAAAGCTGCTGTGAAACACAAGCCATCAGGTAAAAAGAAACGCTGCGGTATTAAGTTAGAGGTTTTTAAAAAATCCAACGGAAGTCCAAAATCAAGATGCTGGCACATATGGTTCCTGGTGAGAGCCCTTTTCCTAGCTTATAGATGGCCAGCTTCCTGCTGCATCCTCACATGGCCTTTCCTCAGTGCATGTGCAGAGAGAAAGATTTTTCTCTTCTGCCACCCACTAATAGTAGAACCATAAGGACTCCACCTTCACAACCTGATCTAACTCTAGTTACTTCTCAAAGGCTTCTCCAAATATCATTACATCCAGGGTAAGGGCTTCACATATGAATATTAGGAGGACATGATCATTCAGTCCTACAAGATTCAAGGTTATTTCTGTACCATCTCATTCACTTGATGTTGAACAAGCTGTAATGGGTCTGAGAAAAAGGAGATTAACAGCCAGCCCATCATGAATTGCGCAAAGCTTGTCCCATGTTTTATTTATGCCCATGGTGTACCCTACATGCAAACATTTTCCAAAAATGTTGCAGGGCCCGGCCCGGAATCAGCCACACTACACAACTCCAGGGGGTGCCACTCATCTGGTAGTCTATGTAAATGGCATTCTCATGCTCCACAGAAGTCCGAATAGGAAAACTCACAAAACACTGGTATGGTGAAAGTCCAAGGGACTTGGTCTTGAAGACCTGTTTGAGCATGATTTCTCTGTGATCTGACTCAAGTCACTAATCTTCAGTGAGTCTAGTTTTGTCTCTATAAAATGGGAATGATAATTTCAATACTCACTTTACAGGGTTGTTGTGAGGATTAGATGAGATTAATATGGACAAGTGCTTGAATGCTGAAAAGAGCTGCACAAGTAGTATTATGGGCTTGATTTCCCTTCCAGCCCTCACATTCAAGGGTTCTTTCAATTGGATATAGACAGCCTCATCACTAAGAAACCCCAACAGCCCTTAGTTGGGTCAGACCATGTTGGAATTTCTGTTCTATATACACACATTTCTGAGCTCTTTATTAAGGAAATGCCTCTGGAGTTTAAGTATAGAAGGAGTTTCTCTTTCCCTCATTACCACATTTTTCAAAAAGTGAAATTTCTTCTGTCAAAACACATCAAGATACCATGGTGACAATTGCTATAGAAATGCTAGATTTGGAAAGAAATGAAGAGATTTCTATTCTGTTTCCTGCTATCCATGTTTAACAGTCTAAATCAAACCCATGCTAGCTACAAGACTGAAAATGACTGTTTGCCCCATATATCTTGACCACACTCCCTGCTCCAAACCTTAAATTCTCACTTCTTAAGGCCTTTCAGAGGTTGTGCATGAAATTAAGTCTTAGCGTAGCATTATCTGAGACACAGAGAAATTGGATGGCATTAGCAGAGTTTTTTCTTTTTAATTATCCACTTGAATGTAGATCACAGAGTCATTGTATTAAATGATTATAAGGACCATGTGTATAAGATATCTGAATAAGGCTGGCTAGGGTGTAAGACAATAGAGAATGATAAAGACTTGAACCAACAGCAGGGCATAGGCTCTGTCCAACTAAAAGGGAAAAAAATCCTCACACTAAGTCAAAAATATACAGACCTAGTGATGTTAGAACTTCTAATTTTTTAAGAGAAGGAAGAAATCAAATATTTATGTGATATTTCCTAATATAAAAAATATATCTGCAAGTCAAAGCTGCCCGTGGCTGCCAGTTTTCAACCACTGATCAATGGATGCCTTAAATCCAGAAATTATCTCCTTCTATCCTTAACACACAGAAAAATGAAAGCATGCTAAATGTGGATTCCAAGGTATCCCCACTGATTAAGTCCCTTTTGGAGCCTAAACAGTTGCAAATTTTAATAGGCAGTCCAGGAGTTTTATCTAGAGATCATTCAGGGACCCCTTTTGGGATACACTGCTGGAGACAGCAAGCTCCTGCAAGCTAATATCTATCTTTGTTTCCCTTGAGCCTAGCACATTGCCAAGCATGGGAAGTTTTAGGAGTGAATGAATGCTTCCATATCCTAGTGCTGTATCATATCACTAGTAGATATTTAATCAAAAAGATATAATTGTCCTTGAGTAGCAAGCCCCCAAGATACAATATGCTAAGAAAATAGAGGGAAATAAATTTGGATTGGAATAAGGGAGAAGGGTAAGGATTGTGGAACACAGGACATTATGTGGAGAGGGCAGGCCTGAGAGTGGCCCACAGTGGGTGACTGACCCCATAACATCTAAAGGGCTCTAAGGCACTGATAAATGTTTATAGGCACCAAGAAAAAAGGTTATTATATGAAAAAGACACTTGCAAATCCATGTTTATAGCAGCACAATTTGCAATTGCAAAAGTATGGAACCAGCCTAAAGGTCCATCAACCAATGAGTGGATAAAGAAAATATGATATATATCCACCATGGAATACTACTCAGCCATAAAGAGGAATGAAATAATGGCATTCACAGCAACCTAGATGGAGTTGAAGACCGTTATGCTAAGTGAAGTAATTCGGGAATGGAAAACCAAACATCGTATGTTGTCACTTATAAGCGGGAGCTAAGCTATGAGGACATAAAGGCATAAGAATGATATAATGGACTCTGGGGACTTGGGCAGAAGTATGGGAGCAGGGTGACGGATAAAAGACTACACATTGGGTACACTATACACTGCTTGGGTGATGGGTGCACCAAAATCTCAAAAATCACCACTGAAGAACTTTTCCATGCAACCAAACACCACCTGTTCTTCCAAAACTATCGGAATCAAAAAAAGTATCTGTTTCACCACAATAGCAAAGTTTCAAACAGTGGAAAATAATTAGGCCCTGAAACTGTAACAATGACTATTTATCTTTGTCTTTTTATTTGTAAAAATTATGGTGGTTAACAAAATACATCTGTGAATTAAGGACAAATATAGTAATAGAACTCTCTCAATCAAAATATAATAAATGTTGATATTTTAATTCTAACTCTAGATTTTCCTATCTTAATTTCCCTTGCAACTCATTTATACATTCCTCTAATTATCTTTAGAGTGAATCACAAAATGTCATGTATGTAAAAGTAACTATGCAGCAATATTTCCTGCTTCTCAGGAGAGGAGTGGTGAATTTTTAATCAATGTTGACTTTGGAACAACATTGTGAAAAATGTTTAAAAGGATTAGACTTTTCCAAATTAATTATTTTGAGGGCCAATATAGTAAAAGTGATAAGAAAAGGATGTAATAAAAGCAATATGCAATTGCTTTCAGCATGTTCTTACTTATTATAAGAATCCCTCATTCCCCACCTTCTTTTTACAGAAATAAAGTCCTTTCCCCCCGTCTGTCTCCAGGACCTGGCTGGGTAATCATTTGAAGTTTGCACAGCCTGGGTCTCTCAACTCCAATACCTTCAACCTCCCTGCTACCCTCTTGGAATTGATCTCGTTGTGCCTTGTGACGTTATTTGACTGTTTAAAATAGGTGTTGGCAACCTTTTTCTGTAAAGTGCCAGGGCTAAATATTTTAGGCTTGTGGGCTAAGCAGCCTCTGTCTCAACTATTCATCTCTGCCCTTGCCATGTGAGAGCACCCATAAATGTAAACGAAAGGGTGTGGCTGTGTTCCAATACAACTTTATTTACAAAAACAGGTGTTGGGCCAGATTTGTCTTGTGGGCCACATTGTGCCTATACCTGTTCTAATACAAAATTATGTACTTGTTGCATCATTTACAATAATATCTTATCTTCCCAAATACAGTGTAAGTTTCTTGCAGACAGGAAAGTCTATATTCTGTTTTTGCAACACCTGTAGAACTTAGTGACAACGTTTGGATCATTATATGATCTTGATGAATGTTCATTGACTATAAGCTAATTGTTTGTGTGTGGGGGGGGGAGGGGTGGAGTTTGGTAAGGAAAAGTATCATAAAATGATGGAATTTTTGAATGGAGAAGACCTTGTCTGTCACCTATCCTTGGAAGTGAAACTAAGGCCAAGATGGGCTTATTATTTTGGATATACAGCAGGTCACATGTTATCTCTCCAAATATAAATGCAGCTCTAGGGATCCCAACTTTATCAGCCTTCTATTAACATCCACATGAAATAATTTCAGCTCCATCTACACAACTATGGTATGTCCAGTCCCTGCCTTTATATTCTTAAAGATTTCCTAGAGGTATTTTCAGTTCCCTGACATTATTCCCTCACTTGCTGCTCTGAATTCTTCCTTTTTGACCCACTTACCCTCAGATCTCACAATGATGGCATGATTTGCTTTTTTCTGCTCACTGGAGGATCGATCTGTGCTCAGCTTTTGCCTTAATAAAAAATTTCTCCACATCTCCAACCCAATTCCTCTTTGGATAAATTTTAAAATCCAACCCCCTGCTGATTCAGAAATGCATCCTCGCAATCCTGATGAAAATCATCAACATTTGTGTATTCACAGCAGCCAAGAAGATGGTTGAATTTTACTTCTAGGGATTTGAATTATAAAAACAATTGTTTTCCAAAATATCACACTGCATTGTTATGCTAAATATGCTTTTTCTTACTATAAACACCTTACACCCACTGTTCTTACTTCCAGAGATTCTAATTTTCATTTTCAAACCCAGAAATCCATGCATCCGTGGTGAGAATTCCTGAGCCAAAAGATGCTGAATATAGTTCTAATTCTGGCAGAAAACCCAGGGTAAATTTACAGAGTGAGAAGGCTCAGATTAGAGAGAATGGACAGATTATGGTAACATTCTGCTACTTTGGGAGTCATATGCAAATCAGGCAGCCAATTTTAGATAGTTCATCAGAGGGAAGTGAAGTATCCTTGGTGCCCCTACTGACAAAGCTTTGATGCATAAAGTAATCTCAGAGTATGTGCATAATCAAAGATTTAAGATATCCAGCAATAGCAGTAAGGGCTTTCCTCTGAAGAAACAGCACTACAGTGCAGATCAGGGATAATAATTTTGTGAGATTTCCAACTGGTTTAATGGAATTGAGGGGTAAAACGGAAAGATGGCCTGGAATGAAGGGCATTCCCCTAGCTATACCTCACTCAGGATAATAGTTAAATCCTTATAAAAGTGGATTGGAATACCCAGCACTACCCCACCACACGTTTATTTGCAGTTGTCAAGTAACATGATATTGGAATAAAAAATCTCATTCCACAGTGTAGGTTCTCTAATTCTCACCTAATTCTTTTCATAATTCATGAAAGCTGTATAACATAGTTACCTATCTAAACTGGAGAACAAAACTGAGTAATAACGTTTGACCTTTAACAACCTTCATATTATGTCTCCATGTGTTATTATATATTATGTTGGATATTTAGCCTGCATAAATCTTAAACCTCAGCCAAAACACTAAATGTTGGCTCTTTGATGGCCTTTTATACAACAGAATAAAAGTGCAGTTGAGGCCATGCTCTGTATTCTCCAAATGCCATTTGATCACACAGGAAGATGGCATTTCCCAGGTCACCAGATAGTTCAGTTGGGGTCATGTAACTAGTTCTGGGTACTTGGCTACAAACAAAGTGACATATATTACTTCCAGCTGAAGCACAGAACAGTGGTGATCTCTCTTCCCTTGCTCAGGGACCTAGATGTCAACAATTCCAGATGGCAAAGCTATAAGATGGACCCTTGAGTCACTGCCTGGATGACAAGTGCCTTAGAAAGCTGCCTGGAATGAGAAAAAATGCTCACTGTGTTACACCACTGAGATGTGGGCAGTAATCTGTTACCATAACATCATCTAGCCTATCCTGACTAATATGCAAACTGACACTGAAAATGAAATAATTAATTTGATATATAAGTTACTGGGAAAAATAAAAACAAAATGCAGTTAAATTTGAATTAGAGAATATGTTAAAAGAAATGCATTCTGTGATATTCGTTATGTAGGGATAATGAACTATGTTAGTAAGGAAAATCAAAATAGCTACATTGCATAAAAATTATCCAAACAATACATTTTTTAGAAATTGAAAGTGAATTTAAGAGCTTTTTAAAACTCAATGCCTTTTGTTTAAAAAGTTACTGACCCTGGAAAAAATTTATTTTATTCTCAGTGAGGCTCTAAAAATTACAGAAAATACATACAAATATTTATGTCATAAACAATAGGATTGATTTTCATGTGCACGTACATTATGTAAATTAAATTACATAGGCTTCACTCTTTTTTTGTTTGTTTGTTTGTTTTTGAGACGGGGTCTCACTCTGTCGCCAGGCTGGAGTGCAGTGGCGCAATGTCGGTTCACTGCAACCTCCGCCTCCGGGGTTCAAGTTATTCTCCTGCCTCAGCCTCCCGAGTAGCTGGGATTACAGGCGTGCACCACCATGCTCAGCTAATTTTTGTATTTTGAGTAGAGACGGGGTTTCACCATGTTGGCCAGTATGGTCTTGAACTCCTGACCTCAAATGATCCACCTACTTTGGCCTCCCAAAGTGCTGGGATTACAGGTGTGAACCACCGTGCCCTGCCAGGCTTCACTCAATTTACTTCATCGCCCTTCTCCATTTTAAAGAAGATTAACTTCCAATGCTCTAAGTTAGGGGCTGTCAAACTATACCTTGCAGGCTAAATCCAGCCTGCTGCCTGTTTTTGTAAACAAACTTTTATTGCAACACAGCCATACTCATTAATACTTATTATAATACATATTGTCTGCTTTTGCTGTACAACAGCTGAGTTGATGAGTTGCAACATAGACAGTCTGCTAAGCCTAAATTGCCTACTCTCTAGAACTTTATAGAAGAAACTTGCTGACCACTACTCTAGGGAAAGCGAGACCACAGCAAAAATGTAAAAATAAACACAAGGAGTTTTGTCCTTTGATTCTTAAAGGATTTCCCATGGTGTTTTTAGCTATATGCAATTTTCATCTTAACACACTTATTTTAGAACCTATGCCATATATAGAATATGAAATCACAACACCTAGTCTGGTTTTCTCAAATTCTGACTTAGAGGAATGAAAAGTATTAATAGTTTAAATTTTACTATATATAGGCTCATCTTCAGTATTGACAGTGCTGCTTCTAATTCTTCTTCCAAATTATCTTGCATGTTATTGTCAGGATAATCTTTCTATTTATTGGTAAGATTTCCAACAAGTAGCTGTCACGCCAGACCCATATTGACTTAAGTAGGGATGGCACCATGTCTGAGAGGCCAAAGAAGAGAGCCGGAGCCAGCAAATGAGGCATAGAATTTATTGAAGGGTCTTATATATAGGTTCATTCAGTGGTGGTGGACTGGACAAGAGAACCATGATCACTTCTAAAAGGCATGAGGCTTATATAGCATTTTCACGTAGCCTCCTCCCCCTAACATCCTCCACCTAGCAACCTTCGTTTGACCCAGAACAAAGGACTTTGATTTCTTATATGGCCTGCATTCCATGGGATGGGCTGGGGGTTCAGATGTTCCTCATAGATAAGGAGTGAATCTCCAGGTTGGCCATTCCCAGATTATTTAGCTTGGAACTTTAAACAGACATTCTTCTAAGACCATAGAGTCATTTTCAGGGTACAGAGTATGCTTGTTACTGTAGTCAGGTGCATCTGCCATATAGTAGCTCTTTTATACTGTCTCTTACCTTTGATAATACTCAATGACTTCCTGTCATCTGCGGTTTCTAGAACAGACTCATTTGCTGTCCAGAATCTAACCAGTTTATCTAAGACAATCTTATTTTCTATCACTCCATGACATTCTTTCTTTGTCACTCAGAATTTTTCACTTCTCTTCTTCTCATATACTATATGAGGGAGAAATGACCTTGCCTGCAAGTAAACCTGACTACAATAGCTTAAGCAAATAAGGGTTAATTTTTTCCCCCAACACTGTAAGAGCCTGGGAGGTAAGTGGTGTTGATTTAGTAACTCAACAGTGTCAACGCTTGTATTTTTAGAATTCTCTAAGCTTTCCCCTCATGGTCACAAGATGAGTACTGAAGCAACAGCGATCGTATTCATAGTCAGGGCATGCAGAAAAGAGAAAGGGGAAAGGATAGTGTGAACCACATCTGTCCTTTTATCAAGAAAGCACACACTTGGCCAGAAACTTCAAGCAGAATTCTATTCATACAATTTATTGGTCAGAACTAAATCTATGGTCATATGACCACATCTAACTGCAAAGGAGGCTGTGCAAGTATTTAGATTTTGTAGATCCTAAGGAGAGGCCAACAAGGACAAATAGGCTGCAAAAGTGTGTTGGATAAACCATCCACCATGGCCTGTTGCATACATATTGAACTGATTTCTGCCTCCATGTTTTTGCATACAGTCTTCCCTGTCTAAAATGCTCCCTCCAGCCTTCCTTATTCTAAACTTTATTCTTTATTTTTTTAGTGTCCAGCTTTACATTCCATCTCCTCCCTTAAACATACTCTGAAAATCCCAATTACCATGATCTCTCCTTTCTCTGAACACTTTTTTTCTCATACACAATAACATAACATCTGTTTTTAAAAATTCAAATTATGCTACATTCATGCCATGTTAGGGCTTAGAAAACAATACCTCAAAACGTGCTTTGGCTTTCTCTGAAGTTCCCCGATCTACCTGAAAGCTATTGCTATGAATCCCTTCCCCAGATAGGACATCAACTGGAGGAAATGGATGCATCTCACAGAAAGGAAGACTAGAGCTTACCCCACACCCAGAGCCCAGACAAGCTTTGTCCCAGGCTGTTGTCTGTTGTTCAGGTCCATTTATCTTCCGTAAACATCATTTACTCCTCCTTGAGAATTGCCTACATCCCCCACTTTTCTCTCCTTTATGAAGAGGTCATTTAAGCTTCAACCATCTGGCCCTTCTTTGAGCCTCATATTTTGTAGGACACCCTTGTGCTTGCACCTAATAAATGTGTATGCCTTTTCTCTGTTAATCCGCCTATTGTCAGGTTGTTTTATAGGCTGGAATTATTGAAACTTCAGGGGGTGAAAGTTCATTTTCTTCTACAGTCACATGTTTTTGTTGTTAATTCCCTAGTAGGACACTTGAGTTTTTTTTTCTAATTGCATTTTTCCATAAGTTATTGTGGTACAGGTGGCATTTGGTTACATAAGTAAGTTCTTTAGTGGAGATTTGTGAGAACCTGGCGCACCCATCACTCGAGCAGCATACACTGCACCATATTTTTTGTCTTTTTTTTCTTTTTGAGACGGAGTCTTGCTGTGTCACCCAGGCTGGAGTGCAATGGCACCATCGCAGCTCACTGCAAGCTCTGCCTCCCGGGTTCAAGTGATTGTCCTGCCTCAGTTTCCCAAGTAGCTGGGATTACAGGCACGCACCACCACGCCCAGCTAATTTTTTTATTTTTAGTAGAATCGGGGTTTCACCATGTTGGTCAGGCTGGTCTCGAACTCCTGACCTCGTGATCCGCCCGCCTTGGCCTCCCAAAGTGCTGGGATTACAGGTGTGAGCCACAGCACCTGGCATTTGTTGTCTTTTATCCTTTGCCCCCCTCCCACTTTTACCCCCCAAGTCCCCAAAGTCCATGGCAAAACTGTTTTCAGTATCTTCTTTTCAGGATCTTCTACAAAACGCAGTCTCATTTAGGTAAAAGTTGATATTTTACAAAAGATAAACTCTTTTTATTGAACTATTTAGTGGCTGTGTTTCAAAGGACCTCATAGAGTTTAGCAATAATTACTTTTTAAAACTGTCATATGAATTATGGCTTTACAATAATGAGACTGAGCCCTTCTACCAAACACAACTATAACTTTCTGGTCATGTCTTACACATATTGATGCATTTAGCATTGTTACTAAGATGAAAGACACTGAATCTGAAATGTATTTGTTACATCATACTAATTATTAATTTGACTAGGAGCTGATTACTCTGCTTAATGGACTGTAAGAACTCTAAATCACGTATACTATACTACATAGGAGGTTACCTTGTTGATACTTAGTATAAATGTGATTTAGCTAGGAATTTAAGCCAAAGTTTGGGTTCCTAACTCAAGAGGCTGGAACACTTAAAAAAACACAACTCTTTTCCAGGCTCTCTAAGCTAGTGTCCCTTTTAAAAGGTCTAGTCTGGTTGTAAGTACCTAATTGCTGACAAGGTAAATCTTATTTTTCTCCCCAGTCTTCTTTAGGGGTTTTTTACTTTCTCACCTGAGTATTTTTAGATTTGGTTTTTCATGTGAAATAGCTTTCCCTCACATCAGAATAATTCTTTCTCCAAACAAATTACCAAATAGCTCAGAAATTGTTTTAATTTCTTGGATGGAGATTTGAATGACTGCATATAATTTATAATATTAAGTCATGTGATTGCAAATGTAGGAATACTTTTGAAAAAAAAGTGAAATAGGAATTAATAAAAGGGATTCCTAGCTCATTAAAAGTGAGTCTAAGTTTGGGTATGGCAAAGATTCATTGACCAAAATTTACTCAGCTTCTCCTGAACTCTTGTCTACTAGGTCTTGAATTTTGGACTTTTATGTTTGTCCAGTTTTAGCAAGAACCTGCTAAGTCAGTTTAGCCAGAATCTCTCACCCTCCATATCTGATCACCCTCAATATCTTATCAGACTTCTCATCCTCCACCACCCCACCCCCCAGGTGATGTCTGATCACCCTGGCCTTCCTTCAGCAAAAATCCTGTTAGGTTGGTTAAGCTAGAATCCCTCCTTACCCCTGATATTTCCTCTTAGTAATTTTTTGTCCACTAACCCCTCTTCTGCTCCTTGGCTATAAATCCCCACTTGTCCTTGTTGGAATCAGAGTTGAGCCCAAAGTCTCTTCTCGACTGCAAGACCCCATTGTAGTAGTCCCTATACCTATTACAGTGGTACTCTCTTGAAGAAAGTCTTTCTTACTGTCTTCAACAATTGTCATCAATAATTTCTTCTTTTACAGGTACCGGTGTCATTGCAAAACAAGCCACCTCACCAATACAAACTTACTCTTAAAAGGATATTGTGTCTTTATAGCAGCATGATTTATACTCCTTTGGGTATATACCCAGTAATGGGATGGCTGGGTCAAATGGTATTTCTAGTTCTAGATCCCTGAGGAATTGCCACACTGACTTCCACAATGGTTGAACTAGTTTACAGTCAAAAAAAAAAAAAAAAAAGGATATTGTGAATCTAAAGTCAGAGAACTTGTAGGATTATAGCTGTAGATGATCGAACAATAAAAGAACAAAGGCAGAGGAAGAGATGAGAGAGTGTGGCCTTCCCAGAGCCCCACTCCAGCTCTCCCTTGGCCTGCTTCTCAGACAGTAGGCACTGGCATTGAGAAATAAACTATGCACCTTTTGAAGTTATGCCACATCAATCACAGGACTTTATATACTGATTAACTGCCTCTCTCAGCAAGAGAGATGATCCACCTCATTCTCTCAGCACAAAAGAAACCAGTTTTGCAGCTCATGAATTAACCCTTCTTTTGCCAGGCAAACTATTTTCCAGGATAATGAAAACAAAGAAATAACGTTTCAAATAATTTAATGATGAAATTAGTGATTATTTTCTCGCTAAACGTATGCTGGAAACTCTAAGATCATTACCTAATAACCTAGAATGGCTTCTAAAAACCCAGAGGTGGCAAAGATGTGAGAATTAACAAACTGGAAGCATCCCTAAATATGCAGTCTGACTACCTTTGAGAGGTGCAAGGAATTAAAATCGACATGGATTCATGAAGGGCAACTGCAAGCTACATGTTTGGGAGAACAGAGTTGTCCAATTTCACATGAAGGATTTGCTGGAACAATACTTCTGTAAACTGAATGTGCCTACAAGTCACCTGGGAAGTTTATTAACATTTTGATTCAATATATCTGAATGGGTCCTGAGATTCTGCATTTCTAACAATCACCCAGTGGATGTAGACGCTGCTGGTCTTCAAGCAATCTGGTTCTAGAGGACTCTTACTATAACTCAGCAATCTTAACTCATGCGCCAGAGCTAATGTCATCTTTGCCCTCCTTAAACATGTGGAGTCTTTGCAACTTTATAGCCTCTCCTACCCTTAGTCCAAATTCAGATGCATCAGATCAGCGGTGGCCTTCCCAAGTGAGGTCTGTCACTAGGTTATGTGTAGTAGCTGGTGGACTGCAGGTCCCACTGTATTATTTTGCAACAATGTAGGCATTGCTTTATCAAAATCTTACATAAATTCAAATATATCAAACAGAACAAGTAGGAAGAATGGGAGAAGGTTGTTCATTACATGAAAAAAATGCACTGAAGCACATGAGTTTTCTCACTTTGGCATATGTAGAACATATTTCAGGCAAAAATACAAGACTGAATTTGCATGTAGGCATGTATTTGTAGTGCTGAGCAAGTAACCTACCCAGTTCTGCCACTTGGATTGGTGCCCAAACAAGAAGCAGTAATGATACCTTGCTTTTGTTTGTATAGTTACAAAGCACTACTGCATGCATTATCCCTTTAATCCTTTTAATAAGCATCTGATTAAGAGTTATTCTTATTTTACAGATGAAGAAACAGAAACTTGGAGGTCACACATCTAATTTCCTAGCCTAATAGGTGGCAAACTCCAGACTTAAAACTCAGTTTCTGAGTTCACTTCTCTTTCTAGCATCCTCTATGCTCTGCCTTTGCTCTCAGCTCTGGTTGTACATTGAGACCATGGGAAGAGCTTGCAGAATGCTAACGCCTGGGTCCCACCATCAGACATTCTGAGGTCATTGGTATGGGAAGTAGCCTGGGAATCAGGATTTTTAAAGCTTTCAGGTGAGTCAAATGCAGTGATTCAGGCTTAATACTGTTGACATCTGGGGACAGATCATTCTTTGTTGAGAACTGTCCTGTGCATTGTAGGATGTCTAGCTGCCTCTCTAGCCTCTACCCTCTAGACACCAGTGGCACTCCTCCAGTTTGACAACCAAATGTCTCCAGACATTGCCAAATCTTCCCTGGGGGGCAAAATTGCCCTACTGAGAAGCACTGCATAATATAAAGCTAAAGTTGTGAAGGACTGATAAATAACTACATTATCAGCAGCAATTGTAGTTTATTGATTCATTTCTTAATTTACCCCACTCATGGCCAAAGAAGTAAAACAATTCATCATCTTTCCCTCTTCCCAATTTCATCAAAATTAGGAGCTGAATCTGATAAACACTTTTGGAATACTATATTTATTTGATGATTGTCTAATCTAAAGGAAGATAGAAACTTCTGTTCATCCATAGTTTAATTCACTCAATTACATTTCCTTAGTGGTATTATGTACTGGTATGTCTCAATTTTGCCTGATAAGAATCATCTGGAATTACAACAGATTCCTCAGCCCTAATCCAAAACTACTGAATCCAAATTTTTAGGGAGAAGCCAGGTAATTCAGATATTTAACAAGTGTCTCCAGACAATTCTTATCATCAGGGAAGTTTGGAAAAATTAGGTAAGACAAAGGGAATACAGAGATGAATAAGACAGAGCTCCTCAAGAAGACACGTAATTAAGTAGTGATAATTCAGGATGATAAAAGCAAAATTATAAGTGTGTAGAAGCTTAGCATGTAGCATAAAGGATGGAATAATTTACTTATTTTGGCTGAGCAGGCATAGCTCAGAGAAGGGCATATGTAGGAGATGATATCTGTCTTGGATTTTGAAGCATAAATACAACTAGCCAGGGGTACAAGGTGTAAAAGTACACTCTAGGTAGGGAAAATCAACAGGAGAAAATCATCTTCTGTTTCTAGATGCCTAGCCTATATAGCCATGCATGTAGTAGGTGCTCAATAAATACCTATTCTTGGGTCAACCTTAAACCCACTGCTCCTTCATTATAGTGCTCTTTAGTCAGTGATTCTGCACACTGAGTATTATCCTCAAATGGGCCTGAAAAAAGTTTGCCTAGGTGAGAAGGTTGCTAATAGATTAACATTTTTATCTCATTTAAGCCCCCTACATACTCATATTTAACTCTTATGTTTTTTTTCCTTGGAATTAACTTTTGTACTCTCGTCTGATGGCTGTTGACTTTTTAAAACCTATTCCATAGGTCTTTGTAAAAGCTGAATTACTGTGTGATTATTCTACGAACATGAAAGACTCAACATGCTCTTAGATTATTCATGGGAACATGAAAAGCATTCGCAGGCTGGGCAGAGACCCATCTCAAAGTGATGATGATACTGACATTGCAAGGAAACGTGAAAATTTGAGGACATTTCTGAATACTCCTTCTCTGCCTAAGGCTGCCTCCCAAGAAGCCTGAGAAAATAAGGCTTGTTCCATAAGTAAGAGACCAGCTCAGATGTAATCTTCTCAGAATGGCTTTTTATGACTACCCACTACTAACTATTTCTTTCATCTCTTTTTCTCATCTTTTTTCATAATATTTATAATTTCCTGACATTGTATATTGGCTTATTTGTTGTTTCTCTTTCCTCTACTAGATTAAAAGTTCCAGAAGGTCAAGAACATTTACTGTTGAATCCCAACTCCCCAAAAAAGTCCTTCATACATAAAAGCCATTAATTAAATACTGCTGAATACTGAATAGATTATATATTCTTTTAGAATCCTGGTTTTCTCCTTTGTAGGCTCAACATGCTTGTCCTTAGTTGTCAATGTCTAATTTTCTTTCTGGACTGTAACATTCATTAGGGCAGGGATGGTGTCTACCTTATTCTCTACTTATTCCAGCATGTAGTAGATACTTAAAAACTATTTATTTATTTAATAGATCTATGAATGAGCAAGTGAATAAAAATGGAAGGCCAGCACTAGATGGCTTTACTGTAATGAGCTAGTTTCTCCAACAGCACACTGACCATCAGCATAGATGTGTGGGTCAGCAAATTCCAGGAATAAACAGCTCTGATTATTACAGCAGTCAGCTCTTCCTGTGACAGTAGTAAGAATGGAACAAATGAAATGGCTAATGAGCAATAATCCTGTTACTCTTGAAAAGCAATTAAAAAAAAGTCTCAAAGAAGAAAAGAAATCATACATCAGTGGCAGGGAAGCTCACTGAAATTGTTGACCAATGCAGGAGAAACAGAAGGTCTTGCAAGCCAAGAAATGTGGGCATCTGGTGAGAAAATAGCAGAGGCAAAGAAGCCCAGCCTAAAAAGATAGAGCGAGCCCAGAAAGCCCAATGGAAGCCACAGATGTGGTCCTATCCCTGAAGTTCACATTTGTCTACTCTCAGTCATAGGTATTCTACTCTACGAAGTCATTCCCAAGCATAAAGACATTACAGATTCAAAGAGGGATATCTGCTGACATCACGACCTTCAAACTAAAATTTGCTTCATGCTCAGTATACAACTGTGTGGTGGGGGAGGAGAGCCTTCTTGCATTCTTAACTCTCAATAAGTAAGAACCTGATTTTCACAGGGTAGTCATTGCCAATGAAGCAGCTACATTGGGGTATGTACCCTGGGGTTTGTCATCGTGTGTGGGGAAAATTTAGGATGCGGACACACATCAAGAGTTTAGGAGCAGAGGTTTATTAGGCAGAAGAGAAGAGAAAGAGAAACACCTCTCTCTATAGAGAGAGGGGTCTCCCAGCAGAAAGGACCAGCTGCAGACAGATGACCCGGATTTTATAGTGTGGTTTGAGGAGGCAGTGTTTGATTTATGCAGGGCTCACAGGTTGGTTCCATCAGGTAGAAAGTTTACATAGCAGGCAGGGAAGGCTGGTTGCCCCACCCTAATCTTATAATGCAAACGAATTTTCCTTGAGCAGTGCCATCTTGTCTGCTCCTTACTGTACACGTGGCTGGCAGAGAAGGGAAGATGCGGCCGCCATCTTGAACGTGTCTAGTCTCTAGTTCCTGCAGGCATTCACCCATGCAAGCCCCTAGCTTGCTTGTCTATGTCTGCAGCTTGACTTTACAGGCTACTTTGTTAGAAAATGATTTGGGGCTGCTTTTCATTTAAAAGGAAAGCCTTACCAAGGACTTCCATACCCTTACTATCTACCTAAGTGATTTCTTAACTCCTGTATTACCGAAGCTCTCAAATACACTTTACCACACCTTTTGTATATCACACCACACATAGAAAATTATAATAGTTGCATGGTACACTTGAATAAGCAAATATGGCTGCTCCACCTGCCAACTCGGGGGCAGAGGAGAGCAGCATGTCAAGCACACCTGGAACTCATTTGAGATGGAGCATTTAGCCGGCAGCCCACTGTTTAGAAATTCTGCATTGGCAGATGTGTTCTCGTTTTTCCTCAGCCATGGAGGGAAAATATTATGCTAGGTTCTATATGCATCCCAGAAATATTTTGGGGCACCTACTATGTGCCAGGCCCTTCTCAAAGCAGAGGACAAAACAATAAAACAAAGACCCCTTTCTTATGAAGACTACATTCTAGTAAGGCGAGACAGAAAACCAAACCTATGTTGGGTGGTGACAGTGCTACAGAGGTAAATACAGCAGGCAAGCATGATAGAAAGTGATGATACGGGGGCAAAGCTGTGAGCAATTTTATGTAGAGAGAGAGAAGGGTCTATTATCTGCTTATTGCTGCTGCAACAAGTTGTCATATATGTAGTGGCATAAAATAACACAAATTTATTACCTTACAGTTTTGGAGGTCAGAAGTCTAAAATGGATTGGCAGGGTTACATTCCTTCTGAAGGCTCTAGGGAAGGATCCTTGCCTTTTTCACCTTTTAGAGACTGTCTGCATTCCCTGGCTCATGGTCCATTTCTCTACATTCAAAGCCAGTAGTGTAACATTCTCAAATCTCCCTCCCTTTCACTCCTTCTTATAAGGACCCTGAAATTATACTGGGCCTACCTGGATAATCCAGGAGACTCTCCCCATCTCAATATTCTTTATTCACATTTACTCACAGTTGCAAAGTCTATTATGCCACGTAGGGGAACATATTCAAGGTTCCAGGGATTAGGACATGGACATCTTTGGGGGTCATTATTCTACGTACTACAGTAGGATTCTCCGACAAAGTGACATTTGATCAGCAACCAAATGGAGGTACAGGGCAGCCATGGAGCTATTGGGGGATTGGGGTTCTAGCACTGGAGGAAGTGAATGCAAAAGCCCTGTAGGGGGAGTTGACACGCTTAAAGAATGGTAAGGAGTGTGTCCAGATTGGAATGAGAGGGCAATTATAGCAGTAGAAAGATCAGAGGGATGGCAGCGGGCCAGAACAGGTATACAGGGCCCAGGAGGCCATGTCAGGATTGCATGGGTGAGCTCATTCAATTCATACAACAACCTGATAAAGTAGGTGCTGTTATTTGCCTTGTTTTTAAGGTTGAACAACTGAGGCTCATAAAAGTTAAGTACAACTCAAAGAGCAAATATTGAACTGAATCTGATGACTCTAGTTTAGAGAAGTGAGAAGATCCTGGAGAAAATATCAATATCCTTCTGAGTCGCAATTGCAGTTGTGACTCAGAAGCCACATGTCACTGTGACAGCACAAGGAGCAAGGCCCAAATAGCTCCCCTCCTACCAGTTTCCCATTTGACAACAAAATTAAGGGTTTAGGCAGCTGGGATGTAACTAAAATTAAGCCAGGTAACCTTTTTATTCTTCAGGTTTACTATCTGTAAAACAGTAATACAATGTTGCAAATGTACCTTACTATCAGACAATAAAAGAGAGATTCAGACTAATACGAAATTTCAAAACAGACAAATGGGAGTTGATTTTTGCCATGAGAAGGCACTCTGTATTAACAAAACATCATCCAAAGCTTTCTTTATAATAGTAAGTTTCTCTGGTATGCGCGTGCGCGCACACACACGTTTTCTGATATTTGATTGACAACTTTTTAAGAACAGTAGTGATTACCAAAAGTGCCTTTATTTTGTCTTGCATATATTAGTTCTTTTTCTCTAGCTCAGAGATTTTGCATTATTCCCTGCTAAAAGATGGAGAGTTTGGGGATGAGTTTGCACATTGTGTACCTGAGGGGCTCCTGGAAAGAATAAAAGGTTTCTAGAAGCTTCTTAATCACAGATAATTCTTTTTCTTCCTTCCCTGAGTCCCATGTCCAATGAATGCAGTGCATTTAGGGGGCAGAGTCAGGCCCAGTGTGGTTGGCATTGTTGCTAGAATAGTCCAGCAACATGGACTATTAATAAAATTGTATGTTTATGTAAAATTGGGCAATTTAAAAGTGGAGCTATGTGTTCCTTTCCAAACACCTTGGTTGTTTAGAATAGAATTGTTAAGTGTGTGAGTTGATTCTTTAGTTTCCAGTATTCACAGCTCCCACTCACAGCTTTGAAAATTCCTTTATGGCATCTACTTACAGTAGTCAAATTGTGAAAGTTAAATGATATGCATTAAGAAAAAATGGGCCCCTGTGGCTGTTGGTGCTTTTGTCATCTTGTCAGGAGTCAGGAATCCTAGAGAGACGTGCATTGTCTGCATAGCTGTGCTTGCAGAAAGAATACATGGTATGGAGTGTTAGAAATCATGAAGGCTCTCCCTTCATGTGATCCATATCACAGCTCCCAGCTGCTCTGCCACGTGGTGCTTCCCATGCATTTCTGCCACCCCCACCACCCTCCATTCTTTAACACGCGTGGTACCTCTGTGGAGATGGAAGTCCATGTCACCGTATCGTGATGTTCAACCCCTCATGCCTCTCTTCCCCTATCCCCATCCTGCCCCAGGGTGAGTGTTTTCTGAATTGCAGTGATGTCAACAAAACAACAGACTTGAACAACGAGGAGAAGTCCAGGTGAGGTCTGAGAAGGCTCCCATGGAGAAAATTTTGCCTTGCAGCCTCTGCAGTGAAATTGTACAGTAGAGCAGAAAAATACCATAATGAGAGACCCAAAGGAAAATGGCTTTTTATTAAGTGGAAAGTGGAAAGATGTCCAGATGTGGACACTGCATATTTAAACATATTCAGTGACACAATTATTATAAGTGCAATGTCTCAATTTAGAGACACTGTGGGTACCTGAAATGACCAGAACATGCTTCTATGATTTCAGCAACTTATGTAACCCAGGAGCAAGTCTTACCTGGTTATCTGGCCTCATTGTTCAGTGAAGCCAACTTTGCTGGGAGGAAGAAAGGACTGGGAGTTGTAGATTTGAATGGAGGCTTTTTCACTTACTGATTTTGTGAATTTGGGCAGCTTGCATCCCTTTTGAACCTCAAAGTCCACATAAGGAAAATGGGCATAATAATGTTTCTCTTACTGGGTCGCTATGAGGCACAAATAAGATCATGCACAAAGAATTACTATGTAAGCTGTGAAGTGCTGCACAAATGAAATTTGTCAATGTTAAGAAAAACCAAAATTATCACATTGACCTTGGACTCACCCAATTTCTTTGATCTGTTTAAATGTGGTAAGAGGTACCACATTTAACCTCCTCAAAGGAGGTTTAGATATCTTGTCAATAACTTGTGTCATTAGAAACCAACCAATGTAGGTGAAACAGAGGGTCTTGCAAGCCAAGAAATGTGGGCATCTGGTGAGAAAATAGCAGAAGCAAAGAAGCCCAGTCTAAAGAGATAGAGTGAGCCCAGAAAGCCCAATGGAAATAGTATTGTCAATACTATTTTTCAACTTACTGGTAAGAATACAAATTTTAAAAAATGATTCTAATTGCATTAGGTACAATAAAAACCTACTTGAAGTAGTTATAGAATATGTAAAATTTCAGTAGTATTTGGTTGTTTTGGACAACTGACCAAGGAGGAGGGTTAATTGAGGTTGAATTGGGATCCTTCTATTATAGAGTTAGACATTTTTTGTCTACAGAAGGACTGGTTTCTTTACATGGAAGCTAATTTCTTTTAGACCAAGACAACTCTGTAATTCTCCACTAGTTATGACTTAAACATAGCACCAAATATGGCCCTTGGGTCGAGTAATATGCTAACCCAAATGTTTTATGCTGTATAACAATACTTGCAGTTATCATGCTATAAATTCAATTTCAGTATTTTTCAGTGTTGCTGCTCTGTGAGCACAAACCTTCCTCTTGTCTTTGTTCATTCTTTCATTTGTATGTTTTCTTTCTTCTCTTTGCTACTCTTCTCTTTTTCTCTTTTTAAAAATTCAGCTATTTGTCTTTCCAAGACCAAGAACAACTTATGGGGGTCATATTCAACCAGACACACTGTGTTAGTCAGTGTTTAGGATCATCCTAATATACTTTGCTCAAACCCCTTACTCTTGAAGTCGTGGTTTCCAATAAAGGAGATTCTCTAATAATGGACCTGAAATACACTATTAGGCTATGTGTTGTAGAGGGAGAGGTGCAGACAGGCATATATGGGAAAAGAGCAAACATTCATGCTAAAAAAAATAGATGAGGCTAGAGAAGTTATCCACTCCGTGCTCTTTGAGTTGAATAAGAAAGGGCAGGAAGGCTGTTTGACATACTCAAAATAATGTCCAGGTAATTTAGTAAACAAGACATGCTGGCATTGTAAATTGGTTGGGTGACCTTTGATGAGAATTAAAATACAACACATGCCCCTGATTGAATATTTTTCATTTTGTATCCTTAGTCTGATAAATCTGTGAGAAGATAGACATACATGTAACCTACATCTTTACCCTTAATATTATTGCTATTTCCACAGTTTTCCCATTGATTAGAGTGATTTTCTCGACATATTCAAATTGTCAGAGTATGAATAAGAGAAATGTCTTAACGATATGATTTATTGCAGGAGCACAGAATGTTCAGAAGAAGATGGCAAAGACCTTTTATACTTCTTTCTGTTTTCATGATCAAGCTTTCAGAAAAATAGATGTGAACAATTCAAATTACCTTCCCCAGGACTAGAAAACCTCAGTTGCCATTTTAGTTGCTTCTGCTTTTCTAGGTGCTGAGATAATATATGCTGTCTGCCCTCCAAAAATATATAACTGGAATATAAATTTGATTCTTATATTGCTTCAGACCTAGCCTTAACATCTAAAGATTTTTCATATTCTCCTCACATCTTTGAATTCAATTTTTCAAAAATTTAATTCAATCAGGCTTAAAAAGAAACAGTAGGATCTCCAATTTGGTTGATATTTTATTTTTCTGCTTCTACAATAAAAAATGTTTTTACCTACCATGAATTATAATATTAACTAGGTTGTGATTTAGAAATCCTTTTTAATCTTTATTAAATCTTTCATGAATAACATACATATGAAGAGATTTTAGTTGGAGATAGTCATTCAATTTGATTTAAATTAGAAGCAGATTCCACTATTTGTGATTAAGTGTTTTTTGCAATTACTAATAGAATGCATCAGGTAATATAGATAAGTGTTAACAGAAATACTAAGCTCATCAAGAATATTTTAAAATACATGCAGACCTTTAGTTAATAGACAATCTGTTTTTCGTTGGGTTGGCCATATGATATATATGGTATATTGAACAATATATAAATGCATTGCTACTTAAAATTTTACATGTATTTCCCAAGTGTAGGTTGTTTATATTCTCTAGACTAGGAGCCGTGTCTTAGGCAGTTGTATTTATTTGATATTAGGCAAATTATTTAACTCAATAGTTTTCTGGTAACTACTGGTTGAATGGCTAAATGTTCTCTGCTTGGATCTCTCATCCTCCCCTGTCTTTCAGCTACATCTTCTGTCCTCTTCCTGATCTGTGGGAATTATAGGTTTGTTTCTCTGGGTACTGCTTCCCTTGCTTTCTTCTACTACCTACCATAACCCATTCATTGTTGGCTCAAACTCGTCTTAGGGTCTTGAAACTATCTAGGCCTGGCCCTAGGGGAGAGAGTCATTAGCCATGGCTTCTGTCCTTTGCTTTGTACACTGGGCACTTCTACTCCAAGAACAAGACCAGCACTGAGCTGCTTGGAGTGGCAGCAGTAACAGCAGCAGCAGTGTATCTGAAAAACTAGGTTCCCTGAGAAAGCTTTTCTCTTAGAAGATTGTGGCTTGTAGAGTTGCTTCTTGAAGACCTTGCCTCTGGTGTTAGGTAAGCATCCCACACACATTAAACAACACACTTCATTAAAGGATAATCCTTAACTGAAAGCAAGTTCATCATGCATTAACAAGGTTATGATGGATCTTGTGTTCCATAAAAAGGGTTTATGAGCTTCAGAAAGAACACATTTGTTTCCTTCTCAACTCAAGGAGACTCTACTATTCAAACACTCCTGGTGTTTAGCAAATCAACTCTAGCTTTTTCATCACCTCACACCAAAATTAACTTAAAAATGCTATTTATATCGGGCAAAAAATTCCAGTTAAAAGTGAGAATCCACTCTATATAATTATTTAACATCAGGTAGAACCATCCACTACTTTTTTCCATGAAAATGTTTATTTTTAAATTGAGTGTATCAACTTTTTTAAAGAGTTAAACAGAATGCATAGGACTTGATCTAATAAATAGCTGTTTTTTCCTAGCCTTCAACTTCTCCCTTTTCATTTTTCTCTCCCATCATTCATTCATTCTTTCTTTTTCTCCTTTCCACAATAAGCCTCTTCTCATTCTTTGTTCCCCCGGATCTTCTCTTCACAATCCAGTTTCTTGCTCTCTCTCCACTGCATTGGCAGGTGGGGGGTCGCTGAATCCTTTCAGTTTTCCATTTTAGTTCTTCCTCTGTTCTTGCAGTATACTTTCCTTGCATGTATTCATTCATACCTACAACATCAAATATCACTTAAATGTCCATAGTTCCTAGATTTGGAACTTTGGTCCAGATCTCTTTCTTGGGAGCCTCAAATGTTGTTTTCTGTTTGTTTACCAGGCATCTCTGCTTAGATAATCCATAGCAATGGTGGCCCAGCTAGAATTCATCATCTACAATAGTCTCACATCCTGCTTCCATAAATACCTTCCTGAATTTCTTATCTTATAAATGACACTTAATCCCACTGCCCAAGCCAGAGACGAGGGTATCATCCCAGATTACAATTTTTCCTTTAAATCCTGCATCTTGTCAATCTCTGTGCTCCATTGATTTCATCTCCTAAAGAATTCTCATTTCAGTCCCCCATATCTGTTTCCATGGTCACTGGAATGACTCACACCCATGCAAATGGCATTGTTTGCCCATTTGTCAAAATAGGGCATTTTCTGATTGTTCCACTTTTAGCCTTATCTCATTATCTTCACAAAGCTGCTGAAATTTTCCAGTGTGAAAATCTGATTACTCCCTCTCCAGCTCAAAATTCTGCAGTGACTTCTTATTCTCTTCAGACAAAATCTGCAGTGTTTTGCTTGACAAAGTCTTCCATAATCAAGCCCCTATCCAGCCTCCACTCTCACCAGTTCTTTGTACCTTTAGCCCCTCCCACTTAACACTTCACATTCTGCCAATATTGGGCCACTTCTAGTGCCTCAGACACTCCGCGGTCTGCACACTGCTAGATGTGGTGCATGCTGTTCCTTGCCTGGCATGCCCTCAGCATGTGTCTGCTCATTTTTCAAGGATTGTTTAGGAACTATCTGTCCGTGAAGCTTACCTTTATGTCCCTGGGCATACATGCTGCCATCGTACTTAAGCCTTACTTTCATCAGAACAGAAGGATCCTTTCTGTTTGCTTCTGTCCGTTACATTGTAGACTTCTTGGAGGCAAAGTTATGTTTTTCCACCTACGTGTTTGTATCACGTACAAGTGTCTAACATACAGTAGGAACTCAATAAATGTTCATTAAATCAGTGGATAACTGAATGAATAAATGAATGAAATTACTAAAACAATTGAAGACTTTGAAACTATGTGATGCCAAATATACTTGCATAAACTTTTTTTCATTTCAGCTTTTCATCTTGATTCTGCATAGACACATCATTAATTAAATTCTGGGTGCATGACAGACTTTATAGAGCATGCTTATATTTTTTCCTAAGATGAAGATAAAAATATTTGCATGTAAATGAGACAATACCCAACCTCAGAGAAGCACTATCCCTCACTCCTCCAGATAAACTCCATTACCTGTTGGGAAATAAATGAAAATGAATCCATTGCAGTAATGGGTTTTCAGGCCAATTTTACAAGCAAGAGCTCATTTCTAGTTGAAAGTAAATATGTTTCCTGAGCTTATGAAATCAGCCATTGCTTATGTTTACACATGCATTGAGGATGCGTTCATATCTCATTCAGGATCCGTGAAGTTTGAAATCAGCCCTAAGCATGAGCAAGACATTTGTGGTTTCATAGATTCCATTTACTCAAATTAATAAGCAAATTCTTAAGTTTCTAAATAATTTGAGTTATGAAAGCATCTCATATTTGAAGCATTTGCTCTTGTTTCTAATTTTTTTAATTCTGGAAATTGAAATGTAAGGCAATAAAGCAGAAAAATGCCCACATTCTTTTAGTGATAATTCTTTCTTCCCTTCTTCATGCATTCCTTGAAGTCTCTTCAGTTCCCTTCTAAAGTTGTCAATGGCAGGATGTGAGGACTTACCATGTGCCAGGCACAAGGCAAAGCACGATGTCTTAATAGGATTTAATCCTCTTAACAACCCATGCAAATGGATACTATTATTATCATCTCCAAGTAACAGAGGAGGAAATGGATGCAGGCAGAGGGTAAGCCATACAGCTTATAATTGGTAAAGCCAAGGCTGGAACCCAGGTCTGATTCCACAACCTTGCCTGCAATCCTTAGTGGCCCATGTCATCCAAAGCATGGGTAAAATTTGTGAGGTGGAAAATTATTCCAGCCTGTTTTGAATCACCTCACACTCTGTTTAATAAGAATTGCATGTATCTCATTATTATCACATTGCCTTTTACATGTACTTTATAAAGTAGGCATTTTTTTTATAGCTAGTGATGTTGATTCCAGTTTGTAAGATGTAATAACTGGTTCAGAGAGGTTAGATGCTCCAAAGAAAATGAAGGGAGCAGGGAAGGAAGTTTTCTCCTTCCACATGATTATTGAGAAATAAAAAAACAAAACAAAGCAAAACCCAAGAAAACAGAGATATTTCAGATGAAGTGGCATTGGCAAAGTTTTCCTGAGAGATGGCAAGTATTTTAGACTTTGCAGAGGCTTTGCAGCCTCTATTGCAACTATTCAATTCTGCTGTTGTAATGTGAAAGTAGACACACAGAATAAGTAAATGAATAAGTGTGGCTGTGTTCCAACAAGACTTTATTTATAAAAACAGGCAGCAGGCCAGGTTTGACCCACTAACCACAGTTTGTTGATGCTTAAGGCACCCAACTATATTCCTTATATTGTGTTATCAATCTGCATATTTGGAAATGCCTAGGTGATAAGCAGAATGTAGATAAATTACAGGAGAGTGATAGCATTTGAGGTTTATCAAGATTATTTTTGTGCTACATAGCTAAGGTTCCACTGTTTAAACTGGATATTATAAAAGTTCAAAGGGAGATAATCTATTTAAACTCTAGAAGCAGGCTATCTGGCAATTTATGACATCGAATTGTGAAGTCTTAGAAAAGCTTTTGATAGCTATGGAACTATGTTCATACAATTTGGAATTGCAATCTTAGTTGGTAGGATATACATTCAGACTCAATACAGATAATACAAACATGTACTATAAATCTTTGTAGTGTAATTAACAAAGTTGGGCACAGCAGTTTTATGATCCAAACTAATAAACAGCAATTTTTCTTAAAAAATACTAGAAACAAGGAAAAACAGAACTTACATGCAAATTTCAACTTCATGGATCTTCATGATGTTTTCCTTTATTTAAGAAATGGCAAGGCTGGGCGTGGTGGCTTACGCCTGTAATCCCAGCACTTTGGGAGGCCAAGGCTGGTGGATCACCTAAAGTCAGGAGTTCGAGACCAGCCTGACCAACATGGTGAATCCTCATCTCTACTAAAAATACAAAAATTAGTTGGGCGAGGTGCCCTGCGCCTGTAATCCCAGCTACTCGGGAGACTGAGCAGGAGAATGACTTGAACTTGGGAGGCAGAAGTTGCAGTGAGCTGAGATCACACGATTGTACTCCAGCCTGGGCGACACGAGTGAAACTCCGTCTCAAAATAAATAAATAAATAAAAAGGCAAGCCTATTTTAAGATGCTGTTACTGTCTTTTAGATAGATGTAGAATGGTAGAGAAGCCTATGGAAACAAAGTGTTTGAGTTGGTAGTTTCACTCTGTCACTTCCTAGCTGTGTGCACAAATTCTTAAGCATCTATAAGCCTGGGCATAAAATATATAGCACAGGCCTGGCACATAGTAACTTCTCAATAAATAGTTGCAAAAATGATGATGTTGTTTTTCCCCCTGACTTCCTCTACCTAAAGGTGTAGATCTCTGCTTTACTAAAAATAAAAAGAAAATCTGAATTTGGATGTTGAATTCTAAGACTGATTTGAATACTAAGGTAGAAGCCTTTTGGTTATTCCAAATAAATGATCACACAGTCTACAAACAGCTTCCACATGCTCACTATCATTCATTACTAGTAAGTCTGTGCCCCAGCCTTCCTGTGATAGAAAAAAAAAAAAAGAAATATCTTTCTTACGGCATTTTGGTATCATTAAAAAATAATGCATATATAAATTTACTGTGTACATTTGATACTTTGTTTAAAAGAAACCTGTCACCCTTTAGTGTGTGTGTGTGTGCTTAAAAGAGAAAGGGAGAGGAAAAAAGAGTCAGAGAGAGAAAGGGAAAGAAAAGGTGTATAGATCCCTAGGCACATTCAAATTTACTAGGTGATGCCATACTTTTTTTCTAATAAATTATAGCATGTTACCATTAGCAGTGGATGGAGTTTTCCTGGCTCTGTATCCTTACAGAGGTTTGGGATTATTAAACTTTTTAAAATTTTGTTTTTATTGACACATAATAGTTATACATATTGATGGGCTACAGGTGATGTTTGATACATGTATACATTGCATAAAAATAAAATCAGGGTACTTCGCATATCTATTACCTCATGCATTTATCAGTTTTTTGTGATGAGAACATTCAAAATGGTCTCTTCTAGCTGCTTTGAAATATACAGTACAATATTTTTAACCATAGTCACCAGAATGTATTTCTCCTATCTGACTAGCTTTTTACCTGTTGCTCAATGTCTCTCTATACTCTCTTTCCTCTCCTCTCCCTAGCCTCTGGTAACCACTATTCTACTTTCTACTTCTAAGGGATCTATTTATTTAGATTACACATATGAGTAAGATCATATGGTCTTTGTCTTTCTGTGCCTGTTCTATTTCACTTAACACAATGCTCCCCAGCTTCATTGATGTTGAGGCAAACAACAGGATTTCATTTTTTCTTATGGCTGCATATTATTTTAGTGAGTATATATATCACATTTTATTTGTCCATCCAGCTGTTGATGGGCGCATAGGTTGATTCCATATCTTAACTATTGTGAATAGTGTTGTGATAAACGTGGGAGTAGAGCTATTTCCTCAACATACTGATTCTGATGAGGGGTTAATATGCAGAGTACGTAAGGAATCCAAACAACTCAATAGCAAAAAAGCAAATAATCTGATTGAAAAACAGGTAAAAGACTTGAATAGACATTTCTCAAAAGAAGACATACAAATGGCCAACAGGCACGTGAAAATATGCTCAGCATCACTAATCATCAAGAAAATAGAAATCAAATCGAAATAGAATTACCATATGATCCAACAACCCACTCCTGGGTGCAAATTCAAACAAAATTGAATTGTTCAACTTTAAAATTTTTTCAATCTTGTGGGTTTGAAATGGATTCTCATTGTAGTTTTAATTTGCATTTCTTAATTCCCTAATGGGACACATAAGTCTTATATATTATATGCAAATATAATCCAGATTTTTTATATATTATATAATACAAATGTTTCATAAAAGACACTTACATTTCTTCTGTTGAGACATGCCTGTCAAAGTCTTTTGCTCATTGTTTTTTCAGTTGATTACTTGTCTTTTACTTATTGTTCTATATGAATTTTTAACAAAGATATATTCTGGATAATTCTTTTCAGATTTAGGTGTTGAAAATATCTATCATCGCTTGTGGCTTGTCTTTTTATTCCCTTTCTTTGGTGTCCTTTGATGAACTAAGTTCTTAATTATGAGTCAGTCAAATTTGTCAATCTTCTGCCTATAGATTTTTACTTTTTTCATCTTATTTAAGAAATATTTCCCTACCTGAAGGTTATAAAATTATTTTTAAATGGTCTTCTAAAAGTTTTTACCATATTCTTATGTGCATTTAGGTTTTTAATCCACCCCGATTTTTATGTATAGTACGAGGTGAGGATACAATTTCACTTTTTCATCTGCTGTTCCAGCACTATCATATTAAATAATCAATTTTTTCCACGGATGTACAAAGCCTGCTCTGTCACAAATAGAGGATTTATATATTTGTGGTTTGTTTCTGGCCTATTTTTTTCCAACCATGGTACAATATCATGTTAACAACTACTATAGCTTTATACTAAATCTTTATACTGACAGGATAAGTCTTCCCACCTTGCTCTATTTTTCTTTTCTAGGAATGTTTAGCTATTCTTTGTCCTTTGTCCTTTCAAATGCATATTAGAATAAACCGATCAATTTCAACAAAAAATCCTTTTGAGATTTGGACTGGAATTGCAGTCCAAATTGGATTTGGACTAAATTTAAAAACAATTGACATCTTGGCCGGGCCCAGAGGCTCATGCCTGTAATCCCAGTGCTTTGGGAGGCCAAGGTGGGCAGATCACTTGAGGTCAGGAGTTTAAGACCAGCCTGGCCAACATGGCGAAACCCAATCTCTACTAAAAATACAAAAATTTGCTGGGCATGGTGATGTGTGCCTGTAATCCCAGCTACTCTGGAGGCTGAGACAGGAGAATCACTTGAACCCTGCAGGTGGAGATTGCAGGGAGCCGAGATTGTGCCACTGCACTCCAGTCTGGGTGACAGAGTGAGACTTCATCTCAAAAAAAAAAGAAAGAAAAAAATTGACATATTGATTATGTTGAGTCTTCCTATTCAAGTGAATTATATTCATTTTTCCATCTATTTATATATATTTTATATTTTTCAATAAAATTTTATAATTTTGTACCAAAACATAAAGTATCTAGAAAAATATGGTACAAAATTGTACAAAATTATATCATTTTTTCTCGGTATTTTATGTTTTGTTGCTATTGTGAATGATGTAATTTTTAAAATTGTATTTTTCTTACTGATTACTGCTGATGTATAGGAAATGCATTTGACTTTTATGCATTCATTTTTATTTAGTAAACCTTACTAATCTCTACTAGTTGTAATGGTATAGCTTTAATTTTCTTTGGAATTTCTTCATTGTTACACACCTTTCATTTCTTATACCTTTTTCTTCTTTTTTACTTTTCTCTATCTGTACTAGCAAAGACCTACAGTGTAATGTTCAACAACTGGGGTGATAGTGAGTATTTTGTATTTTTCCTGATCTTAAAATAAACTATTTTGACTGTTCGCCATTCAGTAGGATTCTTGTGATATGCTTTTTGTAGATGCTCTTTCTTAGGCTAATATAATTCTGTTCTATTTCCAGTTTGCAAAAATATAATACAAATTTGCTGAATTTTATTAAATTTGGTCTGCAACTACTTAGATGATGTATGGTTTGTCGTCTCTAAACTACAAAGGTGGTCAATTACACTGATTGATGTTTTTGATTTTTTATTTAATTTTTTTTAAATGGAGTCTTTCTTTGTTGCCCCAGTTGGAGTACAAGTGGTGTGATCTCGGCTCATTGCAACCTCCGCCACTCAGGTTCAAATGATTCTCCTGCCTCATCCTCTGGGGCAGCTGGGACTACAGGCACATACTACCATACCCAGCTATTTTTTATATTTTTAGTAGAGACAGGGTTTCACCATGTTGGCCAGGCTGGTCTTGAACTCCTGACCTCAAATGATCTGCCTACCTTGGCCTCCCAAACTGTTTAGATTACAGGCGTGAGCCACTGCACCTGGCCTAAATATATTTTAAATTATATATATTAATCTTTATACTTTTTGGTGAGATTTACATAATTGACACATAGTAAGATTCATACTTTTTAGGTATACAGTCCTATAACTTTTGACACATGCATAGAATTGGGTAACCACCATCACAATCAAGACACATTTTGTGTCTTGATTGTGATTACCCACTCCACTTCCCATTACCTTATGGTCACCCTTTATGGTCATATCCAATCTCACCCTAATCCCCTGGAAACTCCTGAAATCATATACTGTCTAGCCTTTTGAGACTGATTTTTTTTTTTTTTTTTTTACTTAGCGTAATATGTTTGAGATTCATCCATAATCTTGCATATTTAGTAGTATTCCATTGTATGCACATAACAGTTGGTGGATATCGATGTTGTCTCCAGTTTTTGATGATTGCAAATGAAGATACTATAAACACCCAGGTACGAGATTTTAAGTGAACACTGATTTTCATTTTACTTGAGTAAATATCTAGGAATGGGAGTGCTAGGTTGTATAGAAAGGGCAATGTTGGCTCCATAAAGTGAATTGGGAAATGTTTCTTCTTTTTTCTGGAACAAATTATGTGTAGTTGGTCATTTTTCTTCTTAAATGTTTAGTAGAATTCATCACAAAAACAATCTGGACCTGGGTTTTTCTTTCTTGGAAGGTTGTCAGCTATGAATTAAATTTCTCTAATTAATATGACTATTCAGGCTATCTAGTTCTTCTTGAGTGAGTTTTGGTAATTTGTGTCTTTCAAGGAAATGGTACATTTCATCTGCGTTGTGAAGTTTATGGTTATAGGGTTGCTCTTGCATTCCCTTATTATCCTTTTAATGTCTTTATGGTTTATAGTGATATCAGCTTATTTATTCCTGTTATTGGTATATTCTCTCTCTCTTTTATTTTTGGTTAGTCTGTCTAAAAGCTTATTAATTTTATCTTATCAAAGAAAACTTGTTTTCATTGATTTTCTTTATTCCTCTTTTTTCATTTTTACTGATTTCTGCTTTTATCTTTATTTCCTTTCTTCTGTTTACTTTGTGTTTAATTGGCTCTTCTATTAGTTTCATAAGATAGAAGTTTATTGATTTGACTCTTTCCTGTTTTCTAATACAAGATTTTATTGCCATAAAATTTCTTCTAAGTATTACTTTAGAAATTTTCTCTAAGCATTACTTTAGCTGTAACCCACAGCTTTTGATGTGTTGTATTATTTTTCATTCAGTTCAAAATATTTTCAAATGTATTTTGAAACTCCTTTAACCCATGGGTAATATAGAATTGTTCCAATTTCAAAATATTTTGGAATTTTCTAGGTATTTCTATCATTTTGCTTTTGACTTACCCATATCATAATAGTTAAAGTAGATTTTCTGATAGACAGCATATACTTCATCTTCTTTTAAAAATTCGATGTGTTAATTTTTATCTTTTAATTACTGTGTACATGCCATTTACATTAAAGTATTGACAAAACGGTAGAACTTCGGTCTACCATTTCTTGTTTGTTTTCCCTGTTTTTCTCTTCTGCTATTCATTTTCTGCATTATTTTGCATAATATTAATTTTTATTTATTTATTTGTACTATTCCAGTGAAACTCATCTATTGCTTTTTGGCTATCTTTCTTTGTATTTATTTAATATTTGCTCTAGCAATTTAAATATACTTGTTTATATGTTTATGTATATATATCTTTTCACTGTCTATACATAGTAATATCTTGTCTTTTTAGTATAGCATAAGAAACTTACCACCATGTAGGGCTTTTTCCTTTACCCTGTTTATGTTTTAGTTGTCATATACATTATATCTACATATATTGAAACCTCTCCAGGTGATGTTTAAATTTTTGCTTTACACAGTATTAGATATTTTAAAGAAATTAAAAGTAGAAGAAACACAGTGTGTTATATTTACCCAGATATTTACTAATTCTGTTAGTCTTTATTCATTTCTAAAGGCTCCTTTTTCCTTAATCATTTTACCTTCAGCCTGAATAACTTCCTTTAGTAATTCTTTTAGAACAGGTTGGCTTGCCATGGATTCTCTTAGTTTTCCTTCATCTGAGAATGTCTTTATTTAGCTTTCATTCCTGAAGGATATTTTTACTGGTTGTCAAATTCTCAACCGATAGTTCTTTTTTATGTTGCACTTTAAAGATGTTGTTCCACTGTCTTCTAGCCTGTTGTCTAATGAGAAATCCATAGTCATCTGAATTGTTCTAAATGTAATGTGGAATTTTCTCTGACAGCTTTAAATATCTTTTCTTTGTCTTTAGTTTTCAGCAGTTTCATGATGTATACTATTTGGGTATACCTTTATTTGAGTTTATCTTGCTTCCAATTTGTTGAACTTGTTAAGTCTGTAAATTTATGGCTTCGGCCAAAATTTGAGAAGTTTTGAGTGATTTTTCTTCAAATGTTCTGTACCAATCCCTCCTTTGTACCACTTCCTCTTTTTCAGGGACTCTAATCATATGATTGAAATAAAAATAGTTTGAGCCATAGGGGCTGGTGGGACAATATCGTTCCAATATTAAGGGATACAATAATTTCTTCTTTATTCTTCAGATTATTTGATTCTTATTAATATATCTTCAAATTCCCTTACTCTTTCCTTCCTCCTCTCAATTCTACTATTGAGTCCAAGTGAATTTTTAAATTTCAGATACTGTAATTTTCAGGTTTCAAATTTTTATTTTGTTCGTTTTTATATTTCCTAATATCTGCTCAGAATTTCTATCTTCTATGCAAGATACATTTAAAATATACTTATTTTTAGATGATTTATCCAAAATTTTAGTTATTTCAATTGGGATGGCTGTGCAGTGTATCTAATCTGTTAAATTGCCAGAAACAAAAACCATGTTTTTTTTTTATTTCATGTTATCTTGCCTGCTATTTTTATGAGTCTTCTGATTAGTGTGCCAAGTAGTAAAATATCAATAGCACTTTCTTTATATAACAAAAATATATCACATTTGTATAGCAACCTGCAGTTTATAAGTAGTTTTAATGTTTATCCAAATAACTTTATGAGGGATGGAGGGCAAAAATTATCTCTATATTATAGAAGAGCAAATGGACTCACAGAGATTTACTTAACTTGTGCAAAGTAAGTATGAGGTAGAATCAGAATTATTGTTTAGTTCTCTTTTCTCTCTACCATGTTGCATCTGGGATGTTAAACAGAAAATTTTATCCTGTGGCAACATCTGACAAATTCAAGTTGAGAGGACTGAACATTGGGGAAACAAATGGAGTTTCTTCACATTGATTTATAGATATGCGTTGAGTTTTTCTACTACCAACTGAATGTTCATTAAGGAGCCTTAGAGATGCTTGACAACAAAAGCATTATCCTTTCTATTTACTGTGTTATTCTCAAAGACAGAAGGGTCTTCCTTTAGCAGTCCTGATAATCGTATTCAAGGCCTTGAAGACTTGGGAAAAGTAGATTAGAAATGCAGAGACTGCCTTTGATCCTGAAGTACCAATCAAGGAAAGGTGCTAGCTTTACTTCAAGCATAAGAAAGCCTGATTTTTGTTGAAAGTAATGTTCAGAATATGATTTTGTATAAGATGATGTTTTTCTTTAGAATCTCTGATGATAATTGTGCTACAATAAACTGTTTTTAAGTTGGGACAATATATATCTCTTTTGTAAAAATTTAATATAATATGTAAGCAACAGAAAATAGTTTTATTAAATAGTGGCAAATAGAGGCTGAAGCCTCCAATAATCTCTTGTCAATGGTGATAGTGTGATTTTCCTTATCGTATTCCAAATGTCTTAAAACTTTGAATAGACTAGTTTGACAGGGGTGCTATAGATCCATCTTTTGTTTTATTTGCTTCTAATTTACCACACGTTGTAACATTTTGGAATATAGCTAGATAATTATATCAATGTATTGTACTCAAGTACAATAAAAAACATTTAAAAAAGGACATTTGCTAAAAATATTATCTTCAACCTTGATTAGTCCTTTCATGTTTTCCATAAGTTGTTTCTTGATGATGTCTAGAAATTTTATGTGGATCTTGACTTGTAAGATTGGATTCTGTCTAGCTTAGTGTCTAAATATAAGTACACTCTCCTATAGTTATAAACAATTATCCAAATTCCCTCCTGTAACCTACTGCAATGATTACACCTACAATTACACATACATTCACTCTCTCCATAGTGGAACACAACCCACATTTCTTCCCAGTTATTGTAGCCATCTCTGAGCCCGTGATATCGTTTAATGTCCATTCTTCTCAGTCAAGTCTTATGGCTTCTTGTGATCCCTGTTATTTATGTTCCAAATAAGAAATTTAACCACCCTTAACACATCTAGTATGCCAATCAGTGAAAGAAACCTTTGTGTATTAGTCAGTGTTTCCTAGAGAAACAGAACCAACATGATATATATGAGGAGATTTATGTTGGGAATTTGCTCATATGATTATGGAGGCCAAGTAGTCCCACTATATACTATTGGCAAGCTGGACAACCAGGAATGTTGGTGGTTTAATTGCAGTCTGAGTCTGAGGGCCTGAGAACCAGGGGAACTAATGATATAACTCTCAGTTTGAGGCTGAATGTCTGAGAACATGGATGGGGGTAAACACTGGTGTAATCTGAAGGCTCAAGAACCAGAAGTTCAGATGTCCAAAGGCAGGAGAAGATGGATGTCTCAACTTAAGAAGAAAGAGAAAAGAATTCACCTTTTCTCTGCCTTTTTGTCCTATCAAGCCTCTCAACAGATCAGATGATGCCTACCCACACTGGTGGGAGCAGATCTTCCTTACCTAGTCTGCTGATTCAGATGCTATTCTCTTCCTGAAACACCTTCACAAACACATCCAGAAATAATGTTTTACCAGTTATCTTGGCATTACTTAACCCAATCAAGTTGACACATAAAATTAACCATCACACAGTGGTTAACAAAAGCTTTTAATAAAAAATATATGTATATTGCATGGGGGTGATCATGGCAAATGGGAGGCAGGACTAGATTGCAGGTCCCACTTGGACCGACAAAGCAGTGTGTGGAGGCTTGCATAGTGAAATTTTGCTCCAGAACGACTGCAGGAATAAGTTAGGAAAGCTGAGAGAAAATACAGACCCTCTGAAGGAAGTGGATTGCTCCTGCAAGACCCAAGAGACTCCCCAAATACTCAACCACAGCAAGACCCACCCAAAGAGAGTCTGAGCTCAGACACACCTACCCCTGCCCCACCTGATGGTCCTTTCCTACCCACCCTGGTAGCTGAAGACAAGGGGCATATACTCTTGGGAGATCTAAGGCCCCACCTACTGCCTGTTCCTCCCCATACTACCACAGCTGATGCTCTCTTCAAAGTGCCACCTCCCAGCAGGAGGCCAAGCAGCACAAAAATAGTCCATTAAATGACCAAAGCTAAGGACCCTCACAGAGCCCATTTCATACCCCTGCCACCTCCACTGGAGCAGGTGCTGGGATCCATGGCTGAGAAACCCACAGATGGTTGACATCACAGGACTCTGTGCAGACAAACCCTAGTACTAGCCTGGAGCCTGGTAGACTTGCTGGGTGGCTAGATCCAGAAGAGAGATAACAATCAGCTCTCAGGAGGACACATCCCTAGGAAAAGGGGGAGGGTACTACATCAAGGGAACATCCTGTGGGACAAAAGAATCTGAACAGCAACCTTGAGCCCTGGACCTTCACTCTGACACAGCCTACCCAAGTGAGAAGGAACCAGAAAACCAACTCTGGTAATATGACAAAACAAGGTTCTTTAACACTCCCCCAAAATCACACTAGCTCAACAGCAATGGATCCAAACCGAGAAAAAAATCCCTGATTTACCTGATAAAGAATTCCGAAGCTCAGTTATTAAGCTAATCAGGGAGGCACCTGATAAAGTTGAAGCCCAATTTAAGGAAACAAAAAAATGATACAAAAAGTGAAGGGAGAAATTTCAATGAAGCAGATAGCATAAATAAGAAATAATCAAAACTTTAGGAAATAATGGATTCACTTATAGAAATGCCAAAATGCTCTGGAAAGTCTCAGCAATAGATGCGAACAAGGAGAAGAAAGAACTTCAGAGCTCGAAGACAAGGTCTTCAAATTAACCTAATCCAACAAAGACAAAGAAAAGAGATTAAGAAAATATGAACAAAGCCTCCAAGAAGTCTGGGATTATGCTAAATGTCTAAACCTAAGAATAACTGACATTCCTGAGGAAGAGGAGAAATCTAAAAGTTTGGAAAACATATTTGGGGGAATAATCGAGAAAAATTTCCCCAGCCTTGCTAGTGACCTAGACATCCAAATACAAGAAGCTGAAAGAACACCTGGGAAATTCATTGCAAAAAGATCATTGCATAGGCCCATTGTCATCAAGTTATCTAAAGTTAAGACCATCTTAAGAATTGTGAGGCAAAAGCACCAGGTAACCTATAAAGGAAAACCTATCAGATTAACAGCAGATTTCTCAGCAGAAACCGTACAAGCTAGAAAGGATTGGGGCCCTATCTTTAGCCTCCTTAAACAAAACAATTATCAGCCAAGAACTTTGTATCTAGCTAAACTAAGCTTCATAAATGAAGGAAAGATACAGTCTTTTTCAGACAAACAAATGCTGAGCGAATTTGCCACTATCAAGCCAGCACTACAAGAACTGCTAAAAAGAGCTCTAAATCTTGAAACAAATCCTGGAAACACATCAAAACAGAACCTCTTTAAAGCATAAATCTCACAGGACCTATAAAACAAAAATAAAATTTAAAAAACTCCAAAAATCATGTGCATGTGCCTTTATAGCAGCATGATTTATAATCCTTTGGGTATATAACCAGTAATGGGATGGCTGGGTCAAATGGTGTTTCTAGTTCTAGATCCTTGAGGAATCGCCACAAACAAAAATCCAAGGCAACAAATAGCATGATGAATGGAATGGTACCTCACATCTCAATACTAATGTTGAACGTAAATGTCCTAAATGCTGCACTTAAAAGAAACAGAATTGCAGAATGGATAAGAACTCAACAACCAACTATCTGCTGCCTTTAAGAGACTCACCTAACACATAAGGACTCACATAAACTTAAGGTAAAGGTGTAGAAAAAGATATTACATGCTAATGGACACTGAAAGTGAGCAGGAATAGCTATTATTATATAAGACAAAACAAACTTTAAAGCAACAGCAGTTAAAAAGACAAAGAGGGACATATATAATGATAAAATCCTAAATATATCACTATCCTAAATAAATATGCACCTAACACTGGAGCTTCCAAATTTATAAAACAATTACTGCTAGACCTAAGAAATGAGATAGACAGCAACACAATAATAGTGATAATAGTGGGGAATTTCAGTACTCCTCTGACAACACTAGACAGGTCATCAAGACAAAAAGTCAACGAAGAAACAATGGTTTTAAACTATATCCTGGAACAAATTGACTTAACAGATATTTACAGAACATTCTACCCAACAACCACAGAATCTATACTGTATTCAGCAACACATGGAACTTCCTCCAAGATAGAGCATATGATAGGCCACAAGACGGGCCTCAATACATTTAAGAAAATCAAAATGATGTCAAGCAACCCCTTATACCACAGTGGAATAAAACTGGAAATCAACTCCAAATTGATTTGAAACTCCAGATGTATTGAAACGTGGGAATTAAATAACCTGTTCCTGAATGATCAAAAATGAAATCAAGATGGAAATAAAAAACTTCTTTGAACCAAATGACAATAGTGACACACCTTTCAAAACCTGTGGGATACAGGAAAGGCAATGCTAAGAGGAAAGTTCATAGCCCTAAACCCCTACATCAAAAAGTCTGAAAGAACACAAACTATCTAAGGTCACACCTCAAGGAGCTAGAGAAACAAGAACATGCCAAACCCAAACCCAGCAGAAGAAAGGAAATTACCAAGATCAGAGCAGAACTAATGAAATTGTAACAATAAAAAATACAAAAGATAAATGAAACAAAAAGCTGGTTATTTGAAAAGATAAATAACACTGATAGATCATTAGCAAGATTAACCAAAAAAAAAAGAGAGAAAATCCAAATAAGCTCAATTACAAACAAAACAGGAGATATTACAACTGACACCACAGAAATACAAAAGATCATTCAAGGCTACTATGAACACCTTTATGTGCATAACTAGAAAACCTACAGGAGATGGATAAATTCCTGGAAAGATACAACCCTCCTAGCTTATATCAGGAAGAAACAGATACCTGGAAAGACCAATAATAAGCAGTAAGATTGAAGTAGTAATAAAAAAAATTACCAAAAAAAAGAAGCCCAGGACCAGATAGATTCACAGTAGAATTGTACCAGACATTCAAATAAGAATTGATACAAATCCTATTGACACTAGTCCACAAGAGAGATAAAGACGGAATCCTCCCTAAATCATTCTATGAAACCAGTATCACCCTAATCCCACAACCAGGAAAGGACATGACCAAAACAGAAACCCACAGACCAATATCTCTAATGAACATGGATGCAAAACTCCTTAACAAAATACTACCTAACCGAATCCAACAACATATCAAAAAGACAATTTACCATGATCATGTGGGTTTCATACCAGGGATGTAGGGATGGTTTAACATATGCAAGTCAATAAATGTGATACCTCACATAAACAGAATTGAAAACAAAAATCACATGATCATCTTCATAGATGCAGAAAAAGCATTCAACAAAATCCACCATTCCTTCATGATTAAAACTCTTGGCAGGTAAATAATGAAATGAAGGCAGAAATAAAGATGTTCTTTGAAACCAAAGAGAACAAAGACACAACATACCAGAATCTCTGGGACACATTCAAAGCAGTGTATAGAGGGAAATTTATAGCACTAAATGCACACAAGAGAAAGCAGGAAAGATCTAAAATTGACACCCTAACATCACAATTAAAAGAACTAGAAAAGTAAGAGCAAACACATTCAAAAGCTAGCAGAAGGCAAGAAATAACTAAGATCAGAGCAGAACTGAAGGAAATAGAGACACAAAAAACCCTTCAAAAAATTAATGAATCCAGGAGCTGGTTTTTCGAAAAGATCAACAAAACTGATAGACCGCTAGCAAGACTAATAAAGAAGAAAAGAGAGAAGAATCAAATAGACGCAATAAAAAATGATAAAGGGGATATCACCACCGATCCCACAGAAATCAAACTACCATCAGAGAATACTACAAACACCTTCATGTGGAGAAAATTTTTGCAACCCACTTATCTGACAAAGGACTAATATCCAGAATCTACAATGAACTCAAACAAATTTACAAGAAAAAAACAAGCAACCCCATCAAAAAGTGGGTGAAGTATATGAACAGACACTTCTCAAAAGAAGACATTTATGCAGCCAAAAAACACATGAAAAAAATGCTCATCATCACTGGCCATCAGAGAAATGCAAATCAAAACCACAATGAGATACCATCTCATACCAGTTAGAATGGCAATCATTAAAAAGTCAGGAAACAACAGGTGCTGGAGAGGATGTGGAGAAATAGGAACACTTTTACACTGTTGGTGGGACTGTAAACTAGTTCAACCATTGTGGAAGTCAGTGTGGCGATTCCTCAGGGATCTAGAACTAGAAATACCATTTGACCCAGCCATCCCATTACTGGGTATATACCCAAAGGATTATAAATCATGCTGCTATAAAGACACATGCACACATATGTTTATTGCGGCACTATTCACAATAGCAAAGACTTGGAACCAACCTAAATGTCCAACAATGATAGACTGGATTAAGAAAATGTGGCACATATACACAATGGAATACTATGTAGCCATAAAAAATGATGAGTTCATGTCCTTTGTAGGGACATGGATGAAACTGGAAACCATCATTCTCAGCAAACTATCGCAAGGACAAAAAACCAAACACCGCATGTTCTCACTCATAGGTGGAAATTGAATAATGAGAACACATGGACACAGGAAGGGGAACATCACACACTGGGGCCTGTTGTGGGGTGGGGGGAGGGGGGAGGGATAGCATTAGGAGATATACCTAATGCTAAATGATGAGTTAATGGGTGCAGCACACCAACATGGCACATGTATACATATGTAACAAACCTGCACGTTGTGCACATGTACCCTAAAATTTAAAGTATAATAATAATAAAATAAAATAAATTAAAAAAAATAAAACTCTGGGCAAAATCAGCATACAAGGGACAGACCTCAATGTAATAAAGCCATCTATAAAAAATCCACAGCCATCATCATTCTGTATGGGGAAAAGTTGAAAGCATCCCCTCTGAGAATGGGGACAAGACAAGGATGCTCCCTCTCAGCACTTCTGTTCTACATCGTACTGGAAGTCCTAGCCAGAGTAATCAGACAAGAGAAAGACATAAAGGGCATCCGAATCGGTAAAGAGGAAGTCAAACTGTTTCTGTTTGCTGATAATATGATTGTATAGCTAGAAAACCCTAAAGACTCCTCCAAAAAGCTCCTAGAACTGATGAATGAATTCAGCAAAGTTTCCGGATACAAAATTAATGTACACAGATCAGTAGCTCTTCTATAGACTAACGGCAATCAAAGTGAGAATCAAATCAAGAACTCAACCCCTTTTACAATACCTGCAAAAAAAAAAAAAAAGAAAAGAAAAGAAAAGAAAAGAAAAGAAAATTCTTAGGAATATACCTAACCAAGGAGGTGAAAGACCTCTACAAAGAAAACTACAAAACACTGCTGAAAGAAATTATAGATGACACAAACAAATGAAAATGCATTCCATGCTCATGGATGGATAGAATCAATATTGTGAAACTGATAATACTGCCAAAAGCAATCTACAAATTTAATGCAATTCCCATAAAAATACCACCACCATTCTTCACAGAATTGGAAAAAAACAATCTTAAAATTCACATGGAGCCAAAGAAGAGCCTGCATAGCCAAAGCAAGACTAAACAAAAAGAACAAATTTGGAGGGATCACATTATCTGATTTCAAATTATAGTATAAGACCATAGTCACCAAAACAGCATGGTACTGGTATAAAAATAGGCACATAGACCAATGGAACAGAATCGAGAACTCAGAAATAAACCCAACTACTTACAGCCAACTGATCTTCGACAAAGCAAATGAAAACATAAAGTGGGGAAAGGCCATCTATTCAACAAATAGTGCTGGGATAATTGGCAAGCCATGTGTAGAAGAATGAAACTGGATCCTCATCTCTCACGTTATACAAAAATCTACTCAAGATGGATCAAGGATTTAAATCTAAAACCTGAAACTATAAAAATTCCAGAAGATAACATTGGAAAAACTCTTCTAGACATTGCCTTAGGCAAGGATTTCATGACCAAGAACCCAAAAGCAAATTCAATAAAAACAAAGATAAATAGCTTGGACTTAATTAAACTGAAGAGCTTTTGCATGGCAAAAGGAACAGTCAGCAGAGTAAACAGACAACCCACAGAGTCGGAGAAAATCTTCACAATCTATACATCTGAAAAAGGACTAATATCCAGAATCTAAAACAAACTCAAACAAATGAGCAAGAAAAAACAATCACATCAAAAATTGGGCTAAGGACAGGAATAGACAATTCTTAAAAGAAGATATACAAATGTCCAACAAACATATGAAAAAATGCTCAACATCACTAGTGATCAGGGAAATGCAAATCAAAACCACAATGCGATACCACTTTACTCCTGCAAGAATGGCCATAGTAAAAAAATAAAAAAATAATTGATGTTGGTGTGGATGCAGTGAAAAAGGAACACTTCTACACAGCTTGTGGGAATGTAAACTAGTACAACCACTATGGAAAACAGTATGGAGATTCCTCACCTAAAAGTAGTACTGTCATTTGATCCAGTGATATCACTACTGGGTATCTACCCAGAGGAAAAGAAGTCATTATACAAAAAAGATAATTGCACATGTATGTTTATGACAGCACATTTGCAATTGCAAAAATGTGGAACCAACCTAAATGTCCATCAATCAATGAGCAGATAAAGAAACTGTGGTATATATATATGATACATATATATATATATATGATATATATATATATATATATATGATGGAATACTCCTCAGCCATAAAAAGGAATGAATTAATGCCATTCGCAGTGACCTAGATGAGACTGGAGACTATTATTCTAAGTGAAATATCTCTGATATGGAAAACCAAACATCGTATGTTCTCACTCATAAGTGGGAGCTAAGCCATGAGGATGCAAAGGCATAACAATGACACAATGAACCTTGGGGACTCAGGAGGGAAGGGTGGAAAAGGGGTGAGGGATAAAAGACTATAAATTGGGTGCAGTGTATAATGCTTGGGTGATGGGTGCACCAAAATCTCACAAATCACCACTAACTTACTCATGTAACCAAACTCCACCTACTCCCCAGTAACCCATGGGAAAAAAAATTAAAATTAGGATTAGGAGCCCGAGAAGCAGCCCCTACTGACACTATCTTTATCTTGCTAGGTAAGTAATTTACCTCTATTTGCAGACTTTCCTTTATGGAAATAAATAATCTAGTAGGTTAGTCATTTTGGGTTGGCTTGACTGTTATCTACCAAAAAGGTTTAATTTGCTCAGTGTCCTACATGATTTGGTCATCAAGGATGTTTGGGAGGATTTATGTATTGGGACATATATTTGGTTGGGCTGTGACAGCAAACATGTAAATGTTCAACAAAATAGAAGTTTATATCTTGCTTACATCATAGTCCAGGAAGGCTGTAGTGTTTACCACCTTCAACGCATGATTTCCAAAGTTGACCTGGTGATCTTCTCAAGTCCTGTTAACTAGAAGAGAGAAGAGCATGAGGAAGAATATGTGCAAAGTTTTCATGGGCTAGGATTGGAAGAGGGAGACATCGCTTCTTCTCATATGCCATTGAAGATAGTCAAAGGACCACAACTAAGTGTAAGGGAGACTAGAGGTATGCCTGAAGAAGGGAAACAATTCTGGTGGACAGCCAGGCATCTTTGCCATAGGACTGACAACTTCTTAGCTGTGCATTTCCTGTTGGCAGTGACATAGAGGTTCAAAAATTGCCCTAAACAATGAGTTATCTTGTATCTCTTTCAGCCAGACTTGTTTTGTGTTTGGTTTATTTGTTTGGGAGTGATGATGGTGACAATAGAACTTCCTTAAAATCCCAGTGGTTTGCTTGTTTAGGAATTCCTTTTGCTAGTAACTGATGTCAGAGCAAGATGTTTGAATCTGGGCCTCTGCCCCTTCATGGTTTTGGTTTCTTGGTGACTCTTCAGTGGTGCTACCCATCGTTATGGGACTTGATTTGGTCTCTGTCTGCATGACGGCATTGGGGATGAGGCAAGGTTAAGGGCCCCTCTGCCCCAGGTACTCCCAATATGCTTTATAATCTGGGGAAAGGAGAATGATGTTTGCCAGGGACAAGTGCTTTGGAAACATCTAGGGAATCTAGTTTCTCCATTCTGGTTGAACATTTACTGGAACTGGGTGCAGTGAGTTGCCTTTTGAAATCCAGAGCATGTCCAGTAGCAGAAAATGGCCTTTTGAGTAGAGCTGTGTCTTTCTCCTGCTCCACTTTTAGATGGCTCTGCTTGGTCCATTTGTTGTTGTTGCTGTTGTTGTTGTTATTGTTGTTGTTGCAACACCTTATTGAAGCCATACTTATTGTTGGCAAGAAGTAACCAATACTTCCAAATTCCTGTTTTCTTTCTACCAAGTCCCATAAAGTTCTAAACTCAGTGGGAATAGGCACAGGATCCGAATAACAATAAACAATGAACAATGATTAACTAATTGCTTTGCTACTGAGTTATCTAATTCAGAGTGGAGGAAACCTGCTTGTCCTATTTATACCTGGACATAGACAATTCCACATTTTGGATCTGTCCACAGCAATGCCTGTGGTCCTGTTACCAATTATGGCATCAGTTAGGGCTCCGTTGGTTGCCAATGGCAGAAACCCCATCCAAAGTAGCCAAACAAATACAGAAACAGAAAAACAAAAAACACAAGTTCACCAGAGAGTAGTGCTGTTTCAATAGAAATAAAATTTGAGACTCATATGTAATATGAAAATTTCCAGAAGCCACATAAAAAGATAAAAAGTAATAGGTGGAATTAATCTTAAAATTTAGTTTATTTAAATAGTATATCAAAAATATAATCTTGATATATGCTCCTTATAATAACTAGACATTTTACATCCTTTTTTATACTGTCTTTAAAATCGAGTGATATTTTACGTATACAGAACAATTTAATTTGAACTAGTCCTATTTCTAGTGCTCAGTAGCTGCTTGTAGCCATTGGCTACGATATTAAATAGCATAGTATTAAAGCATATTAGGGTGGCTCTTAGAACTGAAAGAATTCCTGAAGAACCACCCTTGCTTCTGTGAGATGGTTTCATTACTGTACACTTCTGATTTCTCACTGTGCCTGGGCACATGGCTGCTAGCCTCTCTAGAATCACATTCTCAGCTTTATCAGAGAGGAGAGAGCTCTTCATCTTCCCATCAAGCTCTGCCTGTCTACTCCAGCTCCAGTTCAAAAAACTATTTGGAGAAAACTCTGACTGCCCATTTTCAGGTCAATCAGATGGCCCATTAATGAGGCCAGGTAACATAATTGGTCTAGTGTAGGACAGAGTGGGGTTCTGTGACTGACAGCTTAAAAAAAATCCTTATGACTAGAGTGGAGAATGAAGAGCTCTCCAAAAGAAGAAAGGTTTCTGTAACAAGAAGAGGAAAAGAGGTACTGGGAACTCTGAAACAATAAATGTATACATTCTTCTATGCCCAGGGAAGAATAAAAATGGCTGTTTATGCAGGTACTATGACTATTGTTGGATGAACTGAAAACTCAGGTACAGACACTAGTATATGTGCTTGCTATGTAAATATTCAGTGAGCAAGCTTGGAATTTCTAGAAAATGAAAATGGCAGCTTCATTTAACAACTAACTCCTTAATAAGCATATTTCTCACACTTATTTTGGTTTTTTGGTTAAAAAATAATCAGGATGCATAATACATTGATTTGGTAGTTTAATATTAAATCATAAAATGTTGTCTTCCTGACTAGAAATGAATGTGTGGAATGTCGGAAGAAAAAAAAAGTCAGGGATCAATAGTATTTTTAAGATACAGTCATGGTGATTATTTTATAAAAATGAAAAGATAACAGAATCCCATAAAACCCTGATAAGCAACAGACCGTACTGTTTCCAGGACCTTGGCAATTACTGTCAGTTTGCAAAATCCTTCCTGTGAAGATTGACTGATGTATGAGTGTAACTGTGGATCTTTTTCTCAGATGAAGACACAGAGCAGAAGCTTCTCTGGCTGCTGTGGCAGGTGATCATTTAAGGTTAAGGATGATTACTGTTTATCTTAGTCTGCTGGGACCCATCAGTAGCTTTCAACACTATGAATATATGATGCTAATGTTCCTCTTAAATGTTCTGGCTAATGTAAAGGAGACAGCTTTCTCCAGGGTAAATTCAGTCCTAACACACTGTAGCTGAAGATGTTCCTATGCTTGGCCTAAATTAGTACTGATTGCAGGATTATCTTGAGAATCAGTGGAGTTGAAAACAATATCTTTTACAATTTTGTGCTTTAGTTCTTCCTGTCCCTTCCATGTGGTGCTGGGAAGTCAAAAGACACGGCTGTCCACTACAATGCCCTCTTCATCACAAAATCAGCATTTTTCTAAGTTAAATGTGCATCACAATCAGGTAGGTGCTTAAAAATGTATCTCAGATGGCGCCACCACTGGAGACTTTCAGTATATTTGGGGTGAGACTTAGAGATATTGATGTTTTTATAAGCCCTGTAGGTAATTCTAATGTACACACCTTTAAACTCAAACTTGAGTTTAAGTTGTGTCACTGTCTCTAATTTTCCATTCTGATAATGTATGGAGGAATGAAATAAAAAAACATGAAATGACAGTTCCCTTCATATCAGCTCCTTCTCAAAAAATTTTAAATCCAGGGGTATCCAGGGAGGGGAGAGTCTGGAGGAGCTCCAGGTGTCTGAACCTCCTGAGATGGTATGCAACATTTTATATACCTGTGCATTTTTTAAGAGAAATATACTTATAGCATTTATCAGATTCTTCAAATTCTCAAGTTCTAAATAGATGCATTAATAACTCCCCACTGACCACCTAGTTAAGTATAAATGCCTCAACTTGGTATTTAAGATATGAAGAACACTATTTTAAATCCACTGTCTAGTTTTTCTCTCACTCCTCTGCATGTACTCTAATTTCTGGTCAAAGAGACTATTCACTGCTCCCAGAGTACATTGCTATTTCTGCACCTTTGCCCAAGCAGTTCCTTCTACCTGAAATGCCCCCTCTTATTGAAATTCACATCATCCACTATCCATTTTAAAAATCATTTCACCTATTTAAAAGAAATACTTTTACTGATTATAATTGCTTTCTCTTCAAAGGCCCTAAAATATTTTGTTTGAATCTGTTTTTATTTTATTTATTTATTTATTTATTTATTTATTTATTTATTTATTTATTTTTAAGATAGAGTCTCACTCTGTTGCCCAGGCTGGAATGCAGTGGCCCGATCTTGGCTCACTGTAACCTCCACCTCCCGGGCTCAAGCAATTCTCCTGCCTCAGCTTCCTAAGTAGTTGGGATTACAGGTATGCACCACCACGTCCAGCTAATTTTCATATTTTTAGTAGAGACAAGGTTTCATCATGTTGGCCAGGCTGGTCTCAAACTCCTGACCTAAAGTGATCTGCTCACCTCGGCCTCCCAAAGTTCCGGGATTACAGGCATGAGCCACCGTGCCTGTCCTGAATCTTTTTTTTTTTTTTTTAAGAGTTACTTGCTTCTTATTTTATACATCTAAGTATTGAAGAATCGTTTCTTAATTTTCTCTGTAACCACTTTTACTTCCAGCCCTACACTTAGCATACTGCCTTCTACATAAAATACTAAAAAAAATTTGTTAAGTTAAACTAAACAAAGTAGTCACTGTTGGATGTTATATCCTTAATTAGCAAAATATTTTTTTAAAATCTTATTTAGGAACTAAGGGCAGAATATGTGTATGTTTCTTAGTATATCCTCAAGGGTAGGAAAATCATTGCCCTTTAGGAGTGAGTAGATTCATATCAGAAAACTAAAAAATTCATGTAAAACCAAGTCTGTTGCACTTATATAAAAATATCAACGTGAGACTTGTATTTATATGTTTTCAAATTACTTGCTCCAAGCAGTTAAAACAAGAGTTACGTAAGTGTATAACAGCAGGAGGTAAAAAGTTTTAAGGTCAGGTTTATTGAAGTATAATGTACAGACAGTAAAATATACCCTTTGTAGGCATACAGTTCTATAAGTTTTGACCAACTTATACAAGTGTGTAACTACCATCATGGTCAAAATACAGAACACATTCCTCATCCTCAATTTCAAAGATTCCTTGCGCCCCTCTGTGGAGAATCCTTTCCCTCCTCTCTGAGCCCCTGACCACCACTAATCTCTTTTCTTGCACTATAATTTTTCTTTTTTTTTTTTTCATTATACTTTAAGTTCTAGGGTACATGTGCACAACGTGCAGGTTTGTTACATATGTATACACGTGCCATGTTGGTGTGCTGCACCCATTAACTCGTCATTTACTTTAGGTATATCTCCTAATGCTATCCCTCCCCCCTCCCCCCACCCCACAACAGGCCCCGGTGTGTGATGTCCCCCTTCCTGATTGCACTATAATTTTTCTAGCTTTCTCCAGAGTAAATGCATACTGTTACCTTAATGGTATCATACAGTATGTTGTAAGTGAGCCTGGCTTCTTTTACTTAGCATAATGCTTTTGAGATCCAAGGTGACTTTTGAAAAGAGGAAATCACTGTTTTGTCTATATTCTGGAATGTTATTGAAAAATTGCGTCAGGGAACCCCATACACATTTTCTACTATGTGATGAGTTTTTAGTTTCCTAGGGTTGCTGTAACAAGTTGCCACAGGCTTGGTGGCTCTAGACAACAACAATGTACACTGTCACACTTACGAAGGCAGGAAGTCTGAGATCAAAATGCCAGCAGGGCTGATCCCCACCAGGGGCTCTAGGAAGAGGCTCCCATTCTTTGCCTCTTCCAGCTCCTGGTGGCTGTTGACACTCCTGGGTTTGTGGTGCCACCATCTACTTTGTCTCCATCTTCACATGCTCTCCTCCTCTTTTCTGTTTCTCTTATGTGTGCCTCTTATAAGGACGCTTGTCAATAAATTTAGGTCCTATCTGGATAATCAGGTGGATCTTAGTTACATCTGCAAAAACACTTTTTCCAAATAAAATCACATTCCCAGACTTCAGGTATTATGGTATGGGCATAACTTTTGGGGAGCCACCATTTAACCCCAAACTACACTACACTCTCTGGCCCCCTCCAAATTTACATCTTTCCTACGTACGAAATCCATTCATCTCATCCCAATACTTCCAAATGTCTGGACCCATTATGGCATCTACTCTAGGTTCAAAATCCTATCTAATTATCATCAGCTCAAACAGTTCCAAATGTCATCATCTAAATCCTCCAGTCAGGTATGGGTGAGTATTATTGATCTAGAGGCAAAATTCCTAACCATAGGTGGACTTGTGAAACTAGGACACAAGTTATCTGCTTCCAAAATACATTGGTGGGGCAGGCATAGAATAGACATTCCCATTTCAAAAGGGAAAAAAAGCAGAAGGAATAAAGGGGGTAATTGGCCCCAAGCAAGTTTGAAATCCAGCAGGGTAAGTTCTGTTCAGTTTTTGTGGCTCAAGCCTTTGTCCTCTGGACCTTCAGAAGCTCTGCAGACTTCTGTGCCTATAGCTCTAGTCTCTGATTCTACACCTCTGGCCTCTGCCTCTGTACTCAGGCTGCTGCACTCAGAGTCATCCTTCCTTTTTTTTTTTTTTTTTTTTTGAAGGATTCATGTTTAAACAAAGTTAAGCTGAGTAGTTCTATCAACTCATTTCCTGAGTATAGAATTTTAAAAGTCCAACAGCCCTCTTTCACTTGCCCTACCTCTCTTCCCTTTAGTCGGTGCTGGCAAGGTTTCTGCTTATACAACAGTATCAAAAACCTTGCGGGTCTCCTGTGTATGTTATGGAGATCTATGCCATTAGAGAGCACGGCACTCCACAGATCTTTCCTGGATAATCCTGTTTCTATTCCTAGCTCTTTCTGAGTGATTGAGTGAATTCATGAGTAACACATCTAATCTCTTCAGCAAAAGGTTGTCCAGCCAAACTCTTAGAATTCTCTCCAGAGCATGCATTCTCAACAGTGAATTTCCTAATTTTAGCATCCTTTGCAATATGAATAGGCCGAGTACCTCTCAAATCACCAAATGCTGGTTCCTTTTTGCTTAATAGTTCCTACATCAAATTTCTCTTTCCTCACACATTTTACTAAAAGCAGCAAGAAGAAACAAAGTCACATTGTCAACACTTTTCTTGGAAATTTCAGCTAAATATCCAAGTTCATCGCATACAAATTATGCTTTCCACACAACTATAGAACAGAATTCAGACTCACAGTTTCTGCCACTATATAAACAATTTCTTTTCCTCCAGTTTTTAATAATATATTCTTCGTTTCTGACTGAGTTCTCACTAGCAGTGCCTTTAATTTCATATTTTTACCAATATTCTGTTCATGGTTGTATATGTGTTATATAAGACAATAAAAACTTTCTCTACGACATTCTTCACTTCCTTCTGAGCCTCACCATTGTCATCTTTGAAATCCATGTTTCTATCAATAGTCTGTTCAATATGTTCTAGGGTTTTTTTTCCCTTTTCTTTTCTTCTTCTTTTTTTTTTTTTTTTTTTTTTTGAGACATGGTCTCACTCTGTTGCCCAGGCTGGAGTGCATTGGCCTGATCTCAGCTCACTGCAACCTTCACCTTCCAGTTTCAAGAGATTCTCCCACCTCAGTCTCTTGAGTAGCTGGGACTGCAGGCATGCACCACCATACCTGGCTAATTTTTGTGTTGTTTGGTAGAGATGGGGTTTGCCCATGTTGGCCAGGCTGGTCTCAAACTCCTGACCTCAAATGATCTGCCTGCCTTGGGCTTCCAAAGTGCTGGGATTACAGGCATAAGCTGCTGCACCCCACCATCTAGGTTTTTTCCTATCATGGTCCTCAAAATTCTTCCAGCCTCTACCCAAAGGCACTTCCACAATTTTAGGTATTTTTTGGAGAGAAAAACTGAACTTCAAAAAACCCACAAAACCTCTGCTACCAAAATTATACACATCAAATGTTGATCCAATCTTGTATCAATCTATTGACAATTAAACAACACCATGTTTTCCTCACCTGGTTTAGTTAAACATACCCAGATAATATTTAATAAGATAATTATTATTCAAAGTATTTGTTCCTTTGAAACGAACTTTTAAAGAGAGCTCAAATGCTCAACAAATAAACACAACCTTTTGCCAATCATAAATTATTAATGACATCTCCAAATTTCCTCCAGAAAAATAGGTTTCAGTTCTTTTTTTCCAGCTGATAAACTTTGAGAGACACTGCTGTTCAATGCAGCACACACATGAATAAAGACACTTTTTGATAACAAGGACATTATAATAAAATACCCCTCATACCTCCACCTCTAAATACAAAATTTCTCCTTTGGAATTAATGTTGCTTTCTTCTCTTGAATTTAGATTCAATGATCAACAAACCTAAATTAGATCTAGCCATAATCTTTAAAATGATTGCATAAAAATAGGGAAGTAGTTTAAAGCTCTCAGAAACATAAGTTATAATAATAGATATACTTTATCAGGCTACAGGAAATGTAATATCATTTTAAATACCAGAACCCTACTCTTGTACCAACATCTGGATTAGCATCTCACCAGAGAAACAAAACCAGTAGGAGATTATACATATATATACACACATATATAATGTATATGTATATCGATATAGATGTATATGTATATAGATAAGGGAGGGAATAAACATATATACATATACATATATACATATATTTATATATATAATACATATATTAATATATCTTATATATATGTGTGTGTGTATATATATGTATATATGTTTCTTCCCTCCTTTATCATCTAACATAAGATATATTAATAAGTTAACTTTACACCTCTGTATTTAAGTAACAGGATATCAAAGAGAAAGTGAATATCACCCAAGGACTTTGCATCCTCTTCTGGAAAAAGATTATTATGTTTTCAGTTTTATGTAGGATAGTTTTATCAAGTTAAGTGGAAGAATGACTTTGTTATTATCTTTATTTGAAGGCCAGGTATGGTTTAAGGAGATATGTACGGGTGCCAAGACGACAAGGGGTGCATTATGAAGGACACTTTTTTTTTTTTTTTTTGAGACGGAGTCTTGCTCTGTTGCCTAGAGCAACAGAGCTGGAGTGTAGTGGCACAATCTCAGCTCACTACAACCTCTGCCTCCCGGTTCAAGCAATTCTCCTGTCTCAGCCTCCCAAGTAGCTGGGATTACAGGTGTGCACCACCACGTCGGGCTAATTTTTGTATTTTTAGTAGAGACAGGGTTTTGCCATGTTGGCCAGTCTGGTCTCAAACTCCTGACCTCAGGTGATCCAGCCTCCTTGGCCTTCCAAAGTGCTGGGATTACAGGAGTGAGCCATCGCACCCAACTGAAGGACACTTTGTGTGTCAACTTGGCTATGCTGTAATACCCAGCTATTCAATCAAACACGAAACAAGGTGTTTTTGTGAAGGTATGTTGTAGATGTGATTGATATGTATAATCAGCTGATTTTAAGTAAAGCAGATTATCCTCAATAGTTGACATGGTCCTGATATAGTCAGTTGAAAGGCCTTAAGAGCAGAACTGAGGCTTCCCTGAGGAGGAAGAAATTCTACCTGTGGACCACAGCATCAGCCCATGCTCAAGTTTCCAGCCTCCCTTTCTGGTGGTCTGCCTTATAGATCTCAGTTACATTCTTTCCTTGCCATCACTTGCTCTTGGAGGCTCTTCCATAGCCCTCCAGCATCCTTCATGCCTCCCATTTAGTTTTAAGGGTTTCACTACAACTCAGAATAAGAAATGAACAGGGGATAACAAATGTAACTGACATATTTTACAAACATTCTCCTGAAGGCTGCAAAATCTCAACAACCGTGGCCCTTGACTTACAGGTCCTGGCTTTGTCCGAAACAAAGAGGAATCCTGTGAGGCTTCTATTGATTTGATAGGGGCTCATAAATGCCTCTTCTAAGAATCTTTCCCTTCTCTAGGGTCCTTTCTTACTAATTTGAAGTTGGACCCGAGGCAGAACAATGGATTCCTCTTTGTCTTGTGTGGCCAGTCCTCATTCCTGCAAGAGATGGCTCAGTCCCTATTACCCCACATTTTTAGCTGAAAGGAAAAATTATATGAATTTTAAATGATAACCAGTTTAATACTGCTAATAAGTAATATTTTTCTAGTTCAATAATATGAATATTCTTAAAAATATCAAGACTGAAAGCATGGCTATTTACAATACCCAAGCTCATGATCCCTGATTGCATTTCTAATGGTTCGTTTATTTAGGATGACTAAAAGGAACTTTTCCAAATGAATGCTGTTGATATTGTAAATACTAAGGCAGTAGGCTGATTAAAATGACCCTGGAGAGAATGGTCAAAATTTGCTTTATTCTCCATCTTTCTATCATGAAAGATAATTTTATGGCAAAGAACAGATATCAGGAAGACACTGGTAAAAAGAACATCCAGCCGGGTGTGGTGGCTCACGCCTGTAATTCCAGCACTTCGGGAGGCCGAGGCAGGTGGATCACCTGAGGTTAGGAGCTCGAGACCAGCCTGGCAAACATGGCAAAACCCCTGTCTCTACTAAAAATACAAAAAATTAGCCAGGCGTGGCGGCAGGCGCCTGTAATCCCAGCTACTCAGGAGGCTGAAGGAGGAGAATCACTTGAATCTGGGAGGCAGAGGTTGCAGTGGGCTGAGATCGTGCCATTGCACTCCAGCCTGGGCAACAAGAATGAAACTTGGTCTCAAACAAAAAAAAAAAAAAAAAAAAAAGAACATCCTACCTTTTCATGATATACTTACTATACAGATCTCAAAGCTTCTACAAACAAATTGAGTATAGTACTTCAGACCAATGGGAATAAACATGTTCAGACTTGGTCTTTATTAATAGTCCCTACTGAAGCTCCTGAGCACGAGAGTGCACAATAATCCAATGAACGCTGGGCCTCTGTAATACAGGCAAATCGAATAAGTCAGACAATGTCAATATTCCTGATTCAACTTTTCTGTGTAAACTATGAAAATGAGCCACCGTGTCCACGATGATTGTCCCAGATGTAATGAGTATCAGCTATGTGGTCACAGACATAGTACATTGTGCTATGAAAGAGAAAAAGACACTGCATGCTTTAAAAAAATGCAAGTTTCTATTTTTAAGTCTCATGACTGCCCCTAAATCCCTTGCCTCATTTCCTTCTAACAGCTGTCTTCAAGAAATTGGAGAATTGGAGAAAATATGTGTCCAGGAAAAAATAAAGGCTAAGATCTTCAATTGCTCTTCTGGGAATTATATGCATGAATTCCTTCATGTGGATCATTTATTCTCTAAGTTTTAAAGTTGTATACATTGTTCAGGTTCATGGAACATTCTAGGTAACTGGATTTTGCAGCTATGATAATGATGATAATCAATATTTCTTAAATTTAAAAAATGATTTGAGCAGATACTAATGCCTTATGAATATCTAAGTTTTATGGATCAGACATGTGCACAGAGCTCTTTGTTAATAATAAACTAAAAATCAATTTGTTTAGTCATTCATCAGGTATTTATCCCTTACTAGCTTTCTGGCCTTGGGCAAAACACATAACCTCCATGGGTCTAAGTTTTTTCATGTATAAAATAAAGAGAATAATAAAATGTATAACTCAGAGGAATGTTTGGAATTTACTCGCTTTGCAGAATGCCCAGTGCATTGTTGGTACTTTTAGTTTGTGTCACTGTTGTCACTGTGGTTGACAGTATAGTTCATCTCCATGTGCAGGTAATCTCAAGGCACAGGGCATGGAAAGAATAAATTACCCGTGGCCCCTTCTCTTGGGAGACTCCTTGTCTAATGGGAGAAAGGCATATAAGCAAATATTTGCACTTCATTGCTACATCTGCAGAAATCAAGGCCCAATGTATTGAGTGTCACGGCAATCCAGAGGAGAGAGTGTTGACTTTTCCTGGAATTATGAGGAAATGCTTGGAAGGACAACTGACTTTTGAGCTGAGCCTTGAAGGGTGGGAGGGAACCATCTAAGTCAAACTAGAAGTATAGGAAATCTTTGTGTGTAAGGACACATCATCTGAGAGATGTGAATGAAGATGGCTCATGTGTAGCATAACTAGTAATTCAGGAGGGCTGTAGCATAGAGAACATGTTAGGGTTGGTTGGAAACAAAATATATTACGACATTAGTTACTTAATTGCTTATTTGTTACCTGTCTCTTCCACTAGAATTTAAATTTCATCAGGGCAAGGACTTAGCTTATTTTATTTTCTTCCATATTCCCAGCAACTTCCAAAGTTCCTAAAACATGGTATAATTATATATTATTGTTTGATAAAATTAATCAGTTATCTATTAATTACCCAATTTACTTGCCTCTAACAATGTTCTCATCCCTTTCTTATGTGCCTCTGTGTCACTTTGTTAATAACTTTCTAGTGATACTTTTGTGTGCAGGTCTCCTAACTCCCTTACAGATTAGAAGCTGTTTATGAAAAGTGACCAGCATCATGGCTACTGGCACATAGTATAGATGCATAAATGTTTGCTGAATGTAAATATTAAACTGTAAAATACTCCTATCAGATTATTTCCTAATTTGTTATAGAACACGAATATGGCAGATGCCAGAAAGAGAGCGGAGGAAAAGATGCAGAAGGCAAGCTAGTCCTCCCTCATGATGGAGCATCTGTGCTCTGTTCACTATCACCTGCTTACAGAGAAATGAAGTCTGCACATGCATGTGTTTTGTACCATATATACCACAGTGAAGCATGCAGACATCTTTCTTTAGATAGTAGTTGCTAGATATCTATGTCTTGCCTACATTAAACAAGTAACTCTAATGTTTTGCTCAAACAATTTTGATAGACCCAAACACATTTTGAAGGTCCAAATTCACTACATTTTTGAGGGTAACTTTTCTTTTACATAAAGAAAACATATGACTCTAGAGGGACCAGGTGGAATGATTTAGAAGTAAAAACTAACATTTCATTCAATGGCCATCAACTCCCTTTACAGGGAGCTGTCCATGGAATTTTTCACATATTATCCTCCCTTCCCCTCCCTTGACTTGGTGGTTATAAAAATCTATGACCTCTGCCCTGTAGGATTTATAACGAGCTAGAAAACAGGTTTTTAATAAGAAAATTACGGCTAAGGCAGAATGCGATGGGTGATGGGTGAGTGGTACAAGGAATCAGCTGGGGTCATAAGCAAACGTGAGCCTAAACATTAGCTGCTATAACATGATCAACTGCTCGCATTTTCTTTATGGTGAAATTAGCTCCAGGAAAGCTGGGATCCTATCAACTCTATGTACTATTGTATCCCAGTACTTCTTCTAATGCCTCATATAAAATAGGTGATATCAATAAATATTTGTGGGATGAAGGGCTGAATTCTTCCCTATGGAAAAGTTCCTCTCCTGCTGTCCTCCCAAAGCAGCTGTATACGAGAGTGTTTGAAATTGTTAGGCAACACAACAAATGCAAATAACTGTTCTTGCATGCCTAGAGTCACAGTGGGTGAAATGGCTCTGCTCCTGGCCCTGTTTGGTGCACCTTCTTGACCACTAAGTGTGCCGCTGTCCTCACCAACGAGAGCTATCAGACCACTCCTGAAGGCAAATGCCCCTTGCAGCAGGTCTAGTTCCTACAGGAGGCAGATAATATCACAGCAAGGTGCATGTGTACAAAATAGCATAATGTGTACAAAATAGCGTACCCCACAGGCATTATAATGACCTCTAAGACTTGCTTTTGTTGTTTTTCAATCTTTTGTACTTCTTGTACACATTACTTAGTAAGAAAACCATAGAGAAGGAAATGTACACCTGCAGATGTACACTCAACTTCTGAGGTAGACAGGCAGGGCCAACCTACGGTATTGCTCTGTGTACTAGCTGTGAGTAGGGTCGGCAGCTTCACAAGAAACATAAGTCCAGAAGTGACAAGAAATCCACAGGCAGACTCTCATCAATCCATCCTCTTGGCTTAAAGTTGAAAGCCAACACCTGTCAAAGAGTTAGTTGTTATTCATTATCAATCACATTTGTATGCATGAAGGCATCTGCTCCTCTCCTGCCAGAGCCTAATGTAGTGAAAAGCAGAAGGTTTACTGAGTGCTGGAAAAGGGAAAGAGGGCGACTGGAGGGGAGAAGGATCACAGAAAGACAATCTCAGGAGCACTAGGAGATAAAAGCTATTAAAAGATAAAATTATGTTAATTCCAGTTATTGTGCCACTACATATATAAAATCATGGTCAATTACAAACTTATTTTCAACATGATAAGAAAAACCTGCATGTTGAACACATCTTTTTATATTTCTAAAAACAGAGGAGGAATGTAAGTCACATCATAAACTTGAATAGCTAAATTTTTTCAACACAATTCCTTGATTGGTCAAAATCCCTTCCTGCTCTGTAGTGAGGACTCCAGATTGATTTTTTGATAAATTATTCTCCTATTTTTGTGGAGTGCACATTGTAGAAAAGACTGTTGGTGGCTGCTTAGATGACCAAAACATTAATTGTTCTTCCAAGTACCTGTGGCAGAGTCTTCATGTTGGAGAATGGGGGTTTCACCAAGTATCCTGGTGTACAAGAAAATGATAGAATTCCTATCAGAGGTCCTCTTTCCATTAAGGAGAGGAAATGAAACAATCTGATTCCTGAAGATATGCCTGAATAAGTCCTTTTATCCAATATTCCTCTGTGCCCCTTGAAAGATACTCAGTCTTTGCCAAGTTGAAGTCTTGTGTGGTTTACAAGGCTCTTTGGAGCTGCGTCAAGAATACATTGGAAAAGTATTTTATCTTCCAGTTGACTGCATGTGAGTATGCAAAGTCAGAATCCTGAAAATTTAGCACTTTGGGGGAATGAGAGAGGGTTGGAATGTTTTAGGAGGTACTGATTATGACCATGAGTATCAGGATGATTACGACCAATTGTATCAGCTGGTCATCTAAGATGAAAACAACAGAACCCTATCATATTGGTTTACACAGTAAAGGAATTTATTAAAGGATATTAGGCAACTCACAGATTCTCTGAGAGGTCTAGAGAATGGGCCTTGGAAGCTCTGGAACCAGGAACAATGACTAAACCACACACTGAGGTTAATCCAACAGAGATCTTGCTGCTGCTGCTATTAGCACAGATACACAACTTGCCTCACTGCTACTTAGCATTTGATTCCAGAACTTTCATCTCTGCTATCTTGGCTAGCCACCTGTCTCTGTGGTCATTCATTCCAGACAATGAATTACTCTTGGTACATGCTTCGCAGGTTGGTTCCTTTCTATATAGAAGTTTCACAATGGCTCCTCTGACTGTTTGCACACAAGCTGCAAGAAAGGCTAAAAAAGAGTTTCTGACTTCTACCCCCAGAGAGGTGAAACATGATAAGGGATAGACTCCAAGCAATGGGAGGAGAATTCAAAAGATGCGAGCCACATCCATGACAAAAGGCCATAGCAAATAAAATGCTCTTACTTGCCTTTCCCCCTCAGCTAATACAGAATTTCAGTCCACAGCAAAGATACCTTTAATATTTTGGGTGATTTCTAGATGAGTCTTTTCCATGTTCTTAAACAAATCTAGATATAATCACATGGGTGTAAATTTGGACAGAGTGTTTCTCAATTCTTCTGGTGCTATAGTCTGTTAAGGGAGTGTCAACATGGTCTTGATTACTCCATGAAGTCTCATAGAATTTTTGGGAAAACATATCTTCCAGTTTTTAATTACAGTTAGGTCTGTGTTTTTATTATTGTCTTCATATATGAATCCCATCAGGGCCTGGCTTTGTGCAAAATCTAAATGACTTTATACTTCACTTGTAAAATAGCACTCTCCCTTCCCCCGTTACCATTAAACTTTATTACTGGATCGATCTGCTTCCCTTTTCTCTTGAGATGTCTTTTCTACCAAAAGATACCTCAGTTCCTCCTGTACATAGACTTTTGGATGGCCTACCCCCAAACAGGTCAAATTCATGAGCATATTTCTGAATTCCTCCTTAGACATTAGTATGCTTTCTCAGTTTTTATAAATGTAAAAGTCCTTATTTCACCTTCATTTTTAAAAGAATTTTTTGCTATGTATAAAATCTAGATTGATAGTTTATCTCTTTCAATAATTTAAAGATATCATTCCATTTTCTTCAGGCTTACAATGTTTCTGCTGAGAGGTCTGCTGTCATTTTTATCTTTGCTCCTCTATATATAATGTATCTGTTTTACTTTGGGAACTTTAAATATTTTCTTTCATTAGTAGTTTTTGGCAATTTGAGTATGATGTACAGTTGTGCTATTTTCTTTAAACTTCTCATGAACTTCTTTCAAAACATTTATATGAAATTAAGGCATTTTTAGACACATGAAAGCTGAGATAATCTACTACCAAATAGGCCTGTATTAAGTTGCACAATGACAAATGTTTAACAAGTAGCTTTCCAGGAAAATAAACCTAGATTTGTAGCATTTTGTGATTTCTATGCTGTAAATATTCCTTCAGTGGCTAATTTTATGCTAACAACCTGTCATTTCTGAAGACAGAGTATGGAAGAGACACACACAATGTTCCTGCAAACCTCTGTGAGCTGGCTCCAGCACAGTGCTGCCGGCAGCATAAGAAACATGAAAGGAAGCCCTTCAGGTAGAAGAAAAATGATACCAGAAGAAAATTTGGATCTACATAAAGAAAGAAAAAGCACTAGAAATTGAAAATATGTAGGCAAATATAAAATACTTTTTCTACTTAAGATGTTTTACTTTAAAAGATAATTGACTTTCTAAAGTGGAAATAATAACAATGTGTACTATAAACCCTAGACAACCACTAAAAAGCAATGACAATAACAACAGCAGCAGCAAAGAGGTACAGATAATAAAACAATAATAGAAAGAAATAGACAGAAAATAGAACTGGTAAATGAATTAATTAATTTCATTACCCCCTAAAAAGGCAGGAAGAGAAGAAAAAATGAAATGTTTAGTGCAAGTAGAACATTTAAGCCCAACCATATTATTATTACACAAAATGCAAATAGTCTAGCCACTCCAAATATAAGGTAGAGATTGTCAGAGTGCATTAAAAGAAGGACCCAACTATATGCTGCTTTAAAGAAACACACTTTGCATATAAAATCTTAATACTTGAAAGAACATTATAATCATTTTTTTCAGATTAATAGATGGTTACTCAATGCACGTAGTCCCTAATTTTTATTTTATTTTTTTTCATATGGAGTCTTTCTATGTCACCCTGGCTGGATTTCAGTGGTGCAATCTTGGCTTATTGCACCTCCATCTCCTGGGCTCAAGCCATTCTTGTACCTCAGCCTCCCAAGTAGCTGGAACTACAGGTGTGCACCACCAGGCTTGGCTAATTTTTTTTGCATTTTTAGTAGAGACAGTGTTTTGCCATGTTGCCCAGGCTGGTCTCAAACTCCTGAGCTCAGGCAGTTTGCCTGCCTTGGCCTCCCAAAGTGCTAGGATTATAGGCGTGAGCCACCGCGCCCGGCCTGTCCCTAAATTTAACAAAAGATTATGTTCTAAGCAGAATGAAGTAAATTTATAAAAGGAGTTTTGGATTCAGAATCAGAACATCTGGGTAGAGAGTCCCAATTCTACATCTTACTAGATGTGTGGTTTTTGCTAAACCATACCTTGCTGGGGCTCAGTTTCTTTCTCTCCAAAATAGTGGGGTTTTTAGGGAGGTGAGGGAAATCATTTATCAGAATTACTCAATGAACTTCTAAAACACTTGTGAGACCACCCCACAATGCTCCCAGACTCTAATATCTTCTCAGATTGAGCTAGGAGGGTCTCAGTATCCTGTTTACATGTTGAAAAAGCTCCCTAGTGAGTACAGTGAACAGCTCCGCCCCCTCAGGCTACCTGAGAGTTGAAGACACTGAACCTTATCATTTGTATGGTCCCTTCCACTTAAAATATTTTATGATTCTCTGATTTGAGCAGAATTAATATTTAGGTGTTCTTCAAATTACCTGAAGTTTGCAGCCACCTACTTGGCCAGCACTGACAGGCCCCAGGCTCGGCTCCTTGGCATCTTGTCATTTCCTTTCAGTTGATGGATTACAAATGACATTTGTAACTCTGTTGATTTGCCTAGAGATATTTCATTTCAGAGTGAATGCATAGATCAAAGAAAGGATACACTGTAGAAGCACATATGTAGTTGTCTATGCAATTCAGTTCACCACAGCAGAACTGCTTAGAGACTGTTCAATGCTGCCTAGGTCTAGGGTGGCTGGCGTTGATCTATCTGAAAAATCAATGAAGTCTGTGCAACTGAAAAGAGAGCACTAAATTAGCTTTACTGGTTCACAAAACTGGAAAGTAGGTCAGTGCCCAACATTCCAGTAATTGCTACTAGTGCTATGGCAGGCTCAGTGGCAGATACTGAGGAGCAGGACAGCCATCTAGAGCCCTCGAGTCAGGAGGAATAAGGCCCTGAGTTTCCAATTTGAGCTAGCCCAGACTAGCCCTCTAGGTCCACACTGGACCTCCCCTTTCAGCCTTCATCCAGGGCTATAGGAAATAATTTTCTGCCACAGCATATGGTTTGTTTTAGTTTTAATATGTCAGAGATGTTTCCTTTAATTATTTTCCCATTACTTTTGCTATTTTTCAAAGACTTTTCTCCATTCCTCCCCTGAGAGTGCTCGAGGACTCTGTGTTATTTTATTTCTAACATGCTGCATTTCAAAAGACTTGTAGAATTAAATCTTGTCAGAAAAAGAGGGGGCTAATTAAGCAAGAGTGGGTCATGTTCTCATTTCCTGTCCTTAGTCAGAATGAAGGTCTTTTTAATTGTAGGGCTCAAGTTAAGGGACTAAAATTTTTATTCTAATAATTGTGGGCATCACCGTCTCATACACAGGTCAAAAGAGAGACCTATGAAAGCCCCACTGAGGGAAGCCATTGATGATTTCAGAGGGAAGGAGACGGAAAGAGTAGACTGGCAAGTGGCCATAGGCAGGAGTATGCAGCTACGGTTTAGCTATCCTGTGGCAGCCATGTATATTGTTGCGGTCTTTGGTAGAGATCTCGACCTATATTTAATCAGGATGAGACCTTGTTGAAATCAAGAAGTATGTGAAATCTTTTCCCCTGACTTCACATTTCACTTTCCCCTTTCATTGCCTTGATTCCCAGTATCTCTCCTTCCATTCTTTTCTCTTCCTCACAGAGAAGATGCCTGTCTCATTCTCAGGGATCTGTCTACCAGCCTAACTCTACAAGGCCTCATTCTGAGATTTAAGTGCAATGGTGCTTGGACTTGGGCAACACTATGGCCTTGTTGCTTTCACTGAGAGATCACAAGAAAGAAGAACCTCAGTGTCCAGTGGTAGAGCATTAGGAAATTTGGCAGGGGATAAGAAAGACATTTGAATTAGTAGCTTCCTGCTATTCTAGTATCAACACATTTGTAAGGGACTGTGCACCATAAGGTCCTGACAACGATTCTTGGAGCATGGCATCACTGCTTCATCATTCGGTACCTTTGCTAGAGAATATGAGGGGGAGATGAGAATTTGTTAGTAGGGATCTTGTGATTGTGCATAGTGCTGTGACATACATTATATTCTTTCAGACTTGATGTTATTTGGGGGCTGGAAAGATCAGGCATTATTATGCCCACTATATTAAGTTAGAAACTAAATCTGAGAGACCAAGCCATGTTCCTAATATCCACGAATAGTTGAGCTCCACTAGAAATCAAGTGTCTTAGCCCAAAATCCATCTTGCATTAAGTCTGTGTGTGTGTGTTTGTGTGGTGGTGGGGGGGGGGGGGTGTTAATTCTATACATTCCATTTTCGTAGCGAGTTCCATTTTGGCACACGTTCATTTAAGGCTGTGAAATAGAAGCCAAAACAAACATATGCAACTCTTTGTTATTTTAGCCCAAGTCTTCTAGAAAACAGAGCCTGAGGCAAAAGCTCACATGCTAATGCTTTAATGGGGTGCAACCCCAGGAAATTAAGAGTAAAGGAAAGAAGGAGTGAGGCAGGGAAGGAAGGAAAGCTTAGTGGATTCTGTGATTCACAATTCAGGCCTCACCTCGGGAGTAATGGGATCACTCACTCAGCTACAGGAACTGCTGCTGGGAGACAAGCTGTTAGCCCTTTTCAGGAATTGCTTTGGCTGAAGAGAGATGCCTCATGCTGGTAACATGCACTTTCCAGAGCAGCCTCAACCAATGACTCGTCGAAACAGCAGCATACAGTCCTGGTCCCCTTGCCTGAATTCAAGACAACTTTTAAGGACTAGCCGCATTCCAGAGGTCCCGTGTAGTCAGCTGAGGCCTTTGTTATAGCTCATCACAGCCCAACTTCTCCTCTTGACTGCCTTTGCTTTCACTCCTTCTCAAGATTGCTTCTTAATAAACTTCTTGCACCTTAATCTGTCTCAGTCTGCTTCCCAAGGCACTCAACTTACAAAAATATACACTTACATTCAGTACCAGGATTGTGTTAACTCCTATGCCCTCATAATATAGTCCAGAGAGATCTGGATCATCTGAACATTCTCTAGAGCATTGTACTGGTTCAGTATACTGAGGACTTCATTCCAATATGACCAGAAAAACAAAAAGTTCAAATATTTTGGAGGCTTTGGCCCTACCAGATGGGAGGTAATCCCTACACAGATTTCAAGGACCTATTACATCAGTAGTATTTTTAGGATCCAGGGGTCTGAAATATTGCCTTCAAATAAAGGAGAAATTATTGTATCTTTCATCTCCCACTACAAAGAAAGAATTGTTATGTTTGACAGGCCTGCTCAGAGTCTGAGCCAGCATATCCTACACCTGGGCATACTACTCTGACCTGTATTCCAGGGGACCTGAGAGGCTGCCAGAGCTGAGTGGGCCCCAGAGTAGGAACGGGCTCTTCAGATGATATAGGCAAGTGGCCTGCTATAAGGGTCATGCAAGTTAGCAGACCCTATTGTCTTAACGTCATTAATCATGGGAAAGGGGCCACAATTGATGATTCCTTTCATGACAAGACCCAACGGAAATGGCAATGCAGATTCCTAATGCCATGTCATGTGCAGAGAACAGTTAAACACTTATCCAGAAACAGCTCCTGTCATACTATGGGGTAGAGTTGGAACAACTGATCATGGAACATTAACTTATCCTATGGCTAGAATTGTCATTATGAGCTGAACCCTGTCAAACTTCAGGAAGGTCCCACAGCAATCTATCTTAAGACAAAAATTATACATCCTGAATTGAGCCCAAGCGAGACCAGAGTGTATAAGCAAGCTGTACAGCAGGTGGCTCAGAACCCCCATGTCACCTATCAATGTGTTCCAGTGCCTCTCCCCAAGTTCACTATTTTTTTTTTTTTTTTTTTTTGGAGATGATGTCCCGCACTGTCACCCAGGCTGGAGTGCAGTGGCACAAACTCAGCTCACTGCGACCTCCAACTCCCAGGTTCAAGCGATTCTCCTGCCTCAGCCTTCTGAGTAGCTGGGATTACAGGTGCCTGCCACCACGCCCAGCTAATTTTTTGTATTTTTAGTAGAGATGGGGTTTCACCATGTTGGTCAGGCTGGTCTTGAACTCCTGACCTCGTGATTCACCCACCTCGGCCTCCCAAAGTGCTGAGATTACAGGCGTGAGCCACCGCGCCCAGCCCCCGAGTTCACTCTCACGGCTGTAGGGGGCATCTCATGCTCAGCTGATAGAAGAGGTTCAAAGATGGAATGGCTCAGCATGTAGGTGTAAGTCAGAAGCGGATCGTAGTTGCTCTATAGCCTGACTTGGGTGTGGCCAATGGGCCGCACTTTGGTGCAACAGGTTATTAACTTTATAAGCAAAGAGAACTGTCGCAAGGGCACAAGACACACAGGCAGTGGAAAATGTTTTGGCCAGCTGAAAGGGGTCTGGAAAGAGAAAGATTGTAAGGTTGGAAACAAGGAGGCATGTGGATGAATATATGGGAGTGAGCACATTGTGTGAAGACTTTTCTATCACATGCAATATCTACTGGAAAGTACCCATCACTGAAGAGGCACTTCACAGCCAGGTAGCCAAAAACAATTCAGACAGTCGACACCAACTAGCCACTGTCATTGGCCATGTAACACTGGCAAAAGGAGGACAGGAGTGGAGTTGCCATGGTAGCAGGGCCTAACAACATGGATCCAATAGCATCCACTTCTGCTTACCTTGGCCGATCTATTATTGCCATTGCCAAATGTGCCAGCAACAGAGAACAACTCTACATCTTTATTGTAGCATCATCACTAAATAAACCACTTGTTGACAAGTTGACTACATTATGCTCCTTCAGTCTGGATGGGCTGGCGATTCATTTTGACAAGAGTAGACATATATTCCTGGTATGGGTTTCTTTTTCCTGCTCACAGGACCTATCCAAGGTCTTACAAAGTGTTTCATCCACCAGCATAAGTTTCCAGAGAACACTGCATCAGACCAAGGGCCCTACTTTACAGCAAAAAAGGTGTGAGGGTGAGGATATATCACATACTTTACCACCTAGAAGGTGCTGGCCTGGAAGAGCAATGGCCCCTCCTGCTGAAGGCACAGCTGAGAGGATTACCCTGCTGAAGCACCAGCTCAGAGGACAGACGACCATCCTCCAGGATGCAGCGCACACTCTGAATCAGCAAGTATAATAAGGAGATTGTGTTCTCAACAGGTAGAATGCATGGGCAAGGACTGAGGGGTGGAAGCAGGAGTGGCTTGTTTACCACCGCTCCCCAGAACCCATTTGAGGAGTTTGTGCTTCCCATCCCCACAACTCTGAGCTCTGTGTGTCTAGGGGTCCCGGCTCCAAAGGAGGAACCCTTCCACCAGAGGACACATCAAGAGTCACACTGAACTCTAACTGCTACTGCCACCTGGGCACTGTGAAGTAATCATCTTGTCAGGGTTAACTGAAACTGAAGTTAGGCTAATGCTTCACAACGAGGGCAGGAAGAAATATGTTTGTTCTTACATGAGTCAGTTGAGTGTCTCTTTAGACAGCAACCATGGTCTGCAAAGTGCACAGTGCTCAAGGAGCTCAGATTTCTAAAGGATGCAGGACTGAGTCATGCCACTGGGTGAGCCACTGAGACCAGCAGAGATGCTAGCTGAAGGTGAAGGAGATCAAGAATGGACAATGTGAAGGGAGATGGTGAGTATCAATTGAGTAGCAGCAGCAGTGGAGCTGTAGTTCACTCTATTAACTTTCTCTTTTTAAGTTTCCTCCAGAAAAAGAAGTGCACCAGTGTCCTGAAGGAGTAACTCCCAGAATTTATACAAAGAATTAGATCTGAACTGTACAGGGGTACATTGGAGTAGATGTTGTGATGTGCCCTCCACCTCCCCCTTCAGGAATGATGCAGACTTATTCACTTACCTGCTGGGATTATTATCAGAAAACAGCCTTGGATGTCACCTTTGTTCGGCATTTGCCATTGTCAATGTCATGCTCCCTTCTAAGGATAGCCTACATCCAATGACTGGTTGATGAAGGAGTAAAAAGTATCCAGCCTCTGTGCCCCAACCTGGCATCATTCTGGAGGACCGTCAAAGCTGCAAAGATCCCTGTGGGTGTGGCTGATGTGTCACTTGAGAGTGTATCACAACCCAGCTAATTTCTCTGCTTACACTGCTTCTTTCCTTAGAGGTTGAAGGTCTTACAGTGACAGTAAGAGGATTATGAACTCGGCTCAGGACAACTCTTTCCTAAAAGGAATTATTAATGTGTTTTAATGACAGATACCTTCAAAAGGGTTTTCGTCACATTTAAAATTATCTTGGGGAAATTTTTATACATTAACCTGGTGTCTTTAAGGTATTAAATTTTTTTTTCTTTTGGAGACAGAATCTTGCTCTGTTGCCCAGGCTGGAGTGCAGACTGCAGTGGTGCCATCTCAACTTACTGCAACCCCCACCTCCTGGGTTCAAGCAATTCTTGTGCCTCAGCCTCCCGAGTAGCTGGGATTACAGGCACAGGCCACAATGCCCAGCTAATTTTTTGTATTTTAGTACAGATGGGGTTTCACCATGTTGCCCAGGCTAGTATCAAACTTCTGAGCTCAGGCAATCCATCCCAAAGTGCTAGGGTATTAAATAGGGAAATGATACTAAAAGAATAATGCATTGTTATATCATCAGGAGTTCAATCTGAAGGGGGCAAAGGATGCATAAGTAAGTTATTGTAACATTACCATCACTCCCCAGTGGCTGGCATGGTAGGGCTGAAAGAATGGGAATATGTTTCCAAGGTCCAGAAGGAAGAAAAGGGCACTATGGGCAGTGGGAATAGCACAGGCCAAGCACAGAGGCGGAAACATGCAGCAGGTTTCCGGTGTGGCTGGAACGCGGAGTGCTGAAAGGCTGTAGATGAGCTTCAGGCTGGAGATGAAGAATAAATGAGTCAATCAAATAGGTCCACAATGCCAGCCACAACTGAAATTCAGTCCAAAGCAAAGCAGTGCTGTTTGGAACTAGCAATTTCAGCCACAACTATCTTACAGACTTGCAAATTAGCTAAAAGCTGACTAAGGTGCTTTGGATTGAGCCAAGTATTTTTAGCGACCTTTATCAATAAGCAAGCACATTGTTAACCAAGACTGGGAAGTAGGAAGTATGTGTAGTTTATGACTTTAACTGATACCTGAATAGCATCTGTGGTTACAGGCATGGACTCTGGAGCAGGCTGCATCGGGTCAAATCTTGGTCCCCAGATGTACTTACTGTGTGACTAAGGATACTTCTTTAACTTATTTGCACACCACTGTTAATCTCTAAAATGAGGATAACATATACCTATCTCAGGGTTGTTGTGAGAACTAAGTAAGTTACTATACGTGAAGTACTTAGAACTATGCTTGATACATATTAAGCATGAGAGAAAAAGAGAAGAGATGGGAGATGGAAGGAATGGAAATGCCAATGAGTTAGCAAGGAGAAAAATTATTCCCTGTGAGTGATCAGACCGTCATAACTAAAGGTATCGTTTCATCCTTTTTCCAAGGAATACCTGAGCTATGACTATGCTAAACAATTGTTCTTACATGATTCACTTGAGTGTCTCTTTAGACAGCAACCATGATCTGCAAAGGGCACAGTGCTCAAGGGGCTCAGATTTCTAAAACATGCAGGACTGAGTCATGCCACTGGGTGAGCCACCGAGACCAGCAGAGATGCTAGCTGAAGGTGAAGGAGATCTAGAATGGACAATGTGAAGGGAGATGATGAGTGTAAATTGAGTAACAGCAGCAGTGGAGCTGTAGTTCACCCTATTAACTTTCTCTTTTTAAATTTCCTCCAGAAAAAGAAGTGCACCAGTGTCCTGAAGGAGTGACTCCCGGAATTTATACAAAGAATTAGATCTCAAGTGTACAATAACTAAATTGTACAATACTATCAAGTGTACAATAACTAAATTGTACAATAGTATCCAAGCTCCCCACAGGCAGTGCAACCGGCCAGTGTACATCAATTAATCTCACCACCAGAGGCAAATGTGTCAGAATGCTCACTGTGACTTGCTCCAACCCACTGAAGCAACTGCACTTCCTATGTTTGAATTGGGTCGTATTTCAGTGCGTCTGTGACCCACTACCTATTTGTGTTTCTATTCTTGGATATTTTAAAGGTTTGTCTTGAGGGGTGGATGGGGGAGACCACGTAGGCCTGTAGTGGAGTTTTTTGTTTTGTTGGGTTTTGTTTTGTTTTTTAGAGCCTGAAGACCAGGAGCAGAATGCCCTCATTTTACACAGAGAGATACTGAGGAAGGAGGACTTTGGTACCTCTGAGCCCGGCAGTGGTGAGGAAATTTAGAAATATGTCTCTCCTGGATGTTTTTGCTTGTATATATGTCAGCATTTTACTGACTCAAACATAAAATTGAGCTTTTATTTACTTGGGGCAAGCCATTATTCTATAATATTTGATGTGTCTAACTCATTTAAAATGAAAGGGAAATGGAAACAGTACTTTAAAATGAAAATACGGTTTCATTGTTCTTAGCTTCAGTATTCTTTAACTGCTTCGCCTCTGGATTCAGTGTGAGGTTCTTACTCAGGGTTTGATTCCAGAAGCAGCTAATTATTAATCTGGGCTTGTACAAGCTACCAAACCTCTTAATTAATAGGTAAAATGATATCTACCTCCTAGGATTTTGTGAAGATTAATAAGTTAATTAGAGGACATAACGAATGTGAAATCCATGGAACATAACAGGTATTCAGTAAATGTAAGCCTCCACTCATGCCTGTCCTGTCCTAAGAGAGAGTTTTAATGAGGACACCACTTAATTTTAACACAAATACAATCACTTCTTTCATAATCATTTCCTCCTAAATCAAAAGCTGACACAGAACTCATTTTCTGTCTCTGGATCTGCTTCCTAATTTGTAAAATGAGGTGGTTAGATTGTTTCCTCTCCGATGTCTTCAAAATCTGGATTTCTACGGCTTTTCCTAGCTTTCCATTGGCCTGGGAAAATCATTTATCCCAGTCATCAAATTCTCCTGTTTGCTGAGAGAAAGAATAAGTTTAAATGCTTTGGGGTGAATAGAAGGAAAATGTCTCGCATTTTTCCTCTATGAAAGCATCTTTTTCCATTTTTATTAGCTGCAAAGCACTATACAAGTATACAATTTATTGTCACTCTTACTATGATTCTTCTTACCACTCTCATTATTCTGTTTTCTCCATCTCCCACAATTGGATAGGAGATGCAAGTACTTCATGTTAGATAAATATATAATTAGGTCTATATATAACTATATATATAAATATATAATTGTTCAGAAAGAACAGTATATGCATAGGCACACTCTTGCTCATTGTACTAATCATAGCTTAGGTTTCATTCTACCTCTATTCAGCCCTGTCTATTCAGTAACTTGCTATTCTTTCTGACTGGAGTGACAATATCAATCATGCTATTCCTATGGTCAGAAATTCTGGCTGCTGTTGCCACCACAATTTAGGAGTCCCCTTGTGAATTCCTGCCTGACAAGAACTCTCTGTACCTATGTACTGGGCTGACTGAACAAGAGAAAGATCTGCCTTCCCCGGTGGCCACCTAGAGTGGTTGAAAGACCTGACTTAGAAGTGTGGAGGTGTTGTTTCCCAGTGGAGCAGATTTTGACCAGTGGGAGAAAAGTGTATCCTAGCAATTAATGTGCTCTGTCTTCCTCTTCTCTCTTTATTTCCCATGGACTATTCTGAGTGTACTCCTTTCTTACAATCTTCCTTATGTCCTATGACTGTTGAGCAAACAGGCATGTTTGGTGATTGCTGTCTGTCACAGGTTGTGTTCCCTGAGAAGCAGACTCTAAGACAGTTTGGTGTACAGTATTAAATAATATGTCTGGTTTATTTCATCTATTAAAATCCCTTTTCCTTTCAGTTATTTTTTTTCATTTGTGTGATTTCCAGTTGGCCCATTTTCATGCATTCCAGCTTTTGTTTGATAACTTTATGTTCCTGTTTCTGGGATGCTATTTACTGCAATATCTCTTTGAGAAATTTAAACATTTGTTTTAAATGAGGAATGCTGCCTTATTTATATTTTATCATTTGTGAATTCTGCCAACTTATGGTCTTTTGACTATCTCACATAGCAGAAATTTTCCTGTATGCTTTATAATTTTCAATTATGGGTTTAATCTTCCCAGGGTGCTTATTATTACCTACACCTCTTCCTATCCAGTGGTCTCATGGTTGCTTCATTGAGCTCTCTGTGTTGTTTAGCTCAATTAAGCTATTGGTTGGGGTGGATTCTTAAACTTTTTGTTGTTGCTGTTTTTGTTAAATTACTCCATTGAAAACTTGATGATATCCCTATTTCCTTTTCCCCAAGAAATACAAATACACATATATACACACCCTTCTATATATACCCTTAGAAAGTTTATGGGCATTTGAAAGCCCAGTCATACATCTTGTAGGGGTACTTAGACCTTTAGTTAAGAACTCTGAGTGAGGAGTTTTGAGTTTCTGTACTATGGGGATACAAAAACTCTAGATGTTTAGCCCTCTTGCAGTACAGCTTCAGTTATAATTATCTTGAAGGGTTTTTGCTTGGGCCATATATAAGTGGCACATTTTAATTTCAGTCATTTTTATAGGTGCATGGCAGCAGCTCACTGTGGTTTTAACTTGCATTTTCTAATAACTAAAGATGTTAAGCATCTTTTCATGTGCTTGTTTGCATTCTATACACTATTTTGGGGCAGGGGAAATGTCTGCTCAAATATTTTGCCCAATTCTTAAAAGTTGGCTTATTTGTTTTCTTATTATTGATTTTAGAGTTCTCTTACATTCTATATACTAGCCCATTATCAACTATATGATTTGCAAATATTTTTCTCCAGGTATGGCTTTGTCTTTTCATTCTCTTAATGTCTTTCAGAAAACAGAATTTAAAATCTGATGAAGTCCAGTTACTTATTTTTTTTGTTTATTGGTATGTTTTTAATGTTGTATCTAAGAAATCTTTGCCTAGCCTAAAGTCACAAAAATTTTATCTTTTTCAAAATGTCTGATAATGTTAGGTGTATGATTCATTTTAAGTTAAAATTTAGATATGGTGTGAGGTTAACATATATTTTTAGTATTTAAAAATATTGTATTTCTCTTTTATTTGGAGCTGAGGGGGGCTGGTTATGAGCTTGTTTACTCCAGAAAATTGACCCTAATTTGTACTACATTACACAGCGTTTCATTCAATTGTTCATTTGTTTGATATGCAAACTAATTACATATAGGCTAATTTGCTAGTTTCCAATTAAGAGAAGGAAATGACTGGCCATGCATGAAGAACTGGCTAATGGAGAACAGTTATGTAAATCATTCATTCTGACTCTCAGCAGACTGCCTGATTCTCCTTAACAACTGCATTGGAAAAGCTATTTGCGTAATGAGATCAAACCCGTATATTATCACGTCTTATTTGTAATTAAGTAGTAAGTATCAACAAGGTCTAAATAAATCAGTTTAGAAGTGGTTAGTAAATTAAAAATATGCTACCAGCTGATGAAAGCATCTCTTCAAAATATAACATTTATGAAAAATATTTAATTAGTATACATGTTATGATGGAAACTGACAGGTAAAGGGCTTTCTAATATTGTTTTGAACTTCAATATATTTTCCCACCAAGCTTCTAAGATTGAAAAATGCAGCATTTTATTCACACTTAAAAAAAATAGAAAATAAATTTCTCTGTGACATAGAAAAAAGAAGTTTCTTTTATAACTAACAAATATTTTTAGAGACAAAGGAAAACAAAGGACTTCAGAATGAGGCAGTAATATCTGGACTATATATTGTGCCCAGTTTGAAAAGGTAGGTCACTTTAATACCACTTTATCTTTTGTATAAAAATTCCAAAAATCATGAAGTGTAATCATAAGAAAAAAGCCTCTGCATTTTTACCTTTTTTTTGGAAAACTGCTGCTAACAATTTAAACTATTGTTATAAAATGGTTGTAATCAACATTTATCTTAGGATGGGAACTACATTTGATTGGGAAAGTGCTTCAGGTAGAGTATGAGACCCTGACAAGACCTTAATACTGTTGAAAATGTCTATGCAAAACAATAATAAAAATGTACTTGTTACTTTGGAGAAAGAAGGAGGATGAGGGAGAAAGAGAACAGAGATCAGATAGGTTGTAGAGAACCGTCTATCCCTGATGTGAACTTCTCCCCTCAGCCTGGGTATCTCCAAATCTTCAGTAAAATACGCACAAAAAGCACAAAATGCATATTATTACATATCCTGTGGAACTGTTGAAGCAGCTGAGACCTTCATCCTGACTAATACAGGGCAAACAGAGGATCATGTGCAGATGGCATATGCGTGGTAGCAGAGGAGCCTGGAGAATTCAGGATAGGAACTAGCAGAAACCATGGAATTTCTCACGGGACTGCGGAGTTGGGGTTTGGACTAAGTTTACCCAGATTTCTAGGGGCCCAGGGGACCCCCAGTGGGGATATGTGGGCTACATATAGATTTTACTGCTATAAAAACAAACAAGGCAGATTTGTATTTACTGATATAAAAACATGTCTATTAAATAGAAAAAGCAAGTTGTATAACAGTATCCCATTTTTTCCAAATAAGTCCACTGGAAGTTAAATACCAGAGGGAGAATTTACTATACAAACCAGATCTACATTAAGGACGTGTTCAGATACAAGAAACAGGTCCTAGCAATGGCGCCCAAGTGGAAAGAATGCAGGAGAGGATGAGGAAAGTCAGGGTTGTGGCAGAGCAAGGCCGTACAGACCCTGCCAAGCAATGGCATGGAAGACTATATGATCCCATGAAAAACGGAAATCAGGGACCCCTTGTTAAGGACTTATTAAGAATTCCAAGATGGCAACTGGAGAGCATTAAATCATGTGTGGGGCCTTTCTAAACACTGGATCCTGTGTGGCTGCCCAGATGACATTCCCATGACTAGGAGGACAAAATCTATAATTCCTGTGCCTTGTTGCATATTTTTCTCTTCTTTTAGTGCTGACTTTTTGGGGAAAATGACTCTTTTCTTCTAAAGGAAATATATAGTGAGACAATAAAGGCTTACTTGCCCCAAATCCCTTTGCTTACTTACCACTTATCTTTGTCTTACTTCAGCCAGGCAGCTTAGAAGGCAGCTTCTGCAAATTCTCTCCCTGAGAATCACAATTAGCAAGACTCACATTGACTGAGATCTGAAATCTCTCATATACTGGACTCAAATACCATTAACTTATTATTTCAGTCACATTTTCTTTTCTTTTGTTTCTTTTTGTTTTGCTTTTTTTTTCATTGAGTCAGGGTCTCACTCTATCACCCAGGCTGGAGTGCAGTGGCACAATAATGGCTCACTGAAGCCTCGATCTCCTGGGCTTAAGCAATCCTCCCACCTCAGCCTCCCAAGTAGCTGGGATTACAGGTGCATACTACCATGACTGGCTAATTTTTTTTTTTTTTTGTATATTTTTTTAGAGATGGGGTTTCACCACATTGTCCAGGCTGGTCTTGAACTGCTGGGCTCAAGCAGTCTTCCTGCCTTGGCCTCCCAGTGTCAGGATTACAGGTATGAGCCACCGTGCCTGGCCTTATTTCATATTTTCTAATAAAACTGTATTCCAATCTGATTGTTGTAGTGAAAACAGCAGTAGTGAGTGTAGTGAAAAGTGCAAAAATTTCTGGCATTCAGTAAGTTCTCAATATCTCTTCATATATCAATGAATTAATACAAATTTCATTCTAGTCTCAGTTCTAAATGTTCCTGAGGAAATCATTTAACATTGGGAGGCCTCAATTTCTCTTCTGAAGAATAATGGGGTTGAGGTAACTCTCAAGTCTAAAAATGTTTGCGTAGTTCAATGTGTAGAAAGATTTTAAAACAGAAAGAGCTGAGAGGATGGTAAGGGCTTACTTCTAGCAACCATTCTCTGCTTTGGAAAAGCAACATTAGAATAGGAAAAATTATATAAGCACAACTTCTTAATTTTGAATACATAATCAATTAATGTATGTATCTATAACTTCCACATTAATATACTTCTAGCTGCATTATTTATTTATTCTACATGTCTAAATCTGTCACTATGCTAGTTCCTGTGTGGAAGACATGGCTAAAGAGGTTAGGTTATAACTATCTGGTTTTACATCCAGACTGTTAATTGGAGAATGAGGTTAAGGTTTGTAATCCCAAGTGTTGGTCTTTGGGCAGACTAAAATTCATCATTCTCCTGAGTCTTTCAGTACAATGTTCACCCCTAAAGCTGACCTATATCGACTGACGCGGATTCTCTTAGAAATTTTAAACTTTGTTTCTGGGCCAGAGTCAAGCAAAAAAAATAGTGACCTTTTTATTGACAGTTAAATATCACTTTCTCTTAAAATGGAGATATTATAAATAAAACCTCTATCCAATAAAGTCTCACACATTTAAAGCAGCTTAGTAGCAGATTGACAATATTAGTTCATGAGCTGGTCAGATTACATTTAATTAACAGATATTTTAAAATCAAACATAATAGCATTTTCCTCTCATTCTATCAATGAATTGAAGAAGATAATTTTATCTGGGAAAACTAATTGTTTTGAAAAACACTGCTCAATTTAGTAAAGTTGAAAAAATGTTTAGATACTTCGGCAGGAGAGAAGCATAAAGTCAGAACCAATTATGAGGAAGTAGAAAGACAATTGGGCCTGCAGTTCTGAAGGTTTGAATTACCTTTGCTGCTTATGAGTTTTGAGGCTTTGGACAAGTTTTAAAACTACTGCAAGCATTATTTTCTCTCATAAAGGGAAATCATAATTCTAGCTCACAAGGATGTTGTAAGAGCTATACAGTGGAATAGCATCATGTTTGCATCTATGTTATACAAATAATGTGCATTCTCCCATGAAATTAAAATACATAACTATATATCCTTTTATACAATTAATATTTTGAGAAATAAAATTTGCAAACTATCCTTTGTTGCATACTATACTTTCTTTAGTCTGTAGATATTGTCTTCATACATATGCATATTTTAAAAGGTTGTTTGTATAAAACTATGCATGGTATTCTTTATGGGCTATGGGTAATTTTATCCATATGTGATTTTTACCTTATGAAATGGCTTCACAATACAATCCCCATGTAAGATGTAACTCTGCTGCTTATGAAAGTGTTTTTGCAAACCTTAAAAATCATGCATGTGTAAGATGTTATTAATATTTTATTTTCATTTAGAAGGAAAAGTGAAATACAATAAAAAGGAAGACAGTAGGATGAAAAACAGAACCTTACATAAAGATTTTCTCATATTATTTTTCTTAATTGCCCATGGTTTTTTATTTAGCCTAAATAAATAACATTGCAATTTAGAGTGTGCTATATTTTAGCCTCAGAAAAGTAGATTTGTGTATGCAGAAAAATCTCTATTGGACATAAAACAATGCCTTAATTTTAACACAATATTTTATCCTTAGTAGTCATACAAGTTGATTTTAAAATAATAAACTGAGTTTAAATCCATTGAATAAATAATTTTTGGATAATTGATGAATAACCAATTGAAGAATCTTCATAGTGACTCCATGGCTGCTGAAGTTTCACTAATAATTTTTAAAAATGTTATTTAACTGAAATTAATACATATATATCTGTTCTATAAAAATGTAAAGAGAACTTTAAGTTGTTATTAATCAAATATTAGAGCTTCAAAAACTTTGAAGGACAATTTTCATTCTGTTTTATAATTTAAATGTTGAAATCACAAATGGGTAAGTGAGTTGTGTAAAGTTACACATCTACCACAGAGAAGATGGAACTTAAGGCTGGAAATTCGAAAGCCAGTCAGAACAAAAGCAGGTCAGCAGAGCAAGGACAGCTGAAACAGCCTGCTCATGAACTTTATCCTTCCCAAACTCCTCAGAAACATCACAAATATTGATGCTCTTCAGCTTGTCCTGGAAGGCTTCTAGAGTAAATATATAAGGCCACAGGAAAATATAGGAGGTCATGAACACTACACTTCAATGTATTTTAGGCGCATAAAAACATAAAAATACTGTACAATATCTCCTACCTAATTAAGTGTTATTGTATGCCAGCAAGCCATTCCCTTGGTTTTATTTCTACTTTTGGTGGCCTGATTTTCTTTGATTCTTTTTTCATTTTTTATTTTTATTTTTTGAGACAGAGTCTTACTCTGTCACCCAGGCTGGAGTGCAGTGGCTCAATTTCAGCTCACTGCAACCTCCACCTCCTGGGTTCAAGTGATTCTCCTGCCTCAGCCTCCCGAGTAGCTGGGATTACAGGCATGTGCCACCACACTCAGCTAATTTTTACATTTTTAGTAGAGACGGGGTTTCGCCATGTTGGCCAGGCTAGTCTCGAACTCCTGACCTAGGTGATCCACCTGCCTGGGACTCCCAAAGTGCTGGGATTACAGGCGTGAGCCACTGTGCCTGGATTTCTTTGATTCTTTAATTTATGTCTCTCTGTGATCATATCTTAATCCCATTATCCCATTACAAACACTTGGCTAAAGACAATGCTATCAGAATTTTGATCTGGGAGAATGCTCTTCCTGGCAAGGCAACTTCTAGGTATAGCTGTTCCCCTGAAGGGTTTCTGTGGCATGGCATCCTACAGGAACATGTGTAGGTGTTAAGTGAGACAGGTTTCAAGTGGTGCCTCCAACACTTACTAGCTGCATTTATTCTCTGAACTGAGACACTCATTCTCTGAGTTTCTATTTCCTCATCTGCAAAATAAAGATAATGTTGTACAGTAGATCTAATAATTCAATGAAGTATATAAAGTGCTTAGCATAAAGTAGGCACTCTATAAAAAGTAGCTCCTTATTGCTATCAAAAGTTTCTTATTTTCCTCAATCAAAGAGAAGAAATATCAACTTCAGAAAGAAGAGGAATAACCTTTCCATGGGAAAAAAAATTCCTCTTCGAATGGTTATGGTGATGAGCCTTGTTTCATAATTTTCTCAGCCTTTTTGACATCTTAAGCAGCACCTTTCCGATCACCATCTCTTAGTCAATAAACTCGTGTTTATTGACATGAGTGAGAATATGAACAAAGTCCAAAGAAACCATGTTATTGTTACTCTAGAAAGATCATTGCACTGAATTGTTTATCTTGTCATGTATTTCCTTTTAAAAAGAAGTAAGAAAGACCTTTTTAAGGGGGAAAAAATTGTACTCTCTAGATACTTGATATGCAATCACAGTCCACTATCCTTGGGGGACTTTATCAGGTCTTATGCTCATTCAGATGCTTAGATGATTGTCTTTGTCCCTCACACCATCAAAGGCAAAACCTGACTGTATCATTTAGGCATCCAGCACGACCCTAAGTAACGATAACTACGGATGGCCAGTAACATTAACCTTTTAAGTTAGCTCCCAAACAAGATCCAGTAGGAAGCAAGAAGTCATTCAACATTCAGATCTAAAAGGGAAGCAATCCAACCCCCTGTGCCAGAAGCAGCACTTGTTTACTGGGACATTTCTAGCGGACCTGAAGACTGACTTCACAAAATAGAAACCAGCCAAGAGGACAGAATGTTTTTTTGCTGCTTGGAAGAAGTAGAAATAGTCCGAGCCTGGATGCTGTCATACCAATTTATCTTAATTTCCACATTACTCAATTTATCTGTAGAAGAGGTAATGAGTGTTTTTTGTTTTCCTTTTTTTCTTTTTCTTTTTTTTAGCAATAATGGGAAATATCATGAGTCATATAGAAACAACACTCTTCAAAAAGCTCCCCTGATCACACTTGCTGGATATAAATCTTTTTCCTTTCTCTGTGCTCTTGTATTAGTTTTTTTTTTTTTTGTTTTGTTTTTTTAATCACAATTCCTTAAATAGGAGTGATTTGTGTCTATGTCTTAATCTGGATTCTTTGAGAACAGGTGGCTGTCTTGTATATTTTTCTATCCTGCATAACACCTAACATAGTTTTTACAGTAGATAATATGAAATGAGTGCATAAGAAGGTGGTGGTTTGGGTCTAATCAAAAGAATGGACATGGGATGAAAATAACAACAACAAAAAAGTAGCCCAGAGTGACTTAACTTTGGCCTAAAGAATGGAATCATTAGAAGTCTGCAAACCATTTTTATTAGGTCAGTCTCAATTCTGCATGTCCCCTGGCAAACATTTTATTTCTTTCACTTTTCCTTATACATATATTTTTTGCTCCTTTATCATCTTTACTTCTCATTTTTGTTTGCTTTATACGCTAGCTCTTTGAAGTTAAAAATTTTAGGGAAATTGAGCAATTGTTGCTTTCTTTAAATTAGATCATACTAGTAGAGTCAGCAAGTTTTTTTCTGAATTCTGCATAGAATCTGTCTTCTTGTTAACCATTAGTTTTGATTAACATAGGTAATGCTAATTGTACTTCCTTGTGGAGTCCTGGTTGACAATGCATGATACATACAATTAATCAAAAGCAAAATGAAAGCAAATTGTGGACAGGTTATTTTTTCCATAATAAGTAATATACATTGATAGATGATTTTTGTTAACAAGAAGTTCAAATTACTTCATGAATTTGATTTTCCCTTCCTTGTAAGCAGCTGGTAAGGATTAGTTTCCCTACATTTGGAGAATCTGAGGCTCAAGATTGCGCAGGAGCAGTCAGGACTCGGCCAAGCTTGCAGACTCCTAAGTTAATATAATCTGTCTTCGGAGTCATCTTTCTATAGAATTTGATTAAGTACCTTTGGTATAAAGACAGACACTCATCAACCACATGACAAATGTGATAGCAAGTTTGCAGTAGATTTATGGGGAAAACAGGGACTAAATGAACCCGCAGCTCTGCTCTCTGCCTGCAAGGTCAGCTCATGTACTCTTTGGAAGAACCTAGAGGCCTCCTCCTTCTCCCTTCCCCAACCTTTTGTCAGCTTGCCATGAGAAAGGCTACCAAAGGGGCTCTCAGTGAAACTTTAAATCTTAATTCACTGAGGGGCTCAAAGTCCATTGACTCCTAAATAATTTTCTGCTCAAAATATAGAAAAGAGAGTATAATATATATTTTAGGGCATAACAGGGAAGTAAGGATATGTTATTTTAAAAGAGCTGTGTATCTTCTCTTTTGTTCTTAGGACAGTCATCTGAACTCCCTGGGAGGGGGGAGGGCAGTTATAAACAAGATGAGTAACAGCCTAACAACGCACTTTCAAAAGAGAATATTGTTCCCCAGAAATATTCCAGAAATATCTGAAACAGCATTATGTCCCTGAAGAAGAGCAATGCCTGCTTTCATAATTTTCATTTGGTTATTAGGGTTTTTATTTTTTATTCCTTTTAAAATCAAGACCCTTTTCAGCAGAAACTGAAAATCACAGTTGTTTCCAGTTGGGGAAGAATGCCCACTGCTTTATCTGTTCCATTCATATATCTGCATAATTGGTTGATTCTGCAAGCTGTAATCTAATGATTCTTGTTTTGCTAGGAAACAATTTAATCTTAAACTATGTTTATCTAGCCTCCCCCAGGACTGACATGCATCATTACCTTTCTCAGCCTTTGTGGACCATATGAAGAAACTGAAGAAAATTTATAGTGCCCTAAAGGTACTACTACCAAATGAAAGAATTGTCTTTAATTTTGAAAGCTAGCTAGAGTGTGATCTCTCTTGATTTCTGAAATAATACTCAGGTTTTAACACTGTGTTATTTTTGCTTAAGTCAGTAAATGAAAAATGAAGTAACCTCAACCAATTTTGTGTTCCTGTAATAACAGGATTGCTACGTCTTCTGCTGGCATTGCATAGGCAGTTTGTTAAGAAGGCTAACTCCCCAAGTTCTGCTCTCAGAAGAGGAGGTTATACAAGCACATAAACAAAGCTCTTCTGTCAGACGAAATACCAGTTAAGCTGTGTTTGCTATGGCATAAATAAATGTTCCCTTCAGATCCAGTCAATGTGAGAAAAACAAGGAAATTACAAAGGGTAGTTTTAATGTTAAGAAGACAGGAGGTTAGCAGGCATGAAGAAAGTTTTAATTGTTTTACAAATGTTTCCAGTAAACCACCCTGAACAGCTGGGCCTCTATAAGCAGCACCAGGACATTTTGGAGGAGAGTATCTTAGACTTGGAACAAGAGAAGCAAGCTCCACAGTCCTCTAAAACTGTATTTAGAGAAATTGCCAGAATAATGCTGACTCTACCAATGCACACAGCTTTTCTTCTTTTTCCCAGCAGGCGAATTTATGCAAGCAAGATATTGCTTTGAAAACAAGCCATTTCTTTTTAAAATGACATTTTGACTAAACACAGAGCCATAAGGAAGCCTTCAATACAAAAGGTGATATAATCTTCCTAAGACTGTAGAAGCAAGACTGACAGAAGTAGAAAATCCATAAATCCTGTGCTTTTTAAACCTTGCTCTATAAACTATAATCATATTAGTATAGCACTGAATCACTGAATTAAGGAAGGCATTTCTTTTCTCTCTCTCTGAATAATATAAATATTTTACGTAATATCTCTCTGATTTGTCTTTTCTAGAAGAGGGTCTTTGATACTGACATGAAGCCCTTAGATTCAGCTATTTTCTCCATTTGGTCTCTAAATTACATTCATACATATGTAGAAAGTCATGCTTCTATCTATACAAGTATTTATTATTTATGTTTCTATGCATGTGCTTATATCTTGGTTTATTGCATAAAGACTTTAGGTGCTAACAGTAAATACATGTAATAAATTTGCAAAGCAAACACACACAACAAAACAATAGGACAGGGAAAATCTAAATTAGCATAGGAGATGTAAATGGGCTAGGGAAAAGAGTCAGAGAGAATATATTATGCCTAAGAAAGTTGTAAATTTCTATTTAGTTCCCAGAGCTGAGCAACGCACTTAGTTCTGAACTTTACCACTGACAAAGTAACAACAAAAACAGACCATTAAATTGTTTTCATTATATATGAATGTCACAAAAAAGGCATAGAAAATCCTTAGGAGAATCACAGCTTCTATTTAACAGTTAGCTCCTATTCTCTCACAGGTCTTTGTATTGGGGACACTAGTGACTGTAGAGGACAATGTCCTGGCCAGGTGTGGTGGTTCACACCTATAATCCCAGCATTTTGAGAGGGCATGGCGGGAGGATCAGTTGAGTCTAGAAGTTTAAGAACAGCCTGGCAACATAAGGAGACCTCGTCTTGACAAAAAATAAAAATAAATAAAAAAAGGACAATGTCCTCGGGAACATCACCACAACAAATACACATCTAGTAGCGTGTTCTGAGGAAAGGAAAGAGCATTATCTCTCATTTCAATCCAGGAGAAACAGTTCTTCACACGTTCATGGGGAAGAGTTCTGATGGGCAGCTTGATGTAAGGATAAAACACACTATGCCTGTATGTAAATATATGGACTGCATGCACATATATGTAGATAATTCTAGTTTTGAAAGTGATCTTACAGAAAACATTAGTGACGACCTATTGAGCAGTTACTCTGGACCAGGCATTTTATTTACATACATCATTCCATTTATTTGTCCTAAGACTTTAAAATAATTATCTTTACTTTTCTCTTCTGTATTTTATAAAATGAGGACACAGAACTGAGAATTTAATATACCTGTCAGATGTGTATAAATATGTATATATATATGTATGAAAACATTAAAAGAAAAAGTAAAAAAATCCACCATTGAACTGAAAGATTTTAACACATTTCTCTCAATAAATGATAGATCAAACAGACACAAATCAGTACAAATAAAGAAAATTTGAATGGAACAATCAAATTGCTCAGTCTACTGCAAATTTCCCAAACCTCTCTGATGGCCTAATACCAGACCTACTGAGTGAGACTCTCCAGGAAAGAGACCCAGAAAGCTGTATTCCTCAGGTGATTATCATAGAGGAGGTTTAGTAAACACTAATCTAATGAAAGCATAAAAAACTCTGGACCCAGTTCAAGTTACAAGGAACATTTACCAAAACTTCGAAACATTTACCAAAACATAACAATGCTTTAGGCCATATAGCAAGTCAGAGTAAACTCCAAAGGGTTCATTTTGCACAGAATTCCATCTCTGACCCAAACTAGACTAAGTTAGGAAATAAATTTAAATTTTACATTCATGCATACATGTGCAGGACAAAAAATGGAAATTAAAAAAATATATATTTTACTAACTCCTGGTTTAAGAAAACATTAAAAAGGGAAAATTTAACAATGAAGAAAATACTGTAACTTAAAAGTTTAGAGAGGTACTTCTCTCTTTTCTTCTTTATTAGTCTTGCTAGTGGTCTATCAATTTTGTTGATCTTTTCAAAAAACCAGCCCCTGGATTCATTGATTTTTTGAAGGGTTTTTTGTGTCTCTATCTCCCTTAAGTTCTTGTCTGATCTTAGTTATTTCTTGCCTTCTGCTAGCTTTTGAATGTGTTTGCTCTTGCTTCTCTAGTTCTCTTAATTGTGATGTTAGGATGTCAATTTTAGATCTTTCCTGCTTTCTCCTGTGGGCATTTAGTGCTATAAATTTCCCTCTACACACTGCTTTAAATGTGTCCCAGAGATTCTGGTACATTGTGTCTTTGTTCTCATTGGTTTCAAAGAACATCTTTATTTCTGCCTTCATTTCATTATGTACCCACTAGTCATTCAGGAGCAGGTGGTTCAGTTTCCATGTAGTTGAGCGGTTTTGAGTGTGTTTCTTAATCCTGAGTTCTAGTTTGATTGCACTGTGGTCTGAGAGACAGTTTGTTATAATTTTTGTTCTTTTACGTTTGCTGAGGAGTGCTTTACTTCCAACTATGTGGTTAGTTTTGGAAAAAGTGCGACGTGGTGCTGAGAAGAATGTACATTCTGTTGATTTGGGGTGGAGAGTTCTGTAGATGTCTATTAGGTCCGCTTGGTGCAGAGCTGAGTTCAATTCCTGGATTGTTAAGAAAAGAGAGAAGAATCAAATAGACGCAATAAAAAATGATAAAGGGGATATCACCACCGAACCCACAGAAATACAAACTACCGTCAGAGAATACTATAAACACCTCTAGGCAAATAAACTAGAAAATCTAGAAGAAATGGATAAATTCCTCGACACACACACCCTCCCAAGACTAAACAAGGAAGAAGTTGAATCTCTGAATAGACCAATAACAGGCTCTGAAATTTAGGCAATAATCAATAGCTTACCAACCAAAAAAAGTCCAGGACCAGACGGATTCACAGCCGAATTCTATCAGAGGTACAAGGAGGAGCTGGTACCATTCCTTCTGAAACTATTCCAATCAATAGAAAAAGAGGGAATCCTCCCTAACTCATTTTATGAGGCCAGCAACATCCTGATACCAAAGCCTGGCAGAGACACAACAAAAAAAGAGAATTTTAGACCAATATCCCCAATGAACATTGATGCAAGTATCCTCAACAAAATACTGGCAAACTGAATCCAGCAGCACATCAAAAAGCTTATCCACCATGATCAAGTGGGCTTCATCCCTGGGATGCAAGGCTGGTTCAACATATGCAAATCAATAAACGTAATCCAGCATATAAACAGAACCAAAGACAAAAACCACATGGTTATCTCAACAGATGCAGAAAAGGTCTTTGACAAAATTCAACAGCCCTTCATGCTAAAAACTCTCAATAAATTAGGCATTGATGGGACATATCTCAAAAGAATAAGATCTATCTATGACAAACCCACAGCCAATATCATACCGAATGGGCAAAAACTGGAAGCATTCCCTTTGAAAACTGGCACAAGACAGGGATGCCCTCTCTCACCACTCCTATTCAACATAGTGCTGGAAGTTCTGGCCAGGGCAATCAGGCAGGAGAAAGAAATAAAGGGTATTCAATTAGGAAAAGAGGAAGTCAAATTGTCCCTGTTTGCAGATGACATGATTGTATATTTAGAAAACCTCATCGTCTCGGACCAAAATCTCCTTAAGCTGATAAGCAACTTCAGCAAAGTCTCAGGATACAAAATCAATGTGCAAAAGTCACAAGCATTCTTATACACCAATAACAGACAGAGAGTCAAATCATGAGTGAACTCCCATTCACAATTGCCTCAAAGAGAATAAAATACCTAGGAATCCACCTTACAAGGGACATAAAGGACCTCTTCAAGGAGAACTACAAACCACTGCTCAATGAAATAAAAGAGGATACAAACAGATGGAAGAACATTCCATGCTCATGGGTAGGAAGAATCAATATCGTGAAAATGGCCATACTACCCAAGGTAATTTACAGATTCAATGCCATCCCCATCAAGCTACCAATGACTTTCTTCACAGAATTGGAAAAAACTACTTTAAAGTTCATATGGAACCAAAAAAGAGCCCTCATCGCCAAGTCAATCCTAAGCCAAAAGAACAAAGCTGGAGGCATCATGCTACCTGACTTCAAACTATACTACAAGGCTACAGTAACCAAAACAGCATGGTACTAGTACCAAAACAGAGATATAGATCAATGGAACAGAACAGAGCCCTCAGAAATAATGCCGCATATCTACAACTATCTGATCTTTGACAAACCTGAGAAAAACAAGCAATGGGGAAAGGATTCCCTATTTAATAAATGGCGCTGGGAAAACTGGCTAGCCATATGTAGAAAGCTGAAACTGGATCCCTTCCTTACACCTTATACAAAAATTAATTCAAGATGGATTAAAGACTTAAATGTTGGACCTAAAACCATAAAAACCCTAGAAGAAAACCTAGGCATTACCATTCAGGACACAGGCATGGGCAAGGACTTCATGTCTAAAACACCAAAAACAATGGCAACAAAAGTCAAAATTGACAAATGGGATCTAATTAAACTAAAGAGCTTCTGCACAGCAAAAGAAACTACTGTCAGAGTGAATAGGCAACCTACAGAATGGGAGAAAATTTTTGCAATCTACTCATCTGACAAAGGGCTAATATCCAGAATCTACAATGAACTCAAACAAATTTACAAGAAAAAAACTAAAAACCCCATCAAAAAGTGGGTGAAAGATATGAACAGACACTTCTCAAAAGAAGACATTTATGGAGCCAAAAGACACATGAAAAAATGCTCATCATCACTGGCCATCAGAGAAATGCCAATCAAAACCACAATGAGATACCATCTCACACCAGTTAGAATGGCCATCATTAAAAAGTCAGGAAACAACAGGTGCTGGAGAGGATGTGGAGAAATAGGAACACTTTTACATTGTTGGTGGGACTGTAAACTAGTTCAACCATTGTGGAAGTCGTTGTGGTGATTCCTCGGGGATCTAGAACTAGAAATACCATTTGACCCAGCCATCCCATTACTGGGTATATACCCAAAGGATTATAAATCATGCTGCTATAAAGACACATGCACACATATGTTTATTGCGGCACTATTCACAATAGCAAAGACTTGGAACCAACCCAAATGTCCAACAATGATGGACTGAATTAAGAAAATGTGGCACATATACACCATGGAATACTATGCAGCCATAAAAAATGATGAGTTCATGTCTTTTGTAAGGACATGGATGAAGCTGGAAACCATCATTCTCAGCAAACTATCGCAAGGACAAAAAACCAAACACCGCATATTCTCACTCATAGGTGGGAATTGAACAATAAGAACACATGGACACAGGAAGGGGAACATCACACATTGGGGCCTGTTGTGGGGTTGGGGGAGGGGGCAGGGATAGCATTAGGAGATATACCTAATGCTAAATGATGAGTTAATGGGTGCAGCACACCAACATGGCACATGTATACATACATAACAAACCTGCACAATGTGCACATGTACCCTAGAACTTAAAGTATAATAATAAAATAAAATAAAAACTTAGAGAGGTAGGTCAGTGGTATGTATGAGGACTTTTATGATTTAAATGCTTTATCATAAAAGAAGAAAGTGAAAATTAATAAGCTTGTTTTTGAAGAGATAAAAAAACAGACAACTCTCTGGGAAGTTTAATCAAGAAAACAAGAGATAAGTTTCACAGGAATCCTTAAAACAATGAAAAATTACAGATACCACATAGATAAAAGAAAAAAAACATGCTCTGATGCCAAAAATTTTGAAAACTTTCAAGAAATGGATATTTTCATAGGGTAACAAAATTTATCAAAATTGACTCAAGATGAAATAGAAAATGTATCTTTGTAACTATCAAAGTCATTAAATAAGTATTTTTAAAAATGTTTCCAGAAGGAAGATATCATGCATATGTGTTTTTAGAGATAAATTCTTCCAGACATTTGAGGGACATAATTCTAAATTTGGCATAGAAGAAGTGAGAACATTGTACAACTCATCTTATGAAGCTAAATGACTTTGATGACCAAGTCAGAAACAGGCACGATATGAAAAGGCAGTTAGGTGTCAGTCTTACGTATGAATATTGATACACTGACTTTTTGACAACCAAGTTACGTTTACTTATTTTATTTTCTTAATAGTATAATTAGTTTATTAATGATATAATGTATTTTATTAGTGGTACAATATAATTCAAGTTATTGTTGTTAAAAGCATAGAATTGTTATATTTTTCTGGTGAATTAAAACTTTGAAGGCTGGGCGCGGTGGCTCACGCCTGTAATCCCAGCACTTTGGGAGGCCGAGGTGGGTGGATCACGAGGTCAGGAGATCGAGACCATCCTGGCTAACGTGGTGAAACCCCGTCTCTACTAAAAATACAAAAAATTAGCTGGGCGTGGTGGCGGGCGCCTGTAGTCCCAGCTACTCGGGAGGCTGAGGCAGGAGAATGGTGTGAACCCGGGAGGCGGAGCTTGCAGTGAGCCGAGATCGCGCCACTGGACTCCAGCCTGGGCGACAGAGTGAGACTCCATCTCAAAAAAACAAACAAACAAACAAACAAAAACTTTGATCATATTGTAGTAGACATCTTTATTTCTAATAATGCTTTTTGTCTTAAATTATATTTCTGTATTATAAATTAATGGCATCAATTTTCTTTTAATGAGCACTTTTCAGATATATCTTTCTTCCATTCTTTCCAACTTTTCTGTGCCTTTTTGTTTTACATATTACTCTTATATGCAGCATCAGTTTTTTCCCTCTACTGGTTTGGATGTTCCTCGTGCTCTATTTGTTCTTAGTCAAACCCTTGAAATTTTACTGTGCTTACCTCACAAGACTTAAGTTAATAATTACATTTATCCTCCTCTTGAATAGCTCCAGGACCTATGATATTTAACGCTATCCACCACATACACTACCTTTTAGGTTTCATGCTATTTTGTTCATTATTTTATAGTTCTTTGCAATGCTTAATTGTTTTATTCTCCAAATCAATAGTTATTATTGCTGTGTTCAATGTTTATTTAGATTTATTCTCATCCTCAATGCTTTCTTGATTCACTAATTCTTTTTGCAACTCAGATCTTTTTCTGGGAAAAAAATATATCTTTCTAAAATTCATCCTTTAGATTTTCTTTTACTGAGAATCTGTTGGTACTAAACTCAGTTTTTGTTCATCTGAAAATTTCTTTTTTTACTCTCCTTTTTGAGTGTTTGTTTTGAGTATACAAATGTAAATTGACAGTTATTTTCTCTCAGCAGATTGGTGCTACTAATTCCCCTGTTTTCTGCCTTTCATTTTTGCTCTTGAGAAAGCAACCATTAGACTAAATATAGTTTATTTTTAGCTAGCCTATCTTTTCTCTCTGACTGCTTTTAGGATCTTTTATTTTCTCTTTGGATTTCACTGCAGTGTTTTAATATTGAATTTAAAAAATTTATTCTGTTTTGAATTTGTTAGGTTTACTCAATCTAAAGATAGATAGATGTATTTTGAATTCTGGAAAGGGCTCAGTAATTATCTTTTAAAATAACATCTCTTCCCCTTTCTTTTAATTCTCTCCTTCTGGATCTCCAATGGGACATATTTTAGGCATTTATTCTCTGTGTCTCAAGTTCTCCTTCATAGCTTTTATCTCTTTTTCTGTCTGTGCTGCATTCTGGAAAAATTTTTGGAATCTATTTTCCAATTTGTAATTCACATTTTCTTTCTCCCTTCCTCCCTTCCTTCCTTCCTTCTTTCCTTCCTTCCTCCCTCCTTCCCTCCCTTCTCTCTTTCTCTCTTTCTTCTTTCTGCCAAGGTCTCTCTCTCTCACCCGGGCTGGCATGCAATTGTTCAATCTCGGCTCTCTGCAACCTCTGCCTCCCAGGTTCAAGTGGTTCTCCTGCCTCAGCCTCCTAAGTAGCTGGATTACACGTGTGCACCATCACATGAGGCTAATTTTTGTATTTTTGGTAGAGATGGGGTTTTACCATGTTGGCCGGGCTGGTGTCGAAGTCCTGACCTCACGTGATTCGCCTGCGTCGGCCTCCGAAAGTGCTGGGATTACAGGCGTGAGCCACTGAGCGCCTGGCCGTTTTTCATTTTCTACTAAGTCTGATTTGCTGCTTAATTGTCCAAGTTTTAAAATTTCAATGATTTTATTTTTCATTTCAAAAAGTTCTATTTGACTTTTTTTTTAAAACGGCTGTTTCCTAAAAAAAATCTTTTGCTTATTACTCATGGTTTAAATTCTCTGTTATATGTCTTAAGCATATTAAACATGCGTATTTTATGTGCTTTGTGTATTAGCTTCCATAAATGTCTAGTTCTGATGTTTGTTCTTTATTTTTTTTTCCTGATTCTTAGTATGGTGCTATTACCTGGTATGGTTTGGAATTTTTTAATTATGATTTTAATTCATTGTAGTTTACATATGGGAATATTTTGAGGTCTGAATCTAGGAGGCATTCTCCCAGAAAGGATTTGCCTTTATATCTACTGGGCACGTGGAGGCCCTGCAAACTCTGGTATACTTTGTTACAACTAATGACTTCAGACTGTAGAAGACACATACTGCAATATCAGGCCCCAAGCGCTCTACGTTCTGGCCCTTAGCTATGAATTCTCAAGGGAGATGTTTTCCCTTTCTCCAAAGCCAAGGCAGACAAGTTGCCAAGGCAGACAAGTTTCAAAGGGCTGATTTTGTTTGTTGTTTCTGCTTCCTAACTCACCCTTTCCTGGAGGACAGAGTCCTTCCTGAGTCTCTGCTATAAAGGGTAGACCTCCACCATGAACCCCCTGGCCTCTGGGCCCTGTGCCTAACTACTAATCCCAAGAGGCAGCCGTCCTCCTCCCGAGGGCTGCGTGGACTCAGTGCTCCCTTACTTCCCTTGTATGCCTTTGCTTCACATTCCTGCCTCAGAGGTGTTTTCTTACTTTCTTGGAAATTCACACATGACTTTTAAAGGATGTTTAGAAAATATTTTACACAGCATTTCAGTGTTTTGTACTGGCAGGTTTTCAAGATCTCTAATCCATCCTACTGTTGAAAATAGAAGCCCAGGTGCATTTTCTTTTTAAAAAATTTATCTTTTTTTTTTTTTTTTTGTGGCATGGTGTCTCACACCTCTATTCCCAGCACTTTGGGAGGTTGAGGCAGGTGGATCACCTGAGATCAGGAGTTCAAGACCAGCCTGGCCAACATGGTGAAACCCCGTCTCTACTAAAATTATAAAAAATTTGCCAGGTGTGGTGGCGGGCACCTGTAATCCCAGCTATTCGGGAGGCTGAGGCAGGAGAATCACTCGAACCCGGACCCGGGAGGTGGAGGTTGCAGTGAGCTGAGATCGCATAATTGCACCCTGGCCTGGGCAACATGAGCAAATCTCTGTCTCAAAAGAAAATTATTTTTTAAAATGTTTAGACTTCAGGTTTCATTTTAAATTCAGGGGTAGGTACATGTGCAGGTTTGCTGCCTGGGTATATTGTGTGATGCTGAGGTTTGGGGTATGAATGACCCTATTGGGAGTGGTACCCAATAAGTCATCTCTCCACTTTTGCCCCTCCCTCTCTCCCCACTCTAGTAGTCCCCAGTGTCTGTCATTCTCATCTTGATGTCCATGTGTCAGGTACATTTTCTTAATGGTACCTAATGGGGAAGTTTTCAACTCTGGGCTTGACAAATATAGGAAGATTGATTAACTATAAAGTGTTTTCTAAATGTTTAGCTTAAATATAAGCATATGTACAAACAATTACAAAATGTACAGATAAAGCTACAAAATAATCAATCCCACAGGGAACTCTTAGCCGGAAGTGGCTGAAAGATTCTTTAGTCGTCATCCTGATCCTATAGTCCCCATTGAGCTTTCTCTTTTAATAATGCTGGTCGATACAAGTGGACTCGATTTATTAAAAGATATTTCAGTTGCTGAGAACTGGCAGTCTTTATGTCTGTACAGGATCTGATTTTGGTCTCCATTGATTGTCGGCCAAAGTTCTGGCTGTTCTGCTGCTCTTGTTTCTTCACATATTGTGCATGTGCTCAAAGAGTATAAACTTGCAGCTGCCTCACCCTAATGATTCCATTTACTCAAAATACTCTCCATGTATTGTTATAATGAAAAGAATTATGATAGTATTTTTGGGTTTTGTTGGAGGAGAAACAAGGCCATGATCTGATCCTGGGGCAATGTAGTAAGGATGTTGTAGGTAAGTTTTGGGTTAAAATCCCAGAGGTTTTTTCTCCATGTACACTTCTGTTTCTGTCTTAAAAACAGTTAAATATCACGACAGGTTTAGTTGCTATGATTGGAAGACTGCTGAGAGTCCATGTGCCAGATAGAAATCCAGGTTCTATTACTACAGAGAAGGGGAGAATGGATATTGGGAGAACTCAGTATGTGTGGAGGATAGTGGTCTGAGGCTGTGCTTGGCATGTAGGTCTTGGACCGACCATGAAGAATCCAAAGCTAAATATGTTAGCCTTTATCTGATAGGTGAAAGGAAACCACAGAGGTGTTTAAGCAATGGAACAGAATATTCATATCATGTGAAGAAAATAAAGTTCAAACACATTTCAGAGAAGCCAGACATAGAAGCAATACCAAGAACAATTTGATATTTTCAGAATTATGTTCAAAATGTTTCATAATCACACATTCATCTTTATATGATGTATAAAATAAATCATCTCTGCATCAAAATAGGCCCACTTTTAATATAAATTTATATTAATTACTGAAACTTTCATTCCAGAAAATGTGTATATTTTTAGAGCATTTAGTGTATGAGACAAAAAGGCCTTTGTGACATATTACCCTCTATTTTCTGTCTGTTGGTGTCTCCTAAAAGGAATTTCCTGGCATTTACCACAGAATGATAGCTTAAATTCAATTTAATACTCATCTTTGTCCTTAATATTCCCTTGGGTCATTTCTCAAATGAGAGATTTAGTTAACTGAGTTGACACGAGAAATTAGGAGTAATTTTATATGCACTTTCCTCTTTGTGAAATAGGCAAATTGTTATTCATTAGCTTACCAATTCCCCAGAAGGACATTTTGACCTAAGTACAAAGTATTGTTATTGAAAACTTTGAAGGACAGTCAAAATTGTGAGTTTCTCATAAAAAACAATTTTTGGCATTTTTACACAGACTATGTGTAAAATGATTTAAAAAGACTTTACTACTGATGTTTTGATAAAGTGCCACTTTGCTTATTTAATGATAAAAAGATCAAGATGTAGGTTGGATGTATATAACATTCAACATGACTGAGTTAACTATTTTTCTGTTTGTTTTTATGTTTAATAAATACAGGCAATTAGTGACATGGTGCTACCACAGCCTTGATAGTTTTTGCCATTGCTTAACTAAAATAATAAAATCAAATTACATCGCTCAATTTCCATGAGGACCAAAGTGGCTGGGCACAATTCCATCATTTGCTGGAAAGGAAATAATAACTGGGTCATGTCCTATAGTAAAAATTGGCACAACTTTGTAAAGAAGAATTCATACCCAATCAAATTTATTTCTTGCTATTTCTCAGTGATGAGCCATTGAGCCTGAAAGTAATTTAATTCCAGTTTCTATTATATTCAAACCAATCAGTTAGAAGATAGGATCTAGCCAAGTGTTTCTTAAACTGTAAGGCTGTGAGCTCTTGGCATTCTTCTCTTATTTAACATCTGATTTCTTTTTCTTTCCACTCTATTTCCATGTTAGCACATTATTCTTTATCCTTTGTTTACAAGCATCATGCCCTTGCCCTCTGCCCTCTCACAAACAGAATCTAGTTTTTGAAAGAAAAAAATGTAATTTAGGTTGACTACCTGTTAGGAAATAAGATAAAAATGCATTGCATTTATTAACAAAATGAAAATCTGAAAGGTTTTGGTATTATTGTTAAGTGATATGAAGCGTTGTACTGAGAATATCAGAACCATTTAAGGATTTTAAATGTTTAAAAATCTGAATAAAGTACATGTAAATCTAACTAAAGGATTTAAACTAAAGCTGAAAAATTCCTCAAAGAGGTCATGAGTAGAGGCTGTCTGAGGGTAAAATGACTTTTTTCACATCAGTGAAAGGATGAAGAATTTGGCCCACTAGGAATTCATGCAGCTTCTAACTGGATGGTCTCTGCTATCTGGCAATCCCTTCAGGCCTCTTTTGTAGACTGCTTGTCCACTCTAGCCATAAGAGCTATTCCAGATTTTCTCTGGTCTCAAACCTGAATCCCACCTACTTACCCAGATTTTAATAATTGGAATTTCCTCTTACTTTTCTGACCAGATGAAAGCTGTAGGTTCTGAAGTCTTTCACTCCTGCATCATCTGACTTCACCTGTCAACCCCTTTCTACCCTCATGAAGGGTCATGTGATCCCAGCTCAGCTCAACCTGAGGCTCAGAGCTAGATCCGGATCCCTGTCAAAGGAAGTAGCGTAAACTGCTCAACAGGATAAATGTGCTGTTAATCCTCCTCTGATATTATGGCTAGTTTTAATAATTGAGCTTCTGCTTTGTTATTTTGACTTACAGTGGACACTGCCTTACTCAGCAATTCACTTCTCCCTACCAGTCTCAATTACTAAGGTTGTGTCTAAATCATCATCCTATTGCTAGAACCTTGTCATTTGCTTCTAGATGCCCTGATGCTGCAGAGTATCTTGCCATTTAACACCTGTCCCCAGACTTTTCAGGAGTTCTTTGTATACTTGAACTCCAGTCGCCTTCCCTATGTTGCCCTGATAGTGGCCATGTACTGGACAATCTTGTCATCATAAGTTGGGTACCATGCCCTACTGTCCTGTGTAGACTTCCTCCCTCTATCTGTACCCGGCTCTGTTGCACAGTCCTTCCCTACCCCAGTCATCATGTTCAGTCTCCAATCTCTTCAACAGGCCAAATCTCATCAAGGTGATAAGCTCTGTTCTGAAAGCTTAGATGCTATAAGCTCATTCCCGTCCCCTGCCCCCACTTTTCATTATGTATAGAAGAAAAAGTGATTTCACATCATTCCAAGGCCAGCTCCTAGAATACTTGACCAGTGCCCTTAATCCCCTCCCATCCTATGTCTTTTCGTTTATCTAGGGTTTTTTGGTCTGTTATTCGCTTTCTCATTCTTACTTTTTCTGTGGGACCTTTCGACTCTGCCTTCAAACATGCACTTGTTTTCCTAGGCTTGAGATAAAAGAACAACATCTCTTGATCTTGCTGCTAGTGCTTGACTATTGTTCTGTTTTCTCCTTCCTAAGCTTAATAAACTTTTAGAATAAATGACCTACAGGGGCTGTCTATCATTTCTTACCATGTATTCTGCTCTTTACATCTTAGATTGTGGCCTGCTCCTCTTTCCTACCCAAACTGCTGAAATATTCATCTGAATCAATCAATTTGGTGACTCTTTTTCAGTTTTCATTATTCCTAATTTATCTCTGCAATAATACCAATAGCCACCACTTATTGAGTAGCTGCTGTGTGCCAAAAAAAGTGTTCAAGCTAAATAAAAATTTACAGACTATTTTTCCCCAATAGTGTTAACTTTAACCATCTTAGAAATAAGTGGTTCTTTTAAATGGGGAATTCTCTTTGCTTCTGCCCTGTTCTTTCTCCTCCCCACCTTATGTTGCTCTGTCCACTGAGAATCAACTTCTGTGGCACTTGCGGAAACCTTCCTGCTCAACATCTGGTCATCACTTGGAAGTGTAACTTTTTCTAATGACTTTTGCCTAACAGTTAAAGGCACCATTATAAACCACAACACATGATATGAGTGGAACTTTGTATGCCCTAATTACATGGGCCCTGTCATGTGTGTCTGAAGTCTTACATTTGATTGGCTCTCTCCTCTCCAATGTCAAATGGAAATGTAATCAACCAGAAGTTTTTCTTTTCAGGGTTTCATGTATTATTGATGCTTCATGAAAACAGAGTAAAAAATAATCTTATCATTGACAAAGAAACACTTATATCGAACTGCTTACATCTCTGCGGAATTTTATATTTCGTTTGCTTTTGAAAGCCAGTAGTATTACTACCATCCCTCCATCTCTCCCCCTCACACATCCACACACACAAACTTAGAGAAAGGAAACATTCAAAACACGATCTCTGTATAGAAGTGGTCAGCTTTTAAAGAGCTAAAGATATATTTTCAAATTTAAGTAACTGTATAAATTAAACCTAACACATACCGATACTTCCTTTGTGCAAGCAAGGATTTCTTTCAAAGTATTTGTGCTTTATCTATGCATGACTGCATTTGTTTGTTTTTTCCTCTTATGATTTTAAAGTATGTCTCTGTAATGCCCATATGAAAATAGAAAAAAAGTATTGATTCTACCTCTAATCCCCAGAGAAATGAGAAATGAAGTAAACAAATAAGTAGTTATTAATTAAGAGATTATTACCTATGCTAGAAACTCTGTATGTCAGTTGTAGGCCCTTCATGTTGAGATTCATTCCCCAATCCTTTTCTTCTCACCTCTGTCATACAGATGGGAATATTTGCTAGGTTCCTGTCTCTACTGGATTATGGATGGATCTGGCCAATGGGAGGCACTCGCAGGAGGCTAGAGGACAGAAGGAAGGAAGAAGCCAGAGTATTTCTCTTCTCTACCCATTCTGCTTTGAATGCAGGTGGACAGAGGTCACTTTCTGTATTAGTCAGCGTTCTCTAGAGGGACAGAACTAATAGGACAGATGTATATATAAACGGGAGTTTATTAAAGAGTATTGACTCACTGGATCCTAAGGTGAGGTCCCACAATAGGCCATCTGCAAGCTGAGGAGCAAGGAAGCCAGTCCAAGTCCCAAAACCTCAAAAGTAGGGAAGCCAACTGTGCAGCCTTTGGTCTGTAGTTGAAGGTCCAAGTTACCCAAAGCTGAAGGACTTGGAGTCTGATGTTCAAGAAGCATCCAGTACTGGAGAAAAATGGAGGCCAGAAGACTGAGCCAGTCCAGTCTTCCCACGTTCCTCTGCCTGCTTTCATCCCAGCCATGCTGGCAGCTGATTAGATTGTGCCCACCCAGATTGAGGGTGGGTCTGCCTCTCCCAGTCCACTTACTCAAATGTTATTCTCTTTGGAAACACCCTCACAGACACACGCAGGATCAATACTTTGCATCCTTCAATCCAACCAAGTTGACACTTAATATTAACCATTCCACTTTCCTTTCATGGCTCCAGTTTCCACCATACAGGCCACTATAGTCCCAGGGTCCTCTGGGTGTCCTCTCCCATGGGGCTTTGGTAACACTATGGCTTCCCTCTGTCCCTTTAGAGGAGAGAGTGGCTTCCTGAAAGTTGCTTCCTGGGTTGCCTTGCTGGTCCTTCTAGGTCTTATCCCCTGTGGAACAAGTTCCCTAGATTTCATTTCATCTGTTTTTGATATTCAAAATGGTTTCTGCTTCATGGCTGGATCGTAACAGACACATCCTACCTATTCAGAAAAACCCAGATAATGCCGTATGCTTTTAGGAATAGAGGAAAAATAATCTATGTACCACTTTTTTAAAATGCCATCATTTGCTTGTTTAATCTATTGAATTTGAAATTAAAATTACCTCAAAACTTTTCTGTTTTTTCATCTATTGTTTAATGTTTCTGATATTGCTCTCTCTTAACAGTATGACCACACATTAAAATTTTACACCAGACGTTTTCATTACTCTGCAATAAAAACTCTTGGCATTGTATTTTTCATACATTTTAAGCTATTGTCATGGCCATTTCATCTTTGGGCCAAGCTTCTCTTGCTCATTTTGTTAATGAGTCATCTTCTTGTAAGCCAATCTCAAAGAAAAATGGCTTTTTGGACTACGTTAGGCTTTTTTAACTCATTCAAACCAGGGCACACTTTTGACTTAATAAATGAACCATTACTATTAGGAGATCAGCAAAATCTATTTGACGCCTACCTTCTATAGCTCTGTAATACATATTATGGGAACAGAAACATGAAGGAGCTCACACGCCCTACCTGGTAGAGAGGGAGGGGTGGACCATTTGGTTTTCAAGGGATGAAGGTACAGAATGATATGACTAATAACCCTAGAAGAAAAGGCAGTCACATAGAGGAATTTAGGTTTAAATTTTGTATAAGCACATTATAACCTGAGATGAGTCACGTGAATGGACTGATACTACAAACAGATGAGACTGACTAAGAACCACTTCATGAAAGAAGTGAGCTTTAAGCAGAAGAAAGAGACCAAGCAGCTTTAGTGGGGAAGGTGGGGTAAAATGATATTTCTAGGTAGGCAAAAAGCACACACAGAGGCTTAAAGTTCCAGAAAATAAAGAGCAAATGGATTTACCAGGCAGGAGGACACAAGAGCAGGTCAATTGTGAAGCAGAGAGGGAAGAGAAGTAGAAACAGCAGCCTAGTGCAGAGTCCTGAATGAGTTAGGAAGAGATTTGATGCGGAAGACGAAGAGAGGATTCTGAGAGTGGGAATAAATCGCTTTCTTTTAACCTTATCTCTTTTGTGCTTTGAGACTAGAAAACCTTCTTAATGTGTTAGGGGATTTTGGGAAAAAATGTCCCTAATATGTGAGAATAAAATAGAAACTTGTATATAGAAGCCTGTGTATACTGAGGATGCTCAGCTCCTTTGATGACTTGTTTGATTTGTATGAGTTCAAATGGCCCAAAAGGGCTGAAAGCCAGGTCTCCAGACCTGAGACTGATGTTTTTCTGACCATGTCATTCTTTTTTACAAAGCGTTACTTGTCACTACTGGGAGACAGAATATTGGACTGAATAGATAACTACTCTGATCTACAATGGCATATTTTTTGGTTTATTTCTTTTTGATGAAGTCTTTCACTTTTAAAAAAAATTTCCTCAAGATCCTCCACACTAATATTAGTCTCAGACTCTCTGATTTACCTTCACTCTTCCACTCCTTGCTGCTGACAGAATGCTCAGATTTGATCGAGAGGTTACATTGCTTAAAACCTACCAATGCACTCTCCACATGCAGAGAGGTCCATGCTCTTGGTATGGCATGTGTGTAGGGTTGCCAGGTTGGCAAATAAAAAATACAGGATATCCAGTTAATTTGAATTTTAAACATTGGATTTTTAAATGTATAAGTATGTCCTGTGAAATATTTAGGACATACTTATGCTAAAAAAGTAATGTCTATCTGAAATTCAAAGTTAACTGGGCACCCTCTATTTTATCTGGCAACACTAGATAGAGAGTTCATCCCTTATCTTCCACCCTAGGCTCTTCTTGCACCATCCTCTCACCCCCGCTCCACCCCGGTGCCCAACATTCCAGCCATCTCCATCTGCCCCAGTTCCTGGGACCCTCCCGCATTTCGTATGTTAACTGCCACCAGCACTTTACTCACATTGTGCTCTCTGCCTGAACTGAAGTTCTTTTACTTAAATCTGGACCTTGAGGACTGTGGAACTCCAAATGGAGGACATCCAATAAGGTGTATTCTGCCATTTCTTCTGGAAGCCCCTGCTTCTGCCAGTGGGGCAAAGGGTTCTAGGTGAAGGGGTTGCGGCTATGCCGTTGGGGAGTAGGAATCAATGTTTCAGGCCTGGTCTTTTCAGTCTGAAGGTGCTCTCCCTGTTTCAAAATAACAGAGTCTCACTTGCTCCTGAAATAACCTTCCTTACAGCTTTATGAGTATAGCCTTGACTCGGGGCCCCCAACTCAAGGCTCACTGTCCTTCCCCAGGCTGCACAGCTCCCTTTCTGGACTGGCCATCGCCACTGTGAACCCTGCCAGGTTCATGTGGATCATCAGAGAAGCTCCTGCCTTGTGTTGACTGGGGTTCTGCTTCTACTCACACTAGAGCTCTCCAGCAAAGCAGCCTTCCCAAATTATACCTCAAATGGTGTGGATGCTTTTGTTAAACTGGTTTCCCTCATTTTAAAATAATGTCTATGTTGTAACATCGGGAAGTGTGACACTTGGATAAACAACTTTTGATCTAAAAGTCTCTGTACGTATGAAATTGAAATAGGGCACATCAATTAAACTCTCAATCAACAATTAAGCATATTTTCATGTTATGAGGACTAAGAATAATGGGTTTGATCAAGCTGCTATTTGTGAGAATATGCTGACCCTGCATCTAAGAAATTCCGCTCCTGTGGGAAGAGCTTATTCCTGATATCAAATGTAATGTTTCTCTATGACAATCAGAGTGTGGGTTTCTAGCAGGATTTCCCACCAGCTGAATAAACAAATGTTACAAAGTGTTTACCAGTGTATCACTAGAAGTTTCTGGAAATTGCATTTAAAAGATCTGTCTGTGTACTTAGATTCTTCCTTCCTTAGGCAGAGAACCACACAGACAGTCCCAGGCTAATCTGCAAAGCGCACTGCAGTTGCACTAAATCCTCCCAGCAAAACATCATAAAACCCTTCCTGTTTGACTTTACACAGAATTTAAACATCAAAATAATTACCAGGAGGCTAAGGAAGCCGTGTCACAGCTCAGGTCAAGCTGTTCTCTCCCGAAGCAGAGGTACAGAGCAAAATGTGCACGGCGGCTGATTAGGGCAAGTGGGCCAGGCTTAGGGATGGGAGAAAAGGTAGGACACTGTAATGGGAGGTCAATTATCTCATGCCATTTTTAGGTACCAGCAATGAGTAACTTTATAAAGAACTACTTTATGTTCTTTAGAAGTCCTTCAGAGCTAACGTGATGCAATATAGCTGTTACTCATTCACTTCCTTAAACTTTAAGCTTTTTGAGGTTTACAAATTAAATCATAATAATATAAAACAATTACGTCCAGTAACAGCCACATCTGACTGATTGGCACTGCTGTTATATAAAACTCCTTAGAGAACTCTCGGTTTGATGTTAAAATAAAAAAAGAAAAAAGCCTCGTTTTTCAAAAAGGAGGACAACTGACTCTTCAAAATGAATTTTTCTTCCTTTTAGCCCTTCATGCATGCCTCATTCTGTGCATGAAAAAACTGAATATATTTCCTAGGGTCGGTCACACTCTTTTCCACAGTTTGCAAAAATTAAGGGATATTACTGGATTAAAAACAAGCAAACACTGTGCTCATTCTGTCAAACAGCCATGCTGTTCTGAGTATGATGTGCCATGCTCAGAAAATAGGCCGTGCTCATTTTTATTGATTTATTTCAAAACTTCTCTCAGTCAAAGCGACCCTGGAGGTTTAATAACATTTTTTGCTATAGACTGCAGCAGAGACATATTAGGCAGGACTGGTGAAATATAGCCATTAACATATAAATCCAATGCCTTATCAATAACACATTTTAAAGTTGGTGACAAGACCTAAAAATCATCATTTAATACCATTACATTCAGCAGCTTTTTCATTTGACATGATGCTTTAGTGATTTAGTGCCATGACTATAAAATGTCAGGAGGATTTATTGGCGTGAATCAGATCAATTCGTATTAGAAAATAGGAACAAAAACTAAAACATCCTTTTTGCGACCTACTATATTCTGTTCTAAGCAGAGAGGATTGAAGTAATATCTAATTAGAACCCTTAATATTAGCATTAGAATTATTTTTTCTTAAATTTCATTCTAAAGCATGCAGCAATTGTGTCTAGGAGTCATGGCAGAAAATGAAAGATATTTTATCCATGGGCAGCACATTTCCAGTTCCATCAAACTCAAGTAATAATTTTATCAATCATCATATAAAGAGTAGATTTCTAAGTGAATCTTGAATCTGTTTTAGAGGAATAAATGGGAGAGAAACACCAGGACATTGAATTATTTCAAATATAATGACAATTAATCCCTCCTGCCATATTGATGTTTGTTTCCATGGAAACATTGCTTATAAAAAATAGTTAATATTTTGTTTTGCTTGTGAAATCAAGTTTACACATTTCTTCCAGCACAATTACTATGATTAGTTATGAGAATTAGCATTGGACTTAATATCACTTCTAAGCAAGTGTGATAAATACTATGGTAGGGGTATGCTGAGAGCACAGAGGAGGATCATGTAGCTCAGACTATCCAGGAAGGCTTCTTGGAAGAGGTGATGCCTGAGTTGCCTTCAAGGACAAGAAGGAGTTAGGCGAAGAATGAAGGAAGGGATATCCAGGCGGAGGAAATAAAAGAGGAACAAGAAAATAGTAGAGAAAGAAGAATCAGATTCTGGATATTAGCGCTTTGTCAGATGAGCAGGTTGCGAAAATTTTCTCCCATTTTATAAGCTGCCTGTTCACTCTGATGGTAGTTTCTTTTGCTGTGCAGAAGCTCTTTAGTTTAATTAGATCTCATTTGTCAATTTTGGCTTTTGTTGCCATTGCTTTTAGTGTTTTAGACATGAAGTCCTTGCCCATGCCTATGTCCTGAATGGTAATGCCTAGGTTTTCTTCTAGGGTTTTTATGGTTTTAGGTCTAACGTTTAAGTCTTTAATCCATCTTGAATTAATTTTTGTATAAGGTGTAAGGAAGGGATCCAGTTTCAGTTTTCCCAGCACCATTTATTAAATAGGGAAAATGAACTCAAATAAATTTACAAGAAAAAAACAAACAACCCCATCAAAAAGTGGGTGAAGGACATGAACAGACACTTCTCAAAAGAAGACATTTATGCAGCCAAAAAACACATGAAAAAATGCTCACCATCACTGGCCATCAGAGAAATGCAAATCAAAACCACAATGAGATACCATCTCACACCAATTAGAATGGCAATCATTAAAATGTCAGGAAACAACAGGTGCTGGAGAGGATGTGGAGAAATAGGAACACTTTTACACTGTTGGTGGGACTGTAAACTAGTTCAACCATTGTGGAAGTCAGTGTGCGATTCCTCAGGGATCTAGAACTAGAAATACCATTTGACCCAGCCATCCCATTATTGGGTATATACCCAAAGGATTATAAATCATGCTGCTATAAAGACACATGCACATGTATGTTTATTGCAGCACTATTCACAATAGCAAAGACTTGGAATCAACCCAAATGTCCAACAATGATAGACTAGATTAAGAAAATGTGGCACATACACACCATGGAATACTAGGCAGCCATAAAAAATGATGAGTTCATGTCCTTCGTAGGGACGTGGATGAAACTGGAAATCATCATTCTCAGTAAACTACTGCAAGGACAAAAAACCAAACACTGCATGTTCTCACTCATAGGTGGGAACTGAGCAACGAGAACACATGGACACAGGAAGGGGAACAACACACTCTGGGAACTGTTGTGGGGTGGGGGGAGTGGGGAGGGATAGAATTAGGAGATATACCTAATGCTAAATGACAAGTTAATGGGTGCAGCACACCAGCATGGCACATGTATACATATGTAACTAACCTGCACATTGTGCACATGTACCCTAAAACTTAAAGTATAATAATAATAAAATAAAATAAATAAATAAATTAAAAAAAAGAATCAGATTTTAAGTGCCATTGCTTATCTCTGTCTCACTGAGAATCTTTTCTTTTTTCTTTTTTTTTTTTTTTTGAGATGGAGTTTGGAGTTTCCACTCTTGTTGCCCAGGCTGGAGTGCAATGGTGTGCTCTCGGCTCTCCGCAACTTCTGCCTCCCGTGTTCAGGCAATTCTCCTGCCTCAGCCTCCCAAGTAGCTGGGATTACAGGCATGCACCACCACACCTAGCTAATTTTGTATTTTTAATAGAGACGGGGTTTCCCCATGTTGGTCAGGCTGGTCTCAAACTCCCGACCTCAGGTGATCCACCCACCTCGGCCTCCCAAAGTGTTGGGATTACAGGTGTGAGCCACCACACCCAGCCGAGAATCTTTACCTGGAAGACAATGAAGGTCTGTAAAGGACATTTGTTATTTTTACACGTCAGGCATCTATTTTCTTTGAAGGTAACTGCACTCTGACTTTCCCTGGAGAACCACACATCCCCGACATTGGCTATCAGGTTTGCATGAATCGAAGAATTCTAACTTCGTGGACGTATGACTTAGGCTTGGCCAGTCAAATTTCATTATACTAACCAGAGTAATTGGCTCAGGGGTTGTATTATTTACCTATTGTTAACTGTAACCAATTAACACAAATTTAATAGCTTAAATATAAATATAAATTTATTATCTTATAGTCCTGGAGGTCCGAAGCCCCCAAATCAAGGTGTCAGCAGGGCTGTATTCCTTCTGGCTCTGGGTATCTTTCAGATCTTTTTCTGATCTCTGCTTCTGTCATAAAGTCTCCTACTATGACTGTTACCTCCCTGCCTGCCTCTTACAAGGGTTATGTGATTACATTGGGCCCTTCTGAATTATCCAGGAAAATCTTCGAATCTCAAGATCCTTGACTTAATCACATCTGCAAAGTTCCTTTTGCCATGTAAGGTAAGATATTCTGGGGACTTAAACATTGGCTTCTTTGGGGGCCGTCATTCTCTCTACCACAGGGATGTTCATGTGACCCAAGATAGCCCAATAAGACAACCCCTATGTTAAATTGGAAATATTGGGAAAGAGGTACTCTCTTTTTGCTAGAGAATTAAAATGGTGGAAATGTTAATTTTAGAGCTGCTCGTACTCATTTTGCTATCACTTTGGAGTGCCTACCTAGGAATAAAGTCAACAGAAACAAAACAAAGTAAAGGGTGCAGAGGGAGGGAATCCTGTTGTCCATTGCAGCTGGATGTGTGCTTCTACCTCTGGACTTTCCAGTTACCTGAGCCAGCAAATTCCCATTTTTGTAGAAGCCAGTTTGAAATGCATTTCTCTTGATGCAACTAAGAGTCTTGAGAAATACAGCAGCAAGTAAGCCTTTTAAAAAAGGGACTTACAACATTCAATTTTTACTTAATAAATGAATAACTAGCACTGGCATGGAAATGTGTTGGAAACCAAGCAAGTCTGGAATTAGCAAGATAAATTAGGGAGGAACTTCAGCAGATAAGGAGAGAAATGATGAAAACATGAAGCAAGGCCAGGCGTGATGGCTCACTCCTGTAATCCCAGCACTTTGGGAGGCCAAGGTGGGTGGATCATGAGGTCAGAAGTTCAAGACCAGCCTGGTCAACATAGTGAAACCCCATCTCTACTAAAAATAAAAAATTAGCCTGGTGTGGTGGCAGGCACCTGTGGTCCCAGCTACTCAGGAGGCTGAAGCAGGAGAATTCCTTACCCAGGAGATGGAGGTTGCAGTGAACCAAGATTGTGTCACTGCACTCCAGTCTAGGCAACAGAGGGAGAACAGTTTCCGTCTCAGAAAAAAAAAAAAAAAAATTAAGCAAGTCAGTGGTAGTGGCAACAGAGGAAGTAATAAATTCAAGCTATAGTTCGAAGATGAATGCCAGAATTTGGTGACTAATTGGACAGAAGGAGTGAGTCTTGGCTGAGTTCCAGGTTTCTGGCTTGGTGACTGGGTGAATACTTGGGTCATGAATGAAGTCAGCTGAGCTAGGCATATAGATTTGAGAATCATTGTACAGGTGTTAGAGAAGTCCATACTTTTAGATAAAATTATTTTGAAATAATACAGCTTTAGAAGAGAAGAGGATGGATGATATAATTTAGGAAAGTGCTTATAAGAGATACTGGCATCATAAAAATGAACAGAGGAAAGAATGTCAGGTAGTGAAAAGATGAGAAGTGGGATAAGATATAACGAATGCTGTAGCGAAGACAGGAATGATAAGCAATGAAAAAAGAACAATAAATTTTCCAACCAGGAGTTCAATAGTGAACAGGTAATCGTATTTTAATGACTGCCCCAAGTGACCTTTTTTTTTTTGAAGCTTTCCTTTTCTCTATTAAGAAGACAGAGGTGACAACTTTCTTTTGACTCTCAAATGTGCATTATGCATATTATAGCACCTACCACTGTTTTGAATATGAGCCTTACTTCATAAATGCTTGGAAATAAAAATATCACATTGCTTTATTTTTCTACATTGAATTAAATGATTATATTTACTTCAGAACCTCTTATTGACAGAGTGGTTTAAACAAGTCAATTCAGGAATGCGGAATATTCCCCAGTGAATTCTTGGAGGCTTACATCTTGTCCTAAAATTGATGGAAGGGCCTGTAGTCTTTGGTTCATTATGATTTCCATTGAGATGGTCATTTTTATGGCTCATATGACTCCTTCAAAGGTGGACAGCCTCTTCTTTCACTCCGATACCCCGTAATGGATCAGAAGACAGACTGAGATGAAATAAGGAGTGAATTCAAGTGAAGAGAGTGAGTATAAATTATTCTTCCTAAAAGTTTGGGTATGGAGAGAAGGAGATGGTGTGGGATTGGGGGAGGAGAGATGAAGGTCAAGAGAGGTTTACATACTTTCCTATTATGGATTGACTTGCTAAGAAATCTATTGGCGCTTTGGGTTCTTGGTTTTGTTTTTGTAGTTATTGTTTGTTTGTTTTCTACCACATGCTCATCATAGGAGAAATATCATGTCTTTTTCCCTTGCTGATATCAACTATCTCAAGACAGTCAGTCTGACCCAGATTCAAGATTTTTGCCCACAGAAAAGAAATAGATGTGTATGTGAGTATATGATAATAAAATAATAGTTGGAGAGGGTGGAGGGAGAACAGGCTTTGGTGGTCAGAATATAGGTTAGTGGATCCTGAAGAATCACCCAGAGAAATCACTGAGGGCAGGTTTGCTCAGATTCCACAGGGAGATTCTGCAGGCATAGGCCTGAGGTGATGTTGGTACCTTCATCTTAACAACCACCCCAGGTAATTCTGATTCAGGTGGGTCAATAACTACATTTGAAAGTTTTATTCTTTGAGGGTTACATGAAGGAAGGCATTCTAACTTCAAGGAGATATTGATTCTTGAAAGTCAGAAAGACAGTTGCAACATCCTAAGACGGTGGAGCCAACATAAGGGATGAGCACTAAGAACTGAGGCCTTGAGAAGCTGAGTTTTCAGCTTAGCTCGGCTAAGCTGAGCAAGGAAAGAGTGCTGCCATTAGTGGAGGCACTGGCTTGTGAATGGACCACCCAGTCCTCTAGACCTGAGGTGGGAGAGGGAGCTGCACCTAATGACCGGTATTGGACTTCTCCCCAACTTTGATAGTGAGGCCTCCAGTTGAAATTAATTTGATTTAGAAAAATAATGTGGCATTTCTTATACTTTAAGAGTCAGGGAACAATATTTATTTCATTTTTAAGGATAGGAGAAAATTGAGCATGGTTGGGTCGTGACAGGAAAGAGGTAATTGTAAAAAGGAGAGATTGGAGAGATGGGACATTTCCCAAAATATCTGAATGGGCTTCTGGGCATTGTTACTATGATACTGATGGATTTTCTATGGCAAATCCAAGATGCAAGACAGAAAGCCCTCTGTCAGCAAGTATGTCCCTGATCCACAATACCCTGCCCTTTGCCCATTCTTGCCATCACCTGCTCAGGTGTCACCTCTTCTGGGAAGTTTTCGAAGCCCAGATTCTTCTGACCCCTCCTATCTTTGTGAAAATGTTAGATGTTGCATTGGCAGCAAAGGACAAGCAATTTTTTCAGAATACCATATTCTTCCTGATGTTCCTGGCATTGTCTACGCATGTTTTAATTCACCTATTTGTTCCGAGTGCAGGGGTATGTGTCATTAGTCTTTGTTTCCCCAGTGTCTACCAAAATATCTGACACGTAAGGACTTAATTCATCTTTTTTGTATTGAATTAAACTTTTGATAATAAACATACACAGTTGACTCTTGAACAACATGAGTTTGAACTGTATGGGTCCACTTATACATGGATACATGGATTTCTGCCTCTGCTACTCCTGAGAGAGTGGGACCAACCCTTCCTCTTCTTTGTTAGCCTACTCAATAGAAAGACAGTGAAGATAAAGAATTGTATAATGATTCACTTCCACTTAATGAATAATAAATATATTTTCTCTTCCTTATGACTTTCTTAATAACATTTGCTTTTCTCTACCTTTCTTCATTGTAAGAACACAGTGTATAACACATGTAACACACAAAATATGTGTTAATTGACTTTTTATGTTATCAGTAAAACTTCCAGCAAACAGTAGGTTATTGGTAGTTAAATTTGGGGGGAGTCAAAAGTTATGTATGGATTTTTGACTGTGTGAGGGTCAGTACTCCTAACCCTCGACATTGTTCAAGGGTCAACTGTAGTATCTAAGCATTTAATTTTAGACTAAGAACATAATGAAAAAGTTTGCCACCAGTGATAAAACTGTTGAAAAAGTTTATGTAGCATTTCTAATAATACATAAATTAATGTCCATTATTTATTATCTTAACTAATTCACAATTCTCCTCTTTTATTTATTTATTGTGATATTTGCATATCTAGAATATATTGGGCAGTAGATATGTAAAAAGTGAACAATACCTAGTACTTGTCTTCCATGAGCACATGGTCTAGTAGCAGAGACAGACAAGAATATCATTAGAGTGAAATTACATTACAGTGAAATGAATTCTGTCATAGGCATAGGCACAGGATGTTATTGCAATACAAGGGAGAATCTGAGAAGGAAACTATCTGACTTGAAGGGGTGTAAAGGGACAAGGGAAGGTTTCTAGAGGAATCTAAGCCATGAACCACGTCTAAAGGACAAATAAGAGTGATTGTGGAGGGTGGGGCAGAATAGGGAGATGCGGCAGAATCCCTTTTCTGTCCCTCTCCCTTTAATGTTTAGGAAACAGCCAGTGTTTCAGTACTGCTGGAGTTTGGGGTTTGTGTGAGGATGTGGATAAGCTTCTAATATCTCAGCTACATGAATCATAGAGTTATTTGTGGAGCTTTATGCCTTGGAGTCAAACAACTGACTACAACAAACAACTAGCCTCAAGTTCAGGTCTTGATTCCAAATCTGAAAAGAATATTGATCATACCAGTAGAGTAGTACAAAGCTCCAGTGGAAAAACAAATTAGAGAGTTCATTGCAGTTGAAAATGTTGGATACTGCATTGCCAGAAAAGGACAAGGAATTATTGAAAGTTCCCTTTGTACTTCAAGGGGAACTTCTCTACTCTCTTTCCAAAGAATTTCTCTGTTGGCTTGAAGACACTAAATAGGCAAGTACTTAGAAACTGAATAATTCATTGTGCCTATTTCACTTAGTATATGTGTACACTGGTTTTGCTTAGATACTGAGGAGGCAATGTGGGTTGGAACTCATTCACACCATTGATTTGAGTATGCCTTTTTGGGAGTTGAGAGTTTAAGCTTCTTGTCTTTCTCCTTGTAAGTCTCTCATCCTAATAATGATCATTTGTATTCTCTGAGGCCTCTCCAAGAAATCTAAACTGAAAGGTTCAGAGTGCCACAAAATAAAATTAAGGTTTTCAGGTAATGCTTCCTTCAGAACTTGGTAGAAATTTTATTAGCATTGAAGGTGGAGAGAGGAGAGGCACTCTATGGTAAGGTTCAGAGCTCAGGTGTAGGAGAAAAGATTGAAAGGACTCTCAAGACCAGGCATGGGAGACTCACCTCCCTTCCCTCTATCCCAAGTATGACCTTCACTCATCTTTTCTTGCATCCTCCATTTGAGATGAAAATGTTATCTAGGCATCAGGAGATGATGATCTAGAAAAAGTTGTTTTAAACACTTAATTCTAGACCTAGAGATGTCCACATTTCCTCTTAATTTATGCTCATCCCTGGGCACTCTTGGAATGTAAATCTGATTAGTGAATGGCTTCCTACTCTTCCTCAAACTTTGGCCATGGCCTACAAGTCTCCATATCACTGCTTACTTCTATAGATACAACCTGGCAACTCTGGAGTTCACTCAAGATGATCCAGCCCCATGCTAGCCCATTCTCAATCTCTTAAGTATGTAAATTTCTCCAGTCTTACGGCCTTTGCACTTGCTGGTTCTTCCACCTGAAGTATTCATTCCATGGTTCATGACATTTTTGTTGTCTTTTGCTTCAGGTCAACAGAACGGTCTTTCCTAATCATCCTAGGCTCTCATTTCCATGTGCCACCATTGCCCTCTGGTTCCACTATAACTGCCAGCTGTTTTTCTGGTTTGTCTGTCTCTCCCAGAATGCCACTGGTTCTCAAAGCCTTTAAAATATGAGTGTCTAGGTTATACTCAAGATATTTTGATTTGTGCATTTTGGAGTTGCAGACTGGTCATCAAGAATTTTAATAGCTCCTTGGGTGATTTTAATGAGCAGACAAGATTGAAAACCACTGCTGTGGACCATTGGTTCTCAAAGTGTGGTCCCCAAACAACAGTATCGACATCATCTGTGAATGTGTTATAAAGGCAAATTCCCTGGCTCACCTCAGGCCACCTTGAATTAGAATCTCTCCTTGTGATTCTGAGGAATGCTAAAATTTAAGAACTGCTAGTCTAGAATAAAGTCCCTGAGGGTTATTCTTTGGTATCCAGATATTCTGCAGTGTCTTTGACCTAGAAGATGTAATAGATATTTTAATCAGCAAATGAATAATCAGTAATAATCATAATCAACAAATGAATAAATTACATAAATGATACAATGAAGGAATGACTTTTTCTTGCAGAATTGAATGCACATGATTTGATTTTAATGCACATCTTTCTACTAGGACCTCAGGATAAATTTGTTCTACTAGCCCTCATTGAGAAATTATGTCATAGCAGAGATAGAAGAGCAAAAAATAGTGTGATTTCCTGAACTGCTGCCCCAGCAACTCTCTTTCTCAGCCTCATTTATTTCGTTCCTGTCACTATAGCACTGAGTGTTTTGACAAGTGTGCTATTTTCACTTCCATGACTTGCACCTCTAATTCAAAGGTGGCAAAGTGGAGAGGCTATTTATTAGATTTTATTGGTAACAGATTAACCATACATTTGTTTTCCTTTAATTTCCCAGTGAGTGGGTCCCTAATGAGTTGCCCAGTCAAATTAGGGGATGCCTACCTTTTCTTGGATGAGCTTCCATGCATTGCATGTGAACGGTCTTCTGCTAGAAGCCCAGTGTTGCTATTATCTGCACCTCCTCCCTAGCACCATCTGGAAACCTCACCACCCTCAGAATGCAAGGTGCATCCTTCTCCATTCTTACACATTTTATCATGCTGAGAATGCTCAGACACTGGGAGACCTGTCATGATTGGCTTGCTAGAGAAAAAAAGATAATCTCCTCTAATTCTAGTGTGAAGTTGATATATAAGCTAGACAGAAACAATGATATTAGTTCAAGCTGCTTAGAAGTGAATTATGCCTTCCCTTGGATAGAGTTTCTAACAAATAAACCAAAAGCTGCTGCTGGGGGTGGATGCTAATTCTGTAGCTCAGACTTGTTTCTGTTATTATTTTCTATAATGAATCACTCTCCCAGACCCTAGAAAGAAATAATGCTACAGCTTTACATTGGCTGAAATGGCTGTGCCTGCAATCTCCTCCCTTGCTCAGGGGTGCTCTGGAGAGCTTTCCTTCCAGATCACAGGGTCCTAATTGGTGTGCATTTCAATGGCTTTCCTGTAGGGGCAGCAGCAGCAGCTTTTGAAGGACACAGCAAGGACTTGCTCAGCAAAGATGATCTCCTCCCTCCCCTTCTTGTCCTCAGTGGTTGAAATTCTCAGCTGTAGTCACTCCTTTAAAAGGCAGGAGGGTAATTACAGTTTGGGTAAATTTCTTCCTGGCTATCTCCTTCTCCGATTCTTGTTTCCATCTTCTAATGTTACTGAGGATTAGCTTAACATAGACAAATCATTTCAAAACCTTGAGGGGGGTGGGGAAAAAAAGGAAAAGATCCAGGCAGAGAAAATGAGATTGAGATCATAAACACAATCATGGGCTGATATGGTTTGGCTGTGTCCTCTCCAAAATCTCAACTTGAATTGTATCTCCTAGAATTCCCATGTGTTGTGGGAAGGACCTAGGGGGAGGTAATTGAATCATGGGGCTGGTCTTTCCTGTGCTATTCTCATGATAGTGAGTAAGTCTCACAAGATCTGATGGGTTTATTCGGGGTTTCTGCTTTTGCTTCTTCCTCATTTTCTCTTGCCGCCACCATGTAAGAAGAGCCTTTCACCTCCCGCCGTGATTCTGAGGTCTCCCCAGCCATGTGGAATTGTAAGTCCAATTAAACCTTTTTTTGTTCCCAGTTTCAGGTATGTCTTCGTCAGCAGTGTGAAAATGAACTAATACAGTAAATTGTTACTGGTAGAGTGGGGCACTGCTGAAAAGATACCCGAAAATGTGGAAGTGACTTTGGAACTGGGTAACAGGCGAAGGTTGGAACAGATTGAAGGGCTCAGAAAAAGACAGGAAAATGTGGGAAAGTTTGCAACTTCCTAGAGACTTGTTGAATGGCTTTGCCCAAAATGCTGATAGTGATATGGAAAATAAAATTCAGGCTGAGGTGGTCTTAAAAGGAGATGAGAAACTTACTGGGAACTGGAGCAAAGGTGACTCTTGTTATGTTTTAGCAAAGAGACTGGTAGCATTTTGCCCCTGCCCTAGAGATTTATGGAACTTTGAACTTGAGAGAGATGATTTAGGGTATCTGGTGGAAAAAATTTCTAAGCAGCAAAGCATTCAAGAGGTAACTTGGGTGCTGTTAAATGCATTTAGTTTTAGAAAGGAAACAGCATAAAAGTTTGGAAAATTTGCAGCCTGACAATGTGATAGAAAAGAAAAATCCATTTTCTGGGGAGAAATTCCAACCAGCTGCAGAAATTTGCATAAGTAGCAAGGAGCCTAATGTTAATCCCCAAGACCATAGGGGAAATATCTCCAGGCCATGTCAGTGAACTTCCTGGCAGCCCCTCCCATCACAGGCTCAGAGACCCAGGAGGAAAAAGTGGTTTAGTGGGCTGGGCCCAAGGACCCTGTGCTTTGTGCAGCCTAAGGACTTGGTGCCCTCTGTCCCAGCTGCTCCAGCCATGGCTGAAAGGGGCCAATGTATAGCTCAGGCTGTGGCTTCAGAGGTTGGAAGCCCCAAGCCTTGGCAGCTTCTGTGTGCTGTTGAGCATGTGGGTGCACAGAAGTCAAGAATTGAGGTTTGAGAACCTCTGCCTAGGTTTCAGAAGATGTATGGAAATTCCTGGATGCCCAGGCAAAAGTTTACTGAAGGGGCAGGGCCCTCATGGAGAAACTTTGCTAGGGCAGTGCAGAAGGGAAATGTGAGGTCAGAGCCCTCACACAGGGTCCCTACTGGGGCACCACTTAGTGGAGCTGTGAGAAGAGGGCCACTGTCCTCCAGATCCCAGAATGGTAGATCCACTGACAGCTTGCACTATGCACCTGGAAAAGCCACAGACACTCAACACCAGCCTGTGAAAGCAGCCAGGAGGGAGTCTGTACCCTGTAAAGCCACAGGGGTGGAGCTGCCCAAGACAATGTGAACCCCGCTTTTGCATCAGCATGACCTGGATGTGAGACCTGGAGTCAAAGGAGATCATTTTAAAGGAGCTTTAAGATTTGACTGCCCTGCTGGATTTCAGACTTGCATGGGCCCTGTAACCCCTTTGTTTTGGCCAATTTATCCCATTTGGCATGGCTGTATTTACCTAATACCTGTACCCTAATTGTGTCTAGGAAGTAACTAGCTTGCTTTTGATTTTATAGGCTCATAGGCGGAAGGGACTTGCCTTGTTTCAGATGCTACTTTGGACTGTGGACTTTTGGGTTAATGCTGAAATGAGTTAAGACTTTGGGGGACTGTTGGGAAGGCATGATTGGTTTTGAAATGTGAGGACATGAGATTTGGAGGGGTCAGGGGTGGAATGATATGGTTTGGCTGTGTCCCCACCAAAATCTCAACTTGAATTATATCTCCCAGAATTCCCATGTGTTGTGGGAGGAACCCAGGAGGAGGTAATTGAATCATGGGGGCCAGTCTTTCCTGTGCTAGTCTCATGATCTTGAATAAGTCTCACGAGATCTGATGGGTTTTCCAGGGGTTTCCCCTTTTGCTTCTTCCTCATTTTCTCTTGCGGCTGCCATGTAAGAAGAGCCTTTCACCTCCCGCCATGATTCTGAGGCCTCCTCAGCCATGTGGAACTGTAAGTCCAATTAACCTTTTTTTGTTCCCAGTTTCGGGTATGTCTTCATCAGCAGCATGAAAATGAACTAATACATGGGCTGTCCTTACTTATAATAATGAGGCAAAGCAGATGCCCTGTGCAGCATCGCAAATGGAATTTGTACATGCCCTGAAATGTGCCACTTGTCTTCAAGTGTGGTGTGAAGACTAGGTAGACAGTTGTATGATGAACATTCACTGTGGAAACTGATCCTGCCACTCAAATCCTCCTAGAATGACCAACAAAGAAACACATTCCAGGACAATAAGTTGTATATTAAATACCTCATCAGTTTATTTTGACAGAATTTATGGCACAATGAACATCCTGACGCCCTATATTCAAAACATCTTTCCAGCTGGGCTGACCTCGATGACTAAACGTTCCCATTTTCTCACTCCTTTTTACTGAAGCAAGATTTCTACTCTATTTGGGGCAAAGGAAAAGGGGTGGGGGATAGTGGTAACATCTTAGTCTGCTCTCTGCCATTAAAGCCATAGCTTAAAGCTGTTTAGGTCACTTTAGGTCCCTTCACCTGGATGGGCTCTGATGCAGAAGAATCAGGGTAGTTCTGGAAGGGCGTGCCCTACTAGGTGGGCTGGGGCAGCATGAAGACAATGGACTCCTGGCCTCGAGCATGGTGGAACGTGGCAATGAAGTGTGATGCCCAGAAGGTCACCAGAACAATTCTTCATTTATTTTCTAGGTTTTTTAGGTTTTTACTCTGCAGCCAGAGTAAACCTTTAAAAGTCCAGCTCCAACTATGCCATTCCTCTGTTTACTTCGGTGCCTTCTGATTGCTCCGAGAATGAAGACGGAGCTGCTCATATGCACTCCTGCTCACCTCTCTGGTCTTATTTCACAGTCCTATTAAATGCTCCTTTAACATATTATACTTTATAGCGCTTATTACAATTTTATTTTGATAATTGTGTAATTAGTTGCTTAATGTTTATTTCCACTAAATTGAAATCTTCATGAGATGGAAGACATTTTATCCATCTTTCATCGATGCTTTAGTTTCAGAATGTGCTACAGAGCCTTGCTCATAGTAGATACTCAAAAGTTATTTGTTGAATGAAACGAGTAAGAAAACATTTTGGTTAGAAAACATAAGGTGTCTACAGCCAAAATGTGGAAAAGGAAAGGAACAAATGGATAAATATTTCAAACTAAAAACAATGTATTCTATCTTTGGGGGGGAGAATGTGAGTATTGTCTCATTAAAGCTCTGAATGGAATAAAAAGTTTTCTTTTTAGCTATATTCAGACCTAATAACTCCTTCCAATGCACAAAACTTACTAAATTTAGCCTAAGTGGCAAATAGTTATTGTTATTGGTGATAAGAAATGGTGGTTAATTCTCATGCATCCATATATATTTTCTTTGACAAATTTTGATCGTGGGCTAACTTTTTTTAATGCTAAATAAAATGCAAGATGATTTCTAACTCATCACTTCTAGGCTTGGGTTAGAGAAAACAAACCCAAACACTTTGAGAAAGTTCCAAATCGAAATCTAAAATCATCTGGAATTTTTGGCTGCTTTAGACTATCTACTTGTGTTCTGTATAGGCACATTAATACAATTAATTGAGAACTAGCTGTGTTGATATTATTAGTAATACTCCTTTTATTTAAACCACATTTGACACAGCAATTCTATTCCTAGAGTATATGTCCACAAGAAATGGATACAGATTTCTACAAAAAGACCTATTATGGGAATGTTCATGCTCACCCTATTCCTAATAGCCCCGAAGTGGAAATAATTCAAATGTCCCTCAACAGGAGAATGTCTATAAAGAACCGTAAAATTTTATACTAGAACACGACTAATATTTTATATTAGAACATGACTCAGCAATAAAAAGGAATTACTGATACAAGCCACAGCATGTTTGATTCTCATAGATATGTTGAGCAAAAAAGTTCATACTCTGTGGTTTCATCTAAATGAAGTTCAGGAACAGGCAAAACGAATCTATAGTTCAAAGCTAAAAATCAGGACAGTTGTTGTCTCTGGAGAGGGGACAATGAAGGACTGACTGGCTAAGACCATGAGGAAACATTTTGAGGCTAAGGAAGTGTTCTATATTTTGATTTGGGTGATTGCAAAGTGGGTATATACATTTGTAAAAAATGCATTGAAGGAACACTTAAGATCAGCATACTTAAGATCTGTGAAAGTGTGTGGTCTAAGGTAGGTTATGACTCAATAAACAAAAATGTCAAAAATGCAAACCAATAATTGGCATTGTCAAGAAAATAACAGCATCGGAAATAAAATATGCCTTGTTTTTCCCAGTGTATTTGACATCAAAATTGGAAAAAAATAAAATGGTCATTAATATACATGATCAGATATATAAATTAAATTGTGCCCCTAAGTTATAATAAACCTCATATGTGGTTAACTGACATGTCTACCCGTGAGTGCAATGGTGAAATTCTCAGCTCCACAGGGTAGGAATTTTTTCTTGTTTATATCTGTCTCAAGCATTTAGCTCAGTGCCTGAACTGGCTCTTAGCTTGAGTGAATCTGAAGAAGCCTGACCTTCTCCAGGCCTCAGTTTTTTCACCGATATAATGGAAATAATACCTGACTTTCCTAAGTGCATTGTATAAAAAGCATAATAGACTATCTCAGCCTGTTTGTACTGCTACAACAAAATACCTGAGATGGAGTAATTTATAAATAATAGACATTTATTTTTCACAGTTCTGGATGCTGGAAAGTCCAAGATGAAGGCTCTGGCAGGGTTGGCATCTGGTGAGGGCCCCCCTCCCTGCTTCTAAGGTGTCAGCTTGAACACTTCATCTTCACATGGCAGAAGGCACAGAAGGGCAAAAATGGCACTAGAGTGCTCCCTTCAGCCTCTTTTATAAGAGGCTTTAAATATTTTCAGTAGGTTGCTTTATGTGCCAGTTTTTCGCTTTTCCCATAAACTGATAAGATAATGATGACAGGACTCTAGGGAGACGAATACAGTCAAACTTTCAAAACTTGGCTCAAGGAATAAATCATCTATAGAGACTTTCTAGTACTCCCCCACTACACACACACACACACACACACACAGACACACAAGCATGCACTTAACCCAAGTTGGCCACATTCTCTTTGGTGCCATAAGGGTGGGAATTTATTTTATTAATCTTTGTATCTTCAGTGTCTAGAACAAATAGTCCTTACACGAAAGGTATTTGATTTTTTTGAATAAATAAGCCTCAATGTATTATAGCAATATTAATATATAGTAATATATAGCAAGAGTGATTTGATTTTCTAGGGAATACAGAATGTGTGTTGCATTTCTGTATGAGTAGGTTTTCTTTATATCCTCTATATATGAATGAGAAAATTGCATCTGTAGAGATTAAGTTCTTACTTGCTCAAGGTCACTCAGTGGCTGAAATGGGACTTCAATCCCACATTTGTCTGTCTCCTCCCAATAGTCATAACCACTTTGTCATACTGCCAGGTTATTAAAGTCACTTTTCTACCACGTATTATATTTCAGATCTAACCTAATCAAGTCTAGTTGGTGTAAAATAATCCTTCTAAAGATGGAAAGATTCTTCCTTTGATGATTAAGCTTTCATTGCTGGATAGAGTGCCAGGATAGAAATAAAAAAATTCTGTTATAGGGTCAGGCAAGTCTCTTTTGAACTTTTTGGGCCAGGGTAAATCACTAGATCTCTCTGAGCCTTTATTTTATTATCTTTAATTAGAGAAAATACTATCTATTCTGTTTTACCTCACAGGATAGAGAGAATCATACAATGACATGTGAAAGCATTCCATGAAATTTAAAGTACCAGAAAAGTGTTTTTTTTAAAAAGTCATGTCAACATAAAAACACGAACCATTGCACTGTTGAATTCAAACATGCATGTATTTGGCCATTTTGAATTTTGGTCATATCTCTCTCTCTCTGTGTGTGTGTGTGTGTGTGTGTGTGTGTGTGTGTGTGTATAAGCTATTTTTAAATAAATCTTTAAAATGAAGATAACTTTTTGGTAATTTATGGGATATTTTTAATTGAAGTTTTTCTATTCCAACCAAGATGACCCCATGGATCGGTTTACCAGCCTGCAATGAGAGGTCTCGTGACCATGTGGCCTACTTATTTAAGCAGATGGAATAACACATTTGGTGTTAATTAAACCTTTAAAGGGTCTTCAAAGGGTAGCAATAAATACTACATATTTCCCTTATTTAAAACACTAGCTGATGAAGAGTTCTTTTTTCTTTTTAATGAATATAGGATTCCCATCTGTTATCTTTACAAAAATGCAGCATGTAATGCAAAAGCAAAAAATAGAATTGGGAAAATTGTGTCATTCTCTTTCTTTCACAGTAAACCATTCTTTTCCAGACAAAGCCTTTTTTTTTTTTCTGCCACCATATCTCAGAGCCATGGGAAACTATTGATCAGTCCTTGATAAAGCATAAGTAGGTCTTTTGGTTCCTCCTGTTTTAAAGGCATAGTGATAGATACACCAGGTTGGCTCATTCAGCACCAATCCCAACCCCTGATTAGTCTGGCTCCGTGTACTTGAGAAGCTGGAAAGCTTAGGACTACATTTCAGTCCTCGTGCAATCCACCTGGGAGAGACAGTGATGTGGAAGTGAGCAATGTGAGGAGAGAGAGGCTCTCCAAGCAGGCAGGTACAGGGGGATTTGCTTCCTTTGTGGCAGCCATGGTGGAGTTTCCGGTATCTAGTCCTAGCATGTTAGGTTGCAGGTACAGAGAAGGTGGGGTGGCAGCAGCCTTTTAGCAATAAAAATCCTGTGAGGCAACTGAGCATTTTTCATACTTGTTTCCATAGCTGACTGCTTACAAGCTTGTTTTTCTGGCCCTCCCAGAGAAGTCTGTGAACTACCTAACATTCTTTAATCAACTCTAGTTTGCTTATACTAGCGAGAGCTGATTTTGTTGCCTGTAAGAGTACAGGCATGTATAAGGAATGCTACATAGGGTTTTAATAGTGAGGACATACATCTATTAATACACTTAAAAACTGCTAGTTGCCTATCCAACTGGCCTTTTCACTTTTCCTGTTATTAACAGAATCCCATTTTGTAGGGGATAGGCAATGTCTCCAGTTGAAAAAAATGACATTTCCCAGCTTCTCTTGCAATTAAGCACGACTGCAGACATAATTCTAGCCAAAAGGATGTCAGCTGAGAATACCTGGGTAAGCTTTGTTTCCCTGATATAAGCACCATCTCGTTTATGTCTCTTATCTGCCTGAAATATAGATGAAGCAGTTGGAGCTTCAGCATTCATCCTGGAATCACCATGGAAAGGCCCAGAGAGTGGCAGAGATCCTGTCCTGACATCCGTGTGCCTCAGTGCCCATGCCAGTAACAAACACCTGCATTACCTCTGGACTTCTTGTTGCATGAGGATAAAAATAGACACTTATGTGCTTTAGGCACCATAGTCAGTTGTTTAACATTGAAATTAGGTCCCTAACGTAACTAATTTCTAACTCAACTAAAAGTAAAGGTAATACAAGTTAGAAAATGTTCCAACAAAGCAGCTATTGTAGTCGTAACCATTTGGGTTTCTATAACAAAAATACCACAGACTAGGTGGCTTGAAAAGCAAATATTTCCTTTTCACAGTTCTGGAGGCTGGAAGTTTGAGACCAGGGTGCCAGCATTGTCAGGTTCTTGATGAGGGCTCTCTTCCTGGTTTTTAGATAGATGGCTGACTTCTTGCTTCTCATATGGTGGGGAACAGAGAGAGATGGGAAGCAAGTTTTCTTGTGTCTGTTCCTATAAGTGCACTAATCCCATCACACAGGCTCCACCCTCATGACCTAATTATCTCCTAAAGGCCCCTTTCCCCAAATACCATCACATTAGGGATTGGAGTTTCCATATATGAATTTTTAGGGGGCACAAACACTCAGCCCATAGCAGCAGAAATTTTAATAACGTATACCTTTGGTAACAGGCAGCCTGCCCCTGTCTTATAATAGGAGCCTGGGCTAGATTCCCAAAGAGCCTCTCAGTTCCTTTCCTCACTTGTTGGCGTTCATTGATTCATTCACCTATTTCCTAAAGAAGGTCCCATCTCCTACATCCAGTAAAGTGAAGAAAAGGATCTTGCCCCTTCTCCGGGATTCCACACTCAACTCTCAAAGACCAAAATACAGAAGCCACAGAGAGACACATATCAGCTATCTATACACGACTGTTCTTCCAGAGGTCCCCAAATATCAAACAAGCATAATTGAAGGTAATGAGTTCCCAGTCACTTAAGGTACTCAAGCATAGGATAAATGACCTTTGGGAGGGGACATTCAAAGAGAGGGATCAAATATTAGACCATGGTTAGAAAGACAATTTGTTTTCCAGTTCTACAGTTCTTGGGTTCCATGTCAACACCTCATTCATAAATGTTTTGCAGTTGACTACCAAGAACTGGTTTGTTTCATTGACTCCCCCACTGTCTTTGTGATGAACATCTACCTCTCCTATGTCTTGTGTGTTACAGGTGTACTCTTGTTTTAAATTTACAGGGTACAAGGAAAGGCTCTGGGGAGGAAATGAGAGTATGAAGCCAAAGGTGAAGCAGACTAGGAAAAAAAAGTGAATAATGAAAAAAGACCAGTGCCTACAGAAGGGAGTTGGGTTCATTAAAGCAAAGGTTGAAAGCGAGTAGATTAAAAAGCTGAATTAGATTCAGTTCCTAGAAACAAAACTTTCTAGAGACTCGAAGGCATGAGGACCAGGTGAACTAGAGCATCTGGCTTAGGATGCTAGAGAAGGACGTAGAGAGAGCAGTTTCAGCCTGACTCGGGGGCAGAATGTGCTAAGCAGAAAGTCTGCTTTCCTTACACCATCAAGGTAGAGATGATTGCTCAAGGACAGAGGAGTATGGTGGGGTAAAAATAAATCACATGTCTAGTGGTGCCAAGCAAGAACCTGTCATATGCTGACCTATTTGTAGTCTGCTACCCTGGGATTTCTCACCTGTACCAAAGTAGTTTCTTGTACTCTAAATCAGTTGGCTGAGTGCGATGTTCCTGATTACTCATTACAAAGACATGGTTGTGAGGGAGATTAGGGAGCAGTGTTGTGTTCCCAAGCCCCTCTGCCTGGGGAAGTAAGAAGATCAGGGGTTAACACAGGGAGCCTCCTGAGTGGACACATCCTCCCTGTTTATCACCTGGCTCTTCTTTACCTGATCAACTCAGCTATCTCCAACAACAGTTCTTCTGGTCCAGAGATATACCATGTTTCTGCCTGCTCAACCCAGGTGTCTTTTAAGATGAAAAGGTGTCTTGATTTCATTTCATGTTCCTTAGTATCTGGTTCCTAAGTTCTTCATGCTGGTTAATGTTTCAGGTGGTTGTAAAGAGGCAACATTCCTCAGAAATGCTAATGATATTTCCCAACCAACTAAATCACAAATCCTAACTGGATCCTCAGCCTGGTTTGCTTTCAACAAAGCAAATGATTACAAGGAAACAGAAAACAGCCTCTGCTTTGACTTAGCTTCCTCTTGTCTGGCTTTGAGCCTTGCGGGGTCTGTTTCTCACCCCCACACAGTTCCCTTTCATGGCTCAAGCTGCTGAGGAAGTGACTAGCAGAGGCTCTGTTTGAAGCACCCCTCTCTCTGCATCCTACCTCCATGGAGAGGCACCCTTCCTTCCGTGGCAGATGTTCCCGGAAAATGCTCTCCTAAAGTTTCACATGAGGCATTTCCAGACATGAAAAGCCTCTTTGCTTCCTCCACTGTGCATTCTCTTACCTCCCCACTCTATCAGCATCTAACATCAAGCAGCCCCACAACTCAGAGAAAAGCCACACATCAAACTCACCTTCAGAAAAGTCAGCTTCCACTTCCCGGGAATTTTAAGAATAGTCAGTTGTATTCTACAGGTGGCTGAATTCTTCTGAAAATAACATATAGACTCCCCCCAACTCCCACTCTGCCCTGAGAATGATGGTATCTGTAGTGGGAAGGTACAAAACAAGAAATTACTTTTTTGATTTGTATTGGCAGCCCAGCTTTCTTTAAGTTGAAAATGTGCTACACATCACAACATTGAGGACTGATCAGTCTGTCCTTCCTGCAGGAGCTTCTAGGCCTTCTCCAGAGCACTCGGCCTCCCTACCTCCCTGAAGTGCCACCCTTCCCCAACACATTCCTTTCATCTTCTTAACAAAGGAGTGCTCCCTGCTTCATTCAGATATGACTTCAAGTCCAATTTCACCTTAGAATCCCTCACAGACTAGTAAAAAGTGATATTACTGAACACTTAAGTATGACAAATTCCATGCATGTCTGCAACTCAGGGCTGTGAAAACACTCCATGTAAAATTCATAATGTAAATGTTGATATCATTCATGCCATGTTAGCTGTATTCATTTATACTAGATCTCTAGAAGGTAAGAAGATTTAATTCAATTCACTTTAATAAATATTTGGTGAGGGCTATATGCATAGGAACATCTTTGCATAGAATCATGCAAGAATAATAGCTAATAACTGCTTTTTGATGAGAACCCTGTTTTATACTATGCTGGATGGCCTTTAATTTTTGTTATAGGATGTTTTGAAAAGAGAGGAGAGTATAATCACTATTCTTCAACAACAAATCATGATTTTATTGAAATTTCAAACCATTATATTTCAGAGAACTTCTAGACACCAAACCAAGTGTTTGGTTTTATTTTTTATTGGAACAAAAAAATGGTGGAAGAAAGCATTACTGTGGAATAAAAAAAAATAAACCCTTCTCCTCATCCCCTCCTATTATGAACCCATAATGACTCCTCATTTTTCTTAGAGGTTGTTTATCCACCAAATGCACAAGCAACCTAAGAATCAGGACAGAGCACAAAGCAATCAAAATAATCCAATGGAAATAAGCAATCAACCCTCTTGCCCGTTATCCCAACCCTCTTGCCCGTTATCCTAGCAGAGCCTGTGGGAGACTTGCTGAGAGCCTATTTACACAAAGGCAGCCCTGGTTCTAAGGAGCTTGGCTCTAAGCCTTGGTTGTAAGATGATTAAAAATGCAAATTAGAAGAGGCTGGTAGGGAGCAAGCACACTGTCGGTAGCAAGTCCTGACAGCTGACAGTCTGGCTGCAGGAGGGGAAAATGCAAGCACCATAATGACCAGACAGAAGAACTCAAACTGCAGACCGTCTGGACTTCCCCCGAAGAACAGAATCCCTAATAAAGATTACCAGTCCTCTGAGAAGCCTATCCTGGCACCTCCTCACCCATTTTGGCAGTCATTTCTCTTCTTCTGTGTCTCACAGATGCCTATCCCTGCCCTGTTCACAGCTCAGGTCTAGCCTCTCTTGCCCTGGACTTTAGGAATTTGTCTTCAGCATCCTCATCCTAATTGGACTGTAGGCTCCTTAAAGGGAAGGGCATTTATTGTATTCATCTTTGAGTATGTCTGAGTCTGTCACATAAGGGATGCTCATTGTATGTTTATTGAATGAATGGTTATTGATTTAATATATTACAAGAGAAAGAGACGGGAATTTAAATTTGTATTTTCACAGATAGGAAACAGTGCAAAGGAGTTTGAGAAAGTTTCTATTCAAAGCCATTACAACTGTAAAAAGTTTTCTGTTCAACAGGTAAGCTTCAGTTGCCTGGAAAATTAATGTCAGTGTGGAGCACACCATTAGCTGAGGGTTCTGGATAAAGTAGGCATTGCTCTGTAGTACAACAACCCGTGGATGAGAAGAGGAGAGAAACCACAAGAGGAGAGAGAACTAGGTCTTAATGGGAGCCTGGGAATTCTACAGGAGAAGTAGGGTACAGGAGACAATGAATACTGAGGATGAGTATGATCAGTGCTATAATTGTACTGATGGCCAGCTCTTCTTCTCTTTTCCCAGAAAATGAAATGGCATTTTAAAGGAGACTTGGGATATTCATTTGAGTTACTTTGAAAGGTGGTATCAACTTTATCCATTTGAAAGATTGAACATAAGCAGGATAATACAATGAGACAATAATTCATCAGATAAATTGTGAGGCATTTATGCATCAGGGAAGGGCACTTTTGCAAAATATACAGAAAGACGCTTTGACTAGCAAAAAACTGGACTCTAAATAGACTCAGTAATGGAGAACCCATGAGCAGCAAGATGGGTGGTTTTCTAGGGCTGAGGGCAAGGAGAGACAGAGAGGAGGTGAATAATGAGTGGCTATCATGTGTTACTAAGCATTGGAGTTTGGCTGGGATTGTGAACTGCAAGTCCAGAGATGGGGCAGAGAGAGAAGACATAGATGAGTTTCTGGATCTGAATTCAGAGGGGAACCATACCCATCTTCCAATATAGAATCAGAGAAGCAGCAAGACCTGAGAATAGAAATACCCTGGTGATGTGCCTGCACAGTCCTCTAGAATCTCCTTCCAAAGCCAGGAGCAGGGGAATAGTTCCTGTATGCTTAGGCATAGCACAAAGGTGATGAGGACTATGAAGGGCCACCAACCTGTTCACAGCCCTGTGCTTCAGAGCCACAGCAGCACGAGCCATGCCCCTGAGACGGTCACCATAATGAACTCAGAGAAAGCCAGACCCAAGCAGCCTTGGAATGGGTTCCTGAGTGGACACTATTGTAACTTAGATAGGAAAGATCAACCTGAACACCAGTAAAGAGAGAGGACAAACTGTACCAGCTACCGCCCCCCAATTCATGCCTCGAACTAAAGATGGCCTCAGAATGAGACAGAACCTCATCCAAGGGAGCTGTTTCAACCTTGCAGTGCAATAGGAACTTAGCTTATGGACTAAATTTCATTCCTACAAAAACACTCACCTTTTGCCACATCATCATTGACCCTAACCTAAAGCACATCATCAGGAATGCCCTCTGAGGCTAGGAGCCAAAGGCCTCTTGCTTTAAGAGGATGGAAACTGCACACTATTGACCTGTTTTAAATTTCAAAAACAATCTGAACCCAAGGTTGAAAGGTCACCTCTGTGACGGTTAAGTTGTTTGTAATGAAGTGAATTGAAATGTGTTAAAGGTGAGACTGGGCAAAGCATCCAGAGCTTCAGAGCTGTTTGCCTTCCAAGAGAGCGCTGGCCCTCCTCCTCCACAAAGTTCCTGTGGTTTGTGCTTGGAAGACTCCTCCTCTGATAGACCCGTGACAGCCCACAGCAGGATAAAAGGTCAGTTAAACCTGTGACAACCCCTCCGTGAAAGCACACAGAAGAGCATGCCCCATGCTTGTGTTCTTCCAATTTCCATAGTCATGAATTTTATTCTGCTGTTCAGACAGACGCCTGGGAATGTAATAAGGAGAATTTAAATCAGCTAAAAGCTTCTGTTTCAGCTGTTTTCTTTTCTTTTACAAATTTGGTTTCCACTGATGTTCATTCACATCTCATACCCTTGATAGACTATAGTTAGGCTCCATATCTTATTGATTTAGAGGCATGAATTAGATTTTACATGCAAAATAAAACCTGTGAAATTTATTTTCCTCCTGAGTGAAAGAACTCACCTGGCACCTGGAGCAATTTTGCAAACTGTGCCAGAAACAAGAATCAGGTTTCACCAGTGAAAACACATTTTTGCAGCCTAGAAAACTGTACTGCAAATAACATTCTAGAGGTCAGTTGGAATGTAATTTCTTGCCTTCATAAGACAATGTGAAATGAAACCAAACCAGGCAAAATTACCATACCATCATCCATACTGTTAATTTGGAAGCCTTTTTACTAGACAAAAGTATGTGTGAAGAAAATGAAATAAGTGAAAACAGCACTGATCAGAAGGAAGATCAGTGTTTTGTTTAACACTGTATTAGTTAGCACAGGCTGCCATAACAAAATGCTGTAGACTGGGTGACTTAAACAACAGAAATTTTCTCACAGTTCAGGAGGTTGGAAGTCTGAGATCAGAGTGCCAGCATGGTTGTTTTCTGGTGAGGGCCCTCATTTTGGTTTGCAGACAGCTGCTTTCTTGCTGTCTGCTCACATGGCTGGGGGAGATCTCTTTCTCTCTCTCTTTCTCTTCCTATAAGGCCACCAATCCTATAGGTTTAGGGCCCCACCCTTATGACCTTTTAACTTTAATTACCTCCTAAAGACCCCATCTCCATATACAATCACATTGGGGGTTAGGGCTCCAACACATGAATTTTGCAGGAGAACACAATTCAACTCATAGGAAACACCTGTGAGCAATCTTCTACAGTTACTCAGCAGATATATCCCCTTAGTGTAAGAATTCTGCATTGTGAATATATAGTACTTAAGTATTCTTATTGGCTTTAAAACTTTCAACATATGCTAGATAAATAGGAACTTAGTAAAGGGTAACTTGGACCTGCATTCTGGAAGCAAACATTCTCTTATTTGGTTAATAACAAGGATAGGTCAAAGTTAGTTGGGTCTAATAAATGTGTAACACTTCTTGTCATATCAAGGATTCTCCCTTAAACACAAAGGTTTCTCCTAATATAAACTACTTATGAATCAGCCAGAGCCATTGTCTAACAGTTCCACAGGCGAGAAAACCTAAATCCTTTATGCACTTCATTAAGATACCCTCCTACAAACATAATTCTCCCAACATTACATTGTCCTGCAGTCTTTCTCTTTACTGTGTCATATAAATTCTGTGTGCTATTTAAGAAATCCAGACTAGGTGTGGTGGCTCAGGCCTGTGGTCCCAGCACTTTGGGAGGCCAAGACAGGAGGATCACTTGAGCCCAGGAGTTTGAGACCAGACTAGCCCTGGCAACATGACAAGACCTCATCTATATGCTCCCCCCGGCCACCCCCGGCCCAGCCAAAAAAAAATAAGAAAGAAAGAAAGAAAAAGAAATCCACAGATCAAAAATTAAGATCTCTATTTAGGTAGGACCACAATTCCCATCACCCAGGTACTTGTCTCCAAGAGCATGCCTAAATGTGTCCTATACCACAATAATTATCATATTCCAAAGTCTTGTCTTTTCCACAAGCCCTACCTCATTCATCACCTAAACACAAAATGCTCATTCCTTCATTCCTTCTTTCAATTTCTATAGCACTTATATTTCCTGTTTGTAAAATCCACTTGGAAATTAACTGTTTACTGTGGCCTTTCTCAACCTCAAACCTATTCTCAGGTACCATTAGTTCTCTATGAGAATTTGTAGGTGACTATCTGCATGTTTCATTTCCATGATAATCTAAAAAATATTATAAGCATGCTCTGGATCAGTTGATGAATACCTTATAACTGAGAACTGCCTAATATTTTCACTGTCCATTTGTGCGTATGACTGTTTTGGTCCCGATTAGTACCACTTTAATTGTAACAAGCTAATTAAGAAAAGAACATAGGCAGACAATATGCAAATGATGCTCTTGCATTAAGTGAAAGCTAAATGAGAGTAAGGTATTCTACATGCTAGAATGAAATGACCATTCACCATTCAAAAAGAAAAAGCACTTGGAGAATGATGTCATTACTCAGCACACAGTTGTACGAGCATGTCAAACTCAAAAGAACTGGTGCCATGGAGTCAACACTGCATTCATCCTGAAAGGGGCAATTTAGCCTCAGTAAAACAGTATTACCACATTACACTGATCATTGTTAACTGGAATATGTGGTTTGTTATGTAACAAAATATAAATATTTTGTTATATTTAATTTATAAATATGTTTTGGCTTCATAGCTATTAAGAACTATAAGCATATGAAGTATACCTTGTTTATGGCTATACATATTTAAGTTTAAATTATGATATAAGTAATTTAACTCTGGAATTCCACAGATTTAAAAAAAATATTGTGACATTTCTTTGATTGCGGGCCTTAAATGGTTGTTTCAGTCTTTTACTATTTAACTATTTCCATCTGTTATTGTCTTGTTGCTCCAAATGAAATCTTTCTGCAGGACAGAAATGAGCCTTTGGGCCATTTGCATCCTCTTAGCACTTTGTGCAATGTTGTGGAAATAACAAATGCCCAGTGACATTTGTGGATTTGAGCTCTTTCCATTCTGGACTTAACTTCCCATTCCAGAATATTTTCTATTTTTTTTTTTTGTTTGTTTGTTTTTAAATCCACTTCCAATTAAACTATTTTTATCTATTCAGTCAAATGTTTCCGTCTGCCAGGATTCCAGGTAAATAATAGTTTGGCTTTATTGCATATACTCTGTGTGCCAAGAACTGCTCTGAGCATTTTATATAGGTCATCTCAGTTCATCATTATAACCATAAGAAGGTAGGTGGGTGTGTAAGGCCATTCTTGCATTGCTATAAAGAAATGCCTGAGACTAGGTAATTTACAAAGAAAAGAGGTTTCCACAGTCTGTACAGGAAGCATGGCGTTGGCATCAGCTTAGCTTCTTGAGAGGCCTTAGGGAGCTTTTACTCATGATGGAAGGTGAAGCGGGAGCACACACATCACATGACAAGAGTGGAAGCAAGAGAGAGAGCAGGGAGGTGCCACACACTCTTAAACAACCAGAACTATCATGAGGACAGCATCAAGCCATGAGGACAGCATCAAGCCATGAGGTGTCCACCCCCATGACCTAAATACCTCCCACCAGGCCCCACCTCCAACACTGGGGACCACATTTCAACATGAGATGTGGGTGGGACAAATATCGAAACCGTTATCAGTGGGATGATAAACAGACTGTTTCTACTTATTAATGAAGAAACTAAGCCATACAAAGCTCAAATACTTTGCCCAAAAATCATACAGCTAGTAACTGGTGAAAGTAGGATACCAACCAAGGAATACTAAGGTCATTGTCCATCCTTGTTCTGTCTGCAACTCAAATTTGCAAAAGGAGTGTAAAAGTCACTTCTCTATCACTGCGCTGATGCCTCCTTATTAGGAGAGGCTTCATCAGAAGAGTGCCGAGTGGATAGGGAAAATGTCCACATTCATACTTCAGGGAGGTATGTAGCTACTACATCATTTATTAAACACCTACTATGATATCTATTGTAAATGTACAAACAACAAAATATGTTATACACACTTCAGATTTCTTGACACATTGTTGAAAGGAAAATATTTTTATGTTTATTTGGCCTTTTACTCATATTTTTATCTTGGCTTTTATTGTGCTTGAAATACTGTGCTTGGCATCTATATAGCATTTCAATATCTGTTGAATGAATGAAATCCCCTTCTCTTTCAAGCTTTGCAATAGTCAACTGCTGCATAGTTTAGGTTTATTGTCTGTGAGCAAAACTCACTTTATTTTCATTGTCAGTTCATTTTTTTTACCATTTACAAAACCCACTAATTCTCAGACCATGTCTGAGTGCCTGATAAAATGAGATGTGGCAAAGATGAGTTGATATTCTTATGATCTTAATGATGTAATCTATTTGGACATAATGGTTACTGGAATGATGACAAATGCGTTGACTGCAAAAGAGCAATTCAGTTGTGGTCAATAGACAGTATTCGAAGCACATCTTTTTATGGTATTATTTTTTTCTGCTCTTTTGTCTTAGCTGCCGGAAGAGTGGAAAATCTTCTGACAGGGTCTCTCCTTGCAGCGAGTTTGCAGTCAGTATATACACTTCGTTAATATAACAAATCTAGTTTCCTTGGTTATTGGATCAAGATTTGATTTCCCAGGAGACCCTCCTTGTCTCTGCCCCTGATGATGAGATTTGCTCCCTGGTAATTCTGCAGCTAGTGTGTCACCTCACAGTGTGATCAGTCTCATCTCAGACTAAACATGAGGCTGACCCCAGGGTAATTATCAGACTGTTCTGTGTGTGAGTATGTAAATTGTGGTCTGTCCTGGGTAGTTCTGAAGACTCACTCATGCATTCATTCATTCATTCACCCATTCCCTTGACACACACTTATTGAATACTTTGTGACAGGAGCTAGGAACTGAGGATAGAGGAAATGATTTGGGGAGGAGGACACACCGGCTCACAAGGCACTGCCACTTCAGAGAGACATGCAGTAACTGTTATGCCGTAAGGTAAGCGCTGTATCTTCATAGGTGCTCAGACCCTATAAGGAAGAGGTGGTAGGAGTGAGGTGGTGCACATAGAGTGTAGCACTACTTTGGGTTGTCGTACCATCTTCTTGAGGCCTGTTTAGAACAGCACCCAGAGTGATGGGTATAAATACCCTGTGTGTGAGACCATCTTTGGAAAGCATGAAGTCTCACCAAGAGATGAAGTGAGAAGCTGATATGCTGGCAGCCAGCATAATGGCTGTTTGAGGCCTTGTGTTGCTGTTCTTTTTTAATGTGTATAAGTTCACGTGAATTTTCATTCTAGCATAATATAGCATATTTATTTTAATATAAAAATGTGTTAAATTACTTAGCCTCCTTCTCCCCACCCATTTTGCAACCCTCAAGTTCCTCAAGTAAAAAGTATACTCTAGGAAAAAAATGACAAGCTCTTCCTGGGACTTTTCATACTCTCTGGCACAGCGGTGAGTACTCCTATTCTGAGCTAGGAGGAAAAAAGAAACACTGTAAGAAAAAGAAGCAGAGTAACAGAACATTTCACTCAATATGACAAAAGTATGATAAGCCTCAAATATCCTTGGCTAAGCTAATTGACAAAACTGTAAAATTCTATTAAAATTCATGGGTCATAATTATTTTGGCAAAAATAATTGAGAGAAAGTTTAAAAAGCTGTTGATAAAAGTAATTTTGAAAATGCAAAGCATTGGTTTAACAAATACATTTTGTTTAGAAAGATAAGAGAGAAGATTTGAGAATATTTACATATCAGTTATAAAATGTATCTCAAGTTTACCCTTATTCTAGATCTTTTCATTATAAAATTAGGTTTTGATTTAAATCTATTTTCTTTCTTCTTACATTGAATGGTTTTTGTAGGTGGTTCCAAGTTCTGCTAACTTATAATCTTGGGACTATGCATGTTTATCATAGGAATCTGAAGAAAATATTTGTTGTAGAAAAAAAAAAGTTTACTTAAATGTTTAAACCATTTGCCCTGGGATGTTGATCTTATTCACCAACCTTGGGATGCTAAATTCACTGACTCAGACCTCCCTTATCTGATTCTAATAAACTAAATTAGTATAAGAAAAATTGAACCATCTCTCTTAGAATTAGAAATGTAGCTAAAGGCATTTCTGTTCATAAAAAGCTACTTTTGCAAAGACAAAAAGTGATTCGTGTAGATTAACTTTCAAACATAATGCAAAATCTTAGTTTTCTTCTAAGTTCCCCAACTGGAACTCAACAAAAATCATTTGCTATCTGCCACCTGCCCCTCTCTCTCCCTGCTGCACATTCCTATTGTGGCTCTGGCAAGCTACTGCTGTTCCTCCGCTTTCCTTCCCTAGCCTGTTAATGCGTCAGCACTCACCCAGTTACCCTAACTAAGATCTTTTTTGATTTCTCTTTTCTTCCCTCTCTACTCACCTATCTTTCACCACCAATTAACTGCAAGCCACATCCAATAAATGACAATTGATGGCCACGTGCTGCTCAGTGTGGGGGATTCTGTCAGTCCTCACTTCCTGACCTCCTATTCTTGGCCTTCCCATGCCTCCACTTCATGTTCTGGAACTCAGTAACCTAGATTCAGTTGCCAGCTTGGTGACTAACTTAGAAATCCCACAGGATGTTACTATTCAAAACCTGTCCTCTCCCTGCACCACCCCCAAACCCCAGTCCCAAACCAGGCTGTAGGTTGGTGTGCTCCAGTCTCTACCCACTGTGTTTGTCCACTCAGAGAGGGAGATCAGGGACACATCTCCCAGCTGGCAGCCACTCTCCATTCCAACCCACACCCCACCCTGCCACCAGAAGCACCATTCTACTTTACTACTCAAAGCAGACATTGAATCTCTGCTGTCCAACACATAATAAGGTCTGCAACATCATGTAGCAGTGTACATAAGTCCCACTGCAATCTGACTCAGACCACCATGTCCCCTACATTCGTATCATGTTAGATTATCTCAAACATTGTTTTATTTAACATTGATGAGTTGCTACTATATAGCCAGGCATTGGGCTAGGGATTCCACAACGAGTAATTTTGATACTCCTAGAAAAATAATACCTAGAGGGGGTACTGAGAAGCAAATGATTAAAACACAGAATGGTGATAGCTATGAGTGATGGCCAAGAGACAACCTAGGAGTTTATCTAATCCTGCTTGGAAGCCTCAAGTAGCAGTAGATTTTCAGAAGACATTTGGGAAAGGCAAGAGCTGAAAGATGCCAAAAAGTTAGACTAGCTTCTCTCCTTTGAAAGATCTCCCTTTCAAAGAGAATTCTTATTCGGCCTTCAGGGCTACCCTCAGGCTTCCCACTAACCTTCCCAGGCACAGTCAAATGTTCTCTCACCTGCAGCCCACCTGAAGCACATCTTCCATATCCATATTACTGCTCTTATCTCATTGCATCACAGCGATTGGGAAAGACAACTGGCCTTGCCCTCACCTGGGAACTCCATCAGGGCAGAGAAGGTGTCCTTATCCATCTCTGTGCCCAACTTACCAGATACATAATATATGTTCAATCAAGTTTGATGAATAATTCAGTTTAACAAAGAATGATTGTAAACCAGCTTTAACATTTGAAAGTCTATATTAAAATAAGTAAGACATCCGTAGGGACATAACACCTCCAAGAGTATTTTTTATTGTACAAAAAGTCTTTTATACTTTAGAAAACAATACACTGAAAAAAAATCAAAAAAGAACAATTCCCTATAGAACTAAGCAAGGTCTCAGAAATGCTTTCTTATGTTTGAACACATTTTATAGCACGTGGCTGATTTAAGCGATGTTTATAGTCGCTGCTAAATTGTGGGCTGTTAGACACTTTATCATTCACATACTTCATTTGTGGGTGGGGACAGTGCAGACAGCTTAGAGGAAGGACTTTAAAGTCCCTGGCCAGGCCAGTCTGGAGCACACTCACCCACCAGCTTCTGGGCCCCTGGAATTGCACTCATCTTCCACCATGACCAATGTGGCCATAGTGTATAGTTTTGCACAAGGCAAGAAAGACAATACACTTCCAGGATAATTGAACTAATAACAATTACACCAAAGACTTAATATCCATTTTGTCATCTGAAAAGGTCACTCCCAATTAAATTGCTGGCAGAGTTTTCTACAATTTCTGACTTCACGGGCTATTTTGGTCACTAGTAAGCTCAGGGTAACTGAAAATATATACCCATATACCTCACCACCACATGTTGTTTTAGAATTTCTTCTAAAATATTTAGAAGACATTTCCTGTAGAGACTGGCAGGCAATTGTTTGTTTTGCTTTTCCATCTGGTATTCAATTAATATACTAATAGCCACTCTAATTTACCCTGCTATAATACCGATCTTATTTTTTCAAGTGGCATGTTTATTTTCACTTGGGGACTGAAAAATACTGCAGATTGGAAGCAACGGTTCATTTACAGCTGCCACATCTAAAGCAACTCCAGTGCTGTTAATGTTCTGTAATGGGGGCATCTAAGTTTCTCCACTTGCTTGGCATTCTCTTGGATGTTAATGTTCATTAACTTTGTATTATTAATTTAATGTTTATAAACATTGTTAATAAATATGAAAGACGTTGCAAAGCACAAATGGAAGACTAAAAGTTAGTGAGATAAATTAGGCAACTTTTGTAGACACATGTACGTTGTGGGGTGTGTTTTTACCTTTTCTCACTTTTCATCTTCGCTATTAACCAGCTCTGTTGGTAGTGATGAAAGTCACTGAAATTTGCTCTGAAGTCACAGGGGCATTTTGTAGGTGTGAAGCTGGGATTTAGGGAAAACTGAGTGAGAGGATCAGAATATTCAGAGAAAAGTCATTAAAATGGCAGGTGAGTGAGCTGGAAATATCCTCATTGCATAGATAGAAAGCCTGTTAGTCGAGACTACCTAACAGAAAAGATAATAAAGGTGAGAAACTGCTATATGGCTGAAAGTGATGACTGTAAGTTATACTTTTCTATCTCCTATAGCCTTTTTCAGTGCTGGGCAATTAGTAGGCTCAATCTTTGAAGACTGACAGATGTTAGCTTGATTCATGGTTCACAAGATGCCAGCTTTCTGGGTTCATTCCTCCTTTAAGTTGGTCTGTGACATATATCCCAAAATTCTCACATGGGTAGCCCAACCCAGATCTGCACCATTGTCACAATAGACTCTGAAGTTCATCAACACTAGTGAATGTTTTCCTAGAAAGTAGGCTCTGCTGAGAGTAGGTCAGAGATATTGCTCCTTTCTTGTAGTTACCACTCATTACCCCATCAAAATCTCTAAATAATTGTTGGTGCTCTCTCTCTTTTTATCTGAATAGAAAAATGCCTTTGAGATAAAACCCCCAGGATCATGGCAGGCAAGAGGCAGGACTAGATTGCAGCTCCCATGCAGGCAGATACAGCAGTGTGTGGAGACTCGCATCTCAAACTTTTGCTCCAGAATTACTGCAGGAATAAACCAGGAAAGCCAAGAGAACCCCAGACCCTCTGAAGGAAGTGGATTCCTCTTGCAGGAACTGGAAGACATCCCAAATACTCAGCTGCAGCAAGACCTGCCCAAAGAGGGTCTGAACTAAGACACACCTCGCCCTGCCCCACCTGATGGTCCTTCCCTACCCACCATGGTAGCTGAAGACAAAGGGCATATTCTCTTGGGAGCTCTAGGGCTCTGCCCACCACTGGTTCCTCCCTATACTACCACAGCTGATGCTCTCTTCAAAGTGCCATCTCCTGGCAGGAGGCCAACCAGCACAAAAATAGTGTATTAAAAAACCAAAACTAAGAACCCTTGCAGAGTCCATTTCACTCCCCTTCCACAACTACTGGAGCAGATGCTAGGATCCATGGCTGCGAGACCTGCAGATGGTTCTGATCATAGGACTCTGTGCAGACAACCCCCAGTACCACTCCAGAGCCTGGTAGACCTGCTGGGTGGCTAGATCCAGAAGCTCTCAGGAAACCACGTCTCTAGGAAAACGGGGAGAGTACTACACCAAGAGAACACCCCGTGGGACAAAAGAATCTGAACAGCAACCATGAGCTCTAGACTTTCTCTCTGACATAGGCTACCCAAATGAGAAAGAATCAGAAAAACCATTCTGGTAATATGATAAAACAAGGCTCTTTGACGCCCCTGAAAATCACACTAGCTCACCGGCAATAGGCCAAACCAAGAGGAAATCCCTGATTTACTTGAAAAATAATTCAGAAGGTCAGTTATTAAGCTAAACAAGGAGGTGCCAGAGAAAGGTGAAGTCCAATTTAAGGAAATCAAAAACATGATACAAGAAATGAGGGGAGAAATCTTCAGTGAAATAGATAGCATAAATAAACAATCAACACTTCAGAAAATAATGGATGCACTTAGAGAAATGCAAAATGCTCTGGAAAGTCTCAGCAATAGAACTGAACAAGGATAGAAAGAACTTCAGAGCTCAAAGACAAGGTTTTGAATTAACCCAATCCAACAAAGACAAAGAAAAAAGAATAAGAAAAAGTGAACAAAGCCTCGAAGAAGTTTGGGATTACGTTAAATGACCAAACTAAGAATAATTGGTGTTCCTGAGAAATAAGAGAAATCTAAAAGTTTGGAAATCATATTTGGGGGAATAATTGAGGAAAACTTCCCTGGCCTTGCTAGAGACTTAGACATCCAAATACAAGATGCTCAAAGAGTGCCTGGGAAATTCATTGCAAAAAGATCATTGCATAGGCCCATTGTCATCAAGTTATCTAAAATTAAGACCATCTTAAGAACTGTGAGGCAAAAGTACCAGGTAACCTATAAAGGAAAACCTATCAGATTAACAGCAGATTTCTCAGCAGAAACCCTACAAGCTAGAAGGCATTGGGCCCTATCTTCAGCTTCCTTAAACAAAGCAATTATCAGCCAGGAATTTTGTATCCAGCAAAACTAACCTTCATACAAGAAGAAAAGAGTTTTTTTCAGACAAACAAATGCTAAGAGAAGTAACAAGTACCAAGCCAGCACTACAAGAACTGCTAAAAGGAGCTCTAAATCTTGGACCAAATCCTGGGAACACATCAAAACAGAACCTCTTTAAAGCATAAATCTCACAGGACCTATAAAACAAAAATACAATTAAAAAAACCAAGGTATACAGGCAACAAATAGCACGATGGATGGAATAGTACCTCATATCTCAATACTAACATTGAATGTAAATGGCCGAAATGCTGCACTTAAAAGGTGTAGAATAGATAAGAATTCACCAATGAACTATCTGCTGTCATCAAGAAACTCATCTAACACATAAGGACTCACATGAATTTAACTTAAAGGGGTGGAAAAAGACATTCCAAGCAAATGGACACCAAAAGCCAGTAGGAGTAGCTATTATTATATCAGACAAAACAAACTTTAAAGGAACAGCAGTTAAAAGAGACAAAGAGGGACATTATATAATGATAAAAGGCCTTGATCAAAAGGAAAATATGACAATCCTAACTATATATGCACCTGACACCGGAGCTCCCAAATTTATAAAACAATTACTGCTAGACCTAAGAAATGAGATAGACAGCAACACAATAAGAGTGGGAAACTTCAATATTCCAATGACAGCCCTAGACAGGTCACCAAGGCAGAAAGTCAACAAAGAAACAAAAATTTAAACTATACCCTGGAACAAATTAATTTAACAGATATTTACAGAACATTCTACCCAATAACTGCAGAATATACATTCTATTCATCAGCTCATGGAACTTTCTCCAAGATAGACCATATGATAGGCCACAAAACAAGTCTCAATAAATTTAAGAAAATTGAAATTATATCATGTACTCTCTCAGACCACAGTGGAATAAAACTGGAAATCAACTCCAAAAGGAACCTTCAAAACCATGCAAATATGTGGAAATTAAATAACTTGCTCTTGAGTGGTCATTGGATCAACAATGAAATCAAGATGGAAATTAAAACATTCTTCGAAATGAACGACAACAGTGACACAACCTATCAAAACCTCTGGGATACAGCAAAGATGGTGCTAAGAGGAAACTCATAGCCCTAAATGCCTACATCAAAAAGTCTGAAAGAGCACAAATACACAATCTAAATTCATGCCTCAAGGAACTAGAGAAACAAGAACATATCAAACCCAAACCCAGCAGAAGAAAGGAAATAACCAAGATCAGAGCAGAATTAAATGGAACTGAAATGAAAAAATACAAAAGATAAATGAAACAAAAAGCTGGTTCTTTGAAAAGATAAATAACATTGATAGACCATTAGCAAGATTAACCAAGAAAAAAAGAGAGAAAATCCAAATAAACTCAATTAGAAATGAAATGGGAGATACTACAACTGACACCACAGAAATACAAAAACTCATTCAAGGCTACTATGAACACCTTTAAGTGCATAAACTAAAAAATCTAGAGGAGATGGATAAATTCCTGGAAAGATGTAATCCTCCTACCGTAAAGCAGGAAGAATTAGATATCCTAAACGAACCAATAACAAGCAGCGAGTTTGAAATGGTAATTTAAAAATTGCCAACAACAACAAAAACGTCCTGGACCAGATGAGTTCACAGCTGAAATCTACCACACATTCAAAAAAGAATTGGTAGCAATCCTATTGACACTATTCCACAAGATAGAGAAAGAGGGGATCCTCCCTAAATAATTATATGAAACCAGTATCACCATAATCCCAAAACCAGGAAAGGACATAGCCAAAAAAGAATACTACACACCAATATCCCTGATGAACATAGATACAAAAATCCTTAACAAAGTACTAGCTTACCAAACCCAACAACATATTAAAAATATAATCCATCATGATCAAGTGGGTTTCATACCAGGGATGCAGGGATGGTTTAAGATATGCAAGTCAATAAATGTGATATACCATATAAACAGAATTAAGAACAAAAATCACATGATCATCTTAATAGATGCAGAAAAAGCATTTGACAAAATCCAGCATTTCTTTATGATTAAAACCCTCAGCAAAATTGGCATACAAGAGATATAACTCAATGTAATAAAAGCCATCTATGACAAACCCACAGACAACATAATACTGAATGGGGAAAAGTTGAAAGCATTCCCTCTGAGACAAGACAAGGATGCACACTCTCACCACTTCTATTCAACACGGTACTGGAAGTCCTAGCCAGAGCGATCAGACAAGAGAAAGAAATAAAGGGCATCCAAATCAGTAAAGAGGATATCAAACTGTTTTGTTTGCTTATTATATGACTGTATACCTAGAAAACGCTAAAAACTCCTCCAAAAAGCTCCTAGAACCCATAAATGAATTCAGCAAAATTTCAGTATACAAAATTAATGTACACAAATCAGTAGCTTTGCTATACACCAACAATGACTAAGCTAAGAATCAAACCAAGAACTCAATCCATTTTACGATAGCTGCAAAAATAAAATAAAATCCTTGGGAATATACCTGACCAAGGAAGTAGAAGATTTCTACAAGGAAACCTACAAAATACTGCTGAAAGAAATCATAGACGACACAAAAAATGGAAACATATCTCATGCAATATTGTGAAAATGACCAAACTGCCAAAAGCAATCTACAAATTCAATGCAATTCCCATGAAAATACCACCATCATTCTTCACAGAACTAGAAAAAAATCCTAAAATTTATATGAACCCAAAAGGAGAGCCTGCATAGCCATAGCAAGACTAAACAAAATGAACAAATCTGGAGGCATCACATTATCTGATTTCAAACTATACTATAAGGCCATAGTCACCAAAACAGCATGGTACTGGTATAAAAATAGGCACATAGGAAAATGGAACAGAATAGAGAACCCAGAAATAAACCTGAATACTTAAAGCCAACGGATCTTTGACAAGGCAAACAAAAACAAAATGGGGGAAAAGACGCCATACTCAACAAATGGTGCTGAGACAATTGGCAAACCACATGTAGGAGAATGAAACTGGATCCTCATCTCTCATCTTATACAAAAATCAACTCAAGATAGATCAAGGACTTAAATCTAAGACCCAAAACTATAAAAATTCTAGAAGATAACATTGGAAAAACCTTTCTAAACATTGGCTTAGGCAAGGATTTCATGAACAAGAACCCAAAAGCAAATTCAATAAAAACAAAGGTAAATACCTGGGACTTAATTAAACTAAAGAGCTTTTGCATGGCGAAAGGAACTGTCAGCAGAGTAAACAGACAACCCACGGAGTGGGAGAGAATCTTCACAATCTATACATCTGACAAAGGACTAATATCCGGAATCTACAATGAACTCAAACAAATTAGCAAGAAAACAAACTACCCCATTAAAAAGTGAGCTAAGGACATGAATGGGCAATTCTGAAAAGAAGATATGCAAATTGCCAATAAACATGAAAAAATGCTCAACATCACTAATGACCATGGAAATGCAAAATCAAAACCACAATGTGATACCACCTTACTCCTGCAGGAATGGCCATAATCAAAAAAATCAAAAAATAATAGATGTTGACATAGGTCCAGTGAAAAGGGAACACTTCTATGCTGGCAGGAATGTAAACTAGCACAACCATTATGGAAAACAGTGTGGAGATTTAAAGAGCTAAAAGTAGAACTACCATTTGATCCAGCAATCCCACTACTGGTTATCTACCCAGAGAAAAAGAAGTCATTATACAAAAAAGCTACTTGAACATGCATGTTTATAGCAGCACAATTCACAATTGCAAAAATGTGGAACCAATCCAAATGTCCATCAATCAACAGGTGGATAAAGAAGCTGTGCTATATATATAGAACAGAATACTACTCAGCCATAAAAAGGAATGAATTAATGGCATTCATAGCAACCTGGATGAGGTTGGAGACTATTACTCTAAGTGAAGTAATTCAGGAATGGAAAACCAAACATCGTATGTTCTCACTCATAGTGGGAATTAAACTATGAGGATGTAAGGGCATAAGAATGACACAGTGGACTTTGGGGACTCAGGGGGAAAGGGTAAAAAGGGGGTGAGGTATAAAAGACTACAAATTGAGTTCAGTGTGTGCTGCTCAGGTGATAGGTGCACCAAAATCTCACAAATCACCACTAAAGAGATTACTCATGTAACCAAATACCACCTGTTCCCCAAAAAAACTTATGAAAAAAATATGTATGTATGTGTGTATATATATATGCATGCCTTTGAACCAAGACCAAGTCCTTAAATTTTCTCCTCCATAATCCCTAAATGCTGAGGATGAAATGCTGAAAAAGACCTGGACTCCACTCTCCAGGAGTTTTACACACTGCTGGAGGAGGCTGGGTACCTAGGTGGCCAAAGCACAGGTACTCAATGAATGCCTGCAGAATTGAAGTAGCTAAAGGAGACTCCCATTTTCTACCTCCCGATATCACAATTATTTTCTTTATTGATATGCTTGGTCTTGAGAGTGTGTTTGAGTCATGCCTCAGAATGCCTTGAGTTTTCATTAAACTTCATGACATTTTGTTTTCTATTTTTTAAATGCAAGAGTAAATTTGCTTCTCAAGCACAATAAAAAGTCATTTAAAGACAAATCTCATAAATAAAATGGCTGATAAGTCTGGAGGATAGTAGTGTAAGACTATAATAAAATATGGCTATGAAGCAATGAGGTCACTCTCTTACTCATGAACTAATCTGGAATGATGTAATAATAATAGGAACTAACAATTTGAGCACTTAATCAGTTCAAGTGCTTTGTGTGCATTATTTCACTTAATCTTCATAATTCATACATCATTTATACCAAATTATTTATGTAACATTCGTGTTTCCATTTCACAAATGGGAATAGAGATGCTAAGAGGCCCAAGTGTCATAAAGGAAGGACAGGGATTTGAAGCCAGGTATACCTGGCACCAGACCGGTGCTCAGTCTAAGCCACCAACTTGTCTTCCACAAAATAAGATCCAGAGATGTTTTGAGTAAGTAGAACATAATCTCAAGGCATTTTGAAGAATAACTCAAGCTCTTCAAATCTGGATATACTGGCTGTGGTATCTTGGGTAAAACTTAGTCTAAAAAATGTAATGAATCAGTGCATACATGGCAGCAAGAGGTCAAGGTGATAATCTGTAACTATAAATTTGGAATGTGCACTTAGTAAATAAGTGTGGAAGTCTTAATGCATCGTCTTAGAGACATTGAGGAAAGCAGCTTTACTCATTATATTAAACAAACTTACATTACATGGACACAGGAAGGGGAACGTCACACTCTGGGGACTGTTGTGGGGTGGGGGGAGGGGGGAGGGATAGCATTGGGAGATATACCTAATGCTAGATGACGAGTTAGTGGGTGCAGCACACCAGCATGGCACATGTATACGTATGTAACTAACCTGCACAATGTGCACATGTACCCTAAAACTTAAAGTATAATTAAAAAAAAAAGAATACAATAAAGGGTAGAGAGAAAAGAACAGAGCTCTGCAAGTGAAATATGCTCAGTATCAAGGTTTGAGAATTAATCTGTCATATTTTTCAATTTTCTTCCGTTTTTCATAGAAGCTGATAGGGTAAAGCAGAAGTCAATGTCCAGAAATGTTGAACTTCTGTTTTGTTTTTGTTCGCATTTGTTCTATGATTATGCTGAAGATTGCAGGAGCTTTTAAGTTCATTCACTGTCAACAGTCTGTTGTAGACCACTTATATCATGCCTATTTTTGAAATAATCAAATCTGAGGACCAATGTAAAGTTAGTAAAACAACATAAAAAATCAACTAAGCTAGACAGATTTTGGAATATAGATGGGATAAGGCAAATGTTAAGTTGCTTCACACTTTCAAAAATAAACACAACATGTAACTCTTTGGAAGATACCTGTTAGTATAAGCTTTGAAAAAACTCCAGGGATGATTAAAACGTGGCACGTGCACAACAGAGAGAGATGGAGAGAGAGGGGGGAGGAAGGGAGGGAGACAGCGAGAGCGAAAGCGAGAGAGAGAGAGAGACTATCAATATCCATGTGTACAGGAATTATTTTTTGAATATAGATTTTCTATCTACAGTTACACGTTTAAAGAATATTCACTAAATAATGGATTCAGGTGCTTTTAAACATATTTTTAAACGAACAGATTAGTAATGGAACAAATATTCATATACTGCACAATCTTTGAAGGTGAGAAGCTTAAAAGGGGAAGAAAGGGCACTTAGTTATTAAACGTGTACCTCCAGGCAAATCAAACAAAAAAACTCAGGGCATCAAAATATTCCTGGGTTTTTCTGATCCCTTTAGGCTTAGAAATTCTAATTTTAACAGGCTCAGGATGTTATTTTGCATGTTTTTGCAACTCATTAAAGAAGATAAAAATCTTTCCTTCTGTACTGAGCCCTTTATTTTAAAATAAAAACCCCCAGGAAACTTCTTTTATTGAAAGGTGTAAAAAGGATCCAAAGCAGCTAAGTATTTATCAAAACAATGTATAACTTAAATCCTAAGCCTTGACTCTGATCACACATCACCAGCATGTCAATTGGCTGTGGATTTTAGTGTTAGTAGATAGTGAGAAAATCAACCTGCTATTTGGCCTACATAACTACAAGAACATCACTCTAATGTCTTTCCTCTTGACTTGACTGTTTTTGACAGAAATATCCAATTGTGTCACTGTATGGCTTTAACTATGTTTGCTTTCTAGTTATCCTATCATATAGAAAAATCATTTTGACAAAAATTTTAAAAAGCAGTAAGATGTGAAACACTATCCATAAAATGCTCATAATAGTGTCTTTTTATATGTAATATGTATATATGTTCATATATGAGTGTACATATATATATATGCTTATAGTAAAAGATAAATATATTAAACTATGTTAACTGCAGTTAAATCAATATGATCTTTTAAGATATATATGTGTATGTGTTCAGGGTAAAAGATAAAGACATATTAAACCGTACGTTACCTGTAGTTATTTTTAGTAGGTAGAACTATAAGAGATGTTTATTTTCCTTTGTGGTTTTAAATTATTTTCTAAGTTTCCTACAAAAACAAGTGCTACTTTTGCAAACAAGAAAAAAAGAAAGCCAAGTACTAAATATTATTTCAAAATTTGGCATGAAATATAAAAGCCCAAATTAAATATGTGCAAAAAGTCTGTTAAATTCTCATGTTTACACTGTTCCTTCTACCATAAACCTAAAGGATCTGCTTGAATAATTTATGTACTTATGGGGAAGATATGGTCTTCAATACAAATCACCTGGTTTTGTGATTGTTGAATTTAGATTGTTAATGGTAGTATGACACAGCCATTTAAAGATGGAGCCCGCCACATTCAAGCAAAAGGGCACCAAATCAGTTCAGCTGATGTATGATAAGAAAAGTAGGAAGATGAGAATAATGTCAGCTCATGCTGAGCACATTCTATTCACCCCTCATCAATGACCAGGTGCCACCTGCTCCTTCCCCAAAGTTCAACTATGTCTCCCTATCAAGTGATTCCTCCATTCTGCTTTGAAGGGCTAGCTTCAAAGTAGATGAAGAATCAAACAGATTTATTTTGCATAGCTCCAAGAAGGAGAGAGAGCATCAATGGCCCAGATCAAAATTTAGCTTAGGAAAAATTATCTGAGAGCTATGGTCAAAATCTCTTTCTGTTGGGGGAGGAAGTAAGGTGTCAGTGAGGGTCTGGTCCAGCTGGGACAGATTGAGGAAATTGCTCCACCAAAACTGAGTAAGAGTGAAATCCAGAAACCATGAAGAACAGAGAATCAATCATGAACCTAATCTGGTAAGATAGAGAGTGGAGTTGCCCCATTGGAATGGCTAGAAGCAGGTGTCAGGAGGTGGGGACCTGACTCAGGTATAGACAGTGCTGGTGATGACTTAGGAACAAGATCAGCTACCTAATTTGTGAAGCCCAGTGCAAAACGCAAATGCAGTTGCTTGTTAAAAACTTAAGAATTTCAAGACTGCAACAGCAGAGTATTAAGTCACGCAGAGGGCCCTTTGAAACTGGCCTGGCATAGGAATGGGTGATCACCAGGAAGGAGAGGAGTGTTCCTAGGTTTATCATTTTTGGGTGGTTCTTACTTGCTCATGGACTCACTGATGAGTAGTGTGGAGACATGGACTGCATTTAAATGACAATGATAAGTAAAAAGAAGATGGAAATTATCAAAATGGAATTGGAAAGTAATGTTACAGGACATGTTCAAATATAAGCTGCATGTTACAGAGAGAATTCAAGCATTGAGTAGGTATTTAGACTCGAAGACCTTTAAGATCCTTCTCAACTCAGAGTCTAGAATTACTTGTTGGCCAGTTCTATCTTAGAAGCACACATACTGTAACACAGTATTTTCCCTGCTGACCTGCTTAGCCTTAAAATCATTGCTCAGCAGGTAGATTTTAAGGCAATAGTCCCAGAGACCTTTTGGATATTCTTTTTCATCTCTAAATATAAGAAATAGGAATAGAATATTAGATCTTATCCTCTGTTCAGCTGAGTTCAAGTCTCCTTTCTCTTCTTCCATACAAACATTCATACAACATGGAGAGCTCATTTTCTTAACTGCTTATCTCCTCATGTTACTGTATAAGTTGTTCTCATTCCTCATTACTCCCTGTATTCACACTTGTTGCCATGTGGCATTGCATTTCCTCCAACTAGAGATGGAGTATATTTTACCATCTCATTGATGGTAGGCTTTACCATGTTGCTTTAGTTTGCCCATGGAACATGGACGGAAATGGCAGTGTGCCAGTTCTAAGTCTAGACATTAAGAGACATTATGTGTTTCTACTTGCCAATTGTTCACTTCTGGTAGTGCCATAAGAAGAATATGTCCCAGCTATCTCATTGGTGGGAGGATAGGATAAAAGATTTGTGCAATAGACAAAGGTCCAGTCTGCAGCATGGAACCATGCCAGCCAAACCAGGCTTCAATCAGCCACGCATGAGCTCATGTGTAAGTGTGGAGCAAGAATAAATAATTATTGTTTTAAGCCACTGGTTTGTTTTGTGGTATTATTGTAACAAAAACTGGTATATCTTAACTTCCAAGCTCTTCCATACTTTTGTTTGTTTGTTTGTTTCTTTCTTTCTTTCTTTCTTTTGAGACAGAGTCGCGCTCTGTCGCCAGGCTGGAATGCAGTGGCCCAATCTCAGCTCACTGCAACCTCCGCCTCCCAAGTTCAACCAATTCTCCTACCTCAGCCTCCTGAGTAGCTGAGATTACAGGCGGGCCTACCACCATGCCCGGCTAATTTTTGTATTTTTAGTAGAGACAGGGGTTTCACTATGTTGGCTAGGCTGGTCTTGAACTTCTGACCTCAGGTGATCACCTGCCTTGGCCTCCCAAAGTGCTGAGCCAGTGCACCGGCCTCTTCCATACTTTTAATCCGTTAAGTCATGGTGAATATTGAACTCATTAATCAGTTGTGAAGAATGTTGTGATTACTAATTCAAATTTTGGAGTATGTAGACATGGATTGGAATCCTAGCACTAATATACCAGTCTCTTTTAACTATTAAGCTCAGGGCCTTCCTCCACTAAATGGAGATAATAAAATGCCCTACTCTTTGAGATTACTATGAAGACTGAATGAGATGATGCACTTAAAGTTCCAAGCACAATAACTGTCCCCTGTTATTGAGATGGGCCTTGAGTAAACACAGGATAGACAAGCAAGCATGTCTGGAGAGGTGTGAACATTTGAAACAAGAATCACTTCATGAGGCTAAAACAATATCTTGTCCAAAGCACAATCAAAATAAATTATCAATGAAAAAATAACATGATGTAAAAGGAATTAAATGAGAATACACCTGAATATTTTCTGAAACCATTACTATGGCACAGCTGTACAGCAATAGCTACATCCTCTCAACCCACAGAATTCACCTGAAGTGGAAGTAAAAGGGAAACTTGTTCTAGGATCCATTATTATTTATCATGGCACAATGAGTAAAATGAACAGATGGCCAATTATTTCTGCAACTGTAATAAATGAAGTGTTTTTATGGGAAGGGGGGAGTCTAGATCAACTACCTTGCTTATGTACTGATAGGAAGGCCGAAGGAAAACTTTGACATACAGAGGTCAGAATCAACCAACATCTGCAATCTGTTGCTGGTTCACATAAATATTATCATTTTTCTTTTGCAATAATTTCTGTTTACTGATTTACCAGTACATCTGTGCTTTAAGCAAAGGTTTAATTCTTTCCTGCCAATCATTTCTTCCTAATTGAGTTTTGTGAGTTAAATGAGATAATGCATGTGAAAAAGAGCTTTGCAAGGTGTAAACGGATGCACCTGCTGGCTAATTTAGTTTAAGTTGAATTGTGCAAGGATTTAAACATGCTTATCTGTTCCATTACAGCAAAATGTGATATGTCAAACCTAGAATTAAAACTTGATGACAAAAATCAAGGAAAATGAGCAGCTGGTTGGGGAGCTGGGAGTGGGGGAATAGCCTTTCCTTCCAGAACCACTCACTGAGGGGATGGCGATTAAAACAAAGAAGCGGGCAATTCAAGGGAAAGTGTTCTTTGGGTGTGTTTTATTCTCCCAAGTATGTTTCTGTCTGAAAGAGTTACCAACTGCACTTTATTTCAATTGAATTAAAAGAGAATATAACTTGCTACTCATATACCAGAGAGTTTATATTGTTTCTGCGCTTTCAAATTTGTGTGTGTTTGTGAAGGTCTAAGTCTTAAAACAGTCATAAGATTTATTTACCAAAATGTAACCTACGCTCAGGACACCATTTCTCCTCATTTTTTTCTGGTCCCTCACCAGCACTTTCCATGATCTATCATGGAGAGTGTGTAGTCCCTAGAGATGTGGCATGGGAGAAAAAATATTTTAAAACTTTTTCCCCTCTTGTGGTGCCGTTAGAAGAGTAGGGAAGAGCCAACGATGGGGCTAAGAGCATGGGCAGTGATCACTACTATTTTTGGCTCTGTGATCATGGGCAATTCAGGCTTCTGATCCACTAAAGATGGAATCACAATAGTACCTACCTCATGCAGATGTTTTCAGCATTAAGCAAGCTAATTCATAAAGATAATTTAGCTCTGTGCTTGATTGTGTTCCCTTAATATTAGCCATTATTATAATCACTGGGTGGTAAGGAAGACCATTGTGTGGCTGAGATAAATGGAGGACGTAGGGAGAGGTGCAGACATAATTGTCAGCTGATGCAAAGAAAGGACAAAAAAACTCATCAATTTAAACAAATTCAAATTTTGGGAAAATTGAATGTCAGGTCTAAGTTTTTTGTAATTATAAAAGAAGCTAATGCTAAAAAAAAAAAAAAAAAATCCCCAAAACAATGTTATGGAAAAGATTATAGGGAGACTGATTAAGCCAGTAGGAAAAAAAAATACTGTATTTGAGGATATTAGAAGAATTTATCATCATGGAACATGCTCATTAAATACTAGTTGTATCTGTTTGATAATGTAGCCTAAGATCTCTACTTAGTAAAACAGCCAGGTTCACTTTACTGTGTACATTTAAGAAAGACAAAATTGCCTTTTTAGAACTTCAGTCTAGGGTATCTTTTGCACTAAATGCACTAAATTCAGAGATTTTAATGATAGTTTCCTGTAAATGTGCCATCTTGTACAGCTGAAGTATGAAAAACAGCATTCATACTGTTTTGAACCCTTTTCACATAAAAAGCTTGGCACAGATCCTCAAAAACCTCTTAAATAATACTGTCAGTGACCACACTGTCAGCATGAATCCTTATTAAGTAATTTTGACAAAGTCCGTCCTATCCTATCTGTGCAAATAATTTTCAAATATATTTAGGATCATGGATATTAGTTGAGCCAACAAAGCAAATTAACACCACCCCCACCATTACAAGAAAATGGGCACCCATCTTTGTGTCAGATTAGTCACGTTGCATGCCAGACAAACATAATCAGATCTGGCTTGGCCTTCCGTTTTATCTTCTGTCCATGTCGGCAAACCCTTCAGGAATCATGGAAAGGTGCCACTCTGAAACATATTAATTAGCCTGCTTGCCCAGAGTGAGTGCTCTGGCTTAATGCCTACGTTTTGGTGCTGCATATATTCCAAAGAGAGTAGTAACACAAAGTGAAATCAGGCCCAGACCAAGGGATTACAGTTGCTCAGGCAGGGATGAAGGTTACCCAGGCCTCGGCCGTGGTACTAAGTGCCCTGTGGTCCCTCATTGAAACAGAGGCAAAAGACCAGGAATGTCATTACTTCTCAGGTCCCCTGGCTTTGGGACATAACAGTTACAGTACTCGATTTGGGAAATCTCTTTACTCCCACTGTGAAAATATGTCCCCTTTTGCTGCCATAAATATTTGTTCAAGGCTTTCCAAAGTAAAGTTGAGGATTACAAAGTTTCTTTCATAACATAGGGACCTTTTATCCCTTAGACAGTTTCTTTGAACTATAAGACAAATTTGAAACAGAATAAAGGAGGAGGTAGATGAAATAGACACAGAAAAGATATCAGGGATTAGTCAGCCATATAACCAGTGCTTGAATATAATTTTAAACTCCTTGATCTTAGATATTAGATGCAAAGGAGCATTATCTGGCTTTTTATCCCTGTCCTTTTCTTCTTCAAAATGTAGTTCTCCCTTGCAGGACATAATTTTTGCCTGGATTATTTCAGGGCCAGAAAAAAATAATCTTTATACAGGTAGTTCAGAGATAGAATATGTGAGCATGGTGTAGGGAGAAGACCAAAATTAAGACCTTAAGGATGAATCTTTAAGTCTTTTGGCTTACCTCATGTCACACATAATGTATTATTTACAGTTGCCATATCATTTACATGAAAATGCAGTTCCTCAGGAGATTTGTAGGTAAACTTTAATAATTTAATGTATCTAAACACTATATACTTAGACTATTCTCAGAATTAAATAATTGCAACAAAGACAGGGAAAGTTACTCCTAGAATAGTTCCATGCATTTCAGCCAGTTGGTTTGCACAACTCCTACTAAGTTGTCAAAATACATGGTGACCAATGCAGGAGCCACTTTCATGGTCAGAGCCCTGCACACTTGGTGAGATATATCAAGTTTATTAGTGTATTGACAAGAAGCCTTAAATCTTATAGCCAAGAGGCTAGGTTCAACCTATAAATGTGTTTGTTCAACCTGTACACTGTTAAACATTTTTTGATGCATTTAAAAAGTGAGAGATTTCACACAAAATCTGTATTTCTGGCTTCTCCTAAAAAGTTGGGTGATCTGTCATTCTTGGGCCTATAGTTCACATGGAAAAATCTGCAAAAAACTCAATAATATACTCTTTTGGTATGCCACATCCCCCATAACTTCCTATGCTATTACATCTAGCCCAAGGCACTCACTGCAAATGCTCCATAAATAGATGAAAAATGAACTTCTAGATAAATTTCTTATTTTGTAGGTAGTGTGAATTGTTTTCTGCATTTCTTAGCCTGGCTTAACAGCCATACACATAAACACAAACACACAACATAGTTAAAACACACAACATAGTGAGTATGGAAATGATAACTAAAAGATGGCTCTATCAGTAAGCCAGTTGCATGTTTTGGAAAATTTTCTGTGCTCTTTCCACGTCTAAGAAACTATCTGTAAAATATTGAATGAGCTTAGATAGCTTCCCAGCTTCCCTCCCAATTTAGTGTTTTCGCTTTATCAAGAGGAAAACTTATTTTCTATTTTAGTGATTCAATTTGATTGTCTTCACTATTAAAATTAATTGGATCATATAATTAAACTGAAAACAAAATTAAGAGTCTAGCTTCTCATTTTATAGATAGGAAAAACTGAAGAGATCATGCAAATAAATAACAAAAAACGCATTAAACGCAAGCAGGAGGTATGTTCAAAAAGCTACATTAAAACAGAGAAGGGAGGAGACATTATTTTATCAAAAGTATCATTTTCTCCAACCTGCTGTTTTATCCATGGAAGGGTATTTCATAAGCAACATGGCTGGGATGAGACTTAAAAATGACCTTACCCAGACCATTGACCCAATTATCCAATCTGGAACCTTACTTAGTATTCCCCAAACTTTTATTGTAATAAGCCTTGTATTACTTGGTTATATAGCTTTCTTTTCTAGCACATAGTAAAAAAAAAAAAATTTAATGAGATAAAATCTCATTCTGTTGCCCAGGTTGGAGTGCATTGGCATGATCACGACTCACTACAGCTTCAAACTCCTGGCTCAGATGATCCTCTCACGTCAGTCTCCCAAGTAGCTGAGACTATAGGCATGTGCCACCACCTCTAACTAATTTTTCCATTTTTTTCTAGAGAATGGAATTTTGCCATGTTGCCAACGCTGGTCTGAAATTCTTGGGCTGAAGCATTTTGCCTGCCTTGGCCTCCCAAAGTGAATAAACTTTTAAGAGCAAGAATCACCCTTCTTCTTTTTTTCTCTCTTTCTTTTTGTATCTATGTATTTATGTATGTATGTATGTATTTACTTATTTAAGACAAGGTCTCACTCTGTTGCCCAGGCTGGAATGCAGTGGTGCAATCAGGCTTATTGCAGCCTTGACCTCCCAGGCTCAAGTGATCCTCCTGCCTCAGCCTCCCAGGTAGCTGGGACTACAGGCACACATCACCATGCCCGGCTAATACCCTTCTTTTTATTTCCCAATTCAAGGCTCCATTTTTAGCTTTGCACAAACTAGGTATTCAGTAAATATTTGCTAAATCTGAAGAGAAACTTCCAGATCGATAAACCATAAGGACATTTTGATTTGGTCCAAATAATTAATAATGTGATACCATCATGGGCTTGAGAATCAAAAACATAGTTTTGTCTTGAGTAATATATCCCATTTTGCTGCACAGCAGTTCAGCTCAGTAAATCTTCACCATGCATCTCCTATGTGCAAAATATGTGTTAAATATTATGGGGCAAAATTTCCTAAGCCCGACTGGATCGTTAGCATTACCTAAAGAGGTTTTAAAAACATAGATTCTGAAGCCACACCTCTAGAGATTCTGATATACGTAGGCTTGGGGACTCTACGTGTGTTTTTAAGTTCCCTAACTGATTCTAACCATTACTAGGTTTAGGAAATATTGCTTATGTAATATATAGGTAAAGAATATAATTGCTAATTACACACTTCATTCTGAGTTATGTGATCTAAATTTCAAGACCTTAGCCACTTCCTTTCAGAGGAGAGTAAATAGAAGTTGCTAATCTCTTAAAACCATCTACAAATTTATTAGTGTCTGAAGTTTGGAATATGTGAGTAAAAAAATAAGAAAAATTAAGTTACATAAAATGTTAAATATTGTCTATCTCTGTGGGGAGAGAAACTACTATTTTTTCCTCATTAAGATAATTCAGGAATATTAGCAGTAGCAATGGAAGGGGCCTGCTACCTTATCTCTTGACAAAAATACACTATTACCATGGTAACCACTGAGATGGGACAAGATGTCTCCTTAGAGGCAGAGAATAGAACCAAGCATCAGTTGAGGAAAAAAGTCCTAACTACCAGCAAATGATACTCTTAGCTATATTTGTATAAGCGCAGATTGTTTTAGGTAAGGCTTCTAAAATAATTTCAAACACATTACTATGCCCCCACAAACAAATGCAGGGGCATAGTAGCTCCCGACATTAACTACCTATATATGGGTTTTGTGTATTCACACTAACCAATTTGAATATTTCTATTAAATCACCTGGTCCAGAAAATCAAACCAGTTTTGTCATGTAAAACAAAATCAGAAAGAAAGCAGATGCAGTGCTTTTTTTTTCTAATAATGATAATAAAAATGACAACTTCCATTTAATGGGGACTTACTGTACCAAATATTTTATACGTATTATGTCATTCATTCATTTCTCATAGCAGCACCACAAAGTAGATATTATCTTTATTGTCTCATCTTATAGAAAAGGAAACTTTGTTTTAGAGAGGTTAGGTAATTTACCCACCATCATAGAGCTAGCAAATAGTGGAGCTAAGAGGAAATCTTTCTGACGCTGACTCTTAGAATCTCATCTTCCAAAATAAAAACACATAGTTTGTCCCACAAGACATATGAACACTGGTCTTTATAGCCCAGTGTTCTCTCTCAAAGGATATTAGAATTTCTTTGTGGAAGAACATGGTTGTTCCTCTGCATTGCACCACATTGTCCTCAAAGGTTTGTGCTATACAATCTTCTCAGTTCTTTAATCTACTCTTAAATTTATGTAATTTATTGATTATTCTCAGGTATACAGTCATGTAATAAGCACTGGTGTACCAACCAAGTGCCAGGCACTATACTTGCTACTGGGCATGTAAAGGCATAAGGCGGCTTCTGAACGAAAACAGCTCATAATCTAGTGATAAAGACAGAAGCATGTAGATAATCTTAATATAATGTAATGTAATGGAGTTGCACAATAGAAAGAGGAGTTTGCAAAGGTGAAGATGGACAGAGAAGCCCTCACAGAAGCGATGCTTTGAATTGGGTCTAGTAATGAGTAGGATTGGGCAGCAAGATGGGAGAATGGCACTTTAAGCTGAAGGAACAACACTTATATACAGGAATGCAGTCAGAAAATGCTTGATATTGGGAGTCTGCATCCCAAACTTTGTCTAAATTCTAAATCCTATTGGACTCTAGTGGGCAATAGGAGAAGAGGGAAAAGTGAGATTGAAGAAGTCAGTAGCAGCCATGGGTTTATACACTACTGTTTCAACAACCATTTATTTACTTCACAATAAGTGCCTGGGGCTGTGTCAAGTACTTTACATACATTGTTCTATGAGGGAATTTACAGTTGAAATTGCAGCTCAGAGAGATGAAGTATTTTTGCCTACGTCACATAGCTTGGATATAGGTAGAATTTGAATGCAGATCTGGTTGGTCTTCAAGCATGCATTTCTCTTCTCTATATCACATATAGGTGTTTGGAGATTATTTCCCTATAAGCAATAAGAAGCCATTTGAGAATTTCACACTCCCATGTCATATGATCAGATTTGCATTTTGGAAGGATTTCTTTGGCAACAATGTAGAGGATGAACTGAGAGTGATACAGGACTAAGAAGCCAATTAGGAACTTAACTACAATGGTTCAGATGGGGGAAAAAAAACACCTAGGTTAGTAGTTCTCATAGTCAGCTGTTCATTGGAATCACCTGGGAAATATTTAAAACTGCAGTGGTCCTTAGGTATCCATGTGATAATAGTTCCAGGATGTGGACCCTGAGTGCAGACACAGAGGGCCGAGTGACTATAATGCCTGGGTACCACACTCAGAGATTCTCTTTTAATTGGTTTGGAGTGTGATTTGGCCATTAGGATTTTTAAAGCTCCCCAGGTGATTATATTATGCAGCTAGGGTTGAGAACCACTGGTCTTGGCCAAGTCAATGGGGACAGAAATAAAGAGATAAGCTTGAGTATTATATAGAAATTAGGCTCCACAGGACTTAGGGTCAACAAGACTTGGTGGTTGATTAGATATGTGGGTGGTGGTGATGGGGGTGAAGCTAGGGGTGAGGAAAGCTTGAAATAAATCCTAGGTTTCTCATTTAGAGGACTGGGAAATTAGTGGCACCATTAGCCAGGATAAAAAATACAAGAGTAAGAGAAGATTTATAAACTCTGGAAGTAATAGACCATAGAATAGAATAGATATGTTACATATAACAACAAATTTTGAAAATATTTGTAACAGACCCAGATTTTTTTATCAAAGTGAGAAAATATAATTTTTAAATCTTTTGAAACTGAATTCTACCCTGCTCTCCTCTCTCTGGTGTTGACAACCTCATTTACCTTCTCTCTGGGCAGCCTCACCATTCCTGCAGCTATAAAGATCAAGAAGAGTGGGTCAATGATGGTGGTGGGCTATCACAACTGCTACAACCCCAACACTTCAATTCAAGTCACAAACACTACTAAGGGAGTGAGCGCCACTTGTCTCCTATGTGAAGGACCAGTCCTAGTGATAATGCTGACCACAGATAAAGAGAGAGAAACTACCTGAATCAGCTAACACTGAGTTATTTACATCTACAAACAACTGGGTCAACAGGAGAAACAACAACCCTTAATACAGTGGTTCTCATCTTGGCTGCATGTTGAAATCACCTAGAAAGCTTTAAAATGTAGTGATGCCTAGGTTTCATTACCAGGGTCTCTCATTTTGTCTGTGGTGCAAACTGGACATTGTGATTTTCTTAAACGCATGGGAGTTTCTTAATGCTTGGGTTATGCTAATGTGCAACTGAGGTTGAACCATTGCTTTAGTACCTTTATGTACCTTTCAAGAGACCGCATTCATGTTAGCAAGCAGGTTGTTGTGGGATAATTCAGAATGGCCAGAGAATGCCTTTGTTTTATGTGAGGATTAGCAAAAACTACCATACCCATTAACACTTTTGCAAGCAGTGTACTCTTAATGGTCAAAAGTTCGTATATAAACTTCCAGTTATCAGTGCCAAATGCTATGGTTTTTGACTTTTCAGATGGAAATTAACTGCCTGCATTCTACTTCATGATAACAGTCAGAATCTACTTAGGGAAAATAGACTTATGCCCAGTAGTATAGCAAAAGGAATTGAATGTGGATACTAGTTTAGAAGTGTTGGAAATGCTGAAAAGAAAAACAGTCTGGGCAGGCAACTCGGAGATGGACAAAAAGAAGCTACATACCACCTTGTAGAGCTTGAGGGATAAAGGAGAAAACATTTTTACAGTCATCCCTCAGTATCCATAGGGGATTTTTTCCAGGACCCCTACAGATACCAAAATGTGCGCATGCTCAATTCTCACAATTGGCTCTGTGGAACCCATGAATACAAGAAGTCAACCTTCCATATCTGAAGGTTTTGCATCCTGAAAACACTGTATTTTTGATATGTGTTTGGTTGCAACCATGCATGCAAAATCCAAGGATATGAAGGAGCTGGCTGTATTTATTTTTAAGTAGACCCATAAATTCAAACCCAGGTTGAGCCCAATTGTCAACTGTACTAGCAAGTAAGAGCTTGGGCTACCTTTGGGAGCTGAGGTCTTCAAAGGATCTGCTTCCCAACAGCAGCTGGAACCATAGAGATGCAGCCTCTGCTGGAGATGCTTTCTAAAGCTGAGAGAAGAAAACTCTCCTTTCTCCCCTTTACTTGCTCTTCAATCTCCTACCTGTGACTTCCCTTGGCTGAACCTAATAGGAAGCCAGTTGGTATGGAATCCTGGGATGCATAATCTGCAGGGTTTAGCATCCTGTAATATATTGCAGAGCTGAAAGCAAGCAAGCAAATGACTGGGACTAGGATTCTGAGCCAGATTTGTCCCAGATTCTGGCTGTAGATACATTCCGTTCTTGCTGGTAAGTATATGTAGGATAAAGTACAAACCAAATGGAAAATTCTGAGTTTTTCTCCTTTATTCCATGTACATAGGAACAATTATTCTACAGACATATATTAGTAATTGTGCTTACATTACCAACTCCTCAGCTGAGATGTTCACACTTGCAGAATGTATTTATTCCAATATAAAACATGTGAAAAATCTTTTTGACATGCATAAAAGAACAGACACGGATACAGATAAAACAAAGGACAGAACTTTGAATAGGTGTGTCTCAGCTTGCAGCATTTCACTGTTACTGAACAGTTAGTAGTAGCATAACAGCTGCATTGAGGATGCTATTTTCATAAAAATAGCAAGTCTCATTTCCACAAGCCAATTCACAGAGATAGAATTTAGACAAATCGTTTTTCCCCATACAAAAACTGCTTTGGTTACCTGTAGTGAAAAACAGTTAAGAGTAGGGTTGTGTTTATGCAAACCTGCCACTGAGGGAACCATATGGCTTCAACTCTAAGACCAACTTTCTACCTGTTGGTGGTCCTACTCTACTATTTAGAAAGGTCCCGTTTATTCTCAAATAATATTCTTGGTTAAGATAGATGAGCCTGGTTCCAAATGGACCCTCTGGCTGGAATATTGGTTAAAAGCACACCCTCATGAATTTAAAATGAGCCATGGACACAGATCCAGCACCTGTATTACTTTACTAAGACAGCATTGGTCTGAGTGAGATGGAAAAAGTATTATTTTCTTATCCTTCCTTGAACTGTAAGGACTGTAAGAAGTATTAGAAAGAACAAAATAACTTTGGGAGGATTCTAATTTAGTCTTAGGTATCTATTCATGAGTCTATTCTGATTGAGATGATTGTTACACTGGATTAAATCAATTATTTTACAGTGCTTTTTAAAATTTAAAAACAAGATTTCTCCTGAACTTGGTGGTTTGCCTCCCTGAAAGCTCACCTTGAAGGGTGTAGGGAGCTCACACAAGTGGGCAACAGAAGGGAAGCTTCCAGCTGCAGAGCAAGCAGAATAACACATTAAGCAGTAGTCTCTTCTGAAAATCTAAACATGGAATAACACTTCCTCTGAAAAAACTCAGTATGGGCCAACCAGTAACCACGGCCATGGCCACATTTGGGGATCAGGGATCTTTGCAGCTGAGACATTACCTCTTGATTGGGAGCCCCTTATCATGGATAATCTGATATTAGAAGACAGTCATAGGATAATACAGGTAAGTACCACCAATGCATTACAAATTCTAACATCAAGATGCACATGGCCTTCCCCTAGTCTGTTCCACATACAGCATTTATTCGGGCAGTTCTTCAAGAATACATTTTCTTCTGATCTTCAATTTCAAACAAACCCATAGGGTGAAAAGGTTAGGTTCATGCAAAAAGATGGCATTCTCTTTTAGCATCTCATGGATCACAGAGCATCTCCTTCAAATCCTGGACTCCAGAAAGAGAGCAAGTCCTTGTCCTGACAAGTTGATTTTCTTCGCTTAGACTCAACCAATAGAGATAAAGGGTAGAGGCACTTGGTGCACTGTATCTTAGTGGCAGGATTATTATGTTCACCTGAAGGCTTGAAGGGTTGTGTGCTGGTGCAGGAACTATCTTGCTTGGGGTGTGTGTCTAGTTTTGCATCCTAAACACTGAAGGGTGTGTGAATTGCCAAGAATACCCGATCTGGTCCAACCTAGCAAATATCCAACAGGATTTTTCACTGGTTTTCTGGCTTGTTGTAATCCTTATTTTAATGAAGGCAAAAAGTAAGGTTTTAGAACATTAAAAAATTTAATGTTCTTAAAGGTTTTAGTCAGTTTTATCTTGAACACCTTTCATCTACTTCTTGCTTGTGCACTTGGGAATGACACGGATGGTGGCAGCATTATTGTGTATTAAATAATTTAGTGATTTATTTTATACCACAGCATCTACATGGGTCCCTCTCTCCCTGGCAATGAAAACAGACCATACTTGCTGATGAATAAAATCATTCAGAAGTTTCTTTGTCACTAAATTGAATCAGCTTTCCTCCAAGGATAGTCTTCTCTTCATCTATAAATTTACATATTTATACAAAACACATGATCATTTTAATCTTTGTTCTCTCTTTTGATTCCACCCAGGTTTTCAGTGAAAAAGTCCCTAATTCAGTGTTGCACTTAGGATGTGACATTGCAAGAAAGGAAGTCACTTGTTGTCCTTGATAATCTCATTTGGCTTCAGCATAGTTCTTTGAAGTAATTCCCTTGCTAGCTGGTGTATTCCAAATGTGTACAAACCATATTATGCCTTTTAAATCTAAATCATACAAAGAGATAGACTCTACTTTCTATTATATCATAATATCTCTTTTTATCAAATTGATATCAGTATTTCATCATCTTTGAACTTTTGATTCCATTTTCAGTTTAAGTTTTCTTATCTTCAGATTTTAAAGTCTTCTCCTGCATAAAATTCTGTTTGAACTTGAACGTATTAATACATTGTGTGGTCAATTTTGCCCCACATAATTTTACTCTTCATTCTTCAACATTCTTTCATTAAACTTCTTTATTGTTTAAACCTCATTTTCATAGTAGTTCAGGGGATTCAGCCTTAGTGTAGCATCTTTCTCTTAAGGACTGTGAAGTTTTCAAACCCTGAATCTTTTCTAACCAGCTTGATGACCAAGAAACAATTCAGACCAATCTGTATATCAATTATTTACAGTAGAGTGGTAAACCAAAGAGCTGTTGGAAGTCATTGATACATAATACACCAAGAGATATTGAAAAATCTATTAGACATTACTAGACATTGTTAAACAATGAATTATTTCAAAATGACCACCCTTTCAGTACCATGGACAGGTATACTGACCCCCTCCACCCCCCACCCCAGCCTTGTGCTGATCTCAAAAGTTGGGATTATAAAATGAAAAATTTAAATAAAGTCTCTTGGTTATGTAGCCTTGCTTAGTGCTTTAACATTTTAAATGTCCTAGTTATCCTTTCAGGAGGACTATACAGGAGAATGGAGCCTGAGCTACTTTTTCAGAAAGTTTACCTAGGAACCTAAAGTAGAAGTCTATTAACAGTAGATTGGCAATGCACACTACCATCTTAAAGGCCTCTTGGCTGAGAAGCCTTGTCTGAGGATTTATGTATTTGTATATTTCTCAAAGAGCCTAATATCCTGAGAGAGTTTAATGGCCTTTGGCTTTGACCTAGTGACAGTAAAGTTTGTTGCTTAGTTATTTCACTTAACAGAATGTTATAATTCTATGCAATTATGTATGAGTACATTAAAATAACTAAAGAAAGGGAAGTGGGAAAGGTAAAAAGAAGAAGTGCAAATAATCTTGAAGAGGTAGTTAGCGATTTGTGGTCAATTTGATCTATAATGTCATGAGAGCCAGTGAAAGAAAAAAAACGTGGTCAGTAATATTCAAAGGAAGGTTATTTTCCCTCTGTCACTAGGCATATGAAAATTTCACTGCTAGGTAAAAATCATCCAAAACAGCATTTATTAGATCCTATATGGTTTTCTGATGAACTATTATCATCCAAGATAAAATGTGAGCAGAGGGACCTGGATTAGGTTCTTGGCATATTCCATCTAACTTTTTATACTGGATTTCTATAATTCACCTTCCCTCTCTTAAATAATCACCTCTCTCCCACCACCGACTCCCCACTGTAATTATATTCCTGTGGATTTTGTAACTGAGAATGCTCCCTTTTATGTGAAAATGTAGCTGGTGTTTCTTTGGAAAGGATATAAGACTAATTGGCTACTTTGGCAATCACTTAGTCCTGAGTCTAGCAGGAAGAGTTGGTTTCTGGCAGGAAAGAGAATTAAATGCTCAAATTCCCAAGCTGTCAGCTAGCAGATGTATGTTCAACTAGGAGAACAAAGAACCTTCTGGAACAACGTTGAGAGCTCTGGGTGTGTTGTCAGTTGGAAAGAAATCTGACTGTTTCGGCTCAGAAGCAAATGCTCAACTCCATGTGCTCTGACTTTCTGCACCAGTCCCCTCACCTCACCTCTCCAACCCATGGCTCCTGCCTGCTGAGAAAATATCACTATAAATAGGACACATATGGCTACAAATTCAAATTTTCACCCCTACCACATGTCTGTGCATCTTTGTCATTGAGCTAATTGCATTAGGCAGCATCAGGTGCTTCCCACCTGGCCTTTTTTGTGGTTGGGTTATAATTCTATCTCCCTGTTCCCAATGCCAGGCTCAGGTAGACCACTGACTGTCTTCTGGCCCCAGACAATGGCAAGAGTCCAGCATTCCCTGCAAGAAGAGCCAACAACCTGTTTCTAGGCATTTGATTTCTACAAGGATAAACTCCCTTTTCAGTATATTTTGCCTTTAAGGTATCAGGGGGAATACAATAGATGGGTATAGCTTGAAAAATCTCTAGATATTATTAATTGTCATGCTATTTTCAGCAGACCTATAAACTGTTTATGATTTTTTCTACTTAGTAAAATCTTCGATACCTTCAGATCTTATCCACAGTCCAACAATTTCTCACCACCTCTGTTTGTGACTCCCATTGTCTAAATCACTATCAAATCTCACCTGTATTAATGTCCTTGTCTAACTTGCATTTGGAGTCTACCTTTGTTCCACATCAGTCTAATCTCAACCAATTCTGTCATAACCTATCATATCTCTGCTTAAAAATCCAGCAATGGCTTCCCAGCATACTCAGAATAAAAGCTGAAGTCCCTCAAGTCATTCATAATATTTTGTATGACCTGGCTACCATCAACTCTCTGGCCTCAACCCTTATTTTCCTCATATGTTACCGATGTTTACTAGGCATGCTGTTACCACCCAGATCTTTAACTGGCTGTTTCCTTAGTTGTAATTGCATTTCCCTAAGAGTCACATGGCTTACTTCCTCCTTTGCAAATTCTTCCTTCCGCACTTTTTTCTCCTTAGTGTTTATCTCTATATATTTTAGTTATTTATATTGTTTATTGTCTTTTCCACTATAATGCAAGCTTCATTTCCCCCTAAATTCCATGTTTGCCCTGTGATTTTTTTTCTTCATCTTATTAGCATCTGGTATTCTTTGAAGCAATCAGCTTGACATTTTTGCCTCAAAGCTATCACTTGTATCCCTCTCCCTGCTCAAGGCCCATCTTCAGTAGACTAAACAAATACCAGAATCACACACACACACACACACAATCCTGTATACTAGTAAAGGAGTGAGAAGGAAAATACTCTAAGATGAAAGGATAATAAGTTTTTACACAGTAATTCTGTTTAACAGGTAAATAAATGCAGGATAACAGAAGGCAGAAACCTGATTTATTGCAGAAAACGGATGGAAAAAATTCTAAACACAACAGATGAACTCCAGAGCCCTGCTGTGAAAACAAGGAATTTCAATTCTGGTCAAATTCTCAACAGTGGCATAACTCTTAGGAAATCTCAGACTTCTCAGTCGTCAGATACTTTCTGTCTAGGTCTACTTTTCTGCATATTCCTAGATTCTTATCTATTCAGACACGCATCTGGGTGACAGTCATTTTAAGTCAAGATAGGAAGGATTGTCTTTCCTTATGTCTCCAGGCCCTTAGGGATTAAATAGACTTTATTGGTTATATAACTGTCCTTTAACCTGCAACTTCGGGGCCACAGCCTTTTTTTGAGGCTTACTCTGGGAAAATAAATAAATAAGAGGGGCCCTTATTAGACTTTTTTCCAACTTAAAGAATATCCTTATCCATAATACTCCATAAGAGTCTCAATGCCAATTAGTTGGTGCAAAAGTAATTGCAGTTTTTGTTATTACTTTTAATGACAAATAAAATTAATTTGTCAAACACTTTTACAACAGTTGAGAACTCAACTAGCTGGGATAGAGAAGTAAAAATTTTATTTTAATGACAAATAATTGTTCACACACTTTTACATCAGTTGAGAACTTAACTAGCTGGGATGGAGAAATTCGCATCAAACACAACCATTCTGACTTAGAATAGTAGTCTTTATATTTTTCCTCATAAATCCTTTCCAAAATTTTGAGAAATAATTTCTCTCCTCAAAAGTTTGTTTGCAGGAAAAAAATCATCAAATGATTAAGTAGTTGTAAAGCATTTAACTTCTGGCACATTGTAAAAGTTGGACTTTAGCAAATAAAACTATTACAACATTCTTCTAAGTATTTTATGAGAAATCAAGTGTTATATGATAACCACCATAATCCATTTAAAATGTATTTGTAAATTCTTCCTTAACATTTAGAAATTTTCATTCTTCCTTCTTTTTTTGTGAACTCATATTAATATTTTACTATACTTCCCAGATATTTATTTTTATGTAATATATTTTGTGCTTAAAAATTATTTTGTTGATCATCATACCATGCTTATCTGTAACAAACTGCACATATAGTTTTAAATTTTACTTTTTAATTATCTCTAACCATGAGACTTTAACTGTTGTGATGTTTTTCTGGGTTGACTTGCCAATATAATTTTTAATAATATAGTCTTCTTCAAAATAACAAAAATATTAATTTTTTGTAAATTAAACATAAAAGTAAGCTTTTAGTGAAAAAGCTTCTTGAAATGAGATGAACAATAAAATCTCCTTAGGCTTTTAGTGAAAAAGAATAATGTTTACTGCTAGAGAATAATGTTTTCTGCTAAAAAAATAATTACACATTATAACAGTAAACATTGTATAAAATGAAATTTTATGAAGATTGACTATAATAGGAGTACTTTATATATTATATATACAAGTTTCTAGCCCCTATTCCAAGAGATTTTAATTTATTTGTTTGCTGCCTATACTTTGAGCAACACTGGCTTTGTGGAACCTATTAAATATTTGGGTGCAAACAAGAGCCCTTGAAAGTTGCTATGTTAAGGACTGATGTGATCAGAAACTGCAGAAAGAGCAAATGAAGAGTGGATTGTTTTGGGCCAAAAAAGGCGATAAGGATACCAGTTATATTATTTCAGTAGTCCAGGTGGGAGAGGATGGTGCTGGTATTGGTAATGGAGAGAAATAGGTGCCAAATACATCCTGGAGATAAAATTAAACACAATATGATGATTAATTGAATGCGGGAAGTCAGGTAGAAGCGAGTGTCAAAGATGACAGGTTTTTGGCTTAAGAAACTGAGTGATGATACCATTTACTGAAATACGGAATACCAAAAGCGAAACAAGTTGAGGAATGCATAGAGGAAGATCATAGTTTCCACTTTGGATATGTCTGTTAGACACCCATGAAGTTGTAGTTGGTTGGTTACACCAGCATGGAGCTCAGAAAAATAGTGCAAACCAAAGCAATGGTTCTTCAATTTCAGTTAGCATCAGATTCACCTGTGGAGATTGTTAAAACATAGATGACTGGACCTCACTCCTAGAGTTTCTTATTTTGTAACTAGGGGCATGGGGAATAGAGAGGTGAGAATTTGAATTTCTAATAAGTACCCAGATGGTGCTCTTGCTGCTGGTTCAGGGACTGTATTTTGAAAACCACTGAGGTAGATCTTTATATTTGGGACTCTTTAGTGCATGAGATTGTATGGGGACCCATAGGAGTAGATGAGATTACTCAGGAAGGGGAACATAAGTAAGTAAAAAAAAAAAAGAAATGAAGCTTTGGTGAACTTCAAAATTTAAATTACCAGTGGAGGATTTAAGAGTTCCCAAAAGAAAGTGACAAGACTGAGAAGTATGAAGAAAGTTAGGTGAGAGGTGTTAGTTCACCCAGCTTCTTATAAGTCTTTGTAGCCCTGCATAATTTTCCATAGCTAGTTCTAAGAAAACTCATTAAAACAATGAATAAATGTACTCTGGAAATATACCACCATCTGGGAGTAGAGCATCCAGCAAAATCACTGAGGATTGTCAACATGCAGACAATCTTTGATATAGGCATCACTTAATCTTATCTGGCCCACTGGATTCTGTTTCTATTATGTCTGTATTTAGTGGTGAGCTCCCTCTGCATCCTCAGGATGTTAAAGATGGTGTTTGGTCCCAGAAGGAAAAGCAACTACCCCATACCTCCTCCCTGCCTCCTTACTGGGGAACCAATAGTTTCCCTGACACGTGACAGTTTTTGTTTGTTTGTTTTTACTGTTTCTGGTTCAATCAACCTGACACCTGACACTTTTTTATTGTTTCTAGTTTAATCAATCTTTTTCTGATAAAGTAAAAAATATTAGCCATAGGGTTTATATATTCACTAATAAATTAATTGAGGCATATCCGAACAGGAGACTCAAGTGAAATTGACTTCGAATTCCATCAGGGTCTTTTGTAACATCAAGGAAGCCCATCTGGCCTCTTGGGCCATGCTCTCTTCATAGTGTCTGGTGACACCTGCTGTGTGACTGAAATTCCTCACACCTGTTGCATGACTGAAGTCCTTGGTAGAGAATGTAGAGTTATTTCTACTATCATCAACTCCCAGAGGCACAGGGAGAGTTCTGTTAGTGATCTACTCCTTCACAGTCACAAGGCTATTCTGAGGATAATTTTAGCATCTTTCATCATGGATAGAAATCACTTGAGCTCCTGACATTTTCTGGCTCTTTGTAACCCTGTGGGCCAGGACTGCCCACACATAGCAGGTGATTTGCCCACACAGAGCAAGCACAAAGCAAATAACCTCTGTCTTAATATTAACCTCTACCAACCATATTTTCTGATGCTTCCCTGGGTACCAATCTGTCTTGCCACTCTCTGGACCCTGCCTACCAAGCCTTCCTCATACATGGAGGGAACAGTCTGCCAGCTTACGTATCTACCTCTTCACTATTGGGACCACCCACCTACCCACCTGCCTGCCTGCCCACCTGCTTGCCTGAACTATGGATCTGGCTTTGTCTGCTCCTCTGACGCATTATGATTTTTAATAGAATGAGCTTTGCAGTGTGCAATTTAACCCACAGCATCTCATTTTTCTTAACGTTTCAATTACAAGTAATAAGTGTGACAATCGATGTTCTCCTGCAATTCATGTTATGCAATAAATACAAAAATCTTTTTTTGTAAATTGGGAAACTTAAAAATATAGCTCTAATCGAATATTTATAGGATTTCCAGAGCAAACATTTATACATTATAAATGATTCTTTTATACTATGAATCATTTCCCCCAATGTATATTTTTCATACATTTAGACTGAATTTTATTAAAATAGAACACTACAGTAACCTGAGAATAACTTGTGTCATTGATAATCCTTCTTGTCTACAGAAGGAGAATAATTCCAGCCTAACTGGGTTATAGTATTTGTTACTATAAAACCTCTACATAGTGGAGAAAGTCCTCTCTACGGCTCCTCAGTTCTGCAAGCATACACTATATTAAGTACCAAATTGGTGTCTTCTGGATGATACAAATGTCAAGAGTAATAAACTTCTACATTGATGATGTTTTCTGCCTGAAGGTCCAATGTATCCAAAGTAACACCAGGACTCTATACATAAAACAACCAGAATGTGGCACAATTAAACCAATCATTTATGCCAAGTTAATGAATATGCCAACTGATAATGAAAAGTCCATCTGCAGCAATTGGTACTGTCTGAAATGAATGCATCAGCTGTGCCCCAGTTCAATGCAGGGGCTGAATATAGAAATGGCCTAGATACTGCCAACATTTTTTTCCATACAAAGAAAACTATGATTCTGTTTACATTGCAGCAAAAGGAGGATGTTCTTTCCTTCTTAGGGTCATCAGTGTGCCCCACATTTGCCAATGACTCTGCATGAACAAATCCTTTGAATTCACCATTTTTGAGATAATTTTTAAAGTAAAACCAGCCAGTTACCCTAACCCCACCCCCAGATCTAGGTTTCTGGGAGGGAAAATTACTCAACCCTGGAGTTTAACTAATAATGTGGTAGGGCCAGGGCAATCATGGGGTTAATCCACCACGGAAGCTGCATATGAGCAGAAATAATAGATAGACAAGTAATCAACATTCATCAACTGCTCAATACTTAAGTATATCTATATTGTAAATTTACTTCAAAAATACTAAATTATTACCATTCTGTGGTCAGACAGTATATCTAATATATCTTTATAAGTCCTGGTAGCACCCTCCCCCCACCATAGAGAACTACACATAACAGATGCACAATCTTTAGGAGAAACATAGACTGTCAGAGTTGAACTCCAGGAAACTCCTAAAAATGTTTCAGTCCAATATTTTTCTGAAATATGAATTCTTTTAACTATCTCACACAAGGCATCTGCTGAGTTTCTGCATGGATACTTCCAAAGCTAAGTAACTCATTGCCTTCTGGGCACACTCATTTAGTTGTTGGGAAGTTTTAATTCACTTAAGGAAGAAACAAAACACAGGCAAAATGTAAAAAGTCACAAGTATAGCTTTTTGAGATGGACATCACTTTGGTGATAAAAGTCAACATCTTAAACTGCACAATCATTATAATCACCCTTTTGCATGTATGTACAATTCTCTTGCTTCACTCTAGCTTTGTCTTACCCCCTTGGCTAAGCCACAACCCTGGTAAGTCTATCTCTTCTACTAGTCCATGCCTGCACTGTGCTTCTGATATGCATGAGTAAAATACAAACCTATGCTGACTGGTTACCCTTTAATATCATGAACCTCAGAGGGTCTCTAAGGTTGAACAGCAATCATTCTATTTCCTAAATATTTTTTTCTCTCACTCTTTGGGATAACTGTCATGTCTCTCTTCTCTCCACAAAACTTGAACACCTTTTCCCCTTCCTTATTCACAATGGATCACCTTTCTTCCTATTTTATTGAGAAATTATCTGTAATTGGAAAAGAAATCCCCCAGCAACTCAGCTACATCTACCCAACTACATACATCTGTGCTCATAAGCTGTCCTTGTGCCTAAGGCCAAACTTTCCACTTGTACTTTATTTCCACCCTCTTGGCCTGCTTAAGAAATTACTTAGAAATTTTTCCTTTTTCTTCATTGTCAATTTCCCTTTCCCTATTGGATCATTACCATGGGCATAACATTATGCTATTCCTCAAAGTTTAAAATAACCTTCTCTTGATCCCTCTTCCTGTTTTTGCCACTCTCATTTTTCTCATTCCTTTTCCAACAAAACTCCTTGAAAAAATTGTCTATACTATCTAGCTCCAATTTCCCGCCCCCCATATTCTCTTCAAACCACTTTAGTCAACTTTCACCTATTTTATCACAGGGAATATTTTCTTAACAAAGTTACATTGCAAAGTACATCTTTCCCTCATTGTTAACCACCTCTCAGTGGTATTTGACATAATTGATTACTGTCTTCTTCCTTCAAACATTTTCTTTACTTGCTGAGGTAGCTTATCTCCAAAGATAGCTATGATCAATTCTTTCCCTCCCTGTAAGTGCACACCACAACCTCATTGAGAAATGGTGTGCATTCCTCCACTCCCTTAAATCTGGGTTGGGCTGTTTATTTTTGAGAAATAGAATACAGTAGAAATAACACTTTAAGTTAGGATCTAGCCTTTAAGAGGATTGGAAGATCCTGTTTCCTGCCTCCTGTATCCCTGAGTTACCATGTAGTAAAACCAGGAGACCACATGGAAGAGTTACATGTGAAGTGCCAGATAAGTGGATAGAGAAGCCATTTTAGCCTTTCAGCCCAGATCAGCTGCATCAGATAACTCCAGATCCAGCCAATATCTGACTGCACCTGGATGACAGGCATCTAAAGCAACAATCACCTAACTGAGCCCAGTCAATTCATAGAACCCTTACATATAATAATACATTGTTGGCTTAAGACACAACATTTTGAGTTGGTTTATCACACAGCAATAAATAGGTCACCACATTTGGCAGGCATGAAGACATGCCTCGAACTAGAGGAAGCTTAATTGGTCAGGGGCCCCAAACTGCTGCCTCTGAAATACACTATCATGTTTGCATCAAGACTAAGCTTCCCAATGGCTAGATATGGCAGGGGTATTAAGCAGACCCATTCCTGGGAAGCACAGCACTCCCCAGATGGATGACTTTGGCTTGAGGACTTTCCAGTGGACGACTGAACCTTCTGCAAACTGCATCCACTCAACCTTCCTTCTCTTCTTCACTCATGGTCAGACTTGCAATACAATCTCTCAGATATCCTGGTCTTGTGTGGTTCCCTCCTTTACTTTCACTCATGGACTTTTCCCTAATAAAATACTTGCATATTTAATTCTGTCTTGGCTTCTGCACGGAGGACATAGGTTAACCCACCCACACTTGCTTGACACACCCCTACCTCTGTCATCACCCCATTTCAATCTCTTTGAGTGGTGACTCTTTATCTACCTGAAGTCGAAGTGCTGACATGACCCAGGAATTAGTCTTTAGACTTCTCTTTTTCATACTCATTCCCTTGGAGATCTGGTTCGATCTTATGGCTTTATATACCATCTGTATATTGAAGACATTAACTCCAGACTGAATATCTCATTCATTCAGATGTCTGATGGGAATCTCTCAAATTTAACATTTCCAAAACTAACATTTTTCCCAAAACTTGTTCCTCGTGCAGTTCATCTCAGTAAGGCAATCTTATCCTTCTAGTTACCGTGGCCATTCTTGGCTCACTCTCTCTCATCACTGCTGGTCATCAGTAAAGACTGTCATCTATAACTTCTCTCTCTCTATATATATACACGTGTATATATATGTGTGTGTGTATATATACACGTATATATGTATATGTATACACATAAACATACATACACACACATACATATATACACATATATACAGACATACATATATATGTATATATCTATACATATATATACATGTGTATATATGTAATCTGACCACATCTTGCCACCTCCCTTGATCCACGCTAGTCCAGTGCATCAACATCTCTCACCTGAATTACTGCAGAAATCTCCAACCTGCTTTCCCTGCTTCTGCCCTACCTTCACCTTATTCTCAAAACAGCTGCCAGAGTAATCCTATTAAAAGCTGTCAGATCATATTGTTCTTCTGCCTCAAACCTCCATCTGCTCAAAAATCTTATCTCTGAGCAAAAGACAAAGTCCTCATTATGTATAAAACCCTCAAGACAGGGCCCCCAGTATCTCTCTGACTCATCCCCTCTCCTCTCCTTGCTTACTCTGTGCCAATCACAGTTTCCTTGATGTATCTGGGACCACTTGGCTTGCACCAACTTCAGAGGGTCTCTGCATTGGTTCCCTTGCAGAGAACCTTCTTCCCCTCACTTCTCTCCAGTTTTTATCTAAATGTCAACTTCTCAACTAGACCTTCTCTGGCCACTCTCTCTAACTGTAATAACCTTTCCCTAGGACACTTTGTATTTCCCACTCCCTATTTTTTCTCCTTAGCAGTTGTTACTATCTAATATTAATTTGTATTTTGCTTGCTTGTCAGTTGTCTCCCCCATGATAATGCACACTCAGTGAAGGAAGAGATTTTTGTCTGTTTCATTCTCTGCTGTTTTTCAGCACCTAGAATCCCATCTGTTACACAGAAGATTTTCAATAGATATTCATTGAATTGATAACTTTTCTAAAATAAAGTAGCATCAGAGCCAAATTTTACTGTCTGGCACATATAAAAATTTCAATAAATATTCATTAAATTAATTAATGAATTCTTTTCCTAAGATGACTTTTAAGAAATGTACATGAGCCAATTTCATTGCAGTGAACAAGAGACACAAAATGCTGTTTGTTTCACTGCAATTACACAGAGTATATCATTCTGTAGGTGAATCATAAGCACCATAAAGATTTGGAATCTTTTCATAATGTAGATATTTTCAAAATAATAGTATATTTCTTGACCCTCACATGTAATTTCTGTTGGTCAGTGATTGATTTGATTTCCTATCCTTGACTGCTAATTATAGTAGAATCTAGTTAAGATAAAACCAAAGGGAAAATTCCCTACCTTATTTCTTGGAAGAAGAATGCAACTGCAACTTAATTTGTTTTTTGGTGAAAATCACTTGTTCAGGTAGAATGTGCAGATTTCAAATAAAGGAGAGAAAGGAAGAAAGGTCACGCCTAAAAATTCAAAACTTCTCCCAACTCCTTTGGATGAAGAACAACTTTAGTCACTTGAGCCCTATAGTTTTTGGTGCCCCAAATTCCCCACCTCCTCTTCCCTCTCCTCTTGCCATATATTTAAAACAGCCAAATGCAAAGAAACTCTCCATATTTTCACAAGGGGAAGAAGCTGTGCATTCCTTTTACTGTATTCTGGGATATTTTTAGCAGATCTAAAGAACAGTTTTAGACAATAGCAAAATATGGCTCTTTGAGAACTAGTTATTTAAACCCCTGCTGAATGTATCCTGACAAAAATTAGGGAGTTTTATTAATTAGATAGCCTGAGGAGAGAATTAAATCTTGAGTCACCACCCTGTGTGACAAAATAAGTTGAAATCTTCAAACTTAGCCTTATAATTAGAGGTTCCCAGTGAGAGAGATAGAGTAGTTGCTATTCACATAGAACCTGGCTGGCAGCATGCATTAGTTAGAGAAAACTGCAGCAGCAAGTCCAGAAGGACAAATAAAAAATGGGTGGCATTGAAAATGTTGTGTGCCTGACTTCAATCTCCAAGAAACCAAAGCAGTAAGTTGAAATTTGCTTTGAAAAGCAGAGGCCTGTGACATTGTCTTCCCAATTTATACTGAAGCAGTCATGCCATTATCTGCATAAAGGTTAAAAAAGGAAAAGTTTAATTGCCCCACCACTTTCTGAAGGATAAAAAGGTAGGGATGAGAAATCAATAGAATTATTTCCCAAGCCCAGCAGGCAATATTTTTATCTGATAATTTGTACTGGAGACCTGGTGAATTCCATGCAACTTCAAATATTCTCTAAAATAGAGTGCCACATTATATCTCCCATAAACGAGAATGCTTACTTTTCAAATATATGACATTTTTCAAATCATTTGCATTTTAAAGGTCTAAGGAATTTTAATCACTGATCAGTTTTAACCCACGTTTCCTGCATGCATGCACAAGCGTACACCCTCGACTTTGCCATCCTCATAAAAATTCTCTCTTAAGCTCTTACTTTCATGTGTTTTTAAAATGGCTCAGCTCCCCCGCAGCTCTCATCAGCCTGCCTTCCCAAGTGGTCCCCTGCCTGGGAAGATGAAAGGCCCTCTTCACCTCAGCCAGGGCTTCTGTTTCTGCTTTTACACTGATGGAAAATAACTTAAAGATGGGAAAGTAACTGAGTATCACAGGCTGACCTTGAGCTGTGTGATGCATTTCCTCTCAGGGGCTTTTTCACCACTCACGTTCATTCCCAATTGAAAAAGGCACCTACCTCATACTCAAATTTCTTTAATAAATTTTGCTGGTTCATATCTGACCATTCATTCTAAGATACGAGAAACCAAAATATTTCATGGCGTATTCATTTTACCCTAATTACATTATGAGTTTCTTGAGGATGGGAATTAAATCCTTTATTTTATTTCTCAAAGGCGGTATGTTGTAGTTAGGAGTACAGACTCTGGAGTCAGGCTGTCTAGTCAAATCCCAGCTCTCTTTTTTATCAGCAGTGTAACCTTGAGCAAGTTACCTAACCATTCTGTATCCTGTGTCTTCATCTATAAAATGGCAATAATATTATTACCTACCTCCAAGGGTTGTTGTAAATATTAAATAAGTATATGTAAAATATTCTATAAATGTAACCTATTTTTATTTTATATTTCCTTTTACTAACATAGAGGCAGACTTACAGTTAGGGATCTTGGTGACATTTAATACCTCCAAGATTAAAAAACACGTAAGTTCTGTGAAATCTACTAGGTAATTTGTACTGGTCATTTTGACAATTACGAAAACCATTTCATGTCCAGAGCAAATATTCAATAGACTCAACTTCTGGACATCCATTAGCTAGTGTTTAAAGTTGCAAGGCTGATTTCCTTATGAATGAAGAAATGGTGCTCTTGTCAACACAGTCAGACAATACATCTCTCAAATAATATGCAGTCAATAATATTTAAGTGATTCTCATGGTATTATGTAAGATCACCACCAATAAGCTTTCACTGGGTGATGATTGTGTGCTGGGCACTGAGCCAGATGCTGAGGACAGAGAGAAAGCCAAGACATAGTACTTTTTTCTTTATTTTTGAGACAGAGTCTTGCACTGTCACCCAGGCTGGAGTGCAGTGGTGTGATCTCGTTTCACTGCAACCTCCGCCTCCTGGGTTCAAGCGAGTCTCCTGCCTCAGCCTCCCAGGTAGCTGAGATTACAGGCACCTGCCACCACACCCAGTGAATTTTTATTTTTGTATTTTTAGTAGAGACGGGGTTTCTCCATGTTGGCCAGGCTGGTCTCGAACTTCTGACTTCGTGTTTCACCTGCCTCGGCCTTCCAAAGTGCTGGGATTACAGGCATGAGCCACCATGCCCGGACTGACATGGTCCTTTATAATAAGATTGAGATCTAGCAGGAATGACAGAGTACCTTCAACAAGAGATGAGTAAAAGTAATTAGCAACATAAGGTCAGTATGAAATAAGTGGAGCAGGCCTGGCATGGTGGCTCACACCTGTAATCCCAGCACTTTGGGAGAACGAGGCAGGTGGATCACCTGAGGTCGGGAGTTCAAGACCAGCCTATCCAAAATAGTGAAATCCCATCTCTACTAAAAATACAAAATTAGCTGAGCATGGTGGCATGCACCTGTGATCCCAGCTACTTGGGAGGCTGAGGCAGAAGAATCACTTGAACTCCGGAGGCGGAGGTTGCAGGGAGCCAAGATCATGCCATTGCACTCCAGCCTGGGCAACAAGAGTGAAACTCCATCTCAATAAATAAATAAATAAATAAAGTAAAATAAAATAAAAAACTAAAAATAAAATAAGTGGAGCAGATAATCATGCTCTAGCAATTAAAAGAACAACAGGTTATTCTGGATTTGGGCCACTAGATAGCACAAGGTGTTGTCAGTGGGTAAAGTGACAAAATAGTTTTAATATGGGAAAATGTAAGATTACTCATTAAGGATCAAATAAAAATTAAACTTGTAAAATTTTAAAATTATGATTTACAAGAAGGTATGTTCGACCTATTAATTTCTTATAAGAAAATCATCTAAAATGCGTTGAAGGCCATTTACTGAAGGCATTAACTTGACAATCAAGAAGGCTAAGACATGAGTATAGTAAGGGTGAATATCAGACAGAAATCCTTAACAGCTCCTTGTCCACACCAGCTTTAGCCTCACCGGAACTGCCTCATGAATTTCTTGTCATTTTATCTCCAGAAAGAGAGTCATTTTGGAAAAGCCTTACAGATTTACTCATCACAGCTACTGGCACATAACACAAATGGATTTTCTCTCCCCCAAAATTCAGTGTGTAATAAATACAAGGTATTTTTTGAAATTTAAAAGACATAAATATAGGTCAAATAAAAAGAACTTACAAAAGCACACAGTAAATGTATATATCTCATTACTTTATAAAGTAGATGTGCTGAAAATGTATATGAAACTTTAATAGGATTTAATATAATCTAAAAAACATATTAAAGAAAACAAGAATGTTTTCACTACACTTCACTACATGTGTCACTACATTTCTGAGATTGCTATAATGGTAAAAAAAATTATGTTCCAATTCTCTCAAAACAGAAAGTATGCTATGTTACAAAGAACACTAAAGTCAGAAGAGCTGTACTCAAATTTCATTCTGCCACCTACTTACCTTTATGATGTTGACCAAGTTACATCCTTATAAATCTAAATTTTCCTCATCTGTGAAATAAGGATAGTAAGACTTTCCTTAGAGAATTGTTGAATAATAAATATAACACACTTGAAAGTATATTGACCACAAATTGACGTTTATACATAAGGTGTGAAATAATATCCTCCATACCACTGAGATGTAGAATATCAGGATGACCCAATATTACATTGATGGTTCTTGAGTTCAGTGTCTGAAGTTTCCATTTATCAGCTTCCAATTTGCAGTCTTTTAAGAATATACTTACTTTATGCCACTAGGCATCTCTTCTGTGGGTACCTTAGTACAGTTACCTTTTATTCTTAGAATGTGGAGCTAGATTGTAAGGTAGGTGGGTGTGGTGGTTAATTTTATGTGTCAGCATGACTGACCGCTGCATGTCCGGATTAAACATTATTCTGGATGTGTCTGTGAGCATGCTTCTGGACATGATTAGCATTGGACTCAGTGGGCTCAGTAAAGTAGATTGCCCTCCCAAATGTGGGTGGGCATCATCCAATCAATCCACTGAAGGCCTGAATTGAACAAAAGACTTGAGCTGGGACATCTCATCATCATCTCATCATCTCATAGACCCTCGGACTGAGATGTATGTCATCATCTCCCTTAGTTATCAGGCCTTTGAACTTGGACTGAATGACACCACTGGCTTTCCTGAGTCACCAGCTTGCAGATGGCAGATCATGGGACTTCTCCATAATTACGTGAGCCAATTCCTCATAATAAATGTTTCCCTGGATAACCCTAATACAGAGGGGAAAATGTGAGGATTCTGATGGCTTTAAAAAATGCTTGAGGAGGCCGGGCGTGGTGGCTCACGCCAGTAATCCCAGCACTTTGGGAGGCCGAGGCGGGCGGATCACGAGGTCAGGAGATCGAGACCATCCTGGCTAACACGGTGAAACCCCGTCTCTACCAAAAATACAAAAAATTAGCCAGGTGAGGTGGCGGGCGCCTGCAGTCCCAGCTACGCCGGAGGCTGAGGCAGGAGAATGACGTGAACCCCGGGGGGCGGAGACTGCAGTGAGCCGAGATCGCGCCACTGCACTCCAGCCTGGGCGACAGAGCGATGCTCCGTCTCAAAAAAAAAAAAAAAAAGGCCTGAGGATATTAGAATTCCTAAAAACCCTGAGATGAGTGATACAATGGGGTGGTATAAAGTTTACTGAATGAGCACTTCGTTTTCAGGGCTAAGAAGATCTGCCAGGGTCCTGGTGATGGAGTGAGCTGCTCAGAAGTGCTGGCCTCTGGAGAAGTGCAACGCACTAGTAGGTTTTTTCTTCAAGATTACATTAAAACTATAATATCTAATATTTAAAAGGAGAAGCCTACAGTTTAGTGAATTCAGAATTACTGACCCCCCGGGTCACCTCATTCAAACTGCCATAAGAGCCTTCAGGAGTCTGGCTTTATTGACAAACAGACAAATGAAAACAGCTCTGCTGTAAACTACTTACTGGTTTTCCAGAGAAAGTTCCAAATGATCTCGAATAATGTCACTCCTCTCCTCAAAATCCTTGGGTGCAGCAGTTCTCTACCTTGGCCAAGATTAGATTCACCTGTGAAGCCTTCGAAAGTCCTGCTGCTTAGGCCATATTTCAGAACAACTAAGTTAGAATCTCTGGGGGTAGGACTCAGGCCTTAGTTTTTTTATACCTCCCCAGATGATTCCAATGGTAGCCAAGGTTGAAAACCACTACTGTAATAGTTTTCCATTCCCAGGTGACTCGAATCCAAGCTCCTTAGCTTGGCATTTACATCTTGCCACAGCTTGCTCTCATCTATGGTTTCAGCCTCATTTCCTACACTTGCAGAAAGACTAACTAGTCTTTCTGTTCACGCATTGCTCACCTGCTGATGAGGTAGATCCCCGTGTTTACTTCCACTTATCTCACCTCTGCTTATTCAAATTACATTCATCTTTCAATACCCAGATCAACTGGTAGTACTTTCACGGAGTTTTCTGATCCCCCAGTGTGGTGGTTTTTAACATGCCTGCAAATTCTTTCCTACTACTCCCAAAAAAGGTGGAGTCTAATTCTCTTCCCTTTAAACATGGGCTAGCCTTAGTGAATTGATGCTAATGAATAGAATGTGGTAGATGTTACTATAAAGTCATACTATAAAGAAAGGCTGCATGAAGTCATACAGCTTTCGCTAGGCACTCTCTCCGGACACATGCCAAGATGGAGAAAACAGGTGAAGAGCCCACACAAAGACAGGGTGAGATGCCTGAGGAGCCTCAGCAATTCCAGCCCACCAGCCCTTTGAACCTAGTCCCCTCAACTGCCAGACATGCAAACAAACAAGTCTTCAGATGACTCCAGACCTCAGACTTTGAGTCATGCAGCTGAGGCCCCAGACATCACGAACCAGAGACAAACTGTACCTGCTGTACCCTGTCGTCATTCCTGAGCCACAGAATAGTAAGTGGGTATTGCATACCACTAAGTCTTGGGAAAGCTTGTAACACAGTCTTAATAATGAAAACTCTCATTTTTCTTTTATCTGTGTCTTGCATTTGGTACTTAACCTATTCTTTCACTGTTGTTATTACTAAACATACCCTATTTCCCATCCTAGATCACTAGGTCTTTGATGGCAGAACCTACAGCTTATTGATTTTTGTATCTTCCACAATGCCTTGCCCTAAAATGTGCTCAAAATTTGAGTGAATTTGTAAATTCCAGCATAGACAAGAATTAGCCCTGTGAAAGCTTCATTCTACTTTTGTCTGTCTCCAAATTCCTGGCTATAATTGTCAACTGAATTCACCTGCTTTAATTAAATTAAAAGCATTGTGTTACATTGAGGTAATACAAAGACTACAAAAGGAAATGTTGAGACTAACAATGTACAAGGCAATGATAGTGACATATAACTAATAAAATACAATTATATATAAGTTCAAATAATATGCATTATGGATCTAGCGTTAACTTTTCTAACCTTTGCTCTCCTAGGAACTGATGACATTTGCAGTTCTGTGGCTAAGGGGAATGTTTCTGACTGTGTCTGGTTGCATCTTCTTCTTGTCTTGGGCTGGATGTGTCCCTCTGCACGTAGCATCCATGTCCTGCTTTGCTTCTGCTGGAATGTTTGTTCTTTGTAAGTGTTTTGTTTCATTTTTTTGTTTTGTCAAATGCAGAGTTATTTGTTTTAAAAGGCAATGTGACATGGTAGGGAAAGGCTGCACTCCCTGGGTTGAAATCTGGGGTTGAAGTTCCATTGGCTGATCTGCCTTGGGCAAACACCTGCACACTTATTATAGTCAGCTCCTTAACTGTAAGGAGGGAGGGGAATTCCTATCTTACAGGATTGTTAAGCGAAATAAATGAGATTAAACACATACAGTGACTTGGTAGTGATGAGCACATAGTAGGCATTAGGTATCTTATCAATTCCCTTCAGTTTTTTAGGAGAAATTACCTTAGATTTAGGATTTGTGTCAACTTTATGTACGAGGAAATTCACTTTTCTCCAACATACTCCAAAAAACGGTGACTGTACCTATGGCTTTGAAAAGGCTTTGATTGGTCTATTTCTTTTTTTCTCATTTCTTTCTCCCTCTCTGATCTGCCTGTCTCTTGCTGAGCTGAACTAAGACAAAGTATTATTTATGTTGCCATGAAGAGAGACGTTTTGAGGTAGGTGTAATCTAAAAAATGCTACCCTACTGAGCTGACATCTTTTGGTTCCATGATACTTCCTATGTTACCATTCTAAACATTCCCCTGGCTGTAGTTTTTAGAGTAGAGATTAGCTATATATCAATTTTACTACTACTATGTATAGATTGCAAATCAATTTGAAAAAGTATAGGCCCAAGAGATTATTAGTATCAGCTCTCTCCCTAACCATTTTTCTTCACTTAGAGTTATCATATTTGCCCACCCATCTTCCTCTCCTCATCATTAATTCCCAAAGTCTGGTCAAGTGTTACAGTGACATACCTCTCAAATCTTTCCATTCTTCCTACCCTCCTACTACTAACATGATAAAGTCTAGACCCATGCATCTCAAACTTTAATATGAATTTGAATCACTAGATGAACTTATTAAAATGCATAATCTGACTCATCAGGTCCGGTTATGGTCCAAGATTTTACATTTCTAACAAGTTCCAGGGTGACTCAAATGATGCTCTTGTTCTAGGACCACATTTTGGGTTACTAAAATCTAGATTACAGCAGTAACCTCATTTGTGGGCTCCCTGACTCCACCCTTGCCTATATCATTCTTGACAGTAACAACAAAGTAAGAAATTAAAATATAAGTTTGATAACATCTCTTTCTTACCCCCAGTTCCAGCTCCACCCATGCTACCATTCTTTTCAACGGACCCCTATAATTGTCAAGATGAAGTCAAAACTCCTTAGCATTGCTTATGAGGCTTTGCAAGTCTTCATTCTTGCTTGCCTCTCTAGCCCCGTTTTGCTCTATTTCTTCATTCAACAAACATTTGAAGAAATGCTGCTATGACAGACCCAGAACTCACTTCCTACTTGTCTAAGGGCCAGCCACAGCCAAGAGCTTGCAATTCCCCAGCAGATTTTTCCTGCTTCTAAAACTTTTCAGGTGCTGCTCTCTTTGTTTGGAATATGCTCATCCCTCCCCTGCTCCCCTGTCCCAACCTTTCTAATTAAAGCCTCCTTATCATTTAGGACCACACATGGGGAGGACCTCTTCTGAAGACTCCCTCTACCCCCATTTAAATGCCCCCTCTGCATGAAATCTATTCATAACTTCTATTTTGCACAGTGTCTGGACAAAGTAGGAGCTTTGAAACCACTTGACTTAATAAATATTAATATCATTTAGGGTATTGTACTGTACTGCGCTGTGTATCTATTTCCCCATAGTAAATTTCTTGAGAACAGAAACCATTAGTTTTATCTCTAGTGGTGCCAAGGCAACTCCTTAATATTTATTGAACACATGAATGAATGTGTGCATACACGAATGAATTAGAGGATGACCTAACTTATAGACATAAGCAAAGTTATATATGGATTAAAATGTTTAGCATGAGAAACTAATAAATGTCAAGGCTCAGGAATGGGCTTAATAAGAAGGAAAGATTGGAAATAAGCTGAAAATAAGGAGAAAAGATTGGTGTTTAGGTTTCTACGTTTTGGAGGGTGAATAAGAAAGGTTGCTATAGGTAAAATTCCTTGTTATTTAGGTTTGGTAGAAGTTAGATGCAAGCGCAACCATATGGGAACAAACACTCTTGAACAAAGCAAAGAGACCCTACAGTTGCAAATTCAGCCAAAATCAGTTTTCACAACTACCCAGATGTTCTGCTAATGTTTAAAAAAGTCTACAGTTTTAAAGTATTCACAACCTAGTAGAGGGGATAGCCAAATATGTTATCAATTAGGGAGTGTTTCAAAGGGAAGACCAAAGAGATATAATTTGAGCATGTCTTTCATTGAGCCATAATAATAATAAACACACCCCCAGATATTTGTACTTTCCTCTCATTCTTCACATATTATGTATTGAGTATTTCTATGGGCAGGTCCTACATTGCAGAAAAGATATTTTCTGGTGAATGCATGACATAAAAAACAAAAAGCAAACACACACACACACACACACACACACACACATATGACAGATCAGCCCCTGCTTTCCTGGTGGTTTAAACTGACAACAAACATGGCAGAACAGAGAGCTGTAAGTGCCACAGTAGTGTTAGGGGCACACTCCGGTGGGGCACAGATAAGGACATCTCATTAGACAGGGCTTCAGGAAATGCTTCCTGCAGTCCTTGCCACAAAACGAAATAAGACAACCGTTAACATTTAAAATGAAATGAAATCAACCAACCAACACAAATCCAAACTCACCAACCAACCAAACAAGAAATCCAAAAACTGTTTATAAAGAATCTTCAAAGTTATTAAACCAGAGATGGGATTGTTCTTCCTAGTCCTTCCCTTTTTCCCTCTCTCATGTTTTTAGCCTTCTTGAATTTTTTTTTCTCTCCTGCCCCCTCATCTTTGCTCTTCCCTCCTCACACCTCCTCTCCCCACTTCCAGTCTCTACTTCCTGCAAGTAACTAATGTAAGGTGGTGGGTGTGGATGAAGTTGGGTTAAATCCCCTCCAGGGGTGGATTGTGTGAGAGGACGAACTGTGGGCTCTGATTCCCAGGAATCTGGTGGGGACAGAAATTCCGATCTGGTCCCAGCAGCCACCAAGTGCCAATCTTTTCCTTCCCAGCTTGGATTTGGGGCCTTGGTACTTGAAAGATAAGCAAGTCCGGCGTTTGACAGGAAATCACCCAGGGTGGCGAAGGTGGGCAGGTCTAGGAGGCCCCAATCCCATGAGTCGCCAGGACCCAGGCACTGAGCCACCATCTGGGCTGTCTTTGTAAGCAGGTAAGAAAAGTCTGCACCTTCCTAGTTCAACCACCGAGCTTCTATTTTTAAACATTTATATATTTTTATTTTATTTTGTAAAAGTTTTATAAATTTTAGTATTTTAAGTCTTTGGTTTCTGAGATCAAGAAAAATATGATAGATTCTGAATTTTAAAAGTAATAAAGTATTATCTAAATAAAGACCAGATGGCTTTGTCATGTGGTTCTACTACGGTATACCCCGAGAGTAACTTGTATAAGAGACCTTAGGTGGTCATCAATCATGACAGAGAGATTTTAAAGGTTCTCTATTGTCTCTGAACTCATTTACAGCAGAGTCAAAAGAAGGGTGAATTAAATGCTTTCTGTACACATATAAATATAAATAGAAACTACTGTAGAGTTTCTATCTTACAGAATGTCATACAGGGGAACATTTCATTTCTAGATTCTCTTATAACTGGTGATTGTTAGTATAAGGAATACTCTTTGGAAAGCTTTTTCTCTTTTTGTATAGAATACTCACAGAATATGGATAAGAGTCCAATCAATAACATAAAGTTGAACTGCCAAGACAGAGTATTTAGAGTAAGAAGAGAGGAACTGCCAAAGATATAAAGATGGGAAATCCACAGGTGGGCTTTGATGAGGAACTTGTGAATGTAAGCAGTAGGAATAGTCAGGGAGGGAGGAGAGAACCAGAAATTGGTGCCATATAACTCAGGGAGAAGAAAGTTTTAAGGAAAATGAGCAGAGCCTCAAATTCTGTATTTTCAAAACATTAACTCATGAAATTACCTCTTAAAATTCACTGCTTGGAATTCAAGGATTGTCTACACAGGAATGACTCTCCAAGATTTAAAAAATTTTGAAGTTTGGACGTTCTTCCAAAAATTACGATTTAGAAAGATTATAGCAAAATAGAAATAAAGGAAATGGTCAGGGCAATTAGCCTGACCAGCGTGAATTTGTCTCTTGTTAATACAACATGATTGTAACTTTTAGGCCAGTCTTTGTCAAGGTTTTATGTTGGATTGCCAAACATCCTCTCCTCAAAGTTTTCTTTCTTCTATTTATTTATTTTTTTGAAGACAGGGTCTTTCTATATTCTCCAGGCTGGAGTGTAGTGGCTATTCACAGGCATAATTATAGCACACTACAGCCTTAAACTCCTGGGCTCAAGGAATCGTCCTGCCTCAGCCTATCAAGCAGCTGGTCTGTAGGTATGCACCATCATGTCTGGCTAAAGTTTCATTTTAATCTCCTCCAAATAAAGAAGCTCTTCAGAACTTTCTGAGTCTCATGTCTATCATGTCTAGTAAGTAGGCTGGTGAGGAAAGCAGCAGCTTTCGAAGAGTGGGCAAGAAGAACCAATAGCATTTCATTTTTCCCTTTAGGTCTGTTCCCTTTTCTCCAGCTACAATCACTCTCCCTGAGACCCTGAGGCCCACTAAGGGTGTTTACCATGTTACTCTGTGTTAGGGACAACAGTTTTTTGTTTTGTTTTGTTTTGTTTTTTGAGATGGAGTCTCACTCTGTCGCCCAGGTTGGAGTGCAGTGGCATGATCTTGGCTCACTGCAACTTCTGCCTCCTGGGTTCAAGAAATTCTCCTGCCTCAGCCTCCGGAGTAGTCCAGATTACAGGTGCCCACCACCACGCCTGGCTAATCCCCCTGCCACTAAGGCATTGCTTTTTTTTTTTCTCAGTGAAGCTCAGGTATTAGATTAATTGGAAATGAATTTATCCTAATGGCTTAATATCTTTGCGGGCAACATTCTTCTTGACAAAGTGCTTACCCTGAACACAATTCTGCTAGCCACATTACATTGCTCAATCACTGAGTCAACTCATCTACATATATCGATATAAGTAAATCTCTGTACACACTTAGTTTCCAATATCACTACTAAGAGAATTACTGACAGCTTTCATCACAGCATGTGCTGACCCATGTAATAGCTACTTGTGATATTGGATTATGTAAACCAAATAACTTTTAAACTTTTCATTTGAGACTCACACGTACTATAAGTCATTATTCAAAATGAACAAGGTCTATATTTTGTCTCATGGGAGCTTTGATTACCATCCATCTATTTGCATAAGTCTTTACAGATAACAAAATTATCCAGTTAGATGAAGCATTATTCCTTTAAGCGGTGTACTTCATTTTAACCATTTTCATTGTAAATTTAAGAAAATAAATTTCACATTGTCTATATTCCTAAATTAGAGGTAATACGGTGATCATTTAGGAATACCATTATAAATACCAGTAAAGCTCTGTGTATTAACATCCCTGGGAACATTTGCACCTATACAAACTGGCCTTAGACTGATGTGTTTTATATTATTAGATGTGATTTTTCACAGCATTTCTGTATTTTATTTTTCAGGTTGTCATCATCCCCCACTTTTCATTGTCACATGCTTGCCTGCATCAGCCCTTTGTTCTCCTTTCTATTTTGCTACCTCAACTCAATCATGAATTTAGATTACCAATCTTAATAGGATTGTGTGTGCATTAAATGTAAATAAATATTGTGTAAACAATTGGTGTAAAAGAAATACACAAACTTTGCTGCATGGACAGTGTGGTATTGAGGCTAGTTTCTCCCAGTCCTTTTTGCTTCCCTCCTGTGCCATGCATCTTCAGCTCTGTCCTGAGTGGGAGCAGAGGGTGACTTTGAGGGTGACTAACCTCCGAATGATTGAGTAACTACTGAAGGTAGAACTTTAAGAGTCTGGTATCTGTTATCATTCGGAATGTTTCAGAGTCCCAAATGCCACTTAAGAAGCATTGATACAGAATAAGTTCCATGTATGGGAGATGGGACAGAATTAGCAAAGTACCATTAAGCTTTTACAGTAGCAAAAGAAAAGTCATACCATGATTTATGTGAATTTAAATGCAAAAGTGGCTCAGTTCTTGTGATGCTATGATTTTCTGTGATATTCAGATGCTCCTTGGAAACTGTATGTCCAAGGGAAATCAAGAAAGAGAGAGAAAGAGACAGAGACAGACAGAGCGAGAAAGGGAGAAAGAAACATAACAATGCTGTCAGTAAAATCTGTAAGACATGCAAGACATGTATTCTCAACGGGAGCGAAAACTGGCTCTCTAGAGGAGATGAAAAATCTTATCATTTCAATGTATAAAGTGCAGATATACATACAGTACATAAATAGATATACGGCATATCTGTGGTATTAAAATTTCATAGAAAGTGGCATTAGGAAAAAATGTTTAAATAAACTCAGGGGAATGATATGAAAAAGAAGTTGAGAAACACTGTTGTAAGACATGAAATATGAGACTAGCACCTCATAAAGAAGGATGTGGTGCTGGGAGACATGGGCAAGAGAAGCAGGACCTATAGGCATCCACATTTGCATGTTCACCAAATGGTCCTGTCTTCCTCCCCAGCTTCCTTTCACTCAGTCACCTGCACAGCACCTTTTGTGCTAGCTGAACCACCTGCATTTCCCCAAGGTGGCATTCTGTTTCTTGCTGCCGAGCCTTTTCACATGCTGGTCCTTTGACCTAGGATTATCTTCTCTCCCTTTCTCACCTGTTAACCCATTCTTAAAAATGCAACTCAAGCATCATCTCATGCTGGAAACTTTCTAGAGGTGTGCAAAACAATAATAACAAAAAACAAGCGAAACCAAAGGAAGAAGCATAGGTTGATAACAGGCATATTGTGTAATTTAAAGCTGCTGACTTTGAGCAGAGACTTGAATGAAGTGAGGAAGACAGCTATATGAATATTTATAGGATAAATGTTCCACATTAGAAAAAAATGCCCTGAAAGCAAAGCAAGTTTGTCAGGTTCATGAAGGAGCTCAGTGTAGCTGAAGCCAGCAACAGAGAAGGAAAGTTACAGGAAATTAGGTTGGAGAGGTAAGGAAGTGTCATACTGTATAGGGCATTGCAGTGTTAGGAATTTTCTACCCAGTGTGGTGGAAAATTATTGGAGTATCGAGAGCAGGTGTATCATGGGCTGATTTGTGGATTTAGAGGCTCCTGTTGGCTACTGTATGAAGAATTGATTGTACAGGCACAAAAATCAAAGCAGGGAGGCCAGTTAGAAGTCTAATGAAATAGTGTAGTGAAAATGATGATCACTTGGACTGGCATGCTAGCAACCAACTAGGCAAGAAATAGCCTAGAATTCTATGTGTCCCTCCATTCACTGGACACAGAAAACAACTCCCCAGATTGCAAGTTCAAATACACAACTGCTAGAAACCTTGTCCAACTACCCCGGGTTGATTAGCATCTTCCTTCTCAGGACTATGAAAACTCTTTGTATATTCTTTCATTATTGCACTTTCCTCATTCAATTGTAGTAACTTATGTACACATCTGTCTACACCATGTTACCAGCTTGTTGAGTATTTTGTATTTAGTCATCTTGGCATCTGTAAGGCCCAAGACAGTATGAGGCGCATGGTAAAAATAGTCAACATCAACAAGTGTTTACAATTTTCTGAGCATTTTATAAGTGTTGCTTCATCTGATACAACAAGGCAATGAAGCAGGTACTCTTACTATCGCATTTTCAAATGAGGAAATGGAGGCACTGGGAATTTAAGTGACTTGTCTAAGTCCATACAACTAGTAGAAAATGGTGGCAGCAGTCCTCAATCTCATCTCTCTAAAGATAGAGACTTCACTTTTAACCATTTTCCAATTCTGCCATAATAAATGTTTTGTTCTTGAACCTCAGAGAGAGATCCTGATTTAGTATGAAATTAAAATTAGCTTGAGTAGAATTATCAGTAGTTATACAAAAATCTACTTCAGGCCTTAGTGACACATCCAGTGTCTCTATACCATAATTTTTCTGGTTTAAGAGACACTGGTTTGGGTTAAAATTCTCTGAGGCTGAGGCTCACAGGAGTACACTTCTGGGGTAGTTTGGTCTCAGCAGGCCTTCATGATGCCTCAGAGTACAGCATACTGTTTATTACATTTAACTAAAATTTGCTGTCCTTCATCCATTGCTGAAACTGCTACAGACCTACTATTAGTTTAATTTTTAAAAATCTGGCTTATTTTCCTAATCATAGTGATGTCTGTACCCTTCTATTCACCCAAGTGTCCTTTGAAATGATCACTTGTGCTTTTAATAACTCACTAGATATGAACGAGGCACAAAGCACAACTCATTATTGGATACTGCCACCTCACACCATTTTTGGAACAAGACAAGGTGTAAATGAATAAACAAGTAACCAACCAAACCCACGACTTTGGCTTCACTAACACAATGTGCTGACTAAACTTAGTAACTGCCGATGTGAAAACATGTTCCCAAACCAAATGCATGGGAAGAACCACCATTACCACCTGTGCTCAATCAAGAGAAGCGGGAGGATTTTCTAAGCAGGTCAATTGCCTTTCTATCTTCAGATTGACAGAACACAGTTAAAATTATTAACATAATGTGTCTCTTCATTCCTTTCTACCGTGAAAGAGATGGGTGTTTCTTGTTTTCATCCCTTTGTTCCTTTCCTTTGCTGACATTGGATGTTGGGCTTCTATAGAAAACTGGGCAAAAGAGGTGCATTGCTTTTCTCTTTTGGCTTACACTATGCTGCAAAGGCAGTCTTGTTCTCTTCACCTCTATTTTTCCCACCCACTCCTCACTTGTGATTTCAGAAAGCCTGCTGTCTTTAAATCTAATCAAGCCTTCTGGAATTATTCCCAACCTCTGTGACAAACATTAAAATACAAATATTAGCAGGGAAACTGTAATTTTTAGGTCCTCAGAATTAGAGGGCTGGTGTTTATAGTCTTTATCATCCTTTCAACACACTCCAAAGACATCCTTGGCTTTAAAGACAATGCTGTGTTTGCAGATCCCAGAGGTAGAAGGTAGCTGAGTTACTCTGAAAACGAAGAAAAGCACCCTCAGCAGGGCCAGTGTTCCACAGCTTTTTATAAGCATTGCTTTTTGAAAGTGGGATCTTGTGGGATCTCATATTTGCATCTTGTAACTTTTTTTTTCCTAACAATCAGGCTACTTTTGGCCAGAGAGACATAAAAACGAACAGAATAAAAGAAAGAACAGAGCCTAAGCTGGAAATGTACCTACTCACAGCGGGAGCCAGCAGAGCTGGTCTTGGGCATGTTGGGACATTGGCGAAAGCATAGCACTCAGCTCCACTGGCTTCTCTTTTTAAAAGGTGCCCTCCTTCATCTTCCTCACTCTAGGGATAACTCCTTCCCATTCCCTAGGATTTCTTGTGTCCCTAACAAAACCTCTTTACAGAGTCAATATAAAGTGTGATGATGTGGTATATTGGAAACAGTACTCAATGTACAACCAACTAATTCCTGGCCTCAATTTCATCATTTATTAGCAATTTGACTTAGGGCAAGTGGTTCAACTCTGACTCTTCTTAGTTTCCTCATCTATAAAATGGGATCCAAACCCAGTTCACTTCACAAACTTATTTTTAGGATCCAGTAAGAAAACATACAGGTGTATTCTATAAAATCTAAACATTGTACAAATATAAGGCATGATTAATTTCTGTTTTATGTCTTGCACATGGTGCTTAGTGGATACTGATAATTGCTAAATGAAAGCTTGTCATTTGACAAATGTTATCATTCTACGAATGATTTATAATTTCACAGGAGTAAATCTGACATATTTGGAAAGGGAAATATACTAAAGTCATTCTTTTTGCAGTCAGTTAAATAATCAGATTTGATCATTAATATCAATTATTAGGTAACAAGGGGCTGGTACACTTTGGGTAACTGCAAACAGTAGACCAATCTGGCCATTTTAATTGAAATGATGCTGAAGTCACTTATGGTTCTATTACCAAATGGTTCCAACCTCTTATGGGTTCCATTCCTTACCAGAAATGCTGGAAAGTAAAACAAAACAACAAATTATATTCTGAGATCCCCTTGAAATTGGGCAGGTGTGTAGCTTAATTTGGCAATCAGATGAACCCACAGTGAGATTTGGACATAGAAGTGAGTGCATGACAGAATGGACATGTGCCTTGCGGCAAGTACAGTGGTGAAGACATCTAGGTATTTCAGGGTTAGCCATGGCAGAGTTTTAGCCTCCAGTTACTTGATTTGCTTGGGTCTAAATTTTGAAATGACTAAGAAATCACTGCCTTCGTTGGAGGCTACCTACAAATGACTAGATTATATCTTCCTCAACTCTAACTGGAAATAAGAGTCAGATATTATAGCAAGCAATGAAAAAAGTAAAATTATATTTTTGCTCAACAAAGCTTGTGAGTATGAAAATCTTGTTACATCATCTGTCTTGAAGATGGCTGCAGATCAATACATGTAGATTAATGACATTTTTTAGCTGGCTGTATAATGTATCCACACTTTTTTCTTCCTACTTAGGCACCTCCATTTTTCATTGAAAACTTGGAAAGAATCATTTTTAGAAGCTGCACAAGATTTCATTGTATGTATACACCATGATTTATGGATCTACAGCTCCATTTTTACACATTTCTGTAACACATTTTGTACTATACTAAAAACGCTGTACTAAAAATACTTTTGACATTTTGAATTATTTCCTACAAAATATTCATAATTAAATTTTATGTTAATGCTTTTGATCACTTCCATATTCTATAAGACTTCAATTTTTTAAGAAAAGCTGTCTAAAGAATATTCCTTATACTAACAATCCATTTACAAAAAGAAATTAGAAATGAAGTATTCCACCTTTATAGCATTGTCTAATATTTTATATTTATATTTTACAATAGTTTATAATTCTCCAGAAAACATTTTGTTTACCATTTGTTCAACTTTGCTGTAAATGAGTTCAGAGAGAATAGAAAATCTGTAAACTTTCTCCTTGCTAGCTGCCAGGAGCAGCTTAGGATTCTTACCCTCATGGGACAGAGTCCATAGTTAAGGTCTTGATTCGGAGTCTGCCCCCCACCCACCAACCCTCCCTTCTGAGAGGCTTCACCCCAAAATTAGTTGGTTGTGGGAATTAGACATTGAAGGATAGGAAGGTCTGCAGGGGAGGAAGGGAAGGAATGAGAGGAGAATTCAGGAGAAAGACAGAAGATGAGGGGGCAGGAGAGAAAACAGTGAAAAAGGTAAAGAGGTAGGAGAGAGGAGAAATAGGGAAGAGTTTAAAATAAGCTGCATCCAAATATTGTTCTCAGATTTGTTTAATTAATCCTATCAGAAATGCAAATCAAAGCCACAATAAGATATTATCTCATGCCAGTTAGAATGGCGATCATTAAAAAGTCCAGAAACAACAGATGCTGGAGAGGATATGGAGAAATAGGAACGATTTTATACTGTTGGTGGGAGTGTAAATTAGTTCAACCATTGTGAAAGACAGTGTGGTGATTCCCCAGGGATTTAGGACCAGAAATACCATTTGACCCAGCAATCCCATTACTGGGTATATATACAAAGGATTATAAATCATTTTACTATAAAGACACATGCACACATATGTTTATTGTGGCACTGTTCACAATAGCAAAGACTTGGAACCAACCCAAATGCCTATCAATGATAGACTGGAAAAAGAATATATGGCACATATACACCATGGAATACTATGCAACCATAAAAAGGATGAGTTCATGTCCTTTGTAGGGACATAGATGCAGCTGGAAACCATCATTTTCAGCAAACTAACACAAGAACAGAAAACCAAACACTGCATGTTCTCATTCATAGGTGGGAGTTCAACAATAAGAACACATGGACAGAGGGAGGGGAACATCACACACCGGGGCCTGTTGGGGGATGGGGGGCTAGGGGAGAGATAACATTAGGAGAAATACCTAATGTAGATGACGGGTTGATGGGTGCAGCAAACACCACGGCACGTGTATACCTACGTAAAGAACCTGCACGTTCTGCACATGTATCCCAGAACTTAAGGTATTAAAAAACAAACAAACAAAAAAAAAAAAAACAAAAAAAAACCTTTCAGGGCTTTTTGTTTGATTGGTTGGTTAGTTTCATTTTTGCTTGTTGTTTTGGTTCTTTTTTTAATTAGAAGAGCTGTTTTATTTCCCTTTTGCTGCAAGGACTGCAATCTTTCTATCAACAGCAAACTGGAGATTTTCTTTCAGATGAAGCATTTCTGCTCCTCTTCATCTTCGTTAGTTTCCCTGCACGCAGGTGGAACGGCCATGCAGCTCTGGTTGTGCTTATGTCATCACTGTCATGTTGATAATCCACTCACTTGGCAAGTGTCTGACTAGACATAGCAGCATTGTGACCTAGCAGCTTCACTAAGCCATTGCACAGATGCTAACTGGCTCTTCGGGCAGAGCAGCGGTCTAGACTTGCACACTGGGCCTTGGTTTCTCTTGTGCATGCATTGAATAATTAAGTGAATGTTCTCTGAAGTCAAGTTATAAATGGTTCAGAATTTGGGTTGTTTAAATCATGAAATATTTTGTATCACTTCAAAAATAAGAATACTGATGTTTTAATTTACAATAACATGAAATGTAAAAAATCATATAGGAATCAGTAGACAGAGGCCTTTTATTCCTGGAGCTGCACTGGATTTGGAAGTGTGGGTCTGTGAGGGAGAGAGGGGCCAATAGAAGAAGAAAGGGTGAAGAAATTTACTACTCTACTTTGCTGCCAAAAGAACCCCAGATATTGACACTTCCTTCAAAATCAGGACATGCTGACTTAATGAAATTGATTCATAAGCCACTCTTGGGCATTTAATTCTTCATACTATAGATATAATTCTATATGCAACGTTTTTATGTGCCAAAGGAGAAAATGCTCCTGCTTATTTTTTATGTGATATTTCCAATTAGGTCACTGTTAGAAGTGGCATGGAACTCTATTTTATTTTCTTATGGTCTGATACAACTTTAATATGTAAACAACATTGATACCATGAAGAAAGAAATGGCTGCCTTCTTTGTCAATGAAATATTAAAAATCTTGAATTGTGTAAGAGTTAGGACATAGAAAAGATTAAATGTTCAAAACAAACTCTAGTTCTTAAAGTACCAAAAAAAAGGGAAATATTCATGGATTTAGCTCATACAAATATGTTTCAAACTCTGAACTTATAACATTGGTGAAATATACTTTCCATTGCTGTGTATGCCTTATAATTGATATTTTTTTCCACTATAATATAAAACATCAAATCCTACAGTAAGTCCTTGAATATGCTGTTCACAATTCTGGCTTTACCACTCAGAGCTTTGAGAACATTTTTGTAAGAATTACTCTTCCTAAGAATCAGAGTGACCTAACAGCTTGCACCATGCACTCCCAATCTGCTGCTGTTTGAATGTGTAAAAGATTAGATCGTTTCACTCCTCAAGTAATGAAATCATTATTTTCATCAATGTTCTTTTTTCATAGTAATTCTCTGCAAATATTCTGAAATGTTTGTGACTAATAATAAACTCCTTTACAAGCGGACCGCTCTGCTTTCTGTTTTTTTTTCATAACATCATATTATGCTAAAATACTTTTCTCTTTTTTTTATTTTCCCACATATTTTAAAATGGTGGTTCCAGGGGAGTGGAAAAAAACACTGGACAGGACATCAAAAGATCTGCAGTCAAATCCCAGTTTTATTATTTACAAATTGTGCGACCTTAGGGAGGTCACTCCTTAACCTTTGATCCATCCTTTCTGTACTCATGCAAAACATGGATATAACTGTAACTGCTATATCAAAGAAAAAATTATGTAAGTTAGAGTACGTTGTAAATCACAGAGTGATTCTGAATCTAAAATATTATCTGAGGGCTCTTGTTTCTCCTGTCTCTCAACTTTGAGCCTTCCTCTTTACCTTATCTTCTCTCAAAGTTTCTGTATTGATGACAAATAACTATAAAACTCCTATTGTGACCTCTGTCTCTAGCTTCAGTCACCGGTTCAACTGTCCAGACATTATAACATCCTCAAGGTTATGGAACTCTTTTCTATGTCTTTGCATGTCTCAGACCAACCAACCAGAACAAAACTAGGGAGACTGTATTTGCTCATTCATAATTTAAATAAAACCTCAATTTAACACATCAAATCTAGCTGTTTTCTTCCCAAACCTGGATTTTCTTTCTCCAAACTTTCCCATTTTTCATAAATGTCACCAATACTCTGGAGGCACCTGGGAATCCAAGGCATTGTTGTTCCTTTGTTATCACTTTCAGTATTCAGTCTGGCATGAAGTATTTTTGATTCTTGCTTTTCTGCCTCTTTTGTGTCTCTCTCCTTCATTCAAGTTTCCTACCAGCATCCTGGTTTATATATTTATTACTTCCTGTAAAGACTATTACAATAGTCCCTTGGTTTACATCTCCAACCACAAGTTCTCTTTAATCCATCTAGTACCTTGCTGCCAGATTCCTTTTCTGAAAAAAAAAAAAAATTGTAAAACCAGGTCTGAGAGTGAACACCTAGACAAATTCAGACTTGTCTGAGTTTGCCTGATAGTTACATAAGGAACTTCAGATCTTCAAAGGTTACCGTCACCTGAAAAGAAGGGAAATTCTCAATAGTTGTGATAGGCAGCCTCTAAAATGGCCCCTGTGATCTCTCCTTTCTGGTATTCATACCCTTATGTAATTCCCTCCCCTTGAATGTAGGCTGGACCTACTGGTTTGCATGTAACAAACAGAATATGACAAAAGTGAGGAGATGTCATTTCAGAGATCAATTTACAAAAAATAAACAGTGATTTTCCTCTTGCTTGCTCTCATTCACTCTTTTCCTCACTTGCTCTGAGAGAAGCCAGCTGTCATGTTCTGAGCTACTGTATGATAGGCCAATGTGGCAAGGAGCTGGTGTCTAGTCAATAGGGGACCCGAGCCCTTCCAACAGCCATGTGAGTAAGCTTGGAAGTAGATCCTCCCCCAGTTGAGCGTTGAGATGACTACAGCCCTTGTTAATATCTTAACTGGAGCCTTAGAAGGGACCCCAAGCCAGGGGACCCAGGTAAGCCATGCCTAGATTCCTCACTGACAGAAACCATGAGATAATAAATGCTTATTGTTTCAAGCTTCTAACTTTCAGGATAATTTGTTATGCAACAATAGATAACTAATATAACAGTTTAGTATGTATAAATCCACCTTGTTTTCTGGTCTCCTCCTTATCCCCTACAACTTGTGGTCAGAGCCCAGGGGGCAACAGGCTGCGATAATAATTTTCAACAAGACTCTGAGAAGAGAGAACCTGCTACTTCATGGACCAAGTAACAGAGTATAATATGAGTGGGAGTTATCCCACTTCAGCAAAGGGACTAGGGAGGAGCTGAGTGTTATGGCCACCAGAAGTACATTAAAAGCAGGAGAGATGACCATGATCTGGGTGCCACAACGTCTACACCAGAGATGACAGATGATGTCTTAGCAATGGTTCAGGACACCTGCAGCCATTGGTAGGGTCTATCACAGGGAGTGGGAAGGAACACAAGATAGGAAGAAGCCAATCAGAGTTACTTATAATACACCTCAGAGTCTTTCTAAATGACTTGAGGAAAGCTGGTACCAAAGCCAGAATGCATCTTCTTTGTTTCTTTTGTACTATTGGGGCCCCATTAATCCTCCACATAGGTGGAAGTGTGGGAAATATGAACCTTACCTGCTTCCATCATGTCACCTCACTACTCTTTATTGTCTATATTTGAACATTCCAACAGTCAGCTTCTAATTCTGTTCTGTCCCATCTATATTCAAATGGATGTGCATACTCTCTCTCAATGCACTGCATTCACTCTCCCCAGACTTCTCACTGAATATAACTGTCCTCTCACTCCTTAACTAATGCCTATCAATGTTCAAAGTAGAAGGGAAATCTTGTCTTACTTTCCATGTATCATGCAAAATGATTTCCATGATTCCTCTGTGAGTATCCACCATGAAATTATGAAAACTCAATCTATCAATTGAGTATAACAATTGATTTAGAACATGCCTAGTATTGGTTGGACATTCCCAAAAATGCACAATACATCTATAACATGGTCACTGCTCTTAAAGTCTCTTAATTTTATTATAAAGGGAAAACCTTCTCCTGTGAAGCAATCAGAGAACATAGATATATCAGCATATCAGTGGTTCTTTTATAACAAGTCAAGTTGCTGCTCAGAGTTGCTTACCTTTTAAAAGAAAATGAGGTTAAGAAACAGATTGAAATGTTTTTTGCTATTTCCACCCTCACCTTGATATCGATTATAAATGGGAACTTCTAGGCTGTAGTGCTGGCAAAGATGGTTGCCTCAAAGGTGGTCTCTGCTTCAAGCTGATTAATGAAGTTATTCCTGGTGAGACATTAATTTTACTGCTGTCAGCTGTCTGTCACTAAATCCAGACATTTGGATCCCAAAAAGAAGTCTTGAGGGAATAGGAATAATGTGAATGAACTAATTTGGCCAACATATAAAATTCATGTTGTAACTAGTTATGTAATACCTGCTAACACATTAATACTGTCTGTTTCCTATGCCCCCCTCTTCCACTGGGCCCATATGGTTTAAGAAGCAGAAACCCTGCATTCCTTAAACTTATTTCATAGGATGGTTTCAGTCCATCACCAAATAGTCCTTTCATTGTTTGTAACTTGCCTATCATGCTTGTCCCTGAAAAAGAAAATACTTTTGTTAGGGAATAATTACAAGTTGTTAATCATTGTATTATAAATAATATTTTAAAATATCACTGGATATAATTTTCCATTCTAGTAATTTTTGCTGTACTCAGCCCTTTACTCATCAAAGATGAAGTAACCATTACTTCAGAGCATGAGCAGAACCAACCAAGAACAATGTTTCAAAATAAACTAACAGGAAGTTAATTAGAGATGGTCATGAAAACAAAGGCTTCTTGTAACAGCCTTGCGCCTGAGAAGGGAAAGTCTTCCCTAAATTCCTAAAGCTCCCCTTTAAATATAAAAAAAAAAAAATCATAGAGCATAGAAATTTGCTGCAAGCTGTGGAAGAGAAAGGACATTCATTATGATTTTTCTGAAGACAATGTTTTGTCACACAGGGCATGACAGCCTGAAGAGTGATGAGAGAAGAGTCTGTGAGGTGAATGTGGTGCTTCTGAGAAGGGCTTAGTCCTGCCCCTCTTCTAGAATGAAAACCTTTTTTTCATTCTAGAAGAGTGATCCAAATGTCTGGATTTTGATTGGGGATGAGGAGGGTACTGGGGACAGAGGAATCTAAGGGCAGATAGGATTTATGCCTCACCTCCCAACTGGCAACCAGCGATGACATGGGCTAGCTGTTATTGAGTAGAAACAGCAATTAGCTGTGTTCAGGTACCCAGAGGTCTCATGAGTATCTGCTCTGGGTTCCCCACGTCAGGGAAAGCTCCAGAACTTCACCCCAGGGAGGATTTTTTAAAATGCCAAGAGGGCATGTATATTGGAAGATTCTTGAGTTAAAGAAGAGTGTAGATGTTACTACCAGAAGCCACAGCAAGGACCACAGACATCAGAGGCAACAACTGCTGGATATATTTGGATGACTTGCCCCAAATGTATGTAGCATCCATTACTACAGAGTATTGTAAAGACCCCTGGGGATAAAACACACCAGAGAGGCCAGAGAACACCCCAGGTCAGCACGTGTCAGACAACCCTCTGAGGCCATGAGGTTTCAAAATTTCTTGCTGCTCACATGCCTCTGGCTGGAAGAGAAGGAGGAAAAGGAGGGGAAAGAACTACGAAAGGCAGAGCATTTTCCCCAATAAGATGAACTAATCCGGGAGAGACATATTTTCAAAAAAAAATTCCCTTTAATTAGAAAAATTGGCCTAAGCACCGTGGCTCACGCCTGTAATCCCAGCACCTTGGGAGGCTGAGGTAGGTGGATCACTTGAGGTCAGGAATTCAAGACCAGCCTGGCCAACATGGTGAAACCTGTCTCTACTAAAAATACAAAAATTAGCCGGGTGATGGCGCGTGCCAGTAATCCCAACTGCTTGGGAGGCTGAAACAGAAGAATCACTTGAACCCGGGAGGCGGAGGTTGCAGTGAGCTGAGATCACGCCACTGCATCCCAGCCTGGCCGACAGAGTGAGGCTCAGTCTCAAAAAAGAAAAAAGAAAAATTAAGGACTCTCATGCCCATCCCCAATCCCTCCAGCCTTCACTCATTTATAGAAACAAGGTCTTCAGAGAGAGTTCAGTTCAGTTACACAACACTAGCACTCCAGTTCTTCCCATCTGAATCATAATGACTATAAATCATGATGACTTTATCTGACACTCCTTATGACTATTTCTTCCCTTCCAAATATTTTTGAGGAAAATGGGCAATATGTAACATCCTAAGTTTTAGTGTTTAGTTCTGAAACACAATTTAGCAATATAGTAAAAACTCATCATATATTATGAAGAGTCCAAAATCTTCAGTTGAGTAAAATGTGGGGGTAATGATTTTCTAGGTTAATGAAATGAGGAGCTTGGGGAAAGCTGGCCAACCACTGATCACATTATATCCAAATTTATGTCATATCCAAATTCATAATACTGCAGGATGTTTCATCTGGGGAGGAGTCAGGGTACTTAAAACGTGCTGTGATAAATGTTTTTTTTAAAATAGCCAAGATGAAGATGCACTCTTTTTTTGTAAAACAGTTTTATTTTTTTTATTTTTAAAATCAGAGTGGTCAGCAGACAACCAATAGAAATGGAAGTCCTTTAGGTGATGGTCTTTTGTCTATTAAAAAATCTTTTTTATAATACAGTAGTACCCATTGTTACTATAGTTCCTTGCTGAACAGATTAAAATTCTATGATACTCGATAAGAAACAGATAGCAACTCCTAGGGGTTTTGTGGAAAGCTCAACCATTCTTTCTCTGTGTGCTGGTGAAGCCATGTTTTGTGGTGATGAATGTAAGGTAGCTCAGGCGGTTGACTGAGAAGAGTACTTTCCTACTTTGGCCAATGTATGTACTCTTCTACAAAATATTAAATGTAAACGTTTCTCCTCAGACTCCTCAAAATAATACTTTATTTTGAAATTATTTTATTTTTTTAAATATTGACCGAAACGCAACCTGTTTCATTTTACAGATTTGAGGGATAGAAAATGGAGTTTCTTTCTCTTCTCCTAGCATTTGAACCCACCCCCACTGCAATGTTCTCCTCAGCTTCTTCCTCTTTGAGTGGCAGCAAGTCTGCTTTGCCTTCAACTGTGCAAAAATGTCAACAAAATCACTTCCATTTGAGTTATCACAACTGTACCTACTTCCCCTGAGCAAATGACTTCATGTAATGCCATTAACACCCCTCATCATTGTATCATCACCGGTAGGGGATGAATGAACAGACTGACTGATGAAAACTGCCTCTTTTTTAAAAAAAAATCAATTTTCATTTCAAATCTCCTACATCAGCATATCAAGCCATGTCTGAATATTCAATTCCTATGAACACAGAACACTTTAGAGGAGCCCTCCAAGACATCACTGAGAGTGCTCTCAAAACCCACTAACTTATACTGCCTCTGGTCTTAGACAATCAGATTCTCCCTGATTATGGATGAAGAGAAACTATGGTACTCTCCAGCAGAAGCTCTCAGTAAGTAGGAGTCATGACAATTATTCCTACGGCCAGGCAACAGAAACACTGCAGAAAAATTTAAGCATGACCTCACTGTTGTTTAAAAGTCACATATGCCTAGGAGGCATTGCAATTTTGTACATGAAGAATGTCAATTGACACTTGCTCCATAGCTTATAAAGTTTTCAATTTGGCTAGTTATATTTACATGATATAAAATAAGATTCTTAGAGCCATTTGTAAGTAAAATACAATTCTCATACTCCCTGTGTTATAATCATACAATCATCACTGTTTTAGAAATAATTGTAAAGGGGATATTTGGATACTCAAATAAAAGGGGATATTTGACTACTCTGCAGGCAGAGCCACAGAAACAGCAATTCCTCCTGTAAATGAGCTGTGATTTAAAATTTGAAATCCTAGCAGCAAATTGTCTCTTATACCTCCCAACCATAAAGTCAGAGCCAAAGGGGGAAGATAACCGGGTGCCAAGCAAGGGAGTTCCCACAGGATGGATATTGTCAAATAAGTCACACAACCTCCAAAGCAGCTCTTTCACTGTGTGTTTACAATCATTATGTTCCAATTTGGTGATACAGGACACATTGGAGACTTACCCATTAGTTTTGTAAACAGTATGTGTATTACAACCATTGATCAATTTACCAGCACCTTCCTTGTTTGCTGGCAGAGAATACTTAGAAACAGTATTTCCACTGGAACATTATGCCAAGAAGTTTGGGCCCATCTGAAAAGGTCAAATCAAGATGAGCATCTGTGTGTGCGCAAGTGTCAATTGAAGACTGGCCACTCCTTTGTTCTCTTCTACACTTTTGCCAGTCTTTTAATAATTGTGTTTTAATAAAAACAGAATACATGTTTCCAACTCATTTACAACTAAATGATAATAATATTATTTAAGATGGTTTTCCTATTAGCATCTTAGAACCAGGGACTTGAATTTGGCCCATTATAAATTATTTTAAGCACTCTCACTTCTCCCTAGGTACAGAGTTTGAGTTACTTCAAACAGTAAAAATGTTCATAACCCTACTTTTACTTTGTAATTCATTAATCTGGTGTCAAACCTTGCCAAATCTAACTCTAATTTGTTTAGACTTTCTTTAATCTTTTCATGTGTCCAGCTGAAATAGACTACGAATTTAGAGTATTGAAAAACAAAAAAGCAACTGCAATATGGAAAAACAATGAAATCTAATAAAAAGAATGTGTTTTCCGATTTCGAGTTTTGGATTGACATCTAAACTATACATCAGCAAAAGAACCAGTGCTATTTAACAAGTTTTGTTTGCAATTGCTATGCAATTTGATAGTTTAAAAGTTAATTGTTTTATTTTTCTATCAGTGAAAACTCTTTATTTCATGAAAGACTAGACATGTGGCCACTTGAAAAAGAACTAGATGACTCAACAATCATTCATCAGTTAAAGGCCTTCTATCTACTTTAAACTGTGTTCAGATTCTTAGCTACTAGAGTTCCTAGCTATTTTATTTTTCCTAGAACTCATAAAAGCCCATTAGTAGTTTTCATAGTATAACTCAAAAAAACTATGGAAGTTTAGGATATGTCTTTATTGAAGCATTGATAACTTCAGTGTTATAATTATACTGATGTTTTTCCAGAACTCTTATGTGGAGTTTCAAATGATTAAATGTCAAATCTCCCTAGGGTTTCCATGTTGCTGTTCTCTAAAAAATCATATGCTAAACATAGTGATGTCTGTGTCTACATAAAAGATGATTATGCAAGGTCTAACTAGCATGGTAGCCCCATGCAAACTCTAAAAAGTAAACCCAACTTACATAACAGTGAAATTATAAAAGATTTTTTTCTTCTAACATCACACAGAAAGAATATAGATTCTTTTCCAGCTGTCATTTTCAACTGGCACTTTGTATTAAAATGCTCAATTTCCAAAAATACTAGTGCTGGAGATAGTCAAATCAGAACCTCTAGGGGTGGGTCCCAGGCATCGGTATTTTTTTTCAAAGCATCCTAGATGATTCTCATGTGAAAGCAGAAAATCAGTGACTTGCAGGAAAGAAAATTAGGAATGAAACACAAGCTGGAGTAAGTTTACAGCAAACACAAGCTCAGTGCAAGACTCTGGCCACAGTTTCACGAGTCTGGGTGAAAATATGTCAAAATTGGTTTTAATGCCTACAGCACTGAGTATTTTCTTTGACGCAGAAAACTTGAATAACAGTTTCTCCATTTCTTCACAGCCTTGATTGGATCTTAGGCTTGACAAAGGCACTATTTAGTTCACAAATATTTATTGCATTCTAGGCAGCTGCTAGGCGCAAAATGACCTAGAATAGAGAACGCCTAGCCAGGTACCCATAAACCATTTATAACAACCAATTGTGCTTTCCGAAACACATTGACAATAATAATCACAAGGAACTTTTTTCCTAGGTAATTAATCTTTACAGTGGTAACACTGCTACCATTCACTATTCTTACAATTCCAATATCTATGACAATTAGTAGTGAAGTGATTTTAAAAAGACGAACGGGAGTCCACTTCCAGGAGGAAAACCCTCAGTTTGAGAGCTTAAAGTATAACAGCAAAATCATAAGACACTTCACATAATCAGACATACAGGTAAATACATGTTAGAGTAGTCATAAATGAAGCTAACTTTTGCAGGGCAAAATAGGGAGAATAAAATCAGTAAACTCTTTATGCTTTTTAGGGTGACACAGTTGAGTTCTGGCTTCTGGATTGTTAGTTTGGTTCAGGAATGGTTTCGTCTATGAGGAAATGTTCTTTGATGGTTTTACTCTTCATAAACTTGCTCCCTCTCCCCGCAGAGAGCAGAGAAAAAAAAGACAAGCTTCTGTTGGATTGGATGGATTAGCAGTGGAGGATAAAGATAGGGAAGTCCTGGCTAAGGAAGTGCTACTTGAGGTGAGTTTTAATAGAAAAAAACACAGCTGTATAAAAAAGAATGTGTGGGTGGGGAGGGAGGAGCATGTTTCAGGCCAAAGGAACAGCATATGCAGAGACTATGAGTCATAAACCAATGGGGTTGTTTGGGAATTTCCAAGAAGTTCAGTATGACAGATGCATTGGAGGTGTGGCTTGGAGGTGTGGCTTGGCTTTGGAGGTGTGGCTTGGCTTTGGAGGTGTGGCTTGGCTTTGGAGGTGTGGCTTGCTGGGAGTTAAAGCCCCCAAGGTAGGCTTGGGATGCACTAAAAAGACATTTGTAATTTATTCCACAAACTCTGTATAATCTTTGAAGTATCTTAAATAGTGAGGAAGCTCCAAAAGACTTCTATCTGAGATTTAAAGAATTGTTTTGAGAGCTTTAGGGATGAAGCACTGACACGGGGTGAGTTGGTGCAGACTGGAGATGACCCAGAGGCTACTGGAAGGGAGGCATACTCAAACTCAGGAATAGTGGTGGGGAGGAAGAAGAGGAGAGGATGACAAAACCGTGTTTATAAGATATAATCTCTGCCATGAAGGCTGAATGAGGAGAAGAAGGGTAATTCCCAGGTTTTTGGATTGAACGACTGGTAACTGATAAAAACTTTTATGGAAATAAGATATAGAAGAGAATTAGTTCTGGTGGAGGGTAAGTGCATGCAATTTTAAATGCAGTTTTAATAGGTTAAGAAACAGGAACAAATTGTCTCTAAAACCATAAAACAATTTTTTTGAGGACCCAAGTTTAAGGGCATTTTACAAAAAATAGCTGGTTCATACTCTTCAAAAATGCCAGAGTCATAACAGACATGGGAAGACTGAAGAATTCTTCCAGATTAAAGAAGACTGAGTAGATTTGATAGTCAAATACACTCATAATCCAGAATTTCCTTTCTTTACAAAGAACATTATTGACAGTTGGAAAAATTTGAGTACAGTCTGTAGATTAGCAAGCAGTATTTTATCACCACAATACTAATATTGTATTCATTTTCGGATTTTGTTAATTGTGCTGTCGTAATGTAAGAGAATGCCCTTGATTTTCAGTAAACATACACTGAAGTATTTATGGGAAAAAGGATATACAACTTACCCTCAAATGGTTCAGGAAAAATAAACCTCTATATGTATAAAGACTGAGTGCTAAAGGTAATGTGTTAAAATGCTAATTTTTGAGAATATGAGCAAAGGGTATATAGGAACTTTTGTACTATTCTTGCAATTATTCTGTAATTACAAAATAATGTTAAAATAAAAAACTGAAATCAGCAAAAAGTTCTTTTGAAATATTTAAAGCTCTTAGAAAAGCATAAGAATAACACAATGCCTATATTCCCTCCAACTAGAATAAATAATAACTAATATTTTCTTATTTACTTTCAGTCATTTTTTGAGGCAAAATATTACTTCATAACATTTTATTTTCTGTAAAAATTATTGTGTATATGTGTATCTGCAGAAAAGGAGGAGGATGGCAAAGGCTATATACTGAAGTACATTTAATAATCTCTTAAATTAGAAATAATCAGGCCCAGAGTGTAAGATTACCCCAGAGACTGGGGTGATTACCCTCTGGGCTTTAGCTTTACTGCATGTTTACTTCAGCAGAGCATGATTTAGTTAGCCTGTGAAGGGGTCAAAGGGTTAAATTTTTATTTTAGTTTCTGTAGAAAAGCCAAACCACCAATTCTTTTCATGTATCAGAAAACCCTAAGAAAGCACTTTATTTCTCCTGTTGTTTCCATTTGATTAAAATCCACATAGAAAAGCTACTTCAAAGCTGCCAGTCAATTGAAACTACAATAGGAAAAAGGACAGGTTATTCACAAATATCTTTCAAGAGTCTCTTTTAAAAAACAGTAAATAGTACAAATGGGTAAATATTGGCAGAATATGTAACACCAAATGCTGAAAACAGTGGTAGAGTTATAACTTAAGTATGCAACCAAGATGGAACTTTTGCAATGATCTTCTTACTCTTTGCTCCTGGCCACCATCCTATCTAGGAAGGCTAAGGGTCACTGCTCGATGCTTATTTGACTCAAGATGGAAGTCAGGAGACTTATTCTGAACAGAAATCTGAGATGCACACAGGTCACTACCCCGGCCATGCATGATGTCTGATCTTCCTCAGGTATCTTTATCCTGATACTCATCTTTAAGGCCTTTAATCTTACTTTTCTTGGTAAACACAAGAAAGGCCAAGTGAAGGATAGGAATCTAAGACCAGACAGCAAATCAAAACACTGTCAACACTGGCACAAATGGAGCAAATCCATGTGGTCTAATGATCAGAAGCGATTGTTTCCAGGGCTGGATCCTGGAACAAGGAGCTCACCCCTGCCAGGCAGAGAAAGGAACTAGTTGGCAGTGCTGGCTCCCCTGTACCACCTCTGCTTCTGTTTTTTTTCCTCTCTCTCTTTTCTTTTATATCTTCCTGCTCTCCCTCACCTTTCATTATTTTCTTGACTCTTTTAAACCAAGGAGAGTTAACCAAAATAGGTTAGCTCTCCTTGAAGCACCGCACTGAAGAGGATGCGCTATCATCTCTCTTTGGGAATTTAGGAAGCCTCCCCGACCTGTCTCAGATGTCTTTTGGTTCCTCCTTTTGTCTGGCAGAGGACAACTCCTAAGTCACATAGTAATGACTTTTTTTCCTATAATCCCTTCAATAGACAAAAATATGATTCCCTTTTTCATTTTGAGTAAGTCTCCCCACATCATGTCTTCAAGCTGTGACTAAAACTTCTTTGTCTAAGCAAATACAATTATTTTCATGACAATTTTTATGTCCTGGCATGGAAAATAAATATCATCATTGTTGAGTGCTGTGCCCTTCTTTCTGTTTACTGATGAAGAACACGGCTGATAGGAAATGGAAGGTGTCATAAAGATTTATATGAAAAAAGTCAAGGTGGGTGGTGGAGGAGAATCACTTTGAAACACAAAAGAACTTCTGCTGAACTGGTCCTTTTCTTATTGAAAACAGTGGCAGCCGGTTGTGGTGGCTCACGCCTCTAATCCTAGCACTTTGGGAGGCCAAGACAGGCAGATCACTTGAGGTCAGGAGTTTGAGACTAACTTGGGCAGCATGGTGAAACACCATTTCTACTAAAAATACAAAAATTAGCCGCGCGTGGTGGTGTACCGTATGTAGTCCCAACTACTCCAGAGGCTGAGGCAGGAGAATCACTTGAATCTGGAGGCAGAGGCTGCAGTGAGCTGAGATAGCGCCACTGTCTCCAAAAAAAAAAAGCAATAGCTACTAATGTGACCAACATAAAATATCCTTACATGCCAAATGTTTCTGAATATCCGCATTTCAGTATAGGCCCTAACACTGAGGATGTTTAGAACCTATGGTCTCATCCCCCAGGAATTTATATTCTTGAATGCTTCATAAGGTCATTAAATATTAAAGAATCATTTAGTAAAGTTATGATAACTCTATGTTTGTGTGCTTTACAGTAATAGATCTGACGAGATACTCACCTAAATAAAAATCATGTTTATCTCTAGGTGGTGGTATTTTATACAATTTTTAAAAACATTCTTTGTATTATTATAATACATATTTAATGTCTTATAGTGTATAATCAAGAAAAATAAAATTATTTTCTTTGCTAATTGAAAAGCAGATCTTAAAACATTTCAAACATTCGTTATTTCTCAGGGTTGAAAGTTATATTACAAAAACTATATTTTTTAATGCAAATCAACTTTTTGATGAAGTAAAATTAAAAATAATTTTTGTTCCTCTATAATATTTAGCTTTTTAAAATATTGGTTGTTTGTGAAATTCCTGACATTATATCCAGTTTCCTGTGTGCAAGCTGAGTTGCTATGGTGACATCACTTGGTACTTGCATCTGAAATTTCTATCTTATAGTTTATAACTTCGTATTACCTTATTCCCATTGAAGTGTTTAAAAAGTGGTTTTGATTTTCTGCTATGAGGCCCAAAGGACTCTTGCAACCCTTTCTCGACAGAGAGACCACTAATCAAAAGCAATGAAAATAAATCCTCACTGCACTTAGGAGCAGATCCAGACAGATCTCAGCCCCCATCCTCTCCCACCTACCATCTGGACCTCCCTGCAGCTATGGGAGCAGCAGGAGAAGGCAGAGAGGAGCACCTCCCCCGGTCCACTAACAGTGGCAACCACTAGAAGCAAGATCCAAAAAACAAAGAGACCCTAAAGTCAGGATTTCCCTCCATTACCAATGCCTCTCTGACCTGACAGGAGCTTTAAGAGACCTTCTAAAGTCCCTTTCAAATCTAAAATCAACAAATCTACAAATCTACAAATAATTAATAAGATAAAAAATAGCCATTCAAATTGAGTGTTTTACCCTTCTTACCAGAATTAGGGATTCAATTTAGATCAACTTTTTAACGTCAGATGTATGAATAAGTTGTCATGGCTCAATTCTGTCCCCTACTCCTCCTCCATTTTCAATATTTTTTAAGCTGATATCCTTCTCATAAAACATCTTTCAATCAATTTAGTAGTATCTAGTTGCTTGGTAAGTATATGGCCTTCTCTGGGATTTGATCCATTAATTATTCTCTCCTTCTCTCTGTCTTTGCCTCTGTCTCTCTCTCCCTTCTTCAGTTATTCCTTTTCCATTGACCACTCATCCCAGTTTGTAAACAGGTCCAGCTCTTTCCACGTTAAATTAAAAAAAAAAAAAGCCTTCACACTACTTAACACTCTCTCCCACTTCCGCTGCAATCCCATCGTTCTCCTCCCTCCACTATACATACCTTCACTTTCTTTTCTTACCTGCCTCACTGCAGGTTGCTTCCTTCTGTTGTCACTCTGCTGCAGCCGCTGTCATTACGGTCGGCAATGGCCTTCGAAAAACTAAACTAACACTCATCTTATGGACCTTGCTGTGCCGTTTTATTTTGTTCATTTTTCTTAATTAAAATTTGCTTCCATCAGGTTCATGAGCACTAAATTCTCCTGGTTTTTCCCCATTCTACTAGACCTCTGGCCCATTTCTCGTTTTTTGCCTACTGCTCTATACTGGTGTTTTCTACAGCCCTATCCCATGTTTTCTTTCTCTTCCTAGATGCCTCACCCAACTGATATTATCAGCCCTTCCTATATATCTCCATCTCTCTTCTGAGCTTCACATCTGTATTTTTAACCAGTGACTATCTACTCTTTCCTCAGTTATCCACTGAGTCTATACATTGCACCAAATAAGACACACACAAAAATTAGCCTGACTACTAGTTTCTTTTCACTCATTTTCTCCTCTTTTAAGTCTATCTTTTGTCCAAAGATACCCATCTTATCATTTTATTCCTCTGCTTTAAAAAATTGTAGGGTCTCCCTAGTGCCCAAAAGATAAAATGCCAACCCCTGACTTTCAGAGTCCTTTCTCTTCAGCCTACCTTTCCAGCGGCATTTTCTTTATTTCTCCTTTTTATGCTCCTAAACCTGCCAAGTAACTGTACCTTGGGTGTACTCCCCCATCACATCATCTTTATGGGTTTGGGGTTTCATCTGTGGTTTTCTTGGGCTGGAATGCTCTTCACCAGTTCATATGTTTCTTCCTAAGTTAAATTTTCCCGGATCCCCCCCGCCTTACCCCCACCACTATTTGTTGATCTCTACCATAACATTTTTACCCTACTGCAGCTGGGCGCAGTGGCTCATGCCTGTAATCCCAGCACTTTGGAGGCCGAGGCGGGTGGATCACGAGGTCAGGAGATCGAGACCATCCTGGCTAACACAGTGAAACCCCGTCTCTACTAAAAATACAAAAAATTAGTCGGGCGTGGTGGTGTGGTGGCGAGCGCCTGTAGTCCCAGCTACTTGGGAGGCTAAGGAAGGAGAATCGCTTGAACCTGGGAGGTGGAGCTTGCAGTGAGCCAAGATGGCACCACTGCACTCCAGCCTCGGCGACAGAGTGAGACTCTGTCTCAAAACAAACAACAACAACATTTTTACCCTACTGCAAACCTTGGGCGAACAGGGTTTCCCTACGTCCTGTGTCTAGCACAATTCCTGAAACACAGTAAGGCTCTTAAAATATATGAATGAATGAACAAGTGAATTTACTGCAGACATACAATGAATAAAATTTTTGGATGGACAGAAAAATGAGAAAGTTTGAAATTCAAGTGAACAAATCTGGTTTTCATTTACATTTGAGTTCATCACATTTCTATGAATCATTCATAACAACTATGATTAATATGTGCCATAGTATGACTCCCCATTCTCTCCCCAATCCGAGTTTTCAGTGGGGGAAGTATGCCTTTGGCAAACCTCCCACCCCATTCCCTAACTTTGGCTCCATTTCTCTCTCCAGGAGCCCTTTCCTCTTCTTTCCACCATTCCAATGTCCAATGGTGGACATTCTTTCTGTCATTAAGCACTAATCCTGTGCTCAAATATTGTACGTAGCTGAGCACAGAACTAATGCAGATTATTAAATTAAAACACTTTTCCTTCATATTTGTTGCAGCATAATGGTAGTAAATTGGGTAACTAATTGTAATTAGCTTTTATTCATTCCTCCTTCTTCCTCTCCTCAGTGATTATAAAATAATGCCTGCAAACCTTATTGGAATGAGACAGGTACAGGAAAGTATTTATGACAGTTGTACGCAATATCTATATTGATCCATTGCTAGCAAAAGATTTGGAATATGTTTTCAGATCTTTGCTCTCTTTTATAATTAATACTGGGATACTATGATACTATGTCTAGGAGTAGAGACATCTAGACAGGATAGCATCTATTTGAGAACCAATTATTTTGGGTTGTGATACTCAGTCCATGGAATTTGTAGGAAAACTAGAATTGCTGAAAATTGGGAAGATTTTAATTTTTGGAGTTCTAGGCCAGTAGTGAAATAGCTGCCATTTACTACCTTTTAATTAAGTGTCAAAGTCATATAACTTCAATGGACTGTTGCTGCTGGTAGACTCCATTTTAAGAAGAACTATTTATCATCATTTTGGGGAGACTGATTACTCAAATGGTCACAACTAATTAATTGCTAAATACCAATAAACACACTTTGGAAAATTAAATATAAATGGGATGTCACCTAAGGAAACAGGCAGTCCAAACGTTCTTCAAAAAATGTCAATTTTCTATTTCACAGAAAGGAAGTGTTTTTCATCATTAAGGCAGTTTTAAAAAGAACAATTACAAAATATTAAAATTACTTTTAATAGTTTGCCTGTATTTCCAATACACAGATCCTGGACAGATAGAGGTTGCATTTTGCTCAATTCAGCTACATTTTTTAGGACAACATATGTATTAGATGTTTCTGAGCAGCCATGCTGTGTTTCCATCATCCTTTACTTTTTTCTGTCCAAGAGAGAACACCAAGACTGAAGTCACTGAATCAGCCTTTAATATCTATTGTTCTTAGTAACATTGAACCAGTGACAGAGCTGAATGAGAGCCCTTTAACAGCCTGGGGAAAGCATGGCATCATGTTCATGTCCTTGTCAGAAAACTGAGCTAAATAGAAAACTTCATGCTACAATGTAATTTTTGTTAGAGTTACAGATTGAGAGAAAAGAGATGTTAGGCTATAAGACTAACATTTGAAGTGTATGCCTAAGGGGTGCTAATACAGGAAATGCTAAATATTCAGCACTATCACTCAGCTTTGCATATGGAGAAAGCAGGTTTAAAGACTTGAAGAGAATAAAATATATTCTCAGCCAGGCGCAGTGGCTCATGCCTGTAATCCCAACACTTTGGGAGGCCGAGGTGGGCAGATCACTTGAGGTCAGGAGTTCGAGGCCAGCCTGGTCAACATGGTGAAACCCTGTCTCTACTAAAAATACAAAATTTAGCCAGGCGTGGTGGTGCACACCTGTAGTCCTAGCTACTCAGGAGGCTAAGGAAGGAGAATTGCTTGAACCTGGGAGGTGGAAGTTGCAGTGAGCGAAGATCACACCACTGCACTCCAGCCTGGGCAACAGAGCGAAGCTCTGTCTCAAAAACAAAACAAAACAAAACAAAACTCCAAAAAACAAAAAATCCACAAAACAGAAATAAACCCCTAAATAAAATATGTTCTCAGAGATCATTCTGAGGGACCTATGGAAGGACTATAGAGAAAAATATCACCCCTCAGTGATGGTGGACAGGTATCACAGGTTGCATAAATGCATCTAAAACTTGGATCTTTTTGGCCTCAGCTGGTGAAATCACCTCCCTCACTCCTGCTATTACCTATTGAATCACTGCCCACTCATCAGTAGGCAGAGTGGGCAAAATGGCCCTGCTTCATGGAGAATAAGAGTTCCCTCTCCACCCAAATAGAGAGGCTTGCTGGTAGAATGGTGCTTAGATCTTTTACTCCCCATTAGCTATGTACCTCTGTTGAACACAATATCCCTGCTTAACCTGCGCATGACGTAAAAAGCCCACCATCCATCTCTCCTCTTGCACATATTTTTCCATACTGTTAAGATAAGGTAAATAGGAAGAATCATGTACAAACTGTAGTGGTTCCGAATATTTATTTCTTCTAAATACAACATTATTTTTCTTTCAAATATCAGCTGCTGTAAATATGGGATAGTTCCTATGTACTTATATTTTTATTAGTAGTAGTATGTTTATATTATTAGTAGTATGTTTTTATTTTCCCTACTGAAAACTCTCTGAGAAATAAATAATTCAAAAGTTGAATTTCTAGGGGCAACTCAGTTACCGTTGCTTTGGAAACTAGTTCTGTGAATATCTATGAACTCAATTAATATTGAACCAACATTTTTTAAATATCAAAAATAATTCTTATTTTCCAGGCACTTTTCACTCTTTCATTGTTGATTGGACAAGGCTATTCAAATTGCACAGAAAATGATCTTATCAATAGTAACATCTAACCTGCACTTTCTGCTACAGGAATTATGGAAAAGATATAGAATTAGGGTCTTTGTGTTGAGTCAAGGATGTTTGGAGTTAAATCCTGGGTTCCTTCATGACATTATGAATCTGAGTCTCTTTTTACTAAAGGAGAGGTTGCTTTGTGATTCTCTGAAAAATTCATTTAGGAAAATTCAATTAGATATTTACATGTGTAAATGCAATTAATAAATAGTAGAAATGTGTTTAAAATAGTCAAGATAAGTTTGCATATGCTACTACTCTGTCCTACCATAATTATACAATTAATAATGATTACTATTATTTAAGAAGAAAACCACAAATAAATAAATAAATATCAAAGTTATCCCTTCAGGACATCTCCCCTTAGTGATATGCTTTTAACGGTAGAAAACACAAATAATAGAATCTTGGTTTTGGAAGAAACTTTGGATGTCCTCGAAGAATAGAGATGAGAGAACCACATCTTGATGAAGATAAAAATGAACGATGATGCAATGGCGCGAGAACTATGAACTGGGACTATTTAGTCAGATGGGAGGTGTGGAAGGTGCTGCCAAAGGCAATCACAAAGCTGTTCCAGAAACAAAATGTATGCCTAATGGAAAAAGCTAATGGCCCAGGCATTTTCTAAAGCTACATCCTGCTAAAAATCAGCGCATCTGGTAAATGGTTGACTTGTCTTCAAGACAATTTCATTTTTCAAATTTTAGAGACAGCAATAAACTCAGTTACGAAGACTGCAGAGGGTAGATGAAGAGAAACTGACAGAAACCTTGGGACCATGACATTTTAGAATGTTTAACAGTCAAAAAAGCTTGTATTGGGCATAGGCATTAAGGTCACTAGTCTTTGAAAAAGTTAACAGTCAAAAACTCCAAAGAAACTAGACTGGCCCCCCCTACAGTCACTCATGATGGATTAAGGCGAGTAGGAAGGAGTAGGAACACTGTTACAAAAGAATCCCTTCAGAGGGAGAACAGAGAGAGAAGCACCTGAAGTCATCGGTGTCAACATAGGGAGGTCTGTGCTGAATTCATCCTTTTGTTTTTTATTTTAAAGGTCAAGAAGGCTGAGATCTGTAGATATCATATGAGTAGAGCAGAAATCCTTCAGAATGAATTAAAGATTGGGGAAAAAACTGAGAAGTTAAAGAGAACTTTTTAGGTGTACTCAGATAAAAAGACATTGCAGAAAAAGTAGGATAGACTTCATGATCAGAAGAACAGACTGGAATCCTGATTTGGTCATGACTAGCTGGGAATTTTGTTACCTAACCAATTTGACCCTTATTCCTCACTTATGAAATGGTTACCGCACCCCAAAATTTCTAGTAAGAATAAAATAAAATTGGAAAAATATTTAGCCCAATGGTTGATAGTTGATACATAATTAGTTCTATTTTAAAAGCATTAACTACCATCAATATTATTATTAATAATAATATAGACCCAATTCCTGGAGCTTATAACATGATAATGGGAGAAAAATTGAATTCCCATTTTATTCTCTATAATGTTACCTGTCACTTAAAATTTTGTTTCATTTGTGTGTCGGCATACATGATAAGCATTATTTCTTTCAACATTTAAGACTATGGTGAACATATTGATTAAAATTGAGGTAGGAATAAAGATTTTGGCATTCCTTCAAATTGATATCGAATCAGTAATTAATCTACATGTTTAGGTGTGATTTAACAAATTGGGAATTAATCTGGCCACATTATTATTACATTCATATTTGATCATATTGTCCATATGAATATCTAGGAAGTCAAATTAACTTAATATTAATATATTCTATATGTAATATAGAGAAGTATTCAACAAATGTTTGGTGAATAAATAATGAATTAGGAACTAGAAAGAACTTGAGAAAATAAAGAGAAGTGATTATTAGGTGGTGAATGGGGTAATATTAGTTTCTCTTTTATTTCTTTTGTTGTTATAGTACTATTTTCTATATTATATAAAGAACACTTTAAAATAACTACAAAAAGATAGCAAGATGTACTTGGTACATAATGTTTCCCTGATTTTCTGTTTTGATAACTTGATCAAAAGAAGCAAGTCTAATTTGTTGTAACTTGTATTTTATGGCTTCTGATCACTACCGCATTCTACTTGAAGTGTTCACAAGTTATCTGTTCAATTACCTATGCTGAGTGCCTCCCAAATTTGATGGCAAGCAGGTTGGTCTAAATTGATGGTTTCCACCTTTTTTTCTTTTTTGACTGTTGAGAAAGTATTTACCTATAAATTTAAACTATCCTGTTGAAGGAATAACGTGACTAATAAAGATACACTATTTATGGGGATAAAATATGTAGAGTTTGAAATGTAAATTTGTTGTTATTGTTCTTGCAAAAGAGCCTAGACTGATTCCAAATTCATTTGAGAATTATTCATTTGATATCAAGTAGTAATGCTTCCTATTGTGTGGTACTAAATTTAAACTGAAAGTACAAATTGAGAGACTAACTATGCTCCTTTATCGCTTGTGATACAAGTTTTGCTTCTAAGGAGCTCTAACTTGTTGACCATGCCAATGAATTATGTTATTCATTCATTCAGTAAATATTTACTGCATAAATTTTATCTACAACGTGCTGTGGGGTGAACTGAAATTAAATGAAATTTATTTACTTAATAAATGTGTGATACAGTAAGAGAATAAGAGATGTGCAAACTCCTATAGTAGTAAGTTTACAAGAAGTATTGGTGGTGAGCCAGAGATGTAGTGGAGAAGGTGGCATTTCACAGATCCTTAAAGAAATGATAAAATATGTAGAGGGAGAAGAAACTGGTGATGGGGATGGGATGGGGTGCTTAGTCAAAGCAGAAAAAAACTTCATAAGCAATGTTAGAGAGATCGTAAGAATCAGGTACTTATGGGGAGTAAGGAATATTTCCACTAAGGATGAGTTTTTTACAAAGGATGTAATGAAGGACAAACCTAAAGGCAGCTATTTGGATCAGATTATGAGGAGCAATAAATTCTAGGCTAAGAAAATTGATTTATTCTATAGGAAATAGGGAAATCATTGTGGTTTTTACATGGAGAAGTATATTGTCATAATAACATTTCAGGGAAAGTTTTCCAGTAGTGATGTTTTCAATATATTTAAGAGAAAGAGTTTGAGATGGGTAATTATTAAAAGCGTCTAAGTGAGTAATAATAAAGGATAATCTAGACTGGTGACATGCTTTATTTTTTATTAATATATCTGCATACTTAATACAATGTTTTGCATTACAAACAAATCAAAAAAAATTTATTCAGTATCTCCTTACTTAAAACCCAGGCAAGATGTCATATTAAAGGTTAATTATGGTGACAATAAAATTAAAAATAATTGTATTATTACTGACATGATATTCAATTCATGGGTATAAAATAAAATATAAGACAACTAAAAATCTCATAGTGTTTTATAAGCAAGTAGATATAAATAAAAAAGTAATCTAAGGAAAACAGATTTCTGCCAAAATGGAAAATTGTCTTAGGAACTGCTAATTGTCACCTGAGAATCTTTCCTCCCTTTCCATTTTAGTAATAAAACCCCCAAATTTATCAAGGCATGCATTCCCCAGAATCAAAGTTATACTTCCCAGCTTTCCTTGTAGCCAGATGGTGTCATGCCATTAAAGTCTGGTGAATGAGATTTAGCAAAAGTGTCCTGTGTGACTTCTAGAAAACATCCTTAAAGGGAAGGAGTGTGCTCTGCCACTTCTCTTCCTGCCAGCTGGACTGTGGACCTCATGGCTGGAACCTAAGCAGCCACCTTGCACCGAAGATAAAAGCCAGGTATTGAAGACAGCAAAGCAAAAATCCAGGAGGAGTCTGGACCTCTGATGATCATGGAGTCATCATAGTACTTGTGGAGAATATAAATCAGATAAACAAAAAAAAATGAATCTTGTTTAAATCACTGTTGTTTTGGTTTTCCATCACTTGCAGCCAAACCTGATCTTTAGAATTTAATATTGTTCTAGCACTTCATTGTCAAATGCCATGAGAACTGAAGGAACCCAGAATGTGAGATATGGTTTCAGGGTAGGCTTTACTATAAAACTGCTGTAGGGAGATACTGGATAGGATCTGAGCAGAACAAAAAGAGAACAAAAAGGAAGAGAATTTGCTTGGTACAAATTTGTAAATCCAAGCCTATATTTTTGACATCTTTAGTATTACAGATATATTGCTTCTCCTGCTGATAAAGTTGGTGTAGGTAATAAATCATAAATCTGAGTATACAATAAAATCTAGACATGTTGTTATACCTGTTCTACAAGGTGTCACTGCTACCTAGAAGCAGCCTTGGATGTGGAAGAGGATTATTTTCCTGGTACCTGGTAAATTGGCCTGAGATTATAGAAGAGGCCTCTCTCTGTTGTTAACTGTCATTCAGGAGGGTTTGGTGAGAAGGGAATAGAAAAGCATAAGAGCAATTAATTAAGAAGTAGATTTTTATTTAAATTGAACTTTCTTTCAGTCAATTTACAGATATATAAATGGGCATCTGTCATATAAGGCACTCAAAGATACGTTTATTTGTTACTCTAAAACACCTAAACCAGAGGATGAACTAATTAAGTATTTCTTAAATTGAGGAAAATGTCTTACACAGGCTTAATAAAAGCCTAGCAGACTGAAGGAGGGAGCTTGTGCCTGGTCACTAGGGGCTCTTGGGCCAGGAGAGGAAGTAGAACCATTGTCATGGGACAGTAACTTGGGCTTTTTAAGTAGCAAGTAAAGATCGTCAGAGAGGCTCAACATAGACAGAAAGAGTCTGCTTCAGCAAAGACATGGAATGTAAAGCCAGGGACAGGGAGAAGTTTGGGCAGAAATCTTTTATCAGGGAGGTTCGTAAGGGAGTAAGGTGTCCTGGCAGGTGAACTCTGCAGAGCTCAAGAAGTCTAGAAACAAGCTGTGAAGAGGGCTGGCTGGCAGGTGGATTGGCAACATGTGGTGTTAGTCTAACTAGAGGGACTCCAGCTTATGCCTCAGTAAGAACAGCTGGAGAATGTCAGGACAAATAACAAACTGAACTTAGATTTGGAAAACAAAATGGAGGCTTGGTGATGAGGAAGGATATAAAAGACTGGCTATTCAGACCAGGTATAAAGAACAAGGTTAGAGGGGCCTTAGAGCAATATTTCCCTTGGATAAATAAGGTAACTGGATCCTGAGCTACTGAACTATGTAGGGATGCAGGGGTCCTTTTATTCTTGGGTCTAGAAGGATGTTGAGATCGTGAATGGGGTCCAGTTGGCCTCACATCCAGAACCTAGAAGGCTTTAGCGAGAGGCAGCCAGCTAATCACGTACTGAACAAAAAGGATTCAAGTGCAACCAGGAAACAGTTGCTCACTCAAACCCATTCTGTGAGGCTGGTCCGACTCTGGCTTTAAATGCATTTTAGAACAAATACTGTTGACTTTTCTGGTCACTCTCAGAATAACCTCTGGTCATTTTAGTTTCCTAAGTCACAGTTCTAATATTAAAATGACCAATCCCCATGTAATTGTAAAAACTTCCAATTACATCTATATCAACTCTTCTCTCTTCCTTAGCTTGAACCTGTTCAAGGGAGGGTCATCTTCTCCATTTTCATGTTTTATGCTTGTATCTCTCTTCTCCCAGCTTGCTAACCCATGGTTTTCATTCAAGGTGAGGCTGCTGGGGTTTGGGGAAAAGATGAGGGAAGGGAAAATGTTTTCCTTGTCAGACAATGACATAGAGAACTGTAGCTGATGTCCTCTGGGCGTGGTAGGTGTTTAAAGCTCTATTTCTCTTTTGAGATGCTTTTTAAGGTTCTTTGGAGATAAGCACATTGCTGAGGATCATTTATTCAAAGTTCCTGTGGTGCAGGGCAGTGCATATCCTCAGCTCCTAAACATCCACGTTACACTTCCTGCTCCTCTCTTCTCTAGTTTGATCATGTCTCCAGGCAATCTTCTTGAAGATCAATGTTACTCAACCTGCTTCTCCTTTTCTCACTCCTTCTCTTATCTACTAGATGAGAGACTCTTTTTTTGGGGGGGGGGGGGATGGAGTCTCACTATGTCACCCAGGCTGGAGTACAGTGGCATGATCTTGGCTCACTGCAACCTCCGCCACTTGGGTTCAAGCAATTCTCTGCCTCAGCCTCCTGAGTAGCTGGGATTACAGGTGCCCGCCACCACACCCAGCTATTTTTTTTGCATTTTTAGTAGAGACAGGGTTTCACCATCTTGGCCAGGTTGGTATTGAACTCCTGACCTCATGATCTACCTGCCTCGGCCTCCCAAAGTGCTGGGATTACAAGCATGAGCCACCGCGCCCGGCCCCTGATGAAAGACTCTTATGCATTCTTTCCCTCAACAGATTCTGGAAGAATAGTCTACCCCAATGTATCAGCTTCTCTTAGTTCTTTTATCCAGTCACAGTCAGTCGGCTACTCTTGAATTTGTCTGGCCTGAGAGTGTCCTGTACTTTCCAAGTAGCAAAGGACATGCAAAGCTCTTGGTATAGTTGTTGTTGTTATTGTTCTGCTGCTTCTTCCTCTTCCTCCTTTATCTCTCCTCCTCTTCCTTCTTCTTTTTCTTCCTTCTCCATCTTCTTCTCCCTCTCCTTCTCTTCCTCCTCCTCCTTCTTCTTCCTTTTCTTCCTCTTCTTCTTTTTTTCTGATGCCTATTTTACTGGGTAGAATAAAGGTGCGGGAGGTAGAGCACTCACAATTCTCTGATAGTTCTTGCCATAAAACCTCTTTTAATCTCCATTTCTGCCCTTTTGTAACTTCAGTGTGGGTGAATTCCTACAGAAAACTAGCTTTTGACCATGTTCTTTGCAAGCCTCATCTAGTAATTGCACATCTCATTTTGAAGCATGGAGTAGTTTGCACATACCTGTTAAGGACTCAGCCAAAGCTAAGGCTTAAGTGCTTTAATTTCAACACTCAATCATAATCACACTCATCTACATTCTTTTTAAAATTCAGATTTCACCATGTTCTGATATTCCTTGTTGAATTTTTTCTTATAATTGTTCTCATTTGCTTACAGTAACAAGCTTCATTATCAAAAATGATGCCACCCACTGACCATGATAGGACAGCACAGTGAGGTGTTTGTCAAGACTCCTCTCCACCCCCATGTACTCACACACCATCCCTTACAGCCAAAGATGACTTTAAATTTCAGGGAGCTATCCTTTGCTATAGCAAACTTGCCAACTATTCCTAAAGTATGTCTTTCGTTACTAACTTTCACAAGGAGATTTTTATTTTTTCTCCAAGTTCTTCTTGAGCCAGATATTTCAGTAAACAATCACTTTCAAATAATTAGACCGGATGTGGTGACTCAGGCCTGTAATCCCAGCACTTTGGGTGGCTGAGGGAGATGGATCACTTGAGATCAAGAGTTCGAGACCAGCCTGGCCAACGTAGTGAAACCCATTCTCTACTAAAAATACAGAACTTAGCTGGGCGTTGTGGCAGGCGCCTGTAATCCCAGCTAATCAGGAGGCTGGGTCAGGAGAATCGCTTGAACCTGGGAGGCAGAGATTGCAGTGAGCCGAGATTACACCATTGCGCACTAGCCTGAGTGACACGGCGAGATGCTGTCTCAAAAAAAAAAAAATTAAGAAAAGAAAATCACTTTAATATGTTACATTTTACCTCTGAACAAGAATGGTGGGTGTTGCACTTAGATAATTAGACAACATTCCAAATTTCCATTGGCTGACTTTCAGGAAATTTGCTTAGAGTATTTGGGGTGTGTTTGTTTTTACCCTGCCCTTTTTGTATCATAGCCATTGTTTTTTTTCCCAATTAAGTTGGTTCATCTGCAAAAGTTTTTCCATGCCATGTCCAAGTTAACAACAAAGTCATTAAAGATACTCTGCATGGCTAGAGACAATTTAAGGGATGTAACAAGTAGAAAATTTTTCTGGAAAATTGAACTTTCTATTTTGGTTTAATGAGTGTATGGTAATGATTTAGCTTTGCTATAAGCCCAGCTTTCAGAAAACAATAGAATAAAATATTTTAAATTTCTAAATAAATTGTCCTTTTGCATTCAGGATAAAAACACTGAAATTTTAGAAGTCAGTATTTAATTGATGGGCCCGATTGAGAGCTTGACTCTCTCCTACTTTTGATATTTGAGTATCACCTCATTTCAGACACTAATAAAAACATCTACTCTGATACTTTGTTGGACAGAGAGAAAAAGAGGTCTGCAGCATCACTACCAGATATAAATTGGTTGGTAATATTAGCAATAACACTTCTTTATTCATCGAACAATAATTAATAATATGTCTATTCAGTAAATAAGATTATTCAAGTATTTTATGTGTGGTGGGAGGAGAGAGAATACAGAAGAGGAAAATACTAAAGTCTCTGTTTCCAAGATATTTTATATGAGAAAGCAACATTTTTAAAATGCGGAAGGATACAGGAAAAACTATATTTAGCAACTGTCACATATAAGCTCAAGTATGTTTATAGAAGAACTATCAAAAAATGAAGAAATCAAATTATATTATGTGAGGAAAAAAGAAAGAAACCAGGCATATTAGTTTGCCAAGACAATCTCAAGGGAAATATGCTAGCTGTTTTATGTGTTGGCAGCATCGTCATTTGTAGAGAGAATAGATTCTGATGGCTCCTGGCTTCTTGAAGAACAAAGCCTATACATCTCAGTTGGGCATATGAAATCTTGCACAATCTGATTCCAGTGTTCCAAATTATGTCTTTCTAATTGCAACTACATCAGTTCCAGACTTCTTTCTTACTCCTACACTTTGCCACATATTACTTTCCTATCTAGAATGCTTTATCCTTTTTTCTGCCTAAGGACACTTACTCATCCTTAAAAGATAATTTTGGACTTGTATAAACTTGTATAAAAAAATAACTTCCTATTGTACACCCAAATCCTCACTGAAATGACCAAAGGAATACAAAAAAAAAAAAAAAAAGAAAACCTAACTTGGGAATGGAAAATAGGGATGAATAGTTCATACATGCCAGAAACTCTAGGGATGTCTGTTAGATATGCTGCATGTGGGCCCAGGTAGAGAAAATACACCAAAACCAATCTGCCACTTTCCTCCTTTAAGTTAGCTGGTATTTCAGAGAGCAAGTTGAGGAGATCCAAAATGTTCGTCATGATACAGACAAGGAGCAGAGCTCCAAGAATTTCTTTTGCTATGAGCGCTCAACAATATTCAAAAGTAGCTGTGATTGGATCTCTTGGAGTTCTTAAGCTGCTATTTCAACTGGAAAAATGTGAACAAAACACCAGGGATGAAGGCTAGGCTAGACTGTGTCTGGAGAACATGTCCACCAACAGAAACCTATATTCGAAAACCTCATCCATCCTTCTACTTGATGTGAAAATGATAAAGCTATAATAATCAAAGCATCTAATAATCAATGTTTTGATGCAACAATGATCAGAAAGCACTATTTCAGAAACAAACATATATGAGTTTTATTTATTTCTGTTAGCTCCTGTTTTCTTGGTTGTAAAGCAGAGATGATGATAGTAACACATAATACAAGATACTAAAAGCATTACAATTTTAAGCAGGCTAATTTATATTAAAATGAGTAACACAATAAGCACCAATAATTCCTTGCTTTAGGATTACTATTATCAAAATATTACTTTGATATAATGAAGCTGGAATTTTAAATCACTTAGGAAATGATCCTATAATATTAAGAATTTGAGAGAAAATGCGTTTGACCATTACTTTCTAAATTACTTCCTAAATTACTTCCTGCAATTGATAATGAATGGTTAACCTAAGAATAAAGTCTTTTTCAGAAAACACCAAAGACATGATGCATAGGGAAAATAATATCTGATTTTGCTACAAGAAATAAAAATAAAAATTTTTAATCAACCAAAAACATATTAAGCAAAACTTAATGGCAAACAAAAATGTGGGGAAAATATTCAACAACACAATTGGGAATTTAAGTATTTGTAAAACATACACAGAACTTACTATTTAATAAGAAAAATACAAACACATTGCTTAAAAATCCAAACACATTGATTTTTTAATTTCTTAAAAAAGAAATTAAGTAATGCCTGAATGCATTCAATAAATATTTGTTTACTACTTGCTCAATAAATGCAGTATGCCTACTACTGGGATTACAGGCCTGAGCCACTACGCCCGGCCCCTCCCACCTTTTGTAGTCTCCAATGTCTATTATTCCACTCTACATGTCCATGGTACCTGTTGTTTAGCTCCCACTCATAAGTGAGAATATGTGACATTTGACTTTTTGTTTCTGAGTTATTTCCTTTAGGATAATGGCCTCCAGCTACATAGTTATATATATTTGAATTCTTTAAATTTTTATATATTTGTGGGGTACAAGTGCAGGTTACTTACACACATATGTTGCATAGTGGTGAGGCCTGAGCTTTCAGTGTACCCATCACCCAAATAGTGAACATCATACCCAGTAGGGAATTGTTCAATATTCACTCCTTTCCCACCCTCCCATCTTCCTACCTTTTTTTTTTTTTTTTTTTTTTTTGATACAGAGTCTCACTCTGTCAACAAAGCTGGAGTGCAGTGGCGTGATCTTGGCTCACTGCAACCTCTGCCTCTCAGGTTCAAGTGATTCTCATGCCTCAGCTTCCCTAGTAGCTGGGATTACAGGCGCATGCCACCACACCCAGCTAATTTTTGTATTTTTAGTAGAGATGGGGTTTAGCCATGTTGGCCAGGCTGGTTTTACTCCTGGCCTCAAGTAATCTGCCTGCCTCGGCCTCCCAAAGTGCTGGGATTACAGGCATGAGCCACTGGGCTGGGCCCCTCCCACCTTTTGTGTCTCCAGTGTCTATTATTTCGCCCTGCATATCCATGATACCCACTGTTTAGCTCCCACTCATAACTGAGAATATGTGGTATTTGACCTTTTGTTTCTGAGTTATTTCATTTAATATAATGGACTCCAACTCCATCCATGTTGCTGCACAAGACATGATTTTATTTTTTATTGCTGAGTAGTATTCCATGGTGTGTGTGTGTGTGCGTGTGGGTGTGTGTGTTTCTCACATTTTCTTTATCCAATCCTCCATTGATAGACACTTAGGTTGATTCCATATCCTTGCTATTGTGAATAGGGCTGTGATAAACATCTGAATGCCAGTATCTTTTTGATATAATAGTTTCTTTCCCTTCAGGTATATACCCAGTAATGAGATTCCTGGATCAAATGGTAGTTCTATTCTTTAATTCTTTGAGAAATCTCCACACAGTTTTCCATAAAGGTTGTACTAATTTACATTCCCTCCAACAGTGGATAAGCATTCCCTTATCTCTGCATCCTCACCAACAGCTATTGTTTTTAGACTTTTTAACAATAGCCATTCTGACTGGTGTAAGATGATATCTCACTGTGGTTTTAATTTGCATTCTCTGGTTAGTCATGTTGAGCATTTTTTCCTATGTTTGTTGGCCACTTGTATGTCTTCTTTTGGAAAATGTCTGTTTCATGTCCTTTCATGTCCTTTGCCCATATTTTAATGGAGTTATTTTTAATGGGGTTATTTTGTTGAGTTGTTTGAGTTTCTTGTAGATTCCAGATGGTAGCTTTTCATCAGATGCATAGTTTGTAAATATTTTTCCCATTCTGCAGGTTGTCAGTTTACTTTGTTGATTGTTTCTTTTGCTGTGTAGAAGTATCTGTCTTTAAAAAAGACAGGTAAAGTATTCAACTTCATGAATCCTATCTTTTGGAATATTGATAAAAGCAGAAATATATATGATCAATAGACATGAAAAAAATTTCCTCAGTAAAAGTCAAAGATATGAAAATCAAATCAATATATAATTTTTGACCAATCAAACATCCAAGATTTTAAAAAATACACAATGTTGACAAGGCAGTGAATTAGATTCTTTACCAGTAAGAGAAATTATAGGTAGTTTTTGGAGGGCAATTTGGTAATATTTATCTAAATAGTTTTTAAAATTATTTTATCCAATAATTCAATTGCTCATAGTTTACTCTTAGAAAATATTCAGTGGTGCATGGAATATTTTGATCATGATGATGAAAAGTCCTGCATTATTTCTAAGAGTAAAAAATTTAAAACAATTTTATTTCTGTAACAGAGTTTAAGTAAATTGAGATCTATTTGCAAAACAGACTACGTAACTCAAAAAACATCTAAAAGGAATATTTTAATGAATTAAAAAATATATTATTGGGGTCTTATTAACTTTAAAAAAAAAGGCTTACAAAACATTATGTTAAATCTGGCTTTTTTGCATAAAAGTTTTTATTTATGCATAGGAAAAACACTGAAAAACGTTCACTAAATTAGTAACTATTGTATTGTTGGGTGAAAGTTCAATACATAATTTTTATTTGCTTTATCTTTTTCATATTCTCCAATGATCAACATTGAATTTGGAGTTATTTTATAATCAAGCAGAAAATTAATGAGAGGAAGAAAAACCCAGCTAGAATAAACTTCCTCTGTGAAGTCTTGGTCCACTTACCTAGTTAATCTGGGTTACTTCTTCCTCTACATTCTTGTAACATTTTGGCTTATCTATTTTAAACATGTAATGATCATTTATGGACTTTTCTTTCCACTGAGATCCTTCAAAGTGGAGTTATTTCATCTCTATGTTCTCCTTTTTGCTCCTCAGTTACTAATCCAAACCCCAGAGTAGAATACAGACTCAGTGTTCTGAGTTGAATTGTCTCTCAAAAAATATGTTGAGATCCTAACCCAGAGTAGCTGTGAATGTGATATTTGGAAATAGGATGTTTACAGAGGTAATGAAGTTCAGATGATATCGTTAGGAGGCGCCCTAATACAATATAACTGGTGTCTCTATAGGAATGACTTTCTTCACAGAATTGGAAAAAACTACTTTAAAGTTCATATGGAACCAAAAAAGAGCCCGCATCGCCAAGTCAATCCTAAGCCAAAAGAACAAAGCCGGCGGCATCACGCTACCTGACTTCAAACTATACTACAAGGCTACAGTAACCAAAACAGCATGGTAATGGTACCAAAACAAAGATATAGATCAATGGAACAGAACAGAGCCCTCAGAAATAACGCCACATATCTACAACTATCTGATCTATTTAATAAATGGTGCTGGGAAAACTGGCTAGCCATATGTAGAAAGCTGAAATTGGATCCCTTCCTTACACCTTATACAAAAATTAATTCAAGATGGATTAAAGACTTAAACATTAGACCTAAAACCATAAAAACCCTAGAAGAAAACCTAGGCATTACCATTCAGGACATAGGCACGGGCAAGGACTTCATGTCTAAAATACCAAAAGCAATGGCAACAAAAGCCAAAATTGACAAATGGGATCTAATTAAACTAAAGAGCTTCTGCACAGCAAAAGAAACTACCATCAGAGTGAACAGGCAACCTACAAAATGGGAGAAAATTTTCACAACCTACTTATCTGACAAAGGGCTAATATCCAGAATCTACAATGAACTCAAACAAATTTACAAGAAAAAAACAAACAACCCCATCAAACAGTGGGCGAAGGACATGAACAGACACTTCTCAAAAGAAGACATTTATGCAGCCAAAAGACACATGAAAAAATGCTCACCATCACTTGCCATCAGAGAAATGCAAATCAAAACCACAATGAGATACCATCTCACATCAGTTAGAATGGCGATCATTAAAAAGTCAGGAAACAACAGGTGCTGGAGAGGATGTGGAGAAATAGGAACACTTTTACACTGTTGGTGGGACTGTAAACTAGTTCAACCATTGTGGAAGTCAGTGTGGCGATTCCTCAGGGATCTAGAACTAGAAATACCATTTGACCCAGCAATCCCATTACTGGGTATATACCCAAAGGACTATAAATCATGCTGCTATAAAGACACATGCACATGTATGTTTATTGCGGCTCTATTCACAATAGCAAAGACTTGGAACCTACCCAAATGTCCAACAATGATAGACTGGATTAAGAAAATGTGGCACATATACACCATGGAATACTATGCAGCCATAAAAAATGATGAGTTTGTGTCCTTTGTAGGGACATGGATGAAATTGGAAATCATCATTCTCAGTAAACTATCACAAGAACAAAAAACCAAACACCACATATTCTCACTCATAGGTGGGAATTGAACAATGAGAACACATGGACACAGGAAGGGGAACATCACATGCTGGGGACTGTTGTGGGGTGGGGGGAGGGGGGAGGGATAGCATTAGAAGGTATACCTAATGCTAAATGACGAGTTAATGGGTGCAGCACACCAGCATGGCACATGTATACATAGGTAACTAACCCGCACATTGTGCACATGTACCCTAAAACTTAAAGTATAATAATAATAAAATAAAAATTAAAAAAAGAAGAGAAATGCACAGACACACACCATGGGATGATGGAGGCAGAAATGGAAGTGATGCACCTATAAGCCATGGAATGCCAAGGATTGCTGGGAATACAAGAAGCTAAGAAAACGGCATGGAACAGATTCTGCCCTAGAGCCTTCAGGGATAGGATGTCCCTGCTAACATTGATTCTGTTCTTCTAATCTCTGGAACTGGGAGAAAATAAATATATGTTGTTATATGCAACCCAGTTTGCAGTACTTTGTTACAACAACCCTAGGAAATGAATATGCTCCATGAATAATTACTGAATAATAAATTAACAGATTGTTTCTACATGACCCTCAGGGATCAATTCAAGACCAGTGACTGAATTTTAGAGGAAGAAGGTTCTTGCTTCTTCCCATCAGGAAGAATTTGTACGAAGAAAATTCAAGACATAGGTTGCTATTTGGACACTATTCTAAATTCCATAGTTCTAAAATATAATTTTTATTTCATATTAACAAAATAGCTAATCATTATTTGGATGTATAAGCTTTGCAACCTAAAACCCACTGCAATGAATGTAAGCAAAAGCAAGATGGTATGGTTTTAGTGAAGTTAGGTAATAATAGCACCATCTACTGGTATATGAACAATGCTATGACTGATAATATTTGTGCAAGTTGTTTGGAACAGCACATAATAAGTATCAATAAAAGTTGGTTTTCTTTCTTTTCTCCTTGCTGGAAGGTAAAATAAAAATAAATACTATTAGTGTCTTAAAGTTTCCAAATTCAATTTATTTAAAATAAATCCCCTATGTGAAAAAGGTAATTAATGAAATATACAAAATTCATTCTGCTTTAGATGTAGTATATCTGATTAGAGTAGAAAAGATTGCAATTTGTGTACAACTGTGACAAAATATAAGATTATAATTCAATTAAATATATACTGCATACTGACTATGAGTAAAAATATGCAAAGTGGACATATAAATATGAATGAGTTTCCAGGAAACATTTAGAAGCAAACATCATATTACATACTGTCATTGGTTTTTAACCTGAATTTTATGAAATAATAGACAACAAAATTATATGTAATCCCCAGCCCAAATAACTCATGGGGAATGATTATGTTTGTGCTGCATGGAAAAGTTAGCCCATTCTTTCAACAGTTTAAGAAATTACAGTCACAGATAGAAAAGAGCAATGACTGATATCTGTTTATTTAAAATATGCCCCTAAACCAGGCTGGAACCCAGAAATATTCGGTATCCAGAAGTGTTTACCCAAATTCACAAATCTTTCAGATTGTGTCTGTACAGAGTTGCTGACTCAAGTAATCTGTTCTAACAGGCTTCTGTACTACCCTTTAGGTTGCTCCAATAATACTTTCAAAAAGCAAGGAAGTTTTTTTCTTGAGAGAAAATTTCTACACAGTGAAAAGTTTATTTCAATAATTCTGACATTTGGAACTAAATAATCTGTGAAACTGAAGTAGCAAAATAGATACTTAAACACTTACATAGTTTTTAGCTACACATTATAAATCCCCTTTTTGAAAAGTTCCCTTAATGGGGTCCCCACAGTATTCTGCTCTCACCATGAAAAAGTCTAAAAACAGCACAGTAATTAAAATACAGGTGAGAAAAAAATGGTTAAACAGGTCTGATATTTCTTTAAGGGTAGTAAACTTTAGTGCACATTTATTATATTGAGATGTAATACATAGGTTTTAGAATCAAACAGGCAAAGATTCATATTCTAGCTCTGATGTTCACTAATTTGGGAAGTTCACTTCATTTCCAGGAGTCTCATGTGTAAATTAGTGTAAGTAATATCTATATGCCAGCATTGTTGTAAGTGTTAAATTAGATCCTACACATAAAGCATCTGTCACATAGGGACACTTAAATATTGAGTGTCCCCTTTCCTTTCTTGAGGAATAATTGGGGGAAGGGCGACAGGAGGAATCAAAATATTAGAAATGTTCATTGTATGATTTTGGCTAGCTTTCTCTCTCCTTTCTTTTTCTTCTTTTCTTTTTTCCTTTTCTTTCTTCTTTTTTTTTTTTATAGTGGACAATGTGTAGAGCTGGCTCCAGGGATGGGAGGGCACCATCTCTGCCTCTTACTTATTTAATTTTTGATAAAAATTATGTGGCTATAAAATAGACTACATTTTTCAGATACAGATATCTGAGATTAAGTGAAGGATGGGTGAATGCGATTGCATTGAAATATTTCATAGTTCAACAATTTCAAAAGCATGTTTGCACATAATCCCACCCACTCCATTATGTGTCTGCAGTAACACATGAATATTTGAGGCAGAGCCAGGTACATTGCTAGGCTTGGCATAAGAATACCTGGCAAACAGAGTTTGGGTAATTTAAGACTTCATGTTTCCCAGTCATCATATAGGCCTCCTGACAGAATGCTGTAAGTGGACAGTGTCAACACCAGAAGACTGCTAAGGAAAATAAAGACAAATCTAGGAGTACTATCCTGGTTGGTTTCTCACCAAGTGCATGGGCTTCCACAAGTTTGAAATTTATCATTCAACAAACATTTATTAAGCACCAACTTTGTGGTAGACTGTATGGTTGCTAGCTAGAATACGGCAGTAAACAAAGTCAGTGTGGTTCTTGGCATCATGGAACATATGGGCCATTCTAGTGTCAGAAAGTTAGTTCTTAAAAAGGTGATTAGGACAGTAACAATAAAAGAAGACTGGATAAACCCATGAACATATCTCAAGGTGAGTAGACATCCACTGAAGATACCTAAAATATCTGATGACAATTATGCTTTTGCAATAAAATGTATATGAAGATGTAGCCACAACTATCACTTAAATGGGTAAAATAAACCATGAAGTTTAGAATGGTTGGAAGATTTCCTGAATATAAAACCTTCTACATAATAGATCTCTTATTCAGGTGATTCTTGAAAGCCTGATGGTCACAGTTTGTTTAGAATTTAGAATTATCATTTTCTGGAGACCTAATTTCAGGAATCCAGGATTCCAAGCATGAGTGTCTTTTTAAGTTGGCTTTTTAAAGATAAAATATCTAGATGATTTGTATATCTGATATCTCTGTTTTCTGGTTTTGAATTGTCAAGTGTGTTAACTGACATCAAAAGACACAGTATCAGACTCAAAGTAATAGAACTACAGCCTGTAAAATTAAGGAAGATGATATCAAGAATATTTAGGTATATCAAGTAGAGTAGTTTTTCTGGGCAGAATAAGATCAATATATATTTAAATCAATATGAAGGAGTCTTTCTTTGGCTGTAATTCACAGGCTCATTTATCTGCTGTCTGCCAATTATTGAAAGCACCTTAGTTGGCTTTTCAATGTTTCTAGTCATTCCTTAGTGTTCTAAAATTTTTTTTCTATATTGCCTGAGAAGAATGATAAAAAATTATATTTGCACAGCTGCATCCTGTGTTGTCAGCATTAAATACTTACAGATGTCTTTTTTCCAATCAGAAATAAGTAATTTTCTAAATTATTTCCAAAATAAAAACTCTCCTTTAAAAAAAAAAATCACAACTTCTAGATAGCCATGGTTTGAATTTAAATATGAAAATCTTTTTCCTTCGAAGTTTATCTTCCAAACATGCAAATTTTATAAACTGATTTCTGATACAAGTAGTGTCTGGAAATACTAGTTTTTATCTATGAACATAATTATTAATAATATCAAGTGATAGTTTTCAAGGATACTTTAGAAATAAGGTAAGTATTCTCAATTTTCTGTTGAGGAAACTTGGGCCCAGGGCAGACAATTAACTTTCTCATCGCTACAGAGCTAGGAGTTAGGGTCTGAACCTAAGTCTCTTACTTCAAAATTCACATGCTTGCCCAAAAAGGTTTTGTTTTGAACAAAAATTTAAATGACTGCTTGTATGTTATTTGAAATACTTTCATATTATAGTTATGAAGTTTCAGTCATTGTAAGAAATAGACTCCACAAACATCCAACAGGGATATTTTTTCTGGCAGGATTATGGTTTAGTTTCACTACCTTTATCACCATCAAAGAATAAATATCAAATTCTTACGCATAAACAGCAGGGTAGATCTTGCCCTCTAGAAATTGTGGTAATATGAAAACAATATAATTCATACTGCTTTTAGTCTTTTTAAAATGAAAAACTTCATAGCTGCATTTACTATACACACACATCCATACACGTGTGTATACATATAAATTACTTTAGTAATTATCAAATTTATTTTTAAATATTTATGTATCTCAAATAGGATGTCACTAATTAATATTTTTCCTTAAAACATTTCTATTTATAAATATAAAATATTTCCTCATCAGCTGGAAGCCATCATTCTGAGCAAAATATCACAAGGACAGAAAACCAAACACCGCATGTTCTCACTCATAACTGGGAGTTGAACAATGAGAACACATGGACACAGGGAGGGGAACATCACACACCGGGGCCTGTTGGGGGGTGGGGGGCTGAGGGAGAGATAGCGTTAGGAGAAATACCTAAGGTATATGATGAGTTGATGGGTGCAGCAAACCAACATGGCACATGTATACCTATGTAACACACCTGCACGTTGTGCACATGTACCCTAGAACTTGAAGTATAATGAAAAATAAATAAATAAATAAATAGCAAAAAAAAATTCCTCTTCTTCTTCTAAATGTTCATTCAACATTCAACCAAATTGTCATTGCTAGTTAAATTTTGGAAAGGAAGTCTTTCTGTGATGAATAGTATTAGAATGTTATCAGTTGGTATTCTCTGATTGCAAGATATAGAAAACAACTGATTATCTCTGGCAAAAAAAGAAAGTTAAAGGACATAAGGTGGCTCCCAGAGGTGAAAGAAAAGTTGAGGAACCGATCTCAAAAACAGCAGGAATCAAGGCAGGTTCAGGAAATGAGGGACACTGTCTTTGGGAGGCAACCTCCTCAATGAACCAGCATTAACCACATACTGTCTTCAGTCACTTAGCTCACAATTAACCTACCAGAGAGAGAGAGAGAGAGAGAGCATAATTCGCTTCCTTTGGGGCACAGGTCCATTTGCTGTCAAGGGAGTTTAAGGTACTTTAACTTCCCCCTTACAGACTGTACACAATCAAGAATAAATAATTTCCTCGGGACAAAATAGGGGTGTCTTACCCAAAGAAGGGCTAATGAGTACTGGGAGGCAAAAATAAATAAACAAAAATAAAAAATCTCAATGTAATAATTGTAGCATGTAATTTTCTTAGTTTTTTTTAAATAAAGGGATCAAGATTTGCTCTTCTAACGCTGAATTTCTGTTACAGTCACGGATCAGTTAATGATGGGGATACACTGTGAGAAATGTGTCATTAGGTGATTTCGTCATTGTGCGTCATTGTGCAAACATCATGGAGTGTAGGTACACAAACCTAGATAGTACAGCCCACTTCATACCTAGGCTTCATGGTAAAGCTTATTGCTCCTAGGCTACAAACCTGTATAGCTTGTTACTGTACTAAAAACTGAAGGCAATTGTAACTCAATGGTTAAGTATTTGTGTATCTAAACATAGAAAAGGTACAGTAAAAATACAGTATTATAATCTTATGGTTCCACCATCGTATATTCAGTCCATTGTTGACTGAAAGGTCACATGAATGTGTTTTGACAGCCATTTTTTTTAACCAAATATAAAAACAGCGACTTTTTAGATGTACTTAACATTTTCAATGCTACCAAAACAAGGAAATGAAAAATTTCTATAATTAGTTTGCATTTTCAGAATCTACAGAAGATATCTTCAATTTCAAAATGTAAGATTTTTATTTCCAAAGTACTTTTTTTTTGGTGTGGGAGACTGAAGTAGTCACCTAGGAACTTAATTTTATTTCCTATTTTTCCTGTCCTTCTCTCTCCAGCCTCTCACACACCCAGTTTGGCTCATTTTTTTTTTCATATGTAACTTCTGAGAAAACCATAGTTTCTGTGTTGCATGTTCTGTTTTTAGTCTCAGCATCTAAAGCTTCTTATTCAGATGCTCATCATTACCAGCCTTTCTAGATAATATTTTACTTTAAAAGTAAAAATCATTTGACCTTAGTATATTCAACTTGACTTTTTAAAAGCTTTTTTTTTTTTTTTGTCAACTCAGGGTTCTTTTCTTTTTAGCAACTCCTGTGAACTTTCTAAGTCTGAAACCTATGCAGGAAAATGTATCTATTTTTACCATCTGCCTGTCTCATATTGTATTATTAGGAAAGAACTTTTCAGTATGAATTTCATGAGATGAAGTGGGTGACTAATTCCCATCACAGGATTGCAGGATGACTTTCTTAATACTTCTTCCCCTTATTACTGAAGATTCCTCTGCTCTGTGGTTTGTTGCTCTACATCAACTGCTATTTAGAAAAAGTTTAACATAAACACAGAGTTAATTTTAAAAATAATGACTTTTTGGAGTGCTTCTTGAGTGCAGGTGATGTTCTGTTTCTTGATCTAGGTTCTGGCTACATGCTGTATTTGCTTAGTTTGTGAAAGTTTCTTCAGTTGTATACTTATGATTTGTGCACTTTTCCTCAATTAAAGTGTACTAGAAAATACTGCTTAAAAAGAAAAATCACTCTTTGTTAAATTTCAATTCTATTTTGGTGCTTTTTGTCATTGAGGTGTTCATTATTGTTTAATTGATCTATTAGAGCTCTTCCAGAAATTCAAGTCAAAATCCTTGGAGTCATCCTTGACTCCTCTCTTTTTATTACACTTATATCCAATATGTAGGCAAATACTCTCAGCAGCACCTTCAATATAAATCCATAATCCTACCACTTCTCCCCACTTCATTGCTACCACCTAGATATCTTCAATTTCAAAATGTAAGATTTTGTCATCTTTTGTATAGATTCTTGCAAGGCCAAGTAAATGGTCTCCCTTCTCCCATACTGTCCTTATCCCTCATTCAGTCTATAGAGCACACAGCAGCCAGAGAGATCGTATCCAATTGTAGGATAAATTATATGATTCCTCTGTTCCCAACTCTCCAGAGGCTTCACATTTTACTCCAAGTAAAAGCCAAAATCATTACTGTGACTCACAGCATCCTGTACAATTGGCCCAGGGTGACCTCTCTGGTATCTCCTACTACTCATCTTTTCACTCACTCTGCCTCACCAAGGTGGCCCCTTTGATCCTCTTTCAACACAGTAGACAGCCTCTGTATCAAGTTCTTCGCAGTCACAGTTCCCTCTGTCTTAAAAACTCTTCCTCAAGATATTCATTCACAAGGCTCACTCTTCTCACTTTAGGTAATGTGACCTCATTGAGACCTTCCCTGACCATTGTAAAATTACAACTGTTTCCCTCCAGCACTCCCTATATCCTTTCCCTGCTTTGCTTTTAGACTTATGACCATTTAATGTTATATATATATATATATATATATATTTACTTATATACAGAAAACATAAATCTAGATACAGATACAGTCAAGCCTCCATATCCATGGGTTTCAGGTCTGTGAACTGAGCCAACCCAGATTCAACCACTGCAGATTCAGCCAACTGAGGATTAAAAATATAAAGACAAAAATAAATAATAATACAATAATAAAAATAACACAAATAGAATAATACAATATAGCAACTATTTACATAGCATTTACATTGTATTAGGTATTAAAAGCAATCTAAAGATGATTTAAAGTATATGAGAGGATGTGTGTAAGTTACATGCAATACCGCACCCTTTTATACAGGGGCTTGATCATCTGCAGCTTTTAGTAATCTGCAATGGTCCTGGGACCATTGCCCGTTTAGATACTGTGGGCTGACTGTACACATATGTATAGACATGGTCAGCAATAGATTGTTTTTTATATCTTTAGTAATCCTTTGCAAGCCACGAGAATTGCATTTCTGAAAAAATACTATGATTATTAAAACCATGGTTAGCAATAACAAGGTCTTAGAAAATAGATGATACATTTTAAAAATAATCAAAATAACATTACATATGTAGATTTGAAACACAGTAAATAGAAGTTATAGAAGGCATCTGCTTCCAAACAACCTAGATTAAACAATAATAAAATCCCACCCTCAGGCAGTCCTTCTAAATTTCCTCCAATTGTTCAAAAAATATTGCTGAGGCTTTCTGTTCCACTAAGGGGGTTCTCCCACAAGTTTTCATTTCTGTAGACAACTGTACCTGTTTACATTTTTTTTGTATCAGCTCTTATTGAAATACAAATGTTATGGGTTTATATATGAATTGTTTCTTGTTTCCCAATTATTGGTGGGGAATTACTGGTGCTTCAGGAAACTAATATAGTGGGTTGTGGCTATTTTTTAATAAAATAGAATAAAATAAAAATAAACATTCATTCACACTAATGTTATTAGTATGAATCCTGAATATCAAAGGTAAGTACTACTTTATGAAACTTTTGTTTCAGTTGTGTATGTGTGTGTGTGTGTGTGTGTGTGTGTGTGTTGGGGTCATGATATGCAATAAATTTCCTATTGAGGTTTGCAGTAAAAAAGTTTGAAATACATTGTTCTAAGCATATTTGCTGCCTCAAATATGCCACCCAGAAACTTGCATATCTTGTATCCAGCATTTGCTTTACCAATAAAATACTCCCATGTTTGTTTATTTGGAGACAAAAGGTAGGAAAATGTGATATTTCTAAGAATCCAAACGATGCCAGCCAAAAAGCATATTATTTCCAGAAAGAAAGGTTTCAGTGGGATAACTGAAACCAAGAGATTGGCCAGTTACTTGAGTAATCATTGCCTGGAATGGTTATCACTGATTCAATTAGAACTTCCTTTTCTTAGATTGCATTTCCTATGATAAATGGAACTATGTAGTGTCTTTTAAAATCCCAAGTACAAAATGAAATATTGTGCATCTATACACTTCAATTTTCAGAGAGAACTATATAACTCTACAGCATTCTGTATTTGTTCCAGAACTCTAATCCAAATTCTTATTCTCCTCCCTTTAGACTGCCATTAACATTAGCATGAGTGGTTCAGAAACAAAATATGTCTGATTAGGGTTTGCTGATCCACTCACAAATGCTTCCTGTGTCTCTAACAAGTGATAATATCTCCCATCCTGAATCCAACCACTTTCCAGCAATGTGGAAACATGATGAGGTTATTTCATCTGAGGGACCATCCACCTGTTTCATTTTCTTTACTTTACCCCTACCAAATTATATATAACAAAAAATTAACATTAACCTAGATCTATTTAGGATAAGTCACTGGTAATAGCTATTATTTGGTCATTCTACAGAAACATGAATTTTATGTGGTTCAACAGAAAAGCTGGGTATATTCAGTCATGGTAGAAATCTACTGAAAAATTATGTTCAGGGATTTAGAGGTTGGAATGAGAACATTTGAGTGATCTAGTAAGAAGATAACTCCATGAGGATGTCTATGATTTCCATTATATTAGCATTTAATACATTTGTGTTATTATTCATCCTTTCAATACTTCACTTATTGAGCACCTGTAGGGTGCTCAAACACTTTCTTGGTGTTCAGGATAGAAAGATGAATAAGATGTAACTCATTACCTCAAGGAACTTGCAGTCCAATGGCCTACATTCCATTTGAATTTGAATGGAAACATTAGCTTTAAAGTCTGCGCTACCAACTAATTATTTGTAGGAGTCCGGTCAGGGTGGTGGAATAAATTATAAGAGGAAGTTATAGAAAGAAGCAAACCTTCTCGGAATGCTGGGAGGTTTTGCAAAAGCTTCGAAAGAGAATTTGGCTGAAGGCAGCTGAATTCTCTTAAGAGCTTAGGTTAGATAAGAAGGGGATGTAAAGAAACTGATCTAGATAAGTTAGTTTACTTAGGCCTCCGAACCTGGCCTTCAATCATCTGCACGCAGGACTACTCCGGGGGCGACCATATTAATTATCCACAAGTGTGTTGACTCAAGGCCTTTGTCATTAAATCTGTACCAAATAAATGCCTGCAGCACCAGCTTGTCATGACCACGGCTGCTGTAACTCTTTACAGCATGCTCCTTGGTGTCTGTGAGTGGCCCAGTCCCCTAGACCCCGCTCTTTCACTGGATACCTGTGTCTAAGTGCATTTTTTCATCTGTCACTTGGTCACGATCTGCAGGTTGAACCCAGCAGGTGATGGCCCGCATGAGGAATGCTCCAACGGTTCACGACAGAACCCTTGAAAACAAAGGTGAAGAGACTGTGCAGTCAGAAAGTCAGTAAGTCATTGGTGCCCACTAGGGATTTCCAAGTTCAAGGGAATTGTTCAGGTTAGGGTTTCATCATGGGACAACAGTTATCAGCTCAACAGCAACAGTATACAGAAGTATTGAAACAGCTGCTTAAAGCTAGTGGAGCCTCAGTTTCACAGGCTCAATTAAGGGACCTAATGCAAACTGTTGTTTCCCATAACCCATGGTTCCTAGAAGAAGGTACACTAGACGTAGAGCTGTGGGAACAAGTGGGGAGAAATCTTAAACAACATCATGCATAAGGGCAACAGGTCCCAGTAACCTCTCTAACATTATGGGCTTTATTTAGGGTGGCTGTAGTCCCGCTCTATGCAGAAGAGCCTAAAAAGGGAAGGGAGGAGGAACCGTCACCTACCTTACCACCTCCTTATCCCTCAGCCCTGCTAACACTGGGCCAAAATAACAAAGAGGAAACGAAGGTTTTGCCTGAGTCCCCTCCTCCAACAAATTGGAAAAAAGACAAGGGATACGCTACAGCTATGGGACCCTGTCTTAGGCAAGCGGCATTAGAAGGGGACCTCTAACCCTGCCAGGTAGTGCAAGATCAACAAGGCAATCAGGTACATGAACCCATTTCTTTTAACTCTTATAAAGAGCTAAGAAAAAGTATTAAAGAAAACGGAGCCACTAGCCCATTTATGAAAGGAATTATTGAAGCCATGGCAGAAAACTTCCGTAGGACCCCATGGGACTGGTCAGTGCTAGCTAAAACAACTTTGGAGCCCAGCCAATACCTCCTCTGGAGGGCAGAATATGATGAGTCGTGTGAACAACAAGCCTACCAGAATCAGTTGGCAAGGCAAGACATAATGCTGATATGCTCCAGGGGAGGAGTTCCCATGCCGATGTACAACAACAACTAAATTTTGATCCCCAGGCCTATGCACATGTGTCTTTGTGCGACCTTAGGGCTTGACAAATTCCTGAAAGCGGAGTTCAACAGGGATCTTTTACAAATGTTCGACAAGGGCCTCAGGAGCCATTTGTTGAAATTATCATTCAGTTAACCCAGACAATTAAGAGACAAATTAGTCACACCCAGACCACTGATATCTTATTTTTGCAATTGGCTTGTGAAAATGCTAACGTCGATTGTCAACAAGCAATGCAGACAATCAGAGGAAAGGCAGCCACAGTTGAGGAACTTATACGAGCATGTCAACTGGTGGGGACTGAAACACACAAAGCCAAAATATTGGCTATGGCATTAAGGCCTCCTAAAGTGGAAAGGGACAGAAACCCAAAGTGTTTTCTATGCGGAGAGCCAGGTTATGTGAAGAGGGAATGCCCCAATAATAGAGACCAAGGTAACTCAGGAAAAGAACCCCCTTCTATATGCCCCCAACGTAAAAAGGAGAAACATTGGGCAAATCAATTCAGGTCCAAATTTGACAAAAACAGCAACCCCATAAGTAACCAGGTGGGAAACTTCATGAGGGGCTGGCCTCAGGCCCCGCTAAAAGCTGGGGCAATGGCAGCGGCTTGCTTTGGTCAGATGGAAAGCCCATAGTCCTCTCTCTCAGAGCAGCCACTGCTAGGAGCGCAGAGCTGGACTTACTTTGCCCCAACAAATTAGTGCTAAAAGAAGGAGAAGACCCTAAAAAGGTTGCAACTGGGATCTGGGGCCCACTGCCTCTGGGAACAGTGGGATTAGTCCTAGAGCGATCAAGCCTATCCAGTAAAGGAATTAATGTGCTCACCGGGGTGATTGATAGTGATTATCAAGGTTAGATATTAGTTATGATGAAATGTAAAGGTCTGCATATTCTTCCCCCTGGATCAAAGATAGCTCAGTTACTGCTTTTACCATACTAGGTCCCCAACACCCATGGAAAGGAAAGGGGAAAGGGAAGTTTTGGAAGCACAGGAGCCACATGAGTATACAGGAATCAATTAATCACTGATCAGAGACCCATGATTACCTTAAAAATTGGAAATAAGAATTTTACTAGCTTATTGGACACAGGGGCAGATACTTCAATCACTAGTGATCAAAACTGGCCAGAAACTTGGCCTCGGGCCACTCAGAAACAAAAAATTGTCAGCACTGGGGAAGCTCACACAGCCAAGCAGAGCATGTACCCACTAACATGTTGTGATTCAGAGGAAAGAAATGCAGTTATACAACTTCTAATAACGCCCATCCCTGCTAATCTTTGGGGACGGGACCTATTAGCTCAATGGGAGGTCATTCTGTGGACCCCTTTCTAGTAATGGCCACTGTTATTATCCCTCCCCTACCTCTGATGTGGCTCTCTCAAGATCCAATTTGGGTAGACCAGTGGCCTTTAAAGGGAGAGAAATTGCAAAGAGCCCATGAGTTTGCTGAAGAGCAATTAAAAGCCAGCCATACAGAACCATCAAACAGACCTTGGAATTCACCCATTTTCATCATTCCCAAAAAGTCTGGTAAATAGAGACTTTTGCATGACTAACATGCTATCAATGCTAATTTGAAACCTATGGGACCCCTTGAGCAGGTGTTCTCCTCCCCTTCAGTGATTCCTTGAGATTGGTGTATAATAGTTATTGACTTAAAATACTGCATTTATACTATTCCCTTTGCAGAACAGGACAGAGAAAAATTTGTGTTTATAATACCAGCTATAAATAATGAAAGGCCAGCTCCCTGATTTCACTGGAAAGTGCTTCCTGAAGGGATGCTAAACAGTCCCACCATGTGTCAGTATCATGTAAATCAAGCTTTGCTCCTCAGTAGAAAAGAATTTCCTAATTGCAAGAGTATTCATTTTATGGATGATATTTTACTAGCAGCCCCAATGGATCCAGTACTTTTAAGTTTATGTGCCTCTGTTGTAAAGAATACACAGTTAAGAGGTTTAATCATAGCACCTGAAAAAGTACAGATGTCCTCTCCTTGGAAATATCTTGGGTACAAACTAACTTCGTGGTCAGTAAGACCTCAAAAGGTTAAATTAAATACTAGCAACTTACACACCTTAAATGATTATCAGAAATTACTAGGCGATATTAACTGGCTTTGCCCCACCTTGGGCATAACTACTGATAAGTTACAGAACCTGTTTTCCATCTTAAAAGACATGCTGCTCTAGACTCTCCCAGGTATTTAACTCCTGCAGCACAGAGGGAAATTGAGGAAGTAGAGCAAGCTATTTCTCAGAGGCAACTAGATCACATTGATCCATGGTATGCAGTTCAATTGTCTGTTTTTCCCACTAAACACTCCCCTACAGGGTTAGTAGGACAGATGGCCCCAGAGCTACGCTTTCTGGAATGGGTTTTTTTGCTCACATACTGGGACTAAAACCCTCTCTCCCTATATACAGTTAGTAAAGTCATCTATTCAGGCCACAGACGATGCAATCTATTACTAGGTTATGACCCTGATATCATCAGAATTCCTTTAAGTAAAAAGCAATTTGAAGCAGTATTGCCCTTACATATCGACCTGCAAATAGCACGGTCTGATTACACAGGCCATATAGAGCCTGCCCTTCCTGCTGACAAACTCCTTCAGTTCTTATCTTGTACTTCTGTGGTTTTGCCTAAAAAATGCTTTAACACTGTTTACTAATGGCTCTGGTAAACATGGAAAAGTGGCTGTTTGGTGGAGACTGCATAATTCCCTCACTCATTCTGGATTTAATAGCACTCAGAGAGCTGAGGTTGGACCCTTAATATTGACTCTGGAGACTTTTTCTACTCAGCCCATCAATATTGTTAGTGACTCTGCTTACTCTGTTCATTTGTTGCAGAACCTTGAGACAGCCCTCATTAAGTCCACTCTGGAGCCCACTCTATGTGCACTTTTTCTTTGACTTCAGCATTTGCTAGATCAACATACACATCCTATTTTTATCACACATATTTGAGCCTACAGCTGACTGCCTGGCCCATTGGCTTGTGGCAATGATCAAGCAGACCTACAGGTCTGCCAATCACATCAATTTTTCCACCAAGGCTGGAGAAACTTATCTAAACAATTTCAACTTACCCAGAGACTAGCTAAACAAATTATCCTGCAATGCCCAGATTGCCAGCTCATAGGCACATCCCCTCCTTCAACAGGTGTTAACCCTAGAGGACTAGAACCTAATCAGTTATGGCAAACAAATGTTACACACATCCCTGAATTTGGAAAACTTAGATATGTACATATATCCGTTGATACCAATTCTCACTTAATTAGCGCTCGTGCCATTCCTGGAGAGTCCACCCAATATGTCATTAAACATCTCCTTTTAACTTTTGCATGTATAGAGCATCCCACAAAAATTAAAACTGATAATGGTCTGGCTTATGCCAGCTCATAATTTCAACAATTTCATCACATATAGAACATCCAACATTCTGCAGGCATCCTGTATAACCCCCAAGGACAGGCCATAGTAGATCATACCCACTCCACCCTTAAAAATATGCTCAGAAAACAAAAAAGGGGGAATATGAGTAAGGACCCTGCAACACCATTGGCACAAGCCTTATTTACCCTTAATTTTTAAAATTTAAATGATAAATTTCAATCAGCTGTAGAAAAGCACTTTGCTAAAACTTCTCAAGATATAAAACCTGCAGTTTTATGGAAAGATGTAAACAGTAATGTATGGCGTGGTCCAAATGAATTGTTAACATGGGGAAGAGGATATGCTTGTGTTCACACTCCCTCGGGTCCTCTGTGGATTCCAAGACAACACTTCGAACCATACCATGGCATGGCTAGGACCCAACCCAGTACCAGAAATGAAGAAAATGACCCTGCAGGACCCACAGCCCTGGATGATGCAGCTTCCTCGGACGACACAAGCCCAGGACATTACCTGGGGGATGCTGAAGAAGACAACTCAGGAGGCTGAGTGAATCCTGCTCCAGACACAGACACCATTCAGTCCAGATAATTTGTTCCTTGCTATGCTCTCTGTTGTACATTGCAACTCACATAGGGCATTAATCCTTTTTACGCTCTCGCTTTGTATGCAACCTGTACCTACTACACTCTATTGGGCTAATCTCTTAGATCTGCCTTTCTTTCACCCTGCCACCTGGGCAGATACTCCCTTCCCAGCCTCTAAGAACGCAACTGCTTGCCTAGGAGGGATAGATTTACCCCCAATGGGGTCCCTCATTAATGGCACACATTGGACTAAGGTGCCAGGTAACACTACATATCACTCCACTATCCACACACTGTGTGTAAGTTATAAAAGTTCTAACCCTTACTGCGTACGTGTCCATACACAATTATGGCTACATCATGGCAAAGGAAATGCCTTAACAGTCTTAGTTGCAGGTAGCCTCAAAGTGGACAACGCAATCAATGCCAGTTTCCCAAACATTCCTCCCCGTGATAAAGAACAAACCTGGGAAAGTAATGGATTCCACTTTAGCTGGGAGGTGTCATGGGGGGCAGGCCCATAGCCTCCAGTTAGGCAATTATAACATCTTAGACTGGAGTTCTCACAGCCATTTGCAGGGCAGTCATACTGATGTCCACGTCTATCATGGCATCAATGACAGTTTTGTGGCCATGTTCCATTCCCCTATAGTTTGGACCGATAGGGGGATGGGATATCCCAGACCCCAAGTAGAGTCCCTGCCACCCCAAGACACTTTATGGAGACTGGGACATCTTAGGACCCCCCCTTAACACCTGGCAGGAGACATCATAATTCCACTCACAATTATACTATGACCTTTTTCCATAATCACACTGATCAGTGCCTGATGTTCACTACCCAGCCATATGTTTTCCTTATGGGAACCAACATTTCTGTTACACCCCAAAACTCCAGATTTGTGACCCGGGTGCAGGGACAGGCTTGGTTTGCCTAACTTGTATCAATAAGTATAATATATCTAATTTAAATATTACTAGTGTCATGGTATTGAGGAGACAATCTGAGGCTTTCCTACCAGTCAATTTAACACATGATTGGCAAGGTTCCTCTGCCCTCACCACCTTAGAATGTTCCCTGCCCAAAGTCAGACACAAAAGATTCAAAGTTACACTTACAGCCTTTATAGTCTCAGCCATAGTCATCCTAGCAACTGTTGTGTTGCTGTAGCATCTATTACTAAGTCTGTACAAGCAGCTACTTTTGTAGATAATTTGGCCAGAAATGTGTCTAATGAACTTCTCTTAGAGCATGGTACAGATCAAAAGATTCTTGCACATCTGCAAGCCCTAGAGGCTGCCTTGGAATATGTAAGTGAGTGACAAGATGCACTGGCATTCCCACAGCAATTAAACTGTGACTGGGAGCTAAGCACATCTGTGTCACCTCTCTACCATCAATTCCATCAATTGATACATAGTTGGGATGAGGTGAAACAACACCTCTGGGGAACCTTTCATGACAATTTAACAGCAGATGTAAAGCAACTTAAAACTAAAATCCCTAACTTAAAACTAGAATCCCTAAACGCCATAGATCTACATGCCCAACAAACAGCCATATGGAAAGGTGTGCGAGAATGTCTCTCCTGGATAGACCCCCACTCCTGGGGGTCACTCCTTGATTAGAAAAGAATATTGCTATTTATACTCATGTTTGTCTTATGTTATTTACTAATTCTAGGATGCAAAGCTGGAGTACGAGTTATAACTGCCATGCCTGACAGACATGTTGCTGCACACATCTGTAATCTTCAATCAACAAAAAACAGATGCAAAAAACAGAAAAGGGGGAGATGTAGGAGTTCAGTCAGGGTGGTAGGAGAAATTATAAGAGGAAATTATAGAAAGAAGCAAACCTTCTTGGAAGGCTGGGAGGTTTTGCAAAAGCTTCGAAAGAAAATTTGGCTGAAGGCAGCTAGATTCTCCTAAGAACTTAGGTTAGTTAAGCAGCAGATGTAAAGAAACTGATCTAGATAAGTTAGTTTACTTAGGCCTCGGAACCTGGCCTTTAATCATCTGCATGCAGGACTACTCTCTCTGGGGGCCGACCATGTTAATTACCCACAAGTGTATTGATTCAAATCCTTTGTCATTAAATCTGTACTAAATAAATGCCCGCATTGCCAGCCTGTCAGGGCCGTGGCTGCTACAACTCTTTACAGCACACTGCTCAGTGTCTGTGAGCAGCCTCGTCCCCTAGCCCACTCTTTCACTGGATATCTGTGTCTGAGTGCATTTTTTTCATCTGTTGCTCAGTCACGGTCTGTGGGTCGGACCTGGCAATTATTATATTAAGAGATCTAGTTTCCTCTACTTTTATAATTAAATGTAATTTTTTGTTTTAAAAAGTAATACTTCTCATTACTCAAGAAATACTACAGAAATGTCCAAGTTAGAAAGTAAATTTTCTGTACTTGTGTCATCTATTGTTTGCAATGATAAGATATTTCAGTGTGACCATATTCTAGACGGTGCTAAAGAATCATTAAGTGGCTATTTTGGAATAAGAATCTGGAATGTCTTGTCCTAAGAAAATACAAATCAGAAAGGAAATGAAGCCAACCAAGAGATCTGATGCTGTCAAAATATAAACACATATAATCAAGGAATGTCCAAAGTTTCTGCTGGACAAACTTAAAAGAAAGGAATATTTGATAGTCTGTTCCAAGATGGTCAAATAGGAACAGCTCCGGTCTGCAGCTCCCAGCGTGATCAATGCAGAAGATGGCTGATTTATGCATTTCCAACTGAGGTACCTGGTTCATCTCACTGGAACTGGTTGGACAGTGGGTGCAGCCCATGGAGAGTGGGCTGAAGCAGGGCAGGGCATCACCTCACCCAGGAAGTGCAAGGGGTCGGGGGATTTCCCTTTCCTAGCCAAGGGAAGCCGTGACAGACTGTACCTGGAAAAACGACACTTCCACCCAAATACTGCACTTTTCCCATGGTCTTAGCAACTGACAGATCAGGAGATTCTCTCCTGTGCCTGGCTCAGTGGGTTCCACACCCACGGAGCCTTGCTCACTGCTAGCACAGCTGTCTGAGATCCATCTGCGAGATGGCAGCCTGGCTGGGGGAGGGGCGTCCGCCATTGCTGAGGCTTGAGTGGGTAAACAAAGCAGCTGGGAAACTCAAATTGGGCGGAACCCACTGCAGCTTAGCAAGGCCTACTGTGTCTGTAGACTCCACCTCTGTGTGCAGAGCATAGCTGAACAAAAGGCAGCAGAAACTTCTGCAGACTTAAACATCCCTGTCTGACAGCTCTGAAGAGAGCAGTGGTTCTCCAAGCATGGCATTTGAGTTCTGAGAACGGACAGACTGCCTCCTCAAGTGGGTCCCTGACCCCTGTGTGGCCTGACTGGGAGACACCTCCCAGTAGGGGCTGACAGATACCTCATACAGGTGGGTGCCCCTCTGGGACGAAGCTTCAAGAGGAAAGATCAGGCAGCGATATTTGCTGTTCTGCATTATTTGCTGTTCTGCAGCCTCTTCTGGTAATACCCAGGTGAACAGGGTCTGGAGTGGACCTCCAGCAAACTCCAACAGACCTGCAGCTGAGGGACCTGACTGTTAGAAGGAAAACTAACAAACAGAAAGGAATAGCATCAACATCAACACAAAGGACATCTACACCAAAACCCCATCTGTAGATCACCAACATCAAAGACCAAAGGTAGATAAAACCACAAAGATGGGGAGAAACCAGAGCAGAAAAGCTGAAAATTCTAAAAACCAGGGCGCCTTTTCACCTCCAACGGATCACAGCTCCTCACCAGCAATGGAACAAACCTGGTTGGAGAATGTCTTTGATGAGCTGACAGAAGTAGGCTTCAGAAGGTCGGTAATAACAAACTTCTCCAAGCTAAATGAGCATGTTCTAACCCATCACAAGGAAGCTAAAAACTTTGAAAAAGGGTTAGATGAATCGCTAACTAGAATAAACAGTGAAGAGAAGACCTCAAATGACCTGATGGAGCTGCAAACCATGGCATGACAACTTCATGACACATGCACAAGCTTCAATAGTCGATTCGATCAAGTGGAAGAAAGAGTATCAGTGATTAAAGATCAAATTAATGAAATAACACAAGAAGACAAGTTTAGAGAAAAAAAGTAAAAAGAAATGAACAAAGCCTTCAAGAAATATGGGACTAAGTGAAAAGACCAAATCTACGTTTGACTGGTGTACCTGCAAGTGATGGGGAGAATGGAACCAAGTTGGAAAACAATCTTCAGGATATTATCCAGGAGAACTTCCCCAACCTAGCAACGCAGGCCAACATTTAAATTCAGGAAATACAAAGAACACCACAAAGATACTCCATGAGAAGAGCAACCCCAAGACACATGACTGTCAGATTCACCAAGGTTGAAACGAAGGAAAAAATGTTAAGGGCAGCCAGAGAGAAAGGTCGGGTTACTCACAAAGGGAAGCCCATCAGACTAACAGTGGATCTCTTGGCAGGAACCCTACAAGCCAGAAGAGTGTGGGGGCCAATATTCAACATTATTAAAGAAAAGAATTTTCAACCTAGAATTTCATATCCAGCCAAACTAAGCTTCATAAGTGAAGGAGAAATAAAATCCTTTACAGACAAGCAAATGCTGAGAGATTTTGTCACCACCAGGCCTGCCTTCCAAGAGCTCCTGAAGGAAGCACTAAACATGGAAAGGAACAACCAGTACAAGCCACTACAAAAACATGCTGAATTGTAAAGACCATTGATGCTATGAAGAAACTGCATCAATTAACAGGCAAAATAACCAGCCAACATCATAATGACAGGATCAAATTCACACATAACAATATTAACCTTAAATGTAAATTGGCTAAATGCTCCAATTAAAAGACACAGACTGGTAAATTGGATAAAGAGTCAAGACCCATTGGTGTGCTGTATTCAGGAGACCCATCTCACATGCAGAGACACAATAGGCTCAAAATAAAGGGATGGAGGAAGATCTACCAAGTAAATGGAAAGCAAAAAAAAAAAAAAAAAAAAAAAAAAAAGCAGGGGTTGCAATCCTAGTCTCTGATAAAACAGACCTTTAAACCAACAAAGATCAATGGCAAAGAGATTAATTCCACAAGAAGAGCTAACTATCCTAAATATATATGCACCCAATACACGAGCAACCAGATTCATAAAACAAGTCCTTAGAGGCCTACAAAGAGACTCAGACTCCCACACAATAATAATGGGAGACTCTAACACCCCACTGTCAATATTACACAGATCAACAAGACAGAGGTTAATAAAGACATCCAGGACTTGAACTCAGCTCAGCACCAAGCGGACCTAATAGACATCTACAGAACTCTCCACCCCAAATCAACAGAGTATACACTCTTCTTAGCACCGCATCACACTTATTCTAAAATTGACCCCATAATTGGAAGTAAAGCACTCCTCAGCAAATGTAAAAGAACAGAAATCACAACAAACTGTCTCTTAGACAACAATGCAATCAAATTAGAACCCAGGATGAAGAAACTCACTCAAAACCACACAACCACATGGAAAGTGAACAACCTGCTCCTGAATGACTACTGGGTAAATAATGAAATAAAGGCAGAAATAAAGATGTTCTTTGAAACCAATGAGAACAAAGAGACAATGTACCAGAATCTCTGGGACACATTTAAAGCCATGTGTAGAGGGAAATTTATAGCACTAAATGCCCAAAAGAGAAAGCAGGAAATATCTAAAATCGTCACCCTCACATCAGAATTAAAAGAACTAGACAAGCAAAAGCAAACAAATTCAAAAGGTAGAAGGCAAGAAATAACTAAGATCAGAGCAGAACTGAAGGAGATAGAGACACAAATACCCTTCAAAAAATCAATGAATCCAGGAACTGGTTTTTTGAAAAGATAAACAAAATTGATAGACCGCTAGCAAGACTAATAAAGAAGAAAAGAGAGAAGAATCAAATAGATGCAATAAAAAAAGATAAAGGGGATATCACCACTGATCCCACAGAAATACAAACTACCATCAGAGAACACAGTAAACACCTCTATGCAAATAAACTAGAAAATATAGAAGAAATGGATAAATTCCTGGACACATACACCCTCCCAAGACTAAACCAGGAAGAAGTTGAATCTCTGAATAGACCAATAACAGCCTCTGAAACTGAGGCAAGAAATAATAGCCTACTGACCAAAAAAAGTCCAGGACCACAAGGATTCACAGTCGAATTATAACAGAGGTACAAAAAGGAGCTGGTACAATTCCTTCTGAAACTATTCCAATCAATAGAAAAAGAGGGAATCCTCCCTAACTCATTTATGAGGTCAGCATCATCCTGATACCAAAGCCTGGCAGAGACACAACAAAAAAAGAGAATTTTAGACCAATATCCCTGATGAACATTGATGAGAAAATTCTCAAAAAAATACTGGCAAACCGAATCCAGCAGCACATCAAAAGCTTATCCACCATGACGAAGTCAGCTTCATCCTTGGGATGCAAGACTGGTTCAACATACACAAATCAGTAACGTAATCCATTACTTAAACAGAACTAATGACAAAAACCACATGATTATCTCAACAGATGCAGAAAAGGCCCTCGACAAAATTCAACAGCCCTTCATGCTAAAAACTCTCAATAAACTAGATATTGATGGAATGTATCTCAAAATAATAAGAGCTATATATGACAGACCCACAGCCAATATCATTCTGAATGGGCAAAAACTGGAAGCATTCCCTCTGAAAACTGGCACAAGACAAGGATGCCCTCTCTCACCACTCCTATTCATAGTGTTGGAAGTTCTGGCCAGGGCAATCAGGCAGGAGAAAGAAATAAAGGGTATTCAATTAGGAAAAGAGGAAGTCAAATTGTCCCTGTTTGTAGATGACATGATTGTATATTTAGAAAACCCCATTGTCTCAGACCAAAATCTCCTTAAGCTGATAAGCAACATCAGCAAAGTCTCAGGAGACAAAATCAATGTGCAAAAATTACAAGCATTCCTGTACACCAATAACAGACAAACAGGGAGCCAAATCATGAGTGAACTCCTATTCACAATTGCTACAAGAGAATAAAATACCTAGGAATCCAACTTACAAGGGATGTGAAAGACTTTTTCAAGGAGAACTACAAACCACTGCTCAATCAAATAGAAGAGAACACAAACAAATGGAAGAACATTCCATGCTCATGAATAGGAAGAATCAATATTGTGAAAATGGCCATACTGCCCAAGGTAAATTATAGATTTGATGCCATCCCCATCAAGCTACCAATGATTTTCTTCACAGAATTGGAAAAAACTACTTTAAAGTTCATATGGAACCAAAAAAGACCCGCATTGCCAAGACAATCCTAAGCAAAAAGAACAAAGCTGGAGACATCATGCTACCTGACTTTAAACTATACTACAAGGCTACAGTAACCAAAACAGCATGGTACTGGTACCAAAACAGATTTATAGACCAAAGGAACAGAACAGAGCCCTCAGAAATACCACCACACATCTACAACCATCTGATCTTTGACAAACCTGACAAAAACAAGAAATGGGGAAAGGATTCCCTATTTAATAAGTGGTGCTGGGAAAACTGGCTAGCCATATATAGAAAGCTGAAACTGGATCCCTTCCTTACACCTTATACAAAAATTAATTCAAGATGGATTAAAGACTTAAATGTTAGACCTAAAACCATAAAAACTCTGGAAGAAAACCTAGGCAATACCATTCAGGACATATGCATGGGCAAGGACTTCATGAATAAAACACCAAAAGCAATGGCAACAAAAGCCAAAATAGACAAATAGGATCTAATAAAACTAAAGAGCTTCTGCATGGCAAAAGAAACTACCATCAGAGTGAACAGGCAACCTATGAAATGGGAGAAAATTTCTGCAATCTACCTGTCTGACAAAGGGCTAATATCCAGAATCTACAAAGAACTTAAACAAATTTACAAGAAAAAAACAAACAACTCCATCAAAAGGTAGGCAAAGGATATGAATGCACAATTCTCAGAAGACATTTATGGAGCCAACAAACATATGAATAAAAGCTCATCATCACTGGTCATCAGAGAAATGAAAATCAAAACCACAATGAGCTACCATCTCATGCCAGTTAGAATGGCGATCATTAAAAAGTCAGGAAACAACAGACACTGAAGAGCATGTGGAGAAATAGAATGCTTTTACACTGTTGGTGGGAGTGTAAATTAGTTCAACCATTGTGGAAGACAGTGTGGTGATTCCTCAAGGATCTAGAACTAGAAATACCATTTGACCCAGCGATTCCATTACTTATTATATACCCAAAGGATTATAAATCATGCTACTATAAAGACACATGCACATGTATGTTTATTGTGGCACTCTTCACAATAGTAAAGACTTGGAACCAACCCAAATGTCCATCACTGATAGCCTGGATTAAGAAAATGTGGCACATATACACCATGGAATACTATGCAGTCATAAAAAATGATGAGATAATGTCCTTTGCAGTGACATGGATGAAGCTGGAAACCATCATTCTCAGCAAACTATCACAAGGACAGAAAACCAAACACCACATGTTCTCACTCATATGTGTGAACTGAACAATGAGAATACTTGGACATAGGGCGGGGAACATCATACACTGGGGCCTGTCTGGGGGTGGGGGCCTGGGGGAAGGGACAGCATTAGCAGAAATACCTAATGTAAATGACGAGTTGATGGGTGCAGCAAACCAACATGGCACATGTATACCTATGTAACAAACCTGCATGTTGTGCACAAGTACCCTAGAACTTAAATTGTATTAAATAAATAATAAAAAAGAAAGGAATATTTACTGAATAAACACAAAAAGAACAATGAATTCTCAAGAAAAAACAAAAAAGAGTTCAGAGATTTCTAATAAAAGATAACTGAAGATTAACTAATGGCACACATAGCAGTCAGCCAAGGTTCAGAACTGACTGTTTCCATCCTGAAATCAAGGAATGGAGAATGAAAAAACTAGAAGCTGCTCTGCAAAATATTGCCATCTAGGTCAGAAGCCACCTAACTCTTCACGTACTCTGGGGCAAACAGTGCAGTGAGGATCAGCAGTGGTGAGTTATCAAGAGAACATTTTTAAAAGTTTATTACAGAGTATGCATTGTCCCCTTGGCAGCAGTGAATAACTTATCTCTAGGACTAAGTGGAAGGGAAATAACTGAAAGGGATATAAAGGTGAGAAGTGAAACCATCTACAGCAGTGGTTTTCAAACTTTTGCTCACGACATATTTATGCTCTCAAAAATTACTGAGACCCCAGAGAGCTTGTTCAAATCCATTATTGCTATTGACATTTACCAATAACAAAACCAAGACAAAGTTTAAATATCACTTAATTTAAAATAACAAGAATATATCTAGGGAATGTTGCCATAAATGATATATTTTTATGAAAAATAACTATTGGGTGACCTGTCTCCCTAGGTCTCATGCTCTGTGACATCTTGCAGTATATACCAGGAATGCAAGGTTCTGATTGTTCTTGACCCAGGTTTTCTCATGGTAGCAAAGGCTGCAGGAAGCCTTGAGAGATAAGGCAATGTGTCCTTCCAAGACAAATAGCAGGCTTGCTTACTGCCTGCTATAAATGGCAGGTTCTTCAAACTCAGTCTTCCTCTCCTATCATGCAACCCACTGTGTGTGTTGGCCTAGTTCCGTTCTGTGCCTCCCTTGAGGAACTGGTACTGATTGGGGGAAACAGATGTAAACAAGTGGACATGCTGGCTACAGGTTTTGTGGTAACAGTCTTTCAACTCTGACACAGGAGTCTTATGTCTTTTGTCAGCCTTCATTGAACTGTGGTAAGCTAATTTGTTAACTTGCAAATAGTGTAAAACCTTACACTCTTTACAGCTCTTGACAATAACTATATTTTCAACAACAAAATGATATAATGAGAAAAGCAGCATTAACATTTTCTTGCAAATCCCCAATGTCTAGCTTAGTAGTAGAGAGCTGAGTTCTCATATCTGATTCATTCTATTCTTGCAATATGTTGTTTTGGTTGAAATATGTGACAAAAATCTGGTCTCACACATATAGTTGGAAAAGAGACAAACTTGTTAACTCACTAAAAGGATTTCAGGATCTGAGTGGTCCTTAGACCACACTTAGAGAATTGTTGATCTATAGCCACACAGCTTAATGTCTACATTAAGATGGTTTTGTTATTGGACAGTCTGTGTTAACATGACTTAACTATGGCACAAAATTCTTGCTCTGGAAGATGAAGTTGTAAATAACTTTAGCATTTGTTTTGTTACTGTTATTATTGTTTCTGTTATTTGTTATTTATTATTTGTTACAAGAGTGTTCTGGAAATCTGCTTATCCAAATATTCAACTGCTAAACTTATCTCCATCAGGGTAACAGATCATTCATTGGTCTCATCAAAGGCTGTTTATTCTTCAAGACCAACTTCAAAACCCTTGCTTTGCTGGGCCCACCAATCCTAAACTATTATTTCATAAACTTTGCTGAATCTCAATCAACCCGCATACCATATTGAAAGACCCACCACAAACTAGACTCTCCAACTCTAACAAATAGCTTCTTTCACCTTCTCTTCCTAAGTCACTACTGTCGATATTAGTGACCTATCATAGAGCAATAAGAAATAAACTTGGTTTTCCTTTATAAATGGGTTGGTCTGGTAGATGGCAATGGACAATCTGTTTTATATTTAGATCATTCTCTTTTCAATAAATAGGTCTCTGTCTTGAAAAACTAAGGATTACATGTGCTTGATATGATCTTTTCTGCACATGTTAGCAAGAAAAAGTTCTGGGGCCTTTCATGAAAAGGAGAAATCTTGGTATTCAATCTATCATTAAATTCCATAAAATTAGGGTTGCCATATTAAGCAAATAAAAATACAGAACAGCCAGTTAAATTTAAATTTCAAGGAAACAATAAGTAATTTCAAATTATAAGTGTGTCCCAAATATTGCATGGGGTCCTGTGTCTTATCAAGCAACCCTACATAAAACCTGTGCTGCAGGACTTGTGGCTCCACGTTAACAACAAAGATTTTTCCATTTGCTTATTATTCTTAATCTGAAAGATGGCAATCACTTTACAAAACTGAATACAGTAGTTACTTTAGGTTCCTTAGTTTGATAGGCAAATTATAGATGAAGTGGAAAAAAAGCAAAATTCCAAATAGATTTAAAAATTCTGATTCTATCAAATAATTCTAAAACTTCTGATATTTTTAATTCTCTAGCACCAAATTGTAAGGCTTCAGCTATAACTGCAGGCGAAAAGCTATCTGTCATGGTAGAATGACAGCTGGAATCAAACTATATATAGAAAGAGACATGGAATTGCAGACACTACACACGGTATGTTAGAAAACAGCTGTGAGATTGGGGTTGAGAGTTGGTGCCAAAGATGAGATTATTATAGTTATAATAAAAAAAGTCAGAGTTCTTCATATCTTATAGGTCCATGTAATGACATGATATGAATCCTTAGTCTGGATTTCAGGGCATAAATGTGTTACAGCTAATGTTCAACCCTATGCTAATATACAATATTCACTGAGAGTACCTCATGTTCAAGGCAAGTGAAGAACAAGAACAATCTTCAAACTGCTCTTTTATAGTACTATAATTCTGTATATCATAATTTTTTGAGAATTATCTTTTATGTAGTCTAGTGACAGAGAAAAATACAGTCATGTGTCGCTTAAGGATGGGGATACGTTCTGAGAAATGTGTTGTTAGGTGGTTTTGTTGTTGTGTGAACATCATAGAGTATACTTACACAAACATAGATGGTATAGCCTACTACACATGTAGGCTGTGTATAGTATAGACCGTTGCTCCTTGTGGCTTAGGCATGTTACTGTACTGAATAGTGTTCAGTACAGTATTCAGTTCTTGTAGGCGTGTTATTGTAGGCATGTTACTATACTGAATACTGTAGGAAATTGTAACATGATGGTAAGTACTTGTGTATCCAAACATATAGAAACATAGAAAAGGAACAGTAAAAATACGGTATAAAAGATAAAAAATGGTACACCCATACAGGGCACTTACTGAGAATGGACATTGCAGGACTAGAAGTTGCTCTTGGTGAGTCAGTGGGTGAGTGAATGTGAAGGATTGGGATATAACCCTATACAACTATAGACTTTACAAAGGCTGAACTCTTAGGCCACACTAAATTTAATTTTAAATTTTCTCTTTCTTCAATAATAGGTTAATCTTAGCTTACTATAATTTTTTAATCTGAAAACTTAAAAATTTTTAACTTTCTGACTCTTTTGTAATAACATTTAGCTTAAAACACACATTGTACAGCTGTACAAAAATAATTTCTTTCTTACATCTTTATCCCATAAACTTTTTATTAAATATTTTCCCTTTTAAACTATTTTGTTAAAAACTAAGACACAAGCACACACGTTAACCTAAGCTGAAGGACCTGCCTGGGGGTGTTTTACAGTTAACTTTTTAAAAAAATAAGTAGGAGTATACTCTAAAATAACAATAAAAATATAGTATAATACATAAAACAATAACATAGTTGTTTATTATTATTATCAAGCATTAGGTACCACACGTAATTGTATGTGCAGGACCTTTATACAACTAGCAGTGCAGCATGTTTGTTTACACCAGCCTCACTACAAACATGAGAGTAGTTCGTTGCACTTTGATGTTACAACTGCTACAATGTCACTAGGTGATAGGAATTTTTCAGCTCCATTATAATCTTATGTATATCATTGTATATGAGGTCTGTCATTGACCAAAGCATCATTATACAGCACATGACTATATGCCAAACTGAAAAGCAGAAGACCTACCTGGATTTGAGTCCCAGTTTTACAACAAATTAGCTCTGTAACCTTGAGCAGTTTGGTTTCTGTATTAGTTTGCTAGGGATGCCATAATAAAGTACCGCAGGCTGGGTGGTTTAACCAACAGAAATTTTTTTTTTCACAGTTCTGGAGGCTGGAAGTCTGAAATGATGGTGTCTCCAAGTACAGTCACATTTTGAGGTACTGCAGGTTATGACTTCAACATATAAATTTTTTTCAGGGGAGTACAATTCAGCCCATAAGAGTTCTCCTTTCTGAATCTTGGTTTCCTTTCTCATAAAATAGGGATATTGGAATTGATCATTTCTAAAGTGTCTTCTCACTCAATGATTTATATATAATAAATCACAGATTACCTGTTATGTTTTATGGACTACAAAATTAAAAGTAGCAGTATAAGACTCAAGAAAACTAATATTCATCAACAGAAATGTCTGAAATCATGATGCCATTATAATCTTAATGAAGACCACAGATGGTAAATGTTCATTTGAATTTCAAATAGTTGCAGCTTTTCAAATATAGTGAACCGATTCAGCAAAATTTGCATAGCAGGAAAAATGTACATAATTGTTTTTCACTTATTCCAACAGGACTCAGCAGGACACTGCAAATATCTATTGAAGCATCCACTGACTGATGATAAAAACAAAGGCTTTTTTAATTGAGGCTACAAAGAAGAAAATGAGGTAATTCTGTAATACCATAGTCTGTGGTTTGAGGATATAGGAAAACATTTGTGTATTTGTACCTCTTATTTTGTTTAGTTTTTTTCTGTAATGATTTTAGAGCTAAGTGTATAGCATGGTATATTTTTTCTCAAAGTTTAGCTTTCTTTATTAATGACCCAGAAGAGGAGAAATCTTTGTCTCCATAGTCACCTGGAGAAATTCAGGAGGAAAGCCACCTATAACCACTCCGTGGTAGATTCAGAGGCCTCCATAAACTCTTCAGTTGCAGTTTGCTCAACACCTTCAATGAGAAGTGATCTAGGCCAGTGGATCATAAAACCAGCCAAATAGAATTATTGGAGGAGTACATTAAAAATAAGATTATCCAAGGCTCATCAAACCATATTGATTCAGTATGTCCAGGATAGAGTCCAAGAGTCAAACTTTTTGACAAGAACATCACCCCATCTCCCTACTCCTACCACAAAGGATTTTGATATAGCTGACCCACCTGTGTTTGGCAATTGCTGATAGAACCCTGTATCTCATTTAGCCATGAGAATTCGGGATCTACCTGCAAAAGCCCATCACTCCCTGGATCATTGGGATAGTTTGGTTTCAATCTCTCTCACCAGAGATACTCTGTATTCTACAAGATTAAAAATGATGTGTAAGAAGCCAGGAACATATTATGAAGGTATAGAGATATATTGGAGATACTCTAATATATTCAGAAAGTCTTATACTCTAAAAATCAAGGATCATAGATTTCCAGTGAAGTGACCCAAACAGTGTATGAACTTAAAAAGAGGTACGACTTTACTCTTTCCTGGCCTTTTCCTGGGGTGCACATTCTCCCAGTTTGTACCATGCATTTGCAAAGAAAAATTATGGAAGATTTTGAAATTTAGTGGCAATACTGTCGATTTCAGCAATCCAGGTTATCTCTGCCTTTGCCTTTGACTATATTATTTTACAACACTGTAGTGATAGAAGTTAATTGTAGAAAACTGGGAGTAATGAGAATAATTTCTGTCCATAGAAATGTAAATTGCATCCAGTAGAATGTCATTGATTATTGCCCTGTAGATATTGATCAGTTTTGCCAGTTTTACAGCTGACATGGTTTGGTTGTACCCTATTCAAATCTCATCTTGAATTGTAACTCCCACAATTTCCATGTGTTGTGGGAGGAACCAGGTGGGAGGTAATTGAATCATGGGGCTAGGTCTTTCTCATGCTGTTCTCATCACAGTGAATAAGTCTCATGAGATCTGATGGATTTAAAGACGGGACTCTCCCTGCACAACCCTCTCTTTTCCTGCTGCCATCCACATAAGATATGGCTTGCTCATCCTGGCCTTCCACCATGATTGTGAGGCCTCCCCAGTCATGTGGAACTGTAAGTCCATTAAGCCTCTTTCTCTTGTAAATTGCCCAGTCTTGGATACGTCTTTATCACCAGCATGAAAACAGACCAATACAGTAAGTTGGTACTGGGAGTGGGGTGCTGCTGAAAAGATACCAGAAAATGTGGAAGCAACTTTGGAACTGGGTAACAGGCAGAGGTTGGAACAGTTTGGAGGGCTCAGAAGAAGACAGGAAAATGTGGGAAAGTTTGAAACTCCCTAGAGACTTTTCGAATGGCTTCGACCAAAATGCTGATAATGACATGGACAATGAAATCCAGGCTGAGTTGGTCTTAGATGGAGATAAGGAACTTGTCAGGAACTGGAGCAAAGGTGACTCTTGTTACGTTTTAGCAAAGAGACTGGCGGCATTTTGCCCCTGCCCTAGAGATTTGTGGAACTTTGAACTTGAGAGAGATCATTTAGGCTATCTGGCAGAAGAAATTTCTAAGCAGCAAAGCATTCAAGAGGTGACTCAAGTGCTGTTAAAGGCACTCAGTTTTATAAGAGCAGCAGAGCATAAAAGTTTGGAAAAATTGCAGCCTGACAATGTGATAGAAAAGAAAATCTCATTTTCTAAGGAGAAATTCAAGCCAGCTGCAGAAATTTGCATAAGTAATGAGGATCCAAATGTTAATTCCCAAGACAACGGGGAAAATGTCTCCAGAGCATGCCAGAGGTCTTCACACCAGCCCCTTCCATCACAGGCCTGGAGGCGTAGGAGGAAAGAGTGGTTTTGTAGGCCGGGCCCAGGGTCCCCATGCTGCATGTAGCCTAGGGATTTGGTACCCTGAATCCCAGCTGCTCTAGCAGTTGCTGAAAGGGGCCAACATAAAGCTTGGGCTGTAGCTTTAGAGGGTGCAAGCCCCAAGCCTTGGCAGCTTCCATGTGGTTTTGAGCCTGCGAGTGCACAGAAGTCAAGAATTGGGGTTTGGGAACCTCCACCTAGATTTCAGAGGATGTATCGAAACACATGGATGCTTAGGCAGAAGTTTGCTGCAGGGGCAGGGCCCTCATGGAGAACCTCTGCTAGGGCAGTGCAGAAGGGAAATGTGGGGTGGGAGCCCCCACACAGAGTCCCCACTGGGGTGCTGCCTAGTGGGGCTGTGAGAAGAGGGCCACTGTCCTCCACACCCCAGAATGGTAGATCCACTGACAGCTTGCACTGTGCACCTGGAAAAGCTGCAGACACTCAAAGCCAGCCCATGAAAGCAGCCGGGAGGGAGGCTGTAACCTGCAAGGCAACAGGGGTGGAACTGCTCATGACCATGGGAACCTATCACTTGCATCAGTGTGACCTGGATGTGAGACATGGAGTCAAAGTAGATCATTTTGGAGCTTTAAGATTTGACTGTCCCACAGGATTACAGTTTTGTATTAGGCCTGTAGCCCCTTTGTTTTGGCCAACTTCTCCCATTTGGAACAGCTGTATTTACCCAATGCCTGTACCCCCATTGTATCTAGGAAGTAACTAACTTGCTTTTTATTTTACAGGCTCATATGCAGAAGGGACTTGCCTCGTCTCAGATGAGACTTTGGACCACAGACTTTTGAGTTAATGCTGAAATGAATTAAGACTTTGAGAGACTGTTTGGAAGGCATGACTGGTTTTGAATGTGAGGACATGAGATTTGGGAGGGGCCAGGGGAGGAATTATATTGTTTGGCTCTGTCCCCACCCAAATTTCATCTTAAATTGGAACTCCCACAATTCTCATGTGTCATGGGAGGAACCCAGTGAGAGGTAATTGAATCATAGGAGTGGGTATTTCCTGTGCTGTTCTTGTGATAGTGAATAAGTCTCACAAGATCTGATGGCTTTAAAAACAGGAGTCTCCCTGAACATGCTCTCTCTGTTTGCCTGCTGCCATCCACATAAGATGTGACTTGCTTTTCCTGGGCTTCTGCCATGATTGTGAGCCCTCCCCAGTCATGTGGAATTGTAAGTCCATTAAATCTTTTTTTGTAAATTGCCCAGTCTTGGGTATGTCTTTATCTCAGTGTGAAAACAGACTAATATGATAGCCATTTATAAAAATCATGTCAGCATTTCTTATCTCACAATAACTGTTTGGTATTTTGCTTTCACTTGAGTGGTTTATAACATGCTTTCTTGCCAATTAATGAGTTAAATAGAAGGCTTGATACATGCCCACTTGTATGATACATTTTAAAATTTATCCTTTTACCTGTTTATTTACTAAACATTTATTGGCACCATATTAGATACCCCAAGCATCCTAATATACTGATGTTCATGCTTTTGTGTCATCCCCTCTCCTTGAGTATGGGCTGGATTTATTGGTTTGTAGGCAAGAAATAGAATAGCATAGAAGAGAAGGAATGCCACTTCCAATATTAGATTATATAAAATTATAAATTCTTTGTTGAACACCATTTCTTGTTCTCTTGCTAGCTTGCTTTGGAGGAAGCCAGCTGCCATAGGAGCTGCTCTATAGAGAGCCCCATGTGGCAAGGAACTGATGTCTCCAACTAACAGCCACATGAATGAGTTTGCAAGTGGATTTTCCTAGGTCAAGCCTTGAGATGACTATAGCTTCAGACAATCCCTTAAAACTTGTGAGAGACCTGGAACCAAAGACACCTGGATTCCTCACCCATAGTAACTGTGAGATAATACAGTTTCTTTAAACAATTAAACTTTAAGGTATCTAGTTATGCAAAAACTGATAACAACTATTATTTTTCTTCTTGGAAATCCATTAATATATTGTCACAGGTGTTTCTCCAGTACCCACTTAGAATCAGTGTGGAGATCGTGCACTCAATACTGTTGACCTTCAGCCCAATTGTCCAGAAATTGGTTTTAGAGTATCTGCGCCAAGGTGACCTGTGCTAGAAACTAAGCAGGCAAAATAGCACAACAATTCAGAAAGAAAAAACACCCTTCCAGAGGGTCTCCAAAAGATCTAATGTGACAACACAACTTTTACAAGCAGTACAGAAAATGATCAGCAAAAGGAAAACATTAGTTTGTGATGTGATGTTACATAAATCATGGAATAACTTTTTAATGCAACCCAAGATTTGTTGCATATAACCCAGCTTCTGAATGGACATTTCTCAAAAGAAGACATACAAATGGACAACAGGTATATAAAAAATGCTCAAAATCACTAATCATCAGAGAAATGTAAATTAAAACACCTCACATCTATTAGGATGACTAGTAACAAAAAGCCAAAAAATAAGTGTTGGAGAGGATGTAGAGAAAAGGGAACCCTTGCACACCAAACACTCTTGGTGAGAATGTAAGTTAGTATAGCCATTAAAAAAATCAATATGAAGGTTCTTCAAAAAAGTATAAATAGAGTTACCATATGATCTAGCAACAATATGATCCAGAAATCCCACTATGAGGTATATCTAAAGGAAATGAAATCAGGATGTTAAAGAGATATGTGCACTCCCATGTCCATTGCAGCATTATTCACAATAGCCAAGATATTCGATCAACCTAAACGTCCATTAATAAATGAAGAAAACGTATTCAATCTTTAAAAGGGGGGAAGACGTGTTATTTACATCAACATGGATGAACCTGGAGGACATTATGTTAAGTGAAATAAGTCAGCACAGAAAGACGAATACCATATCATCTCACTCACGTACATGGAATCTAAAACAAGTTGATCTCACTGAAGAGTAGAATGGTGGTTACCAGGGAATGGGAGCAGCTGGGGAGATATTAGTCAAAGGATACAAAATTCAAAATTCAATTTGATAGGAGAAATAATTTAAAGAGACCTATTTTAAAACATGGTGATTAGAGTTAATAAAAATGTGTTATATTCTTCAAAATTGCTAAGAGTAAATTTAAGTGTTTTTATTTTTAAACATTTTTTTAGAGACAGGTCTTGTTCTGTCTTCCAGGCTGGAGTGCATTGGTGTGATCTTGGCTTACTGAAGCCTTGACCTCCTGGGCTCAGGCCATCCTCCCACCTCAGGTCCTCAAGTAGCTGGAACTACTACTAGACATGCACCACCTGCCCAGCTAATTTTATATTTTTTTGTAGAGATGGGGTTTTGCCATGTTGCCTAGGCTGGTCTTGAACTCCTAAGCCATTCTCAGCCTCCCAAAGTGCTGGGATTACAGGCGTGAGCCACCACACCCAGCCAAGTGTTCTTACCCCAAAAAAGTATCTTGATAATATATATGTTAATTAGCTCAATTTAGCCATTCCACAATGTATACATATTTCAAAAAATATGCTGTGTATGACAAATATATACAATTTTTATTTGTCAATTAAAAACCAACCAAACAAAAAAAGAAGTTGCATGGATCAGAGTGAGAAGCAACAGTGTATAAGTACACAGATTTTGGAACTGGAAATGCCTAGGTTTGAACTCTGGCTGTCACTAACTATAGGGATTTGGGTATGTCTGAATCTTTTAATAGCCATGTTAATGTTTATCTTTCAGAGTTGCTGTGAGTATTTGAGCCTAAAGTTTGAAGTAATGCATTAAAAGATTCAGCACACAACAGGTGCTGGATAAGTAATGGTCATCATTATTATTATTCTCACTCTCATTTTATTTTTCTTAAGAGTGGTTTTACGGGCTGGGCGCGGTGGCTCATGACTGTAATCCCAGCATTTTGGGAGGCTGACGCAGGCAGATCACGAGATCAGGAGATCGAGACCATCCTGGCTAACACGGTGAAACCCCGTCTCTACTAAAAATACAAAAACAAAATTAGCCAAGCGTGGTGGCGGGTGCCTGTAGGCCCAGCTACTCAGGAGGCTGAGGCAGGAGAATGGCATGAACCTGGGAGGCGGAGCTTGCAGTGAGCTGAGATCACGCCACTGCACTCCAGCCTGGGCAACACAGCGAGACTCCATCTAAAAAAAAAAAAAAAGTGGTTTTATGGCATCCTCCAATATATTTTATTAAAAATCTCTTTGTCAAACTTTATTTAACAGCAGAAGACAATTCCAGATTTCACCCACTTGCCTATCCCAAAATCTAGAAAATCGTATTTCACTTTAAAGGTACATATCGGTAAAAAGTACACACCTACATGAACATATTGGTTCTACAGTGCTTACTGAATGAAGAAGAAAGGTTTCGTTCATTTGTTGGCATCTGCCAAGTAGAGCATCGGCTAAAAGCATAGGAAATTTACCAAAAGGCAACTTATAGTGTGTCCCCTACCTGAGAATAAAAATAAAATATAAAATAATTGACAACCTGAAACATTTAAAAATCTTTAAATTTAACAATATATATTTGGTAGACTTCTTAGTTGGGAAAAACTAGAAAACCAAAGAACAAGAGTAAAAGAGAAAATTCATCTTAATGGTGAATTTGCTGGTAGTTTTAAATTTTTGTATTATATGCATATACTGCTTATTTAAAATGTTTTTAAGTAAAATACATCCACTCTGAATTATATTAGTGAACTAAGTTTATATTAATATTGCCCAATTTATTGCCCCTTTCAGTTTTATTATTCCCAACATTTCTTTTTTCTCTTTTAGCAGAAGAGCACACTGACTCAATTCTAAACATTTCCTTTCAAAAGTAGTGCTGAGTATCAGTTTTTCAATCCAGAAAAGTGGCTACCCTTTCAGTTTCAGGGTAAAATTTGATTAAGCATTTTACCCAGCTTTGATCATCTGAGGTTAGGAAAGAATTCACCTCCCTTCTGGATCTCTCCCCAGAGAGAAAAAACAAAGAAACTTCCTACTGGCTTTTAAGCCAACTATTTCTTATTAGCCACAGCTCTAGGCAGTTTATCCTGGGCCTGCACCCAGGACACATCTGGACACAGCAAGCTGAAACTCTCATTCTTCTCTCTTCACCTCTGAGAGTGGGAGACTGCTGGAGTGTGAACTGCCCTGATATTTTGTCCTTGTTCTTGGAACATATTAAGATATTGCCTCCTCATTTTAGAGTCAGAATAAGACTAGGAGGGGAAAAAACAAAATTTACCATAAAAAGGCCATTTTAATTGTCCTTAACCCCAAGTAGTAGCAGTAGTTATAGTAATGGCCTCTGGATTCTCATTGCTACTGGACAGTTAGTGGAAAATTTAAGTCCTTCAAAACTTTGAAACCATTATATACCAGATTCAGTGAAAACAAAGCAAAACAAAATCTTCAATTTATTCAAAGCCAAATGACTACTACTTAGCCAGGACAAACCAAAGGTTTTCAATGTTTGGTAAAAAAGAATAAAATGAAGTCCTATCACCGTAACAGGTACAGTATTTGTACTGTAGATCTTTGTGGATCTAAGAAAATCTGCATCTGACCTCTGTGTAGAGCTGAACATGAGAGGGAGTTAAGCAAAAGGGAAGGTATGAGGATCTGTCAAACTCTCCACCCCTCACTTCTCTGCAAGGAACAGTAAGGTCTTTGCCTTGACCCTGGGAAGGCACACTCATCTTCACACCCCATTAGAGACCTCATTCTTTGTTTCTCCTCTGTTTCCTGCCCCACCTGCATATTTTACATGGCTTAATTCTTGACCTTGCATTTTAAACTCATTAACCTCAAGGACTAAGTTCTATTTTTGATATGACCTCTCTTAATAGGTATTTTTTTTACTGCTCTGCTAGCTGGATTTCTGCTTTTCACTTTACCTACCAGCTGTTTGATTTTCAGCAAAGTTTCTACTCTTTGTCTTCCCTTCCTAGCAATAAAATAAACATGGCAACAGTGCCTGTCTCATAGAGTTTTGGGGAGGATTAAATGAGATAGAAGACACACCATTCTTAGAACAGTGCCTGATATGAAGGAAGTGCTATATGGGTCAGATGTTATAATTTTTATAAGAAATTTTACTTTTTTCACTTTTTCTGATTTTTAACTTTCACGTATTTTCTTGAATTTTAATTTTAGCATTATCTTGCATCTTTTTCTTTCTCTTCTCAGGTTGCTAAGTCTATTATTTTAAATCATTATATTCGATTTGGTCTACTTTCCTGTTAGAGTTTTCCAATGGTTTATTTTAATTACTAGTTTTAGGACTTTCTTCTCCTTAGGTTTTGTTGACACCCTCTACTTTCCTCTTTTTCTTTTTGGTTGGTTGGATTGGTGGTGGTGTTGGTGGGGGCACATGTGGATTGTTATTATGGTGGTGGTGATTTTTAATAATTTGTTTTAATTATGATCAAAAAGCAGTCTAGAGAAGTGATTAGTAAACTTCAATGTGTCTCAGAATAATCTAAATAGTTTGTTAAAGTAGACTGATGGCACCATGCTCAGAGTTTCAACTCGGAAACTAACATGTCTAATAGGTTCCCAGGTGGTGCTGATGCTATTGGTTGGTGACCACATTCTGAGAACCACTGGTCTGAGGGAGTGTGAACAGGAGAGAGTGTTTATTATACTAGAGAAAACCCTTTCCATGTACCCTCAACCAGTTTGGTTTATTTCACCAGTGGTTAGAACTGGTTTAGTTTATTTAACCAAATAAACCCAACATGCTTTATTTTATTCTCCCCAACATATTCCACTCCCTGCTCAGTGTGGACTTTTCCCAGCCACCCTCTGTATGTGGGTCATTGATTTACTGAAAAGTTATCTATTCAAACCTCACACCATCCCCTTTATGAGAAAATCTGTGACTTTGAATCCATGGTATCCAAAATATATAATGATTGGATTTTAGAAAAGCCTTAGCAATGTGTGCCACAAGGGAAAAGCAAGGTGAACTTCATACCCAATAATACACTGTTAAGTCCTAACTCTTATGAGAAGCCAGGGGTAATGGAGTTCCCAGACGACCCCCTGGGAATGCTATGGTACAAGTCAGATTCCTGTTACTTCTTTTAAAACAGTCACTTTTAATAAAACTTTGGGAGGACAGTGGTAGAGACAACTAAAATACCCATGATTACCCATCTTTGTGTCCTCTCTTTCTTCTGGGGATAACTATTTCCCCAGAGCATATATGCATTTTTCCCATGCATGTTCATATAATTTTATTATCTACATGTCTTCCAATATTAGTATTATTATGTATTATATATTATTCACATATTTGGTATCTTTTTTCCCACTTTCAGATGATCCATGTTTCCCTTCTACCTCTATTACCCTGTTCCCAAATCCCCTCAGTCCCCCAGATTCTGGAATAAACAGATTACAGAGAAATAACTGAACTATGCTTTTCCAGTCCCTTTTCTTTGTCCCTAGAGAGCAAAGGATGTTATCCTGAGCACGCTAGAGTCCCTTAAGGGATACTTTTATCAAATTTGGGTCCAGATCATAATGATAACTCTGATAACAGTTTCCTCCTTATTCCTTATCTCCTGTTGGCTTTATTTCCTCCACTGAGAGACAGATTTTCCCCATGAAGGAACTTATCTCCAATATCAAATAACCATCTGCCTTCCTCCTACCTCTTATGTTCTGCCATCTCAAACATACCACATAGTTTCAGAAAGTGGGCAGTCACTTCACTGTCTCCAGATACAGAGATCTGATCCAGTGCCTGATTCCTGCCGTGTCACCAGCCCATAGGGGAAACAGTCAGAAATCCTGCAGATTCACCCACCACCTCTGCCCAGGTGGGCTCAAGCCGGGTGGATGTGGAGTGCACTGGTTTTCAGGAGGTGGCACTCTGGCAGGCCACAGACACACAACATCACCAAGGAGTATGGCTTTTTAAGCCTGGTAGACCTGGAGCATGATCTGCATTCTCCAAAAGTCCCCCCTTGGATTTTAGCTGGTTGGGAATCTGACATAAAGATCTCCAAAATGTTGAGGGCTTTTAATATTAATCGCCTGCTAAAGTTCCGAATTTTACGTCATCCATTTCCCTGTAGGTCGCCTTTTAGGCCTTTTAGTCCTCTAGCCATCATGGGAAAAAATCTCTTCCAGAGATACAGATCAATCCACCATCCTTACTTCTTTCACATTTAGGGCTACTGCTGCAAAATTGCCTAACACATCTGGAAAGAAATATTTTCTTGTGATTTTTGATCTTACTTATTGGCAGGCTGAATATCGTGTCTCCATGTTAAAGTAAGCATATAGTTTATCACCTAGCCTGGAACATTTTTGAGAGTGACAAATGCTACACCAGTTGGAGTGCTAGTACATCAGGAGAATGTCAGTACAGTCCAGACAAACCAGAACGCACAAGCATGGCCATCCTACATAATGTGCACATTCCCTCTCCAAAAGGAAATGTGCAGAAGCAGCTTTCAGTAAACAAGTTGTTGTGTCACCCCTGCCAGGATGATGCTTCTATTTGCAGCTCCAGGAAGTCTTGACACTGCCTACACTGCACAAAATATATTTGCACACATGTGGGATTTGTAGTCCAACTCCCTGGTTTCTCTGGGTAGATAAATCTATACAAGTCTGTTACAAATAGAACCTTCATTATCTGTGCACTGCATGCTTCAGCCTTGGCTCAAAATGTAGGGATTTGCATTGTTTCCTTTTTCTAGGGAAAGTGTTGGCTACTTTAACATTTCTGCCCTCTCTCAGAACTGCCAAGGAAGGATTTTAGCAACTCTCAATTACTAGCAACTCATCATGCAAAGAGGAATGACTTAACTGATTGGGTAGACTAAGGAGAAACCAGTATCTATAAGGCCACATTTCTCAATTGATCAGGGGTAATAATAATAATACCTAATATTTATTATTTCCTATTTGCCAGCGACTTTACATGTTTCTCTACGGTGCATTAGTTTCCTGTGGCTGTTGTAACAAACTACCACAAACTTTGTGACTTAAAACTACAGAGATTTATTCTTTTACAGTTCTGTACACCAGAAGTTTGAGATCAAGGTGTCTGCAAGGCTGCACTCCCTGTAGAAGCTCTAGTGGAGAATCAGTTCTTAGCCTTTTCCAGCTTCTGATGGCTGTTACCATTCCTTTACTTGTGGCTGCATCACTCCAATCTCTGACTTCATGGTCACTTTGCCTCTTCCTCTTTAAAGTCTAATATTCCTCTGCCTCACGCTTCTAAGGACACTCGTTTATTAAAATATAAGGCCTACCCAGATAGTCCAGCATGGCCACCTTTTCTTAAGATAATTACACCTGCAAAGACCTTTTCTCCAAATAAGGTAACATTCCCAGATTCTGAAAATTAGGATGTGGACATATCTTCTTGGGACAATCCTTCATGGTCCCTTCATGGGTTATCTCTCTAAATTCTCACAATGTAAGTCTAGAAGATGGGTACTCATAATACCACTTCTATTTTTCCAGTGGGGAAATAGGGCTTACTTTCTAAGGTCACACAGCCAATCAGTAGAGGAGCCAGGATTTGTACTCAGGAAGCTGGACTACAGCATCCACATTCCTAACCATGATGTTAAGAACACTACAAAATAGGTGCTCAATAAGCAAATACCAAGCTTATTGAGTTGGTGTCATTGGGACATTGTAGGAGTTCATACACGGCCTTCTTTCTATGTCTTTCACTTTCTCTTACATCCTTTTTCTTGTAAATTAAAAAGGATCAGAACTATTACTTCTGGCCTCCATATGGTAAAAAGCCCTAGTAGGTCAGCCCTACCTTTGGACCAAGAAGCTTAAGACAAAGCATAAAGGCCCACATTCTCCAAATTCTCTTGATATGCTGCAGTTTTTGTCAGAGAGATAATTGTGTGTATATGTGTATGTTTTATATTATATAATAAAATATGTGCGTTGCTCAAAACAAACTGCTTAGTAAAATTACCAGAGCTTATGAGAAAATGGAATAGGGCAGACCACTCAAAACTTGGTGACCAACACACTAAAAAACAAGCCAATGAAAACAAAACAATAATTAGCATCTCAGAGAAAACTTGGACTGCCCAGAGAGGCAGCTCAGCCTGGCTGGAGGCTGCCACAGAAGATATTTAAAATGTATGCACAAAAAACCACCAGCAGAGTAAAAAAGCTGGACATATGGCTTACTTTGTTTCTTAATTTATTCTACAAACCCACCCCTGGTGGAGCTGCTCACTTGTGTGTGCCTACCCCCTCCCATTCCTGGCAGGTCTGCAGGACCCCACCTGCAGGTGCTGAGGCACACGAGGCCTGCTTCCACTTGCTCTATTCCAGCAGGAGTCAATGACAGACTTTATCCTTAAAATGAAAGAGCAAACATGAGTGCTGTCTTCTTAGGCTATTTTATTCTGCTACATATATTTCTGTGATGTGACTTAGCTTATACACAATTAGTAAATAGGGGAGTGATATCAGGTTAACGCAGATGTCAAATTGGTTCATTCTCAACTTTTCCTTAGCCAAAGGAGGGTAGAAGAATTATAACCTTCTGTAGGAAAGAAAAACACTCTGCTTCTGCAGTGGCAACAGAAACATATTTAGCTTTAATTTTTTAAATGTAAAGCTAATATCTGGACTCTTAGAGAGGAGTCCTGGACTTTGCATAGCTTTTGGCTGGTTGTGCCACCTCAAGTGCCCACCTTGAAGGCAGACCCAGAGACTTTGAGCTCCAATTCTATCCATATTGTCTTAGTGTCATACAGCACTGCTCCCATCTTATGTCTATTCTCAATTGGTGCAAAAAGGAGAAAACACAGGCTCTGCTACAGGTAAAGCTGAATCCCATCATGGCAATCATCACAATAACAGCAACAGGCACTCAGAGAGTCCTTACTATTGTTACATGCTCTTGTGTATGAGTGTATTAAATCAGCTCATTTAATCCTCAACACAACACTACAAAATAGGTGTTTTCAGCTGAAGAATAAGACCTGGGAAGGGTACATGATTTAGCTAAGGCCATTATTATTAAACTGGCACAGCTTGGAAAAGAAGTAAAAAGTTCAAGAGTTGAAATGATAGTTTAGGGTATTGGGGTTAGAGGTTAAAGGCAGGAAAAAAAGAGCTAATACCAAGCTTATTGAGTTGGTGTCATGGGGACATTGCAGGATCAACTTAGATAAACTAGAATTTGGAGAAGTGCTATGGGATTATAAATGTTATCCTGAGGCTGCTCAGATAATTGATAGATGACTAAACATACTATTTTAAAAAATCACATAACAAAATGAATTCAAGTTATTCTTCAACTAGAATAGCAGCCTAGAACAATTCTTAAATGTATAAAAAATGGTATGTCTGATAGAAGAGTTAAACTTTTCCATAAGGGTTAAACAAATTTATCCCCCCTACTATTCTTTATAACTTGATTCAAAATGATTGAATGGTACTTTCAGATGAGCTGGATACAGACTCATATAGAACAGAGAAATATTGTGTTATATTCCAATGATGCGGTTATATTATCTTAATTCGTGAATGGCCTGAACAAACAACTGACTCTGCAAGCTCATTATTGCCATAAAACCGAGTTGTAGCTCAACTTTTCAAATGTGAAAATAATTACTTTTAGAAGGATGTCCCAGAACTTTTAACCAGTTTATAAAGTACAAGCCCATACAACAAGTCATCTTGATGAACATTTCACAAACAGGGCATCTCTTTGGAGAGTATGTGAGGAAGTAGAGCTGTTCAAAGTTGGATAATATATGGATGGTAAAAGGACGGTTTAAAAAATTTTTGCTTTTGTGATTGTTTTCTGAATACAGCATCTGGTTATACTGCTTTAAATTGTTTTCAAGCTAAATCAATTGTTGCCATGCTACACAGAGCATAACTTTTGGATTTGATTTTATATTAATCTGCATGCTGGAACTAATCTAAAATTGTATTTTGGGGAGTACTTTAGCCCTCTGCAGGTATTTTCCTAACTCACCTCAAGGGGAAGAGATACAAAGACCAGCAGAGTAGCACATATAAGTGGGTACATATCTGCTTTTCACCATACCCTTTTTACTCTTTTTAAATTCCAATCCTAATATATCCCATCTGGTCACATTTCATGTCTTATAATATAAGTAACTATAAATCACTTTTTAAAGAAACTGAGGTATAAATAAATTGTAAAAGAAATTAAATATACTTTTAATACATTAGTTCAAATATATTTAAATTTCTTCAAATACAAGTTCAATTGCTGGCATAACCATACACACATACACATTGAAGTATCTCCAAAATTTGCATAAGAAGTTGTTCTCCCAGTTGAACAACTGAATTGTTTACTGAATCTAAGGTTCCAGATCTTAGATTACAAGCCATATTTAAAACCTCTAGATACTAAATATTTTATTTTCCCAAAAAAGGAAATTTGCAATAGCCACCTTTCCTAAGAAGACAGTATTCTCTTTCCAATAAGGCATAATTTTATCTTGAAAAAAGAAAGTTGCATGCACATTTAATGCACTATTTTAAAGTATATCTGTAGATATCAAACTTCTTTGCAGGAATGGCTAATACACAATAAGTCATCTTCCTCAGTTGGTCTTCTACCTGACAAAAGGCTAAACTTTTCCCCTCACTTCTATTAGCTTGATACACTGAAGCTAATGTCTAGTCCTCAGAATGTAAGCCCTTTTATTAAAAGGGTAAGACTAAAACTTACAGTCACAAGTTTAACTATTTCCACTAGTCCTAACTTTGGGCCTCATTCTTCAAATGGAACATGAAAGGATTTTTTTGTTTCATTATCTGACAAAATACCTCTCTAAGTTTATTTTCCCCCAGGAGGAAGAGTCATAGAGGATATTTTTAGTACAGGTAGTTTATTTGGGTGGTGATCCTATGACATAGGAGTGAGAGACCAGAAAATTTAGTTCAGAAAATAGGAAAAGCCAACATAAAGGTTCACTGCCACAGTTTTCACTGTGGACAAAATGAGCTCAATTCACCAGGACCTACTGAGAAGCACACATCATGCTTCCCAGAATCATATTCCTAAAGGACAAGAGGCTGGAACATTGATCCACCAGCTTCCATCTCCTATTGCTTTAAAGCTATCCTGGTAATTAACTCACCTGTACTTTCAGGTTCCCCAGCATCAGGGAAGGATTAGAGGCAGAAAGCAGAAAAACACTGCCTCTCTTGAGGTGGGAAATGCAAAGTCAATCTCAGCTTGCATAGACATGTATACCACAGCTACAGCTAAAATCAGAGGTAGGCCTAAGTAATGAAATTCAGTGTTCCAGGGGTGTCTAAAAGCACCCAAATGTGGTGGTAGATGGTTAATGTGGCGACCTCCAGTGAACCACACCTCTTAGATGGCTCGTATCAAAGCAGTCACAAGTTTAGCCCTTCTGCTGTCTCTGGGCTGAGCTTCTTACTGCTCTAATAGGATACAAGAGAACTGATGCTGTGCCTATTATAGGCTGAGCCCTTATCTGATCTGGCAGCTTCTACTTCCTGCTTCTTGAAATGCTTACTCTTGGAACCCAACCTCTATGACTTGAGGCCCCCTGGCTTAGAGCTCTAGCGGGGCTCCTGGTCAATTCTCCAGATGACTAATGCTGTCCCAACAGGCAATACCATGTGCAGCAGCAGAACTGCTGTCAAGCCATGAAATCACAAGCTATAATAAAACATTATTTTATGCCATTACATTTTATGGTGTTTATTTTATTCAACAATCAATAGCCAAAATATCAGTCAAGAAACCTTGAATAAAATAGTGTTCCCAAAGTCCCTAGAAGGGACAGCTGTGTCTTCTATAACACGACCATTGGAGAACTACATTTTCTAGTTTTGCCTATTTCTTACCTAGTCATATGGTAACCCTTATCTTATCCTTGCCTATCAGTTATAGCTGTGGAGGATTCAGAATAATTTTAACACTTCTGACAGAAAATACTTTTGATATCTCTTGCCAAATTACTTAGCATTATTGTGTAATAGATTTTCATGTATGCTCCATTTTTCTTCCTCAGTGTGGATGGTTACCGAGTTACCATATTCATTAAATGTTCATTCAACAAAAAGTCATTTAAAATTCATTGAACAAATATTTATTGAGTACACACTATGTGGCAGGCATTTTTCTAGGTACTGGCATTATGAAAATTAACAAAATAGAGAAAAAACCCTGTTTTCTTGAAGAGAGGAGATTGACAATAAGCAGAATAAATACAGAGAATATTCAGTATTTAGAGAGTGGTAAGTGTTAAGAAGAAAACTAAAGCAGGGAAGGGATGATGAAAATATTAAAGGGTGGATGTTAAAATTTTAGATTAGTGGCCCAAGATGGCACTGAGAAGACGGCATTTGAGGAAAGGCCTTGAGGAAAAGAGAGACGGAACAACAAGGAAATCTAGGAGAAAAGCGGAGAAAACAGCAAGAACAAAGAACTTCAGACAAAACTGTGCCTGATGTATTCAAGAAACAGTGATGAGGCTATTGTGGCTGGAACTGAGTGAATGAGGGAATAGTAGTAAAAGACAAGGTCTAAGAGTTGATGGGGAACTAGGTCCTACAGGATCTTTTAGTCATAGTTAGGATTTTGGCTTTAATTTTGGTTGAGAATGGAAATCACTGGAGAGTTTGGGCAGAAGGGTAATATGATCTGACTAAGTGTTTTAAAGGATCATTCTGGCTTCTGTGTTAAAAACAGATATGGGTAAAGGGACAAAAGAAGATTCAGGAAAATCAATCAAGAGATAATTGCAATAATCCAGGCAAGAAGACAATGACTTGTACCAGAATGGTAATAGTACAGGTGGTGAGAAGTGGAGAGATTAGACAGATTCTAGATGTAACTGAAAATACAGCCAGGCAATGGGATTTCCTAACAGATCAGAAGTGAGGTGTGATTAAAAAAAGAGAGGCATTAAACATTACTCCAAAGTTTGAGCCTGAGCAACAGGATGAATGAAGTTTCCATTAACTGACATGAGGATGTTTGAGGGTTTACTGCTACACATGTTAATTTTGAGATGGCTATTAAACCTACAACTGAAGATGTTGAGGAGGAAGTTTTATCAACAAGACTGGAATTCAGGATAGAGCTTCAAGCTAGAGCTATAAATCCGGGAATCATCAGCATATGGTATTTAAAACCATAAGACTGGATTAAATCACTAAAAGATTGAGTATAGATAGAAAAGACAAGGGGTCTACAGACTAAGTATTGGGTATTCTAAACTGTAGAGGTTGGTAGGGAAAGGGCATTTATATAAAATGGTGTATTATTTGCACATAACCTAGGCACATCCTTTCATATACTTTAAATAATCTGTAGATCACTTATAATACATAATACAATGTAAATGCTACATAAATAGTTGTTATACTAAATTGGTTTTATTTGTATTATTTTCATTATTGTATTGTTATTTTTTTATTTTTAAAATACTTTTTTTTTCTTTTTTTAAGATGAAGACTTGTTCTGTTACCCAGGCTGGAGTGCAATGGCATGATCTCGGCTCACTGCAACCTCCACCTCCCGGGTTCTAGCGATTCTCCTGCCTCAGCCTCCTGAGTAGCTGGGACTACAGGTGTGCGCTACCGTGCCCAGCTAATTTTTGTATTTTTAGTAGAGATGGGGTTTCACCATGTTGGTGAGGCTGGTTTTGAACTCTTGACCTCAAGTGATCCACACAATTCGTGCCTCCCAAAGTGCTGGGATTACAGGCGTGGGCCACCACACCTAGCCTATTTTTTAAATATTTCTGATCTGGGCTTCATTGAATCCCAGACGTATTAGATGTAGAACCCGTGGATATGGAAGGTCAACTGTAAAGAAAGCATTTTAAGGAGGAGAATGTATCTGACTGTCAAATTCCACACAGTTCAAGGAAGATGAGGTTTGAGAGCTATTAGATTTACTAATACAAATTGCACTGATGGTCTTGGTAAGAGCAGTTTTGCAAAACAGTGGTGGTGAAAGCCTAATGGATTAAGATAGAGAATGAGCGCTCTCTTGAGTAGAGAAAGTAGAGCCTGTCACTACGGAGAATTCAAGGCTTTTGTATTAAAGGGAAGAAGCAAAATGAAATTAAATTGGCAGAGTAAAACTTTTTTTTTTTTTTAAGGTGGGAGAAATGACAGTAGGCTGACGGGAATGATCCAAAAGAGAATGATTCTGGTCGGAGAGAACATTGAGAATTGCTAGAGTCATGCTTTAGTGGGTGTAAAGGGATGCCTTTATAGTGCATCAATGAGGGGTTGGTCTTAGCTAACAGCATGAACAGTTCAAGCTAATTCTTCATAGCAGGAAAGAAGGTAGAGTGAATGGACACAGATGTAGGAGTTAAGTAGATGACGTGGGAGAGTTTATGGAAGTTCTTCCTAAAGACTTCCATTTTGACAGTCAAATAGGTATCAAGGTCATTAGCTAACAGTGATTATGGTAAAAGAGGTGTTGGAGGTTTGCAAAGATGTTCAAAAAGTACGAAGTATCAACTAGGAGAGCATGGATTGGGGATATATAACATCATTGCAGCACAGTACTGAGGACATTGGAGGACAGTGGTCATGAGTGCAAGTGGAAGCAGTCAGCCTCACTGTGTGCTGCATAACATGCAGCTGTGTGGGTGCAGGAGCCACAGAGAGTTGGATTTAACCAGGTTGTGTTTGGATAATTGATCACAGCAGCATACTCCACTCTCCTCATCTCCCTCACATTCTCATGGAAATATCTGCTTTCTTCCTAACAGAGGAATGTTGTTCAGAGATCTTGGTGATTCTGACTCAGCTTTCAATATTTTGCCCAAGGATGTCTTGCAAATGTTTTGTCTGTTGTCGTTCACTTTTCCTTTCCCATCCCACAATTCATATGTTTTTCTATTTTCCATGTTATGCAATATAGTTGTACCCTGACTAATTTTCCAAAAGGGGGCAAAGACAATCATGGAAAGAGAGGTATAATTAGAGCTTCAACAGTATCTCAATAATGTTCAATATCATTTACTGAGCATTTATGTCCTGGGTATTTAACATACATTTCTAATCCTTTTAACAAGTTTCCCCACCTTAAAGGAAGGAAACCTTACAAGGTAAAATGAGTTGCTCAGCTAGTATAGGCACAAGCTAAGATCCAAGCCCTTTTCTACTTGTCCCCACAGAATTGACTCTGGCCACAGCTCCACAGTCTCTAGCCCTTATTTGCCAAGACCAAAATCAAGCTTTCATTGTCCCAGCTCTAACTCTTGCATATTCAAATGCTGTTATGTGGGCTTGCCCAAATATCCTTAGTCCAAGCTGTCATTTCCAGTCTTGCTTTCCAACCACTAGACCTCATCTGCTCCTGATCTTGGGACAAAAACTTTTGTTTTCATGTTCCAATCTTAACCCATTCTGCAACACTGAACTTTTACTGATGTCCTCTTGTTCAGTTTTAAACCTCTGAACACCTTTGCCTATATTTATAATATCCTGGCACTATGACATTTTGGGCCAGATAATTTTTTTTTAATAGTGGAAGCATGTCTTGTGCATTGTAGGCTGTTTAGCAGCATCCCAGACCTCCCCCTACTAGATGCCAGTGGCACCCTTACCCTAATTGTGACAAACAGAAGTAGCTCCAGACATTGCCAAATGTCCTCTGGGAGGCAAATTCTTTCCTGATTGAGAAACACTGGATATGATGTAAAAAATTAGAGTTAATTTTAGTTTTTTGAAAATGTTTCTGTAATTTTATATTGCCACTTTATCCACAATTAAAGATAAGTCGCAGTCTAAATTCATTATAACAGTCCCTATGTTCCCATTATACTTTGAAATAAATAAATCTATAATAACATTTATCACATTTAATTATAGTGCTTTAAGAAACACAAATATAGCATACATATTTTTGGCTATAAAACTAGCATCTCTTTGGTGACAGAAATCATGTAATTTGCATCTCCAGTGCTTGCAAATATCCTAATACATAATATGTGCTCATCTTGTACTTTTAAACTGTGTTGGGAGGAATTCCACGTGTTGGCTTTTTAAATGATCTAAGAGTACAGAATACCCATGTATTGTTTTGTAACCTTTATTCACATCACGGCCCTGCCATCTAGTGGCTAATTACCCAAACTACAGGTACAATATCTATGATGAAATAGGCTAACAAGCCGAATTTCTCAAATACAAAAATGCAAAATTACATTCACTGTCATAAGATAAAGAAACTTCAGAACTCCTTTCATATATGTGCAAATATATTTCTCAACTGCTGAAATATTCCAATTTTTGACTCTTTGCTTAGTGAAATTAATTCACCTGTATCAGGCTTTTACCTCCCATATATAATTTTTTTTTTTTTTTTGCAAATGAGTGAATATATACCGATGTAATGTCTAAATTATCCCCCTTTGATTTTATACAATATCCTTTCCTAATCAAGCTCAGCCTTTCCTGCTTTTTCCCTCAGTTACCTCTCTCCCTGAAGAATCTAAACCATTCAACAAAACACCTGCCAAGACACAGAACTCAGAGAAATAAGAAGACCTAAAGAAAAGCTCCCCAGAGAGCAGGATTCATTGTTGGATTCAGCCCAAAGTTGTTCCACTATTTGGATTGAAATAGGCAGTTTTGTGCAGCAGGCTATTAGTGTGGTTACAGCATTGACTGAACTGATACATCAGTTGGATAGGGGTCCAACAGAATAGAAGGAAGGTGCGAGATAAGGTTGGCAATTCAATTTCAACTTTACTATTTAGCGTTTAAGAGGTCATAAATTAATTCATATTTATGAGTTACAAAATGTATTTGCTTTAGCAGGAAGGCATAACCTTCTAAAATATGCTGAATTGTTCTTTCACTTACCTATTTTGTTGAGATCATTAACACAGTTTGAAGTCAAATGCAGCAGATGCATAAACACTCAGATAGTTCTCTTTCTTCCTAATATTAGCTCCTGATACATTGATTTGAAAGATGAATATTTATTTTTAATACTGCAAACTTACCAGTGACATAACCTCACTTTTTCACTGTCAGATCCTTAACATGTCTAAAGAAGTTTAGGAAATTTAGATCAGTTCCTCATTGCATAGATTAAGCAACTGGGATTTTGAAGGGTTTAGCACTTTCTCCAAGGTAATGTATCTAATTATGGCAAATGATGTAGAACTCTCCACTGTTGAGAGAGTAACTATTAGCCCAGAGGCTGCACCATAATTTAATGCCTTAGGTTGCACACACCACTAAGAGGATGACAAGATGAGACTACCAGGTTCAAGCCCATCATGCTTCACATCCCTGTGTAGCTCACTAATCTGCAGAAGTTCCAGCCTCTCTAAGTCCTTTTTCTCATAAAATCATAATCCACAAACTCTGTTATTCTCTCCACTTCTCCCCCTCCCCAAATAAACCCTTCTAGTGTTTCATGTGACTCTCATCTGTGTTCAGCAGTCCAGTCCCCTTTCCCTCATTTTCCCATCATCTCCTTGCCTTACCTTAGTTGAAACCTATCTAGTCCCTGAGAGAATGTCAGGGCCAGGATTGGAGGTAGGTGCGTTCCTTGCTCCCTCCCATTGCTACTTTCAAATTATTTCACCCCTTCCCTCCTGCAAAAATCACCGTTCTTTTGATGTTTATGTCATCTGGATATACCACCCTTTCGTAGACCTTCTCACTATCTTCTGCCAACATCCTAGTCAAATCTCTTCATTTACTGAAGTCTTCCATTCCTGGCAAAAGGTCTTCCATTCTAACCCAGTTCCTTCCTTTATCCTTGGTGATTTCCATACCTGACTGGATGATGCAAAAACTCTCAGCTTCTCAGTTTCTTTACTTCCATATTCCAATGACATTTTCATTTTTTCCACTCCAGTCATCCATTCTGTGTCACACCTTGGATCTTTTCATCTCTTAAAAAGCAGCAACCCTTTCAAAAATTTCAAATAATAACATCTAACTTTCCTTCTACAGCTTCCTATGCATTCAGGTCATTGATGCAAGTACTCCATACAACCACATAGTTTCTCAATGATGTGGGGACATTCAACTCTTTCATCTCACCACTTTCTTATCCATCAGTCCCCTCCTGCCATTACTTCCCATCTTGTTCAACACAGATCCCATAATCAATATAGTTCCCCCTTTGAAATACTTTCAACTCCCAGTCCTTTCTTTGCTTCACTTGAGCTGATCTTACAAAAAACCCAATCCATGGATGAACTCACTCTGCTTCAGACCTCTCTTTTTGCTATGTATGGAGATATTTAACTTTTTGTCTGTAGGTATATATGTAGAAACAAAAGGAAGGGCAGTTTCTTACATGACTCAGTGTTCAGCTTAATTTTTTTCTTTTGGCATAGTGAGTTGGAGTCCTGAGTATTTATTTTCCTTTCACGTTTCTCCCCCTCCTTTTTTCTTTTTCTTTCTTTTTTTTGAAAGTCTTTTGGAGAAAGCATTTTAGAATAAAATTAGTCTCTTGTCTCAAGTTCTGTCTGATCTCTTGTGGCTAGGGAAATTTATTCCTAGATAAATAGGTCTCATGTTATGAAAGCTCATTTTTACCATGTTGTAGTCTCACTACCACAAAGAAAAAATAGGTGGAGGAAGAGAGAAACAAAACAAAGGGAAAAAAGGAGAAAATAACAAAAAAACAACAAAGGGAAAACAATCCTGGAAAAGTAATAAATAACATATTACTCTGAAGTCTATACATAAGATTGCAGGTATGAAAATGGTTTATAAATAGGTTGCTGTTATTTTCTTCCAAAATTTAAGTTGTCTAGCTTCCATATTTCTAATCAGAAAAAATGGGGCAGGGGGAGGAAAAGAAGGAAGAAAAAAATTGAAAACATGATTTTGGAGACTTTTGATCAGGAAAGATTTTAGAATTCAGTCCAAATTGTAGAAAAATAATAAAAATTAAATAACACTAGAGAAGGCTAAAATCTAATAACAAGTGTACTATAGTTTATTCTGAAACATGATTTTTTTCTCTCTAATTCCCTAATTTTGTTAAACACAAAATCATAATAGGACAAACTTATCTGTAAAATAAGTTTTAGTTGTATTATACTTGGCTTGATTATTTGCATAAGGTGCAGCAAGAATAATCATTTACTATACTGGCTCCCTCTTTTTTGAAATTGGCTTTGCTGGAAGCTTTTCCATAAGGAATCTAAGATTAGACCTTTTTAAAAGCCTCACGCCCAGCCAACAATTTATCTGTGCCTGCAGATACCTGTTTGAATTGGGTGAATTCCTCTCTTTTTGAGGTCCCAGGAAAACCTGGGGTTCCTGGGCCTATCATAAAGGGACATTCTTTACTTAAGACAAGTCAGGACCTTGTAAAGGACAATGTATGAGGTCAGTTTTTCCAAGGGGCTTTTATCAACTCTATAGGTCAGCCTGCTCTAGATTGGATCAACAATCCTCATTAATACATCAGCTCTCCATGAGAGTCCTGGAAGTTCTCTCTCTATTCCAATGGCACAATTTCTAAAGTTACCAGAAACTTATATTTAAGAGTACTTCTCAGAGTATTATTGCTGATTATAAATCACCCTATAGAAGGATCAAAGTAAAACAACAATTGTGGATGACAAAGGTCTTAGCACAGTCATGGTTAAAGACAGAATTGACAAGGAAATTGGGTTACTTCTGTGGCATACAACAATTTTACATAATAATCATAATCACTACTGATAACATATATTAAGACATAACAGAATCACAGGAATCTCATACAATTTTGGAACACATACTAATAACCCATTTCTATAAACATAATCCAAATAAGGTTAAACACCATTTTGTATTTGACAATGCTTTCTGTATGATGTTTATTATACCAAATAAGCTGAACATGTCTCTTTTGGGCTTCAGAAGACCTAATATCAAAAATTAATGAAGTCAACAGAACTGAATTTAAAATTTGATATTAGAAAGTTTGTCAAATATAAAAAGCTTAAAACACTTCATATCACATAGTAGAATCACAGGTTATTGTAAAATAAGTCATTCATTTAGCCAAAATGATAACTCAAAGATTTCCAACAAAAGGCAAAAATCTTTATTCTTTGAGAGAGGAGGCCTTAATTTCCCAAACAACAAGCCCTTGAAAAGACAGCATGAGGCCAACTGAATCTGTCTCTCAAATCTTATAAACAAATCTATTAAATTTTAAATATCTTGACTAAAAGATATAATTTTCATATACCTTTTTATAACCTCCTATAATTTTTTATTAAATAGTTGGTTAGTGCTCCAAGAAAACCTTGTTAATCTGACACAGGGGCCTAGATGCCGGTTTGCATTAGTGTGCTTTTGATATTAATGTTTAATTTACAGAGAAACTCTGAACTAATTTTGTCTCTCAAAATTGGCCCTTACAACCTCAAATGTCCACCTATTCTGCAATAGTCCCTGGGTCCAGAGGTATTGAATAGTTTTAATTTCTAGCTCTGTGTGTCTCATGAACATGGTGTATTTTGATTGTCATTTTCTCCCAGGTCTGAAAATGAGGCTTTAATTGTTGTCAAGTGTTAAGATTTAGCAGGACTTAGTGTCCTTTTTAGACGCATGCATCAAAGCCCTGTAACTTGACAGCACAAGGACTTTTAAAGCAATACAGAAAGTTACATGGATGAGATAACCTTAATTTTTAAAATGTTTAAATATCAGTTTTCCTAAGCAAATCAAAATTTAGTAACAATGACCTAGGAATTATTTTGACAAAATGTAAAATCTGTTAGGCCATTTACCAAAAGGCAAAAAACAAAACAAAACAATAAAAACCAATCTTCTGCAGTGGGACTACTTTTCCCTATAAGGAGTCCACTTAGATAACCTGCAAGTCAAAACTAATGAAAATGGTACTTGAATTAGATATAGGAAGAGTATGAAGCCAAGAGCACAGAATGTTATACTGGAAGAAAATATGTCCTTTAGACCTTTAAGGTAAAACATTTTTAGCTTTGGGCCACAAGAGTAGTTAGAAGCTAAGTGAAAAAATTACAGGAGCTGACAAAAAAGTTGAAGGAGACAGGTATTATCTCAGGCCTTCTTGAAGGAGAGAGAGCTGAAAACAGTGAGACACGATAAAAGTTGAACTTTTGGATTAAAAAATTAAAATCTTGTAATTTTATTAAGCATAAATAAATACCTTAAGAAAATCTTGTTGTTCTAACCAATTCTTTAGCATATTAGTGTATTTTTAATATCAAAGCCCAATCTCTAAAAGACTATTATAAATAATTTCCTTTTAATTATAGCCAACTTAATCACAATTTTTTTCCATAAATTCTCTTTTACAAACCTTATTACAACTTATACAAACCATTTCCAACATGCTTGGACTTGCTGTTTTGTCCTAAACATCCCTCATTCCTAAATAACCAGTGAGTTTACTTTAGGACAAAAATTTACCATGCAAGATTCTTTCTCATATAAAATTATTCCTTTTAACCTTTCTTATCAAAAATATCTCTTTATATTTATTACTTTCTTTACTAGTTCTTTTTACTTTGTTTCAAAAACAACCTTTAAATAACTTTTGAATTAGACAAAAATTATTTTCCTTCAAATAAGATTTTTAGAAAATTCTTATAATTAAAAAAAATTGGAAATGACCTAGCCATTTAATGAGTATCTAGTATTTAATTTAATGTAAGTTTACATTCCAAATTATATGACATTTATTCCATTTACCTAATTTTTTTATAGTTTACTGAGATTACTTATGAAAACATTTAAAGTTATTTCCCTGTTAACCATTTTAGAGCCTGCGAATTTCCTGTGTTTACCTAAGAAAGAATCTTAAGGTTAAATAGATGTTTTGTTTGTTTGTTTGTTTTTGCCAACAATGCAAGATTTTAGCTATTTTCATTAAACAAACAATATTTAATGCCTTCTTGATTAAAAAAATTACACAAACAAAGATAATTCTCTTTTGGGATGTATTTATAGCTTTATAATCCTCATGACAAATTTTGACACCTTATAATATCTAGCAGAAATAAATATAACACTATTTGACCAATAAATCTAAACAATAATGTATGTTGACAAATCTGAAGACACATCTAATTTTATTTTACCAATAATTTAAAAACCAGCTTATCTATTAGAGGTTTACTTAAGTCATGTGAACTTGAAAAAGTGTTTGGGCTTAAGGTTTCTATTTTTCTGATAAAGTATTTGATACAAAATTTTTTTTCTTTAAGCCAATTAATTAGAGCTCTTTTATATACTTTGGTAGTGAAGCATACACAAGACACGTAAATATGCAGACGTTTTAGATACACAGGTAGTATTAGATCTTATAGCTCCATAAGACCCCTTTTTCCTCCTATTTTAGACATCCAATTTCTTGATAATCTGTTTCATTACCCTAGGCTATTGTCAGACAGATAGCCCTAAATTTGCATACTAAAGGAAAAACTCGGGTAAAAATCAGATAGTGAAATTTACGTCTCAAAGTACATATTATGCACACACAAACACACACACATGCACACAGAGATTGAGAGAGAGAGAGAGAGACTGGTTTGTTAGAGGGAGTTAAACATGAATGCCAAGTCAAACATAAAATTCTAGAAATCTACCATAGGATTTTATAAGGAGGCCAATATTATTTAAATAGGTAGTTTTAAATTTAGTCTCTGTCTTTTAACTGGACCTCTGAGTTCTGGGCAGAGCCTACAATGAAGCCTGGGTCTCCAAAAACAGAGACATATCATGAAACTAGGCCAGGTAATGCTTTTACAGTGCACTTTGTCACAAGGACATTTCTCTAAGTGTCTAAACCATGTCACTTCTTATCTTAAACACCCAAGAATAGCCCCTGTTGTATGTAGTAACTATTTTAGTAAAAAAAAAAAAAAAAAATCAGGTAACATAATACAAAAGCAAGCAGCTTAAGGTCTGAGAGGAACTTGACTGTTTGTAGTCTTGGAATTCCACAATGAAAAACAGAGATTTCTTGCCAGAATGGAGTCTGGGGCCTTCACTGTTTTCTTTAAGACATTCCAGGCTGTTAGAAATTATTTTAGGTCCCTTATGTAGCAGAGGGGTAGCAAGAGGAAGGAGAGACAGACAGAAGTAAATGGAGAAAACAGAATTCAGTCGACTGAGAAGAAAAAAAAACCTTTTTCCCAAAAAAACAAGATAATGGGAGATAACAAAAGTATAAAGGCCTTTTAAATACATATATTAAACACTGCATATGTATGTACATATATATTCAGTACTATGCATATGTATACACATATACATCTTAATTAGCTTTTAATTAAGCTGACTTTTAATCATTGAGCTCTTTAAAATATCATTTTAAATCTCTTATTACCATATTTTATCTGGGACAAACTGATTTTTCAAAGGTAACACAAATACCAATCCAGAAAAGATTTGATTTACAAACCAAACTCAGGCTGCCATGGTGAAAGGGCAGAACCTTAGCTACTGAACTACAGCATGGAGTGACCACCACTGTTGCTCTTTTAGTTTGGCTTTGCTAGCAAAAGGTGGCCTTTTTACATAAATAAAGCCCTTCAGGTAGTCAAAATCTTTCTTTTTTCCTTTTCTTGGCCATTTTTTTCTTTTTCCTTTTTTTGTACACAGCTTTGGGAATTTAGGCAATTCAAAGGCTGTGTTGCCCATAATTTGGAACTTTCCTTCAGATTTAACCAAGTCAAGCAGAGTTGGTCAAACCCAATGGGAGAAAGACTGAAATAAAACAACAAGAACAGAAACAAATAAACAAAAAACCAAGCAAAAGAAATAAATGATCACACAACTTATATGATTACGGGGTGCTCTAATAGTAAAGAGAAATTAAGACCACCTGGTTGTTAATCTTAAATTTTAGTCATCAAGGAGAATTTCCAAGACAAAACCACAATTCAGCTACTTACCCAGAAATGCGGCCCAGGTTGGAAATGCTCTCTACCACCTTAGAAGCTGGGAAAAAACTCTCAACCTTGCCTTCCCTGTTGGAAGTGAGCTAAAGCTCCAGAAAGGAATTGCCTGCCTCTAACGTCATGGAAGCAGGAAAATTCGCATTCCTTGTTGTTAGTGAGTAAAGCTCCAGAAAAGGAGTTGTACAGCAAAATAAACCTCAGATCTCAACCAAATTTGGGAGATCAGAGATTCTCTGGAGTGGGGAGCTCGTATGCCTCAGCAAATTTTCCTACTGGTCTGAGCAATAAAGATAGCTCAAGCTGGTCCCAAGCACTGATGGGAAAGTTACCAAAGGTCAGGGCCACCGCTACTCAGAGTCCCTTCTGATGATCACCAATTTGTAGACCAAAAAGTACCTGAGAGAGTTCCCAATCAATTTAGAAGTATATTTTTCCAAGTTTAAGGACATGTCCAGGACAGAAGTCTGTGTCTTTCTCCAAAGATAATTTTCAGGGCTTCAATATTTAAAGGGAAAAAGCAGTCTTAGAGGAAAGAGGGAGGGTATGGTCATATTACCGAATCCACATGTTGCAAGAGGAAAGGAGCAGGTAGGAGATAGTCAATTATATATTCATCTCACACTCACTAAATTGGCACTTTACATAAGATAAGGGGAACATAGAGTAGCTACCTGTGGAGACATTTAACTTTTTGTCTGTAGTTATTTGCTTAGGAACAAAAAGAAAGGCACTTTCTTGCATGATTCAATCCATGAAAATAGGACATCATCCCATTTATTTATGTCTTTTTGAATTTGTTTTATCAATGTTTTATAATTTTTGGTGAACAAGTCTTTCATCTTTTGGTTAATTTTAATCCCTAAGTATTTCAGTTTTTGTTGGTGATGTAAATGGAATTGTTTTCTTTCAACCTTTCAGATTATTGTTGATTTATAGAAATATCACTAATTTTTGTATGTTAATTTTGTATTCTGCAAACTTGCTGAAAAATGTTTTAGTTTTAACAGTTTTCCTTGTGGAGTCTTTGGGGTTTTCTATGATTATGTCATCTGCAAACATAATTTTCTCTTCTGATTTGTATGCCTTTTATTTCTTTTTCTTGCCTGACTGCTCTGGCTAGGACTTGAAGTATTATGTTGAATACAAATGTTAACAGTGGACTTCCTTGCCCTCTTCTGGATCTTAGAAGAAAAGCTTTCAGTGTTTCTCCATTGATTATGATGTTGAGGGTTTTGTTTTTTGTTTTTTTTTTTTTTTGAGACGGAGTCTCACTCTGTAGCCCAGGCTGGACTGCAACGGCACGGTCTCAGCTCACTGCAACCTCTGCCTCCCCAGCTCAAGTAATTCTCCTGTCTCAGCCTCCCTAGTAGCTGAGATTACAGGTGTGCACCACCACGCCTGGCTAATTTTTGTATTTTTAGTAGAGGCAGGCTTTCTCCATGTTGGTCAGGCTGGTCTCAAACTCCTGACCAAAAGTGATCCCCACGCCTTTGCCTCCCAAAGTGCTGGGATTACAGGCATGACCCACCACACCCAGCCGATTGTGGGTTTTTATATATATGCTTATTGTGTTGAGGTTCATTTCTTCTATACTCATTTTGTTGAGAGTTTTTTAAATCATGATAGAATGTTGAATTTTGTCAAATGCTTATTCTGCATCTATTGAGATGACCATGTGGTTTTTTCTTTCATCCTGTTAATGTGTATCATATTGATGGATTTTTTGTATGTTAAACAATTCTTGTATGCCAGGGATAAATCCCACTTGATTATGGTTTATGATCCTTTTAATGTGCTGCTGAATTCTGCTTGCTAGTATTTTATTGAGGATTTTGGCATCTATGTTCATCAAGGATATTGGCCTGTAGTTTCCTCTTCTTGTGATGTGTTAGGCTTTAAAATTAGGGTGATACTAGCTGATAAAATGAGTTTGGGATTGTTCTCTCTTCTAGTTTTTAGAAGAGTTTAAGAAGAATTGGCATTAGTAAAATGAGCAAATCACAGAAGAACAAATACTATATGATTCCACTTATATGAGGTATCTAAAATAGTCAAACTCATAGTGAATAGTCAAACTCATAGAAAATGGTGGTTGCCAGGGCTAGGCAATGGGAAAAATGGAGAGTTGTTTGATGAGCATAAAATTTCAGTTATGCAAGATGAATAAGTTCTAGAAATTTGCTGTACAATATAATGCCTCTAATTAAGAATACTGTATTGTGCGCTTCAAAATTTGTTTGCGGTAGATTTCATGTTCGGTATTCTTACTACACACTCACAAAAAACAAACAAAGGAAAAACCACCACCCGGAAACTTTTGAAGTGACAGATATGTCTATTACCTTGATTGTAGTGATGATGTCACAGGTGTATGCATATTTCCAAATTCATCAAATTGTATACATTAATGATGTATAGTTTGTTGTATATCAATTTACCTCAAGAAAAATAAAGTAAGGTAGAATAAATTTTCCAACCTGGTTTTTTTTTTTTTTTAGATTGTCAGCTATCTAACATCTTTTGCACTTCTATATAATTCCATTTTAGAATTTGTGTGTCAATTCCTATAAAAAATCTGCTGTGACTTTCAAATGAATTACACTGAATCTACAGATTAATTTAGGGTTTACCGATATCTTAACAATATGGAATCTTCCAGTACATTACTATACTATTCCATTTGTTTTGGTCTTCTTTGGTTTCTCTCTGCAATGTTTTGTAGTTTTAAATTTAGAGGTCTTGCATATATTTTGTTAAATTTTTCCTAGGTATTTGAGGGGTTTTGTGGCTACTGTCATTGGTATTGCTTTTTTGTTTGTTGGTTCTGGGTTTCCGTTTTAAATAAACTTTGTAATTTGGAAACATTTTAGATTTACAGAAATGTTAGAATGATAGTACAGAGTTCTGGTATACTCCTGACCCAGTTACTCTCATTGTTAGTATCTTACATTTCTGATTTATTTTTGTCAAACTAAGAAAATTTTATTGGTGTATTACTATAAATGCTAACTGAATTGCTTTTAAATTTTATTTTGAAATTTTTGTTGATATTATATAAAAATAAAATTGATTTTTGTATATTAAAACTTGTGTTCAGTGCTAAATGCATTTATTAGTTCTGGTAGTTTATGGTTTTCTTTGAATTTTCTACATACACAGTCATGAAACTGTTGACCAATGATATTTTTACTCCTTTATTTACAATCATTATGTTTTTTATTTCTTTATTCTGCCTTATAACACTAACTAGGAACTCCAGGCCAGGGGTGTTGCTCACGTCTGTAATCCCAGCACTTCGGGAGGCCAAGGCTGGCAGATCAGTTGAGGTCACGAGTTCGAGACCAGCCTCGCCAACATGGAGAAACCTGGTCTCTACTTAAGATACAAAAATTAGCTGGGTGCGGTGGCGTGCGCCTGTAATCCCACCCATTCAAGAGGATGAGGCAAGAGAATCACTTAACCTGGGAGGCAGATGTTGCAGTCAGCCAAGATCCTGACACTGCACTACAGCCTGGGCAACAGAGTGAAGCTCTGTTTCAAAAAAAAAAAAAAAAAAAGAAGAAAGAAAGGAAAGAAAATCCTACTAGGAACTCCAGCACAGCAGACATCATGTCAGTAGGTATCTCTGCCTTGTTAGCAACCTTAGGTAGAAAATGTTCCTTTATTCTGTTTATGTGGTAAATTAGGTTGCCTGATTTTCAAATGTTGAATTAGACTTGCATTTCTGGGATAAACCCTACTTGGTCTTCTACAGAAATTTTAACACTTGTACTCTTTAATCAATCCTCTCTTGTGGGACCTTTGTTATTTTAAGGATTCTGGTATTTTATTTCATTTTTTTTTTTGAGATGGAATTTCGCTCTTTTGCCCAGGCTGGAGTGCAGTGGTGCAATCTCCGCCTTCCGGTTTCAAGTGATTCTCCTGCCTCAGTCTCCCGAGTAGCTGGGATTACAGGCGTGCACCACCACGCCTGGCTAATTTTTGTATTGTTAGTACAGACGGGGTTTCACCATGTTGACCAAGCTGGTCTCAATCTCCTGACCTTGTGATCCTCCCGCTGCGCCCTCCCAAATTGTTGAGATTACAGGAGTGAGCCACCACACCCAGCTGTATTCTGGTATTTTTAAGTAGGATTGTAGTAATTATCCCTGCAGCTAAATCATTACATACTTTCATAATAATTTCTACATGAGCAATCCCTAAAAATGGAATTGCTGGGACAAGGCTTTCAATATTTGTTATAAAATTTTACCCTAGAAGTTTTGAATAAACATATCCTCTATTTCTACCAAAAGCACCTCCTCTACAGATGCTCCTCTGCTTATCATAAAGTTATGTCCCAATAAACCCATGTTACAGTTGAAAAATTGTAAGTTGAACCATTGTAAGTTGGGGACTCTTTGTATAGCATTAATATATATAGTAACCAACTCTGGATGCTATCATGGTTTAAATTGCCAATTTTATAAGCAAAGATGTATCATTTTAATTTATATTCATTTATTCATTAATGAAGTTAAACTTTTTTGCAAATACTTCTTGGGCATTTCTCTTTTTTTAGTGTAAAATGCTTATTCATACCCTTTGTCTATTTTGCCAATTAGAGTGTTAAATTTTCTCTTAATGATTTGTAAAAAAAGGTTATATTTATCTTAAGCTTTTGTATCAACTACATGATATGATAATAATAGAGTTATTAGGAACAAGTTAGAATACAGATTAGAATCTCAGAGATTAAGGCACTGACCTTAAGTGGTAAATTAAGGATGATGCCAGATTTTAAAGGATGGTGAACACTGTCTTCTGTAGAAAATAGAAAGGCTTTAATAGGGAGATACATGATCTAATTTACACTGTAGAGCAGAGGTCAGCAAACTATGGCCTTTGGGCCACATCTGGTGCATTGACATTTTTGTAAATAAACTTCTACTGGAATATATCTACAACCATTCATTTACGTATTGCCTATGAAAACTAACATGTGAAGGGGGCACTAGCTTGATCTGCCACATTATATTTCTTTTTTAAAAAGCTGCCAGTAGAAGGCACTGAGAGAAAGGTGTAAATTGTCAGGAGAAAAATTAAGAAAAGACAGGTCCTGGACATCAGGAAAGGGAGAAGGTATGTTCTCAAAAGAAGAGCATAGAACACACTATCCAACTTTGCAGACAAGTCAAGTAAAATAATGATTAAGAAGCTGTCTATTATCAGTCAGAAACCTTTAAGACAGTTTCAGCAGAATAATGGGGGTGGGAGCCAGACGGTGGGGGGTGGAGAGGAGATACTTGGCACTGAAGGAGTGGAGGCAGCAAATGGCTCATTCAAAAAGGGTGGCAATGAAGAAGGAAAGAGAAGAGAAAGATATATAGTAGTTTAAATGAGAAATATTTAATTTATGTGATGCTTCAATTTCAGGCCAGGTAGGTACTCAAATAACTCATTTTTTTTTCCTTTGCAAAACTTCAAGTTCTTATAGCAGCAAAATAAATATATTTTTTCATTAAGGGATTATCTCCCTATCTCATGTTAATATGACACAAAAATAACATTAAGAGCTTGGTTCATATCACATAACATAAACAGTAGTCTTGCAAAAGTTGAGAAAACCCAAGTCATGAGACATAGGGATTTTCTAAGTGTACTGCTCACCCAGATGTAGCCCCACAAAGGGGTATGTATCTTGATGCAGCCAACCAGTCCAGGATCTGTCCTTTTAGCCTTTCAGACTTAGAAACTTAATTTCATCAATGTGAACATATTTAGCATATTCGGGAAGGTGATTCATACTAACAAAGCTCATCAGGGTCTGATATTTAAGCCATTTTATTTATTTACAATAAGGAGTTTGATTGCCAAGCAGTCTAGCCATAGTGAGCCCTGACCAGTGAGCCCAATTATACCTAGGGTATTTGGGAAGCAAGGAAGCAGGATAAGGAGTTATTTATTGGAATGTGTAATGACATCTGGCTTTGATGTGACAGTCTTTGAAATAGTTATATTCCTGTCGAGTGGATTCTTGAATCGGCCTAACAGAGCATTCTCTCTTCAGGTGAAGGCATGCTCTTACAAATTTGCTTCTTCTGTACCTTTATTTCTAAATTTCCTTTTGAAGTACATATCCATTCCTTACCACTGTTAATACCTTTCTGCCTAGGAACAGACACACCTCTTTAAAATGTTCTGCTTTTCTCTGCACTGAATGCATTACGGATGTTATTGCTTAGCTTTCAAGGTTCTTTGAGGACATCTACGATCACTCCATATAGATGACAACATTTCATTTGTAATGATGACTTTTACCATTTCTGAGGACAACTATAATTTCATTGTTTATTCTACTTTTCTTCAGGTAAACTTATTTCTTTACCTATATTTTTTAAAAGACATCTTATATTACTACCATCAATTACCAACCCAGTTTAATTGACAAAAGTAAAAAAACCAAAAAGATAGGCACAATAAGGATGTTATATTCTTTATATTCTTTAATATATTTAAAAATAATATTCTTTAATAATTCATTTGTTTCACTACTACCTCTACACTGATATGCCATCATTTATTATCACAACTGCTCAAACATGATATTATTTTGTATTTTTTCATGCAAAGTCTGTTACAGTTCTGCAGTCCTATCCTGTTGCTGATGATTGCAAAAGTATTACCTTGTAATAATGTCAGCACTGCTCTGACTTATCAAATCCTGATGTGACTGTCAGCTCAACCTTTAAAAGAAACTTAAAGAAAATATGAGTTGTTTATATGAAATGTTCCTTAGGATAGTATCATTTAAATGAGACCAACTTCCATGGAAATTATCTAGTATGTCTTTCACAAAATTCTATAAAAGAGCTCTGATGGTGCACTTAAAAGGCTATCATTAAACCATTTATTGCTGTGTAGGTGCTGATTTTAAAACTTTTTCTCAGACATAAAAGATATAGTTCTTTTGGACCTACAACATATTGTTATTTTGCACAATTCATTCTATTCAATTTGTATAATACTCTTAAGACATCGTAAATGTCTGAAAGTAACTATGAGGAAGAAAAAATAAAGAATTATGGGATTTATTGAAAAAGGGACAAAGGGTATATTTTCAGAGGCTATTTGAGAATATATAGGGGAGCTGATTAAGTACAGACAATCCTGGAGGAAAGCCTAAGAAAAGTTTCTCTATCCTTTTAGTTAGCAGTGATTGTGGATAATGCTCTTTGTCCAGAAAGTTTGTGAGCAGAGCTTCCAGAAAGTAAATATTGTATTCTCAACCATAAGATTTTTAGGACTTTTCACTAAAAGATAGCAATTGTACCTGTCATATAGCATTAAATCTTTATTTCCAAACTTAGGTTTAGGATGATATAGAAAACCTCAACCAAATTTTAAATAAAATAATAAACATTTTAGTAATAGTTTAGGTACCATAAATATTATATATAGGAAATACAACTAAACTGATGAGCTACATACACATCTTAATCTCAGAGCTTTTTTGCATTAGTTTCAAACACATCTTAGAAAATAGTAAATATTTGTTGGCTGTTACCTCAGCATCCATTTCCATTTTTTTTTTTTTCCAACCAAAACAAACCTGATTTCCTTAGGAGTACTTACCCAACCTCAGTATAAAGTGACCATATGGATGGAGTGGACAGACCTCATCCCCAGGTTGAGTCCTGCAGAGCGTCTTGCACTTGACCACAGTGATTGATCCAGAAATGGAGATGTATCACATTTTGGCCAATAAAACTTTACAGATGTGCTAAGGACTCCTACAAGCGAAGTTTCCTTGCTGCTGTGGGAGTTCCAGGAACTTTCCATGAATAGTGTGAGAAGAATGTGAAGTTCCTTAATGCTGCCACGAGGGGATCTAGTATGAAAACTAGTCCAGCATCTGCAGGAAGACAGAGCTACAAGAATCAGAATGGACTCAGTGTCCAGATGGCAACACGAACTGATGAATTAAGTCTCCCTTTTATAATGCCTAAAATTAGAGCAGTGTGTACACAATTCAATTACATGAACTCATACTCTCCAAGTTTTTTCTTTCATAATCCACTTTGGTTCAGGTTTTTTGTCACTTCCAAAAGCCTCCCAGCTAAGGTAGGAAGGTAATTTGGAACACTGGAGGAAGTATTGTGGTCAGGAGGTCTGAGTTCTGGTTTAGTTTTGCCATTATTTGTGTGGTCTTAAGCAAGTTCTTTATAACAAAACCCTTTAACCACTGTATCCTTTTTATAAGAGCATTCATTCTAGATGATTTCTATTAATACAACATAGAACAAATCAGCTAGATGTCTACCAATTCCACACATCTTTCTGAGCGTACAGGTGGACTGTATTTATTGGCCTCTCATTAGTTCAGTTGGGGAATTGTGATTCAGTACTAAAAGATGGGATGTAGACCAAAGTGATGAAAACCATACCAAGGCCTTTTACTTCATATGATTCCAAAATCCTCTCTTCCTTCTCTTCAATGACTATGGAGGCCAAATACTGAGGATCGCAGAATCAGGGATCTCTGATTTTTACTAGGATTCAATACCCTCTTCCTCCAAGTTTTCAACCTAACTTTCACAAAATATTTATAAAACATTCTGAAAACTTTCCAATGTATTTCTGTTCTTCCAGGAAAACTTCTCCTGGATAAAATATTTGTTAATTGCCCTCATGAAACTGCCTCAGAATTACTTCACTAATAAACTTAAACAGAAATTATGTATGATTTACAACCTTCACCCAAATTTAAACCTCATTTACAAAATGAAAAAAAAAATCTTAGTGTAGAGTTAACTGCTGTTTTTTAAAACTCCCAAATTTGTTGTTATACAACATTTATTTCATATTCACCTGAAGCCCAAAGTGGGTAGAGTAGCTCTCCTAGAATTCTGAACAAATGGGGTAGACTATGGAGTTATGATTCAGGATGAAATAATCAAGGCATCCTGTGCATGGACTTGAACCTGCCCCTCAGCAGATGAGAATCCACTGCAGAGCCTTGAGTGGAGGGTATGGCATATTAGGGGAGCCAGTCAAGAAGTGAAATGACCAAGAGACATCAATAAACTCTCTAAATCAATGTTGGCAAGTTATTCCACTATCTCAGGCAGGAGGAGACATTCACTGATTCAACTGATTCTTAAACCAATCTAGAAATTTTGTATCAGCCTTCTAAATTGGATTTGTCTCTCCTAATTAGTCCCAGACAGACCTTTGTCCATCACTCTACTTATTGGATACAAGGAATAATTCACTAATGCTAAAACAGGATCCTTCCAATTCTCATTTTCATCTAAGATTTTGCACCCATTGAACGTTGAGCCAATTGTGCATAACTCCATTTCCTTGCCTGCCAACCCAAACTCAATACAGGGAGAACCACCTCAGCTAATTCTATTTATTTTAGAAAAGATATCATTACAACCTAAACTCCTCAAAAGCAGGAACAGTATCTTATTTAGCTTCAGAGAGCCAATGACTGTCTCAGTATCTGGCCCTTTGCTCCACGGTTTGTAGAACTGACAATGGTCAGGAAATAAGGCTGTCTGTCTAGTAGTGACCTCTGGATACCCAATTATCTTGGGAACTGAAAGGGGCAAGAGACACCACCCACAGAGAAACTGAAAAGTTTCTGTGCAAAGAGAGATACTGTTCCCAGCAGTATCTGTGTGGCAATACACACCACTGCATATTTTCTTTCTGCTTTCCTATGGTGGTTAATGTTATATACATACAAACAGACATGTATACACACACACACACATTCCATGAAAAAGGTAAAAGTCTTAAGAAACTGTGTCTTACTCATTTCTAATATTCTCTATGAAAATAATTGTTCTTTTTTTTAACATGTCAAACTTTCATTAAAGATTTCTGAATGAGTGAGTAGAAAAGGTTAAAGCCCAGTGCAACATCTAACGTTAGTGAGGTTTTCTGTGTAAGTTTCTTTGGAGAGGCATGCTGGGGGAGGAAAATTTAAGGTAAAGTTGTGTCGATTGCTGCAAATAGACTGGTAATGTCTAATGTGTTTATAGTCATCTATTTGTATGGAATGAAAAGAGACTACAAAGAAGATCTTTTTCTTCACTCAGGGTCTTCTGGTCTTCCGTCTAAACTCTGGGGAAGGCAAAGAAGGGCCAGCTACGACAGAAGCAAGAAGAGCTATTTTCACAAAGATTCTCTGAGATAAGAAATGAAAACACACTTTTAATTAATTTATTTACTTTGGAGACAGGGATTCACTCTCGCCCAGGCTAGAGTGCAATAGTGTGATCACAGCTCACTATAGTCTCAAATTTCTGCACTCAAGTGATCTCTCCTCTCAGTCTCCCAAGTAGCTGAGATCACAGGCTCACAGCACGATGCTCTGTGGAAACATACTTTTTAATTTTTTTTTTTTTTACCAAATTGGTGAGAGTGAAATTCCATAAACACCAGGCCCTTGCAAGTTCACCAGCCCATGCCCAATTACTCCGGGGAAAAGGCCTGGGTAGCTTATACCTCCATCTCCATGACTAACTAACATCACCACACTGCGAGTTTGGCTCAGGCTTCTTGAAAGCCACAACTAGGTCACTGTGGTGTTGGGAAGGAAGGTGAGATCAAATTTGTCAAATGTTTGCTTGAAGAGCCCAATATGCTTGCAGGATGTTCAGGTTTATTTGGTGGTGACCACCTATGCCAGTCCACAGAGAGAGGTTGTTATTGCTGGAGGACGGGTGAGAATGGCATCTCACATTCACCTAACAGTGCTCTCACCTTGGCTTGCTTTGAACCAGTAAGCAAGCAAGGCAAATGATATACATGAGATTAGAATATAGATTCGTGGCTGCAACAAGCGGGAGGTTCTCTCAGATTCTGGGGATCTCACCCTCCCAGAGGAATGAATCAGTAGGTCAGAGCAGCTCTGAAATGTGGGCTCGCTCTACTTTTTACATTTCCAGCTTGATGAGGTTAAGTGGCAACCCACAGTCAACAGTCCATCCTAACACCATGAAATAAATGTTAGCTGTGCCACAATCAGATAACTAAGTTACTTCTTTGTATCATTTCTTGCTACATAAGTGGCCCAAGTTGAAGTCTGGTGCAGCAGACAGTCTATGGTCTACTAAAGACAGGAATTTTGCTTTTGAGTAAACAATCCACTTTAGACCAACTTTGATGGTAGCAAAGACTACCCACTCAGGAATATTTAGGGAGGCTTGTGCAGATGTGTGAAGATGGGGAGAAACCCTACCCTGTCCTTTGCTTCACATAAAAGACAATCAGGTGAAGTCAAATGATGACAAGGACTGGGGCTAGACTCCTGCTCCTAACTCAAGATACAGACCTTTTTAAAGGAAGAGTACTTTTGATCTCTATCTTAGTTTGAGTTCTCCCAAAAGCAGATCCTGGGGCAAGAATTTAAGTGCAAGTAGATTATTTAGGGAAAACCAGTAAGGGAGTGGAGAAGGGTTATAAGGAAAGGCAGTGAGTCAATAAAATGTTAAGCCAGCTACTGTTGAATGAGCAGAGATACAGCACCTGGATTATCCCACCTTGTTGATGAAGAGGCTGTTATTTATAAACTCAGTCACTGACTGAAGACTGCTCCCTGAGGGAGTGTTAATTCCCCAGAATTCCTAGCCTGCCACACATGGACAGGGGTGCAGAAAATGCCTTCAAACGCGGAGATGCACATATCAAAAACTGAAAGTACACTGGAGCACAGTGAAGTCATTTTGAGAGAAATGGGAAATGGATATTATTATATACTAATATACCTATAAGAGACATAAAACTTGCCTAGGTAAGGAGTAGTCAGGGCTTTGCACCAGCAGCATCCCCGGAAAGAATGTGCAGTGATTTTTCAGGGCTCATGGTAGACTGACTCTCCAACAGCACTCACAGGATGCAGGGTAACATATTTATTTAAATAGAAAAATAAAGTCAGCTAATAGGTTTGATAAGGATATGGGCTCTACCATAAATATGACTTAAATTTGCAGCTACAACATTTTAATGAAAATATATTTAAAGCACATAAACAAAATACTATGTGCTAGAAGTTCCATTCTTTGCAATTAATAAACTTAGTATATAAAAATTTAGCATTTTAAAGTAAACATGCATAAAAGGGTCTTGGTTTAAATTTTTTTAGTTAAAATTTAGAAGCCATATGAGCAAAAATAGCTCATAATTGTCTTACAATTATGTGAGCTACTCAATATCCTTTTAAAAAGGAGAATAATATTCAGAGGTTAGGTAGCTGGGTGGCAGGTCCCAAATGCACAGCAAAGCTGGGTCAGCCAGGACCCTTTGAACACCACTGTCAAACAATCAAACTGAAGCTTCTGACCCAATACACAGTGGCACTGCTCACTGTGCCCTGGATGTCACCACAGGCATCAATGTCATGCTCCTTTATGAATTTGTTCTTGCTACAACTGGTATGACCATCAGAGTCGTTTCTCTACAGGATTTGCTGCTTTGCAGCACCCGCCCTCAATTCAATATCTGTGGTAGTCATAAGCAGAGCCTAGGCCTCTTTCACTGCAAGAAACATCAGAAAAAAGGTGGCTGATATATTGAGCTCTATCACCAAAACTTGTAAAATAGGGAACTCTCAAGAAATAAAAAGACAGTACTGAGGTTAAGCAGCCAAAAAGCAATGACTAATGTCCCCAACAAACAGCTGTCTTTAATAAGAATTATCTTTTTGTTTTCAAAAAATCTCTCTGCTGAGATTTTGTTTCAATTCAGTGCATTATTTTGACATGTTGGTGATTTTCAATTTAGTTTCTGGTGCATATGTTAAAATGCAGACCATTATTTTTGATCATGCCACATGCATGAAAAATTCCATTATGTGAGTTATTATCACATGGGGTAAAGACTTGGAACAAGTTCCTGCATATTCTTTTTGTTGTTATTTTTCATTTCTTTTCCTGCATATTCTTGACAGAAATTCTAAAAACAATAGGTAGTAGGGTAGGTAGGGAGGAAACAATACAGACTTTCTCTGAAGTCCTCTGAGGTTTTGTTATGTCTGTTTATTCTCAGTGCAAGAGGTCAAGTTCAGAAAAATGGAAGAATCATATCTCAAACCTAGTCAAAAATGGGCATTATGAGAATATATGAGGCCGGTCAGAATGATGAATTGGTAATACAAAAGCTCTGGAAATCTCATTTGTTGACATTAGAAAACAGCGGTCTGCAAACTTTCTGTAAAGAGCCCGATAATAAATATTTTAGGTCTTGTGGGCGTCTGTTGCAATTACTCTACTCTGCTATTGTAGCCTCAAAGCAGCCATAGATGATATACAAATTAATGATTGTGGTTGTGTGCCAATAACATTTACTAACAGAATGATTTCCCCAAGGTTTGTAGTTTGCCAACCCCTGTTAGAGAAAATAGTAATGATACAGATACTTAATATTGAAGAAATGGAAAAAATGCCACAGAGGCAGAAAAGTGTTGAATCTGTCTCTTCCTCTTTGTAAAGAGTTAGGCCCAGGAATCTGAGGAAACAGTCACAACTACTCAAATCTGAATAACCTTAAGTGATCCTTTGTCTATATATGTTGGTTATTTCTTGACACTACTGTGAATTTTTCCTGGGCAACAATCTCAATGGCAGTGCAGCACATTGGAGCTTGGCTGTCTAGGTTTAAAGACTGGCTCTGTTAATTACCAACAAAACGAGTTCGGGCAAGAGACAAAACCTAGAGAAAAAAACAGCAGAAACCACTGGAGTAACAGAGGTGTGGAACACAGTAGGTGCTTGACGAAGATGACTTAAGATTTATGTAAAGACTGAACATGTACCACTACTTGTCATGACAGTGGAGCATCCACTTTATAAGAATGACAGTATAATGAGAAAAACACACAAATATATTAAATAATACTTTGAAGAAACTCACCTTTTACTTAATGTCACCACAGAGGAAATTTTGGGTAGAAGTTTAGAATTTAGAAAGACTTTGTGCCACAGAAAAAGATGGCCATAAGCAATAGTACTTAAGTTGCTTAGAATGAATAAAAAATGTTCAAAACCTCCTATGTACAGTATAGACACTTTACTTTTATCCAGGAAGACAATAAATTAAGAGGTTGCATATCTGTATCACTTTGTATTCCTTCCATAACAAATCGCCACAAACTTAGTGGCTTAAAACAACAAAACTTTATCAACTTACAGTTCTGTAAGTCTGATATGGGTCTGACTGGACTTAAATCAAGGTGTTAGTAGAATGTATGCCTCCAGAAGGAGGCTGTAGGGAAGAATCCATTTTCTGCTCACTTAGATTTTGGCAGAATTCAGTTTCTTGCTGTTGTAGGACCAAGGTCCCTGTTTTCTTGCTGGCTATAAACTAAGAGCTGTTCTCAGCTTCTAAAGATAACCACATTTCTTGGCTCATGGCCCTCTTCCTCCAACTTCAAAGCCCATCAACAGCAGGACAAGTCTTTTCATGTCACATCTCTCAGACCCACTCTTCTGATTCCCTCTTCCGCATTTAATGACTCATGATTAGAGGGGGCCAGCTGAGTAATCCAGAATAACCTCACCATCTCGAGGTCCTTACCTTCCATCACATTTGAAAAGTGCTGTTTGACATGTAAAGTAACAATCACAGTTCCCAGGGATTAGGATGTGGACATCTTGGGGGTTGGGGGGGTAGGAGAGATTATTCTACCTTCCACAATATCTTAGTTGCCTTTCCTATTCTTCCCATTGGTAGTGACATCTGAAAAATGTCAACCTGCCTTTGAGTATTTGGACTCAAAGGTATATATATTCCTTCTGATTTCTGAAAAAGTCTACATACAGTAGCAATGACGTATCCATGGATATGCGCTGATCATATGTACATATAAACTCAAAATTTTGTCCTTCAAGTAGAACAGTTACTTTTATTATTAACTATTATAAGAAGCACTGAACTAGAATCCAGGAGGCCTTGATTGTAGGTTCTACTATGTAACCCTAAAAGAGTCACTGAACTTATTTGGGATTCAGTTTCCTAATCCACATGACACAGAATGTAAATTTGAAAATTCTTAGGTTCCCTTTTAGCTCTAAATATCTGTGATCCATAGTCTGAAAGAAAAAGGGTGTAAGTGGGAGAGTCATTCTGATTTGTTACAAAAATGAAACAAAACTTATATAACAAGAATTTATCAAAAATAAGGGAAAGCCTTGATATTTTTTCTGCCCCATAGGTTTTTAATTTAAAATTTTTTTTTAATATTTAGGGGGTACAAGTGCAGCTTTCTTACATGCATATATGAAATCTGGGCTTTTAGTGCACCCATCAGCTGAGTAGTGAGCGTTGTACCCAATAAGTAATTTTCAACCCTTATTTGCTCCCCATGTGTTTTAATGTAATTTCAGGCATTTGCTTTCTATTGGTCACTCAAGGTTATTTATGTTTAGCTTTTGTCAATGTAATTCTTATACTTCACTCTCACTATTCCATTTACATTTCTATATACCTTCTTACATTATGCATCTCTCATTGCCTAACCTCAGTATTTTCCTCCAAAAAAAAAAAAAATCAATAAATTAGCATTGCTCTATCTTGCCATACAATGTCTGCAACAAGTCCAAATCAATCTATTCCTTCTGTGTGGATTATAACATTAAGGAATGAATTCAGACTGAAGATCCTAGTGACCTAAGTAATTTCTGATAACAATATTATTTTCCAATTTTGGCATGCAAAAATTCAATGGAAATGACAGTATAATTTTACCTGTATTGCAATCCAAGCTGCTAAAGACAATTTTTAAAAGCCAAGCAAAACAATAAAAAAGAAAGCAAATGTACTCAGCTTAAAATAAAGTTCCCTAATCTGGTTCACTATAGTGATAACACATACATGGTACTTTATTTTTTAAAAAAAGATATTGAAAAATGATCAGCTGTGGGCGCTCCATTTGGATTAGTCATATGCTGTATGTGCTATTTAAATAAAGCTGCCCAAGTTATACGAATTCAAGTACCCTTCTAGGGCAAAGTCAGAGGTGGAAGAACTGCCTACCTAAAGAATTACTTGGTGCTAAAGGACAGTATGAACCACAGAAGGAGATAAGTAAAACAGGGGCAGGATGACATTATTTAAACTCCAGATTCTCAGTGGAATACTAACATAGTCTGTTATGTTACAGTATTGTCTTTTTTATTTTTTATTTTTGAGACAGGGTCTAGCTCTATCACCCAGGCTGGAGTGCAGCGAGAAGATCTTGGCTTACTGCAATCTTTGCCTCCTGGTCTCAAGGAATCCTCCCACTTCAGCCTCCTGAGTAGCTGGGACTACAGGTGCGCATCATCATGCCTGGCTAATTTTTTGTAGTGACAGGATTTCACCACATTGCCCAGGCTGGTCTGGAACTCCTGAGCTCAAGTAATCCTCCTGCCTTGGCCTTCCAAAGTGCTGGGGTTAAAGGCATGAGCCACTACACCCAGCCGAGTACTGTTTTTTATAGTACACATGAGGTCACATGAGATTGTTAAACAGGAGAGTAATGTTAGAATAATAGGGAAAGTGGGTTGGTTCATACATAATTTTTCATAGCACTTTAATGCTTGGTAGTACAAAGACACAATAGCTGAAGTACAATTATTGCACTTAGTTTTGTGATTGAACCAGGCCTGGGGGAATATAGCACTCAAATGATGACCTTTCACGGTGTGGGACCCCATTCTTCCCTGGGCTTGGTTCAGCCATATGCTCCATTTTGATAGCGCTTATTTTGCAGCTCCCTCACATCTTTGGGCAAAAGCGACATCAGACAATGAGTCAGAGCCATCCATCTCTGGCAACTCTACATTTCCTGCAAAGTTTGCCACTGCTTCTCCATCTGCTACTTCTGATGATCTCCCGCCCTTGTTTCCATCACTCATCAGTGTCTACCCTTCTGTAAACTGTCATTCTTTAAGCAACCTTCAACTTTTTTAAAAAGGTAAAACTCTTTAAGTTAACACTGCTTTATTTGTTAGGAGTTTTACACGTCCTTCTAAATGAACTACTATTTTCATTTCGGTTGTTATTGTCTGTTAACACTACAGTTCAGTGGTTGCCAGACTTTGTTGTTTATTAGTTAACTACGGATGTTTTAGAATACTGAGGCCCAGCTGAACCTCATTCCATTTAATTCAGAATGTCTTGAGTGTGGGAGCCAGCTATCAATTTTTAAAAATCATATCAGTAAGTAGCAAAGTTTGGGAACCACCGCTCAGTTGTTCAGAGTTTGAGAGGGCTTTCCCAGACTTATTTTTTCCTTAGGCTCTTATTTTAAGTGAGCCATTTTCTTAAAATGTGAAGATTTTCAGGAATGTATTATACACAGCATATTACAGCCAGAATGTTTTGTCATTTTTTGGCTTCTGCTGTGGTCTGGATACTGGTGTCCTCCAAAATTCATATGTTGGAACCTAATATCCAATATGATAGCATTAAGAGATGGGGTCTTTTGGGAAGTAAGTCATAAGGACTCTGCCCTCATGAACAGGATTAGTGCCCTTACTGAAGAGGTTGAACGGAGCAGCCTTGCCCCCTTCTGCCATGGGAGGATGCAGCAAGAAAGTGTCATCTATAAGGAACAGGCCCTCATCAGACAGAGTCTACTGTTGCTTTGATCTTGGATTTCTCAGCCTCCAGAACTGTAAAAAATAAATTTTTGTTGTTTATAAATTACCAAGTCTAATGTATGTTGTTATAGCAGCCCAGTTTCCAAAATAAAAATAATGTAAAGGGAGAGCAGGATTTGGGGAGTAAAAAATGGCTGGTAAAAAAAAAAAAAATTTTTTTTTCTTTTTTTTTTTTTTGAGACCAGTCTCAGTCTGTCGCCCAGACTGGAGTGCAGTAGCATGATCACGGCTCACTGGGCCTAAGTGATCCTCCCACTGCAGACTTCCAAGTAGCTGTGAATACAGGTGTGGGCCACCATGCACAGCTAATTTTTGTATTTTTAGTAGAGATGGGTTTTTCCCCATGTTTCCCAGGTTGGTCTTGACCTCCTGGGCTCAAGCAATCTGCCCACCTTGGCCTCCCAAAGTGCTGGGAATACAGGTGTGAGCCACTGCACCTGGTCTAAAAATTTTAATAAAAAAAATCAATTTTAAAAATACCATAAAGAATGCATAAAAGCATACATAAGTATTTTATTAATATATATTGCCCCTTAGAGGTGAAACAGAGGGCCTCCTGAGATATACCGGTTCTCCAGATCTTTAAGGTAAAGTATATGCCCGTGTAAGTATCACCAGTATGTTCTGTGGCCTTGCCATTGGCTAGTGAGCAAAGTGTATCATGTTTACACAGTTCTACAGATTGGCCCCATCTACTTTGTTAACAAGCAGTCTTGCCTTTTCCTGTGTCTCCCTAATCTTGCTAACCTCTGATTCACCAACCACCATTACTATGCCACCTAGGATTTGCTGTCTGCCTCATTTCTTTTCTTTTTCATTTTTAGATAGGGTTTCACTATATTGCTCAAGCTGGAGGGCAGTAGCTCCAGCATGGCTCTCTGCAGCCTCAACCTCCCTGGCTCAAGCTATCCTCCTGCCTCAGCCTCCCAAGTAGCTGGCACTACATGTGCATGACACCACGCTCAGCTAATTTTTTTTTTTTTTTTTTTTTTTTTGGTGGAGATGGGGTTTTGCCATTTTGCCCAGGCTAGCCTCAAACTCCTGGACTCAAGCAATCTTCCTACCTCAGGCTCCCACAGTGCTGAAATTACACGTGAGCCACTGGGTCTGGCCTCATCACCTTTCTTAAGCTCTGTCTTCAAATCACTTTTTTTCTGCCTCTCCATTCTTTTATGACTTATTAACCTCTGTGAGCACAGAACATGCCTCTCCATTCCCACTGCTACAAATCAGAAACGCATACCTGAACTCCTGCTGGCCTTTTTATCTTCGGTTTTTACCTCCGCTAAATATTAATGTCAGGACCAAGCGTGATGATTCACGCCTGTAATCCCAGCACTTTGCGAGGCCGACGTGGGCGGATCACCTGAGGTTGGGATTTTGAGACCAGGCTGGCCAACATGGTGAAACCCCGTCTCTACTAAAAATACAAAAATTAGCCAAGCGTGGTGGTGCATGTCTGTAATCCCAGCTACTCGGGAGCCTGAGGCAGGAGAATCGCTTGAACCCGGGAGGCAGAGGTTGCAGTGAGCCTAGATCGCACCACTGCACTCCAGCCTGGGTAACAAAACGAGACTCCATCTCAAAAAAAAAAAAAAAAACTAATGTCAGGTCATTTTCCTAAAGTGTATTTGCACTTCTTCTCAAGCACTGATTTAAGTCTTACCTGTTTTGTAAAACCTCCTAAGATTTGAACTCATATCCATCTTTCCCTTCCTTAAGCACTTAAAATGTGCACAGCTGAATCTATCCAATCATAAAAGATGGCCATGAACAAAACACCGTATTGGAATAAGCTTTGGGACTTAAAAAAAAAAACAAAGGTTATTTATGGTATAGTCTATGTCCTTGAATAACAATGAGTACTCATTATATATCAGGCTCTTCAAGCATTACTTTTAGTTCCTCAACAATTAGATGTAGTTTTGTGTAGTTTTCCTCATTTTACAGATGGGGAAACAGGCACAGAAGGTTAAGTATGCTCAAAGTCAAACAAATAAAAATTCAGGCAGTTCATGAGTCAGTGTTCTTAATAATGATCCTAAACTGCTTCTCAATTAACAATCACTTATATTTGATCTTTTCCATCCCTTAAGTAATGGAGTTAAATCTACCTGTCTTTATTACCCTAAATAAAAAAAGTAAGTAAAGCACTTTGTAATTTATAGTGTTAAATGAAGACTATCAATTACCTTTATTTGTAATTTGGAATATTCATTTTTTTCATGCAATAATTATTTCATTTTTATAAGTAAAGGTCTGTAACTATTCAGGAATTTCCTTGTAAGTAGAGACGCATGATTTACTTATGTCCTTTTCTGCCTAGGAGAACTCTAGTTAGATCTATTCAATATATATTACTGATTGGTTAACACCTTTGCAACTTGTAGGGAAGTAAAGGATAAACGCGTAAAAGGAAATAAAAGTTCTCATCACATAAGGTTAAAAATATTATTTTATTTTAAAAAACTGCTATTGTGATAGTTTTCCATAAACTATTCAGAGAAGCGCAAATTCAGTTTCCTAGGATTCTACTAGAAATCTGATCCTTTAGGTTAAGGTTTTCTGCTCAAGATTTAGATTCAGAAGTAATGGAATAAAATACAAGCATACTTTGGTTGATACTTTATCAGTCATTTAAATGAGGATTACTTTGAGAGGTTTCGACTTAAGGGGCAAGTTTCACTGTTAACTCTTAATTTTTTAGTAGTCAGATGTTTATGTGTATCAGTTTTCCCTTATTGGAGCTTTAACGTAATTCTTTATGAGACGCTAAGGTTTCTACATTCATGTACTCCCAAGGGTACATGGCTAATATAGATAAATCACATACGTAATGTTTGCATCCAGATGTAATTCATTTTGTCTTAATAAACCGACTTTTATTTATCCATAGGTTTTCTCGCTACATCTGTGATCCTTACAGACTACAAAAAATATAGCGATTTTAAGACACATGTAAAAGTTTCCAGCCAAAGAGATTTTGTGATGCTCCATAAACACTGTTCATCTGTTATTTATCTGGCGTATTAATTTAATGACAACTACACAGGGCAGCAGACTTACAAAAGCACACTCTAAGGGATGAAAAGCCGTAGGGAGTATTCATTTTTTTTTTTTTTTTGAGATGGAGTATCGCTCTGTCGCCCAGGCTGGAGCGCAGTGGCACAATCTTCGCTCACCGCAAACTTCACCTCCCAGGTTCTAGTGGTTCTCCTGCCTCAGCCTCCCTGGTATATGGGACTACAGGCGCCCGCCACCATGCTGGCTAATTTTTGTATTTTAGTAGAGAGGGGGTTTCACCATGTTGGCCAGGATGGTGTTGATCTCTTGACCTCGTGATCCGCCCGCTTTGGCCTCCCAAAGTGCTGGGATTACAGGTGTTAGCAACTGCACCCGGCCTCATTTTTATAAGATCACACAGAGGTTTTTTTGTTTGTTTTTGAAATGGAGTTTCGCTCTTGTCGCCCAGGCCGGAGTGGAATGGCGTGATCTCAGCTCACTGTAACCTCCGCCTCCCGGGTTGAAGCAATTCTCCTGCCTCAGCCTCCAGAGTAGCTGGGGTTACAGGAACCCACCAACACGCCCAGCAATTTCTTTTTTTTAACAAAACTCCTAACACCTCGTTAATCATTAATTAGTCTTTGGGTTTTGGTTCAACACCTAACATTTGCAAATCACACAATTATCTTTGTTCTTTCATTAGCGGAAGACACTTTCATTTGTTACCCTGAGAATACGAGACATTCACAATCTAATTCCTGACTACATTTGATTTCAAACAGATAGGAATAAGTTCCAGAATATAAAATATTAACTATTTGGGAGTATCTTGTGGGTATGCTCTAATTAAGAAATGCTTCCTTTTCCGAGGAAAACTGCTGACATTGCAAGAGTTATTCCAAGCCACAATTCTTAGGAAAATACATGTTTAACTGAAATTATAAAGATATTTTGCAAAAAAGGGAAATCGCTCCTGCTGGTGTTTTGTGTATAAATCTCTTTCTAACTTCAAGCTCTCTCAAGTTAGGGCAACAGTAAATAAAGTGGGAACAGTATCACACTGGGAAATATCTGAAATGATACCTATGGCACTATCTAAGGAAACTGAGGCCCAGAAGAATTGAAGTGACCTGTGCAATGACACCAATTTCTTAGCAGAGCCAAGATTAGAACCAAGTTTGGTGCCTTCCTGCATCGGTCCTTTCTCGGTGCTGCAGCAGCCTTTTACTTACTAATTTCACCTTGGAGAAAGGTAGAACATCCTGGCGTGGCAGAAGCGTGGACATTCGTTTTCTAAGGGATGGTCACACACCTTTGCCTATTTGCATTTAGTTTCTTTAAAAAGTAAAAACACCTCCATTTTGGAACACTTTTAGAGACAAAAGCAGAACATACGAAAGTGTATTTCACTGCTGAGTTCTTAAGAGGCGTACACCGTGTGGTTATAACGTGCGCAACTCTGTCCCGGGCAATTGAACTTATTTTTAGTGTTATTTTCGGCTTCTGCTGCAGAAAACTAGGGATTCAACTACCCGCACCTACATTTCACACAACAGCACTCGTCTCTCTCCTTCACTCCTAATAAAAACACCTTATTTCGTTTCTTCCTGCCTGCTCTACCTGGTCTCAACACTTTCGCTTGTTAACTTCCACCACACTGCCTTTTACTCGGATTGGAAACCCACTCTCCCCCAACTTCTGTCTCATACCCCACCTTCAGGAAGCGTCTTCCTTTTTTCCGCCTCTCGTTCGCTTTTGTCTTACGCGGCTTCCGGAACACGGCCCAGAATTACAGAGAAAACACACTGCGCACGCGCACTCTCTCGTCACCGCTGTGCGGCTTCTGTTTGGTTGGCCAGTTCGTCCCAATTACGACTCACAGGGCTGCGGAACAGCAACTCTCACGATATTTGCTGCGAGCCAGAGGCGCTAGCCGCTGCCGGGTTCTGGCGCGCCCTTTCAGTTCTGCTTGTTGTCCGCACTGCTGCGTTACCCGGAACTGCCGGGCCGAACAGCATGACGTCCGCTTTGGAGAACTACATCAACCGTATCCTCAAGCTGGCCGCCGCGGGCGTGAGCCGGGGTCGCGGAGAGGCCGCTGGTCGGGGATCGGTGGGAGGTTGGGAGGCCTGGCCTCGGCGGGATCCTGGGGGCGGGCGAGGAGATGAGGGCCCCGGAACGACCCAGAGTTCGCCGGCGGCGCCTCGAGCCTTCCCGCTGCTGCGGGCCCAGGGGTCCTTTCCATTTTGCCTGCAAAAGCCAAATAAAAACCCAGTGTGATTATTCCGAACTTTTCTGTCTTAAAAAAATATACGCTCTTGATTCTTCCTTACTATTTCCCTATGGCATAAGTGTTAAAGTTTGTGAATAAGATGAACAGTCGTCTTGGCGGCGACAACAGTTTTGCAAATCTTTGTACTTGTTTTATTCACATAATTTGCTTGTTCGAGGATAGCAAAAAGTTTAACGATGGTTCACAGACTGTTTCTGTCCCTTTACCACTTGAAGTCCCAACTTGTTGGTAGAATGAAAAAAATGCTTGCTGTTGTAATGGATTATAGTGAGGAGCAAGTAACAACCCCATGGGAAGTGTTAAAATAGACTTTACAAGTGTTACCGTTTTAAAGTCTCAGGACAAAAACACTACGTTAAGCTCAGGTACAAACTGGGTGACAAAAATTAAATACCGAATGCTTTTAATGATGCGTTATTGGTACCCTGTGACACTGCTTATATAGTTTCTTTACTTTTGAATTACAGAAGCCTGTCCTGGAAGACAGTTTTTTAACATGCTGAAAAATCGTCCAACATCGATTAATTTAGTACTTATCCAATTTTCATTTTAGAAATAAACAGGCCTAAGAAACGAGATATCCTGCCTGAAATAATAGATTGGTAACATTCCTAGTAGAAAAGTGTCAAAAATCCAGGATATTTTGAGATAAGATACACCGATCACATACAGAAAGAGGTTTTCTTTTTCTATTTTTTCCCTTTTTTAATCATGTAATTATCACAAAGACAAAAACAGAAGCTTTTTTTAAGTTTTTTTTTCTTTTTCTTTTTTTGAGTCGAGGGTCTCACTCTGTTGCCCAGGCTGGAGTGCAGTGGCTTGATCATGGCTCAATGCAACCTTGAACTCCTGAGCCCAAGCAATCCTCCTGCCTCTGCCTCTGCCTCCTGAGTAGCTGGGACTGTAGGTCACCAGGCCAGCGTAATAGAGATGGGGGTATCGCTGTGTTGCCCAAGCTAGTCTCACCTCAAGTGATCCTGCCTTGGCGTCGAAGAAACTTTTAACGTTTTTATGTAGTGAACTTAGTGGCTGTGTTGAATACTTTTACCTAGTTGTCATATTTCTTCTAAAAATTCAAATCATTACCTTGCCAGAGTCTGTTTTCAATTTGCATTCCCTAAGAAACACTTTCTTTGATTCAGTTATCAGGAACTGTTGCCGTTATTACATCAGATGGGAGAATGATTGTGGTAAGTCTTCGGAATTTTCATTCTCTGCTTTCCTGTAGGTTTATTGGTTGCAAGTTTTATGTGAAACCTCTAATCTCTAATGCCTAGACAGCACATTACACCCGTAGTGCAATTTTATTATAATTCAGCTCTTTATCATTTGCTGTCAATCCACGTTTTCCTCACTAATAAACATTGTGTGTTACCTACAAGGTTTCTCGGAGCTAGAATAATAGATTCTGCCCTCAGAGAGCTCCTAGTCTGTACACCTTTATTAAACTTACTTTTCTTCTTCCATTTTTATTTCCTTCCCCATTCAGCACCACATGAATCAGAATTTTTTTGAAATTTTGCATATGCTTAGTAACTTTTTAATGATTTAGATACTATTAATATCTAGATATCAACATTTAAGGCTTGTATACAATCTTAATATTCTTTGTTTTTAGGTTGTGTGACATGTCTTCTATAGGACACATTACGATGATTGACTCTCTGTATATACACATATATATGTAAAATTGGCTTGTTCCTTGAAGTTGTTTCTCCCTTGCTAATTTATATCATATAACTAAGATAAAACGTTCCTGTGGTGATACCTGTATTTGGAATTTGATCTGAGGAATTCATCTCAAGATTTTTGGGTACTTGGTTATTTCTTCACTTACAGTTCATACTCTGAATGCTTTCAAAAGAATTTTAAGGCTACTAAACTTTCTCTATTTTCTAACCTTACCTAGTTTCTTTAAATAATTTGATCCCTTATTTTTCCATTCTTCAGTTTTGCTTTTGTTCATTTTCTTTTTAAGCCTTGTGATTTTTTTTTCACTGGGTCCTTAGTGACTATTATTAGTCAAAGTTCTAGCTTTGTCCTTTACTAAATTTATATCATGTGCCAGGTGCATATGTGTTACATTATTTAATGTACAGTACAAACTTGTGAAGAATAAGTACCCCTGTATTCTAGATTAGGAAACAAGTTCAGAGAAGGTGACTCACTTTCTCAGAGTCACAAGGGTAGCAAGTGACAGAACCAAACTGGGATTTACATTTGGTTTGACATCAAAGCCAAGGCCAGTTGCCTGGCTTCTTTCTTAAGGAAGCAATGATGTTTGCTTAGGCACCTCACATTGTATTTTTTCAAATATGGACAGTTTGACATATTTTAATTTCAACACTTCAGGAAGCCTATTGCTATTAATAGATATTTGCTTTTTTTTTTTTAATTTGGTGAAAACCTTAAGTTTAAATTTTCTTATTTTTGTTAACAGGGTAGATAATAAACTGAGAAATTATTTTTAATTTTAAAGAAGAAGGAAAGTGATATAAAAAGAGCATCTTAAGTTCTAAAGTTCAGTAGTTCTGTATTTCTTTGACACATAATTTATTTGATGGGATAATGTGTAAAATGAAGTCAAGAAGTTATGAATGGCTGTTTATGATAACAACCATTTGCTAACTAGTTCAATAAATACTCCATATTTTGTTTCTCTTCCAAGTTACAGATTTCATTCTCATTTCATTCTCTTTTTATTTCATTCTCATTTTATATATTTTGACTTTCAGAAGATAAAACAGTTTAAGAACTTGAGAGGTTTAACCATCAAAACCAATGTTAGTTGATATTTCTTCAGAAACTTGAATACCATGTGAGTTACTCTGTTATGCTAGACCTATGTCTTCTTTTATTCAATACTAAGCTTTCATAAAACTCTCCCTGATTATTTCCTTCAAGTTCTGGTTTTAATTAGTATAGTCACATTGGTATCTACCTTACTGGGAGAATTAAACAATAAATCCATATGATACACATTAAACAATACATGTGAGATACACAGAACACTGGTAACTAGTATGTACTCATTAGGTGTTACATGTAACTACTAGTTAAATTTTTAGTATATTTATGGGACTGATTTGAATCTGAAAAATGGCAAATTATATTTACTTGTGTATAATAGTATAGAATGTTATGGTTTAGTGGTCTGGCTCAGGAGCTAGCCTTTTGTGGTTCATCTCCTGGCTCTGCCACTTACTACCCATGTGATCATAAGACACACCATTCTGTGCCTCAGTTTCTTCTTTGAAATGGGGCTAATTATAGTATTAAATCAAAGGGTAGAGGTGAGTTGAGATAATGTGTACAGTGTGTTTAGCACAGTGCCTAGTGCTGGCGTATAGCATATAGTGATACTATTACATTGCTGTAGTTGGTATGTATGGTTCTTCCTTATTTATGTATATTTGGCTATCATTTTCCCTTAAATCTCCTTTGTTTTAGTTTGTACCTTTAGCTGCTGGTCTACATAAGCTTTTATGCTACTTACTTGGAGATAGTCACATTAGTACATAGGTGTCCTTTGCAACTGCTGTCAACTCTGCATATGAGTGAGATGTGTGGTGCAGGTCCCCCCACCCCAGCCAAATAACCAAGAGGTAAATTATGTACCCTCGAATACTGTTGGTTATAAAAAAGGCATTTTATTTGCCATCGTATAGGTACTTGTATTGGAATACCTGGCAACTAAAATGACTGTGAGGTTAAATTTACACTTTCAGGTAAACCAGAATATTTCTCTTTTTCTCCTGAATATTTTCTTTACAGGGAACACTGAAAGGTTTTGACCAGACCATTAATTTGATTTTGGATGAAAGCCATGAACGAGTATTCAGCTCTTCACAGGGGGTAGAACAAGTGGTGCTAGGATTATACATTGTAAGAGGTGACAACGTGTAAGTAAAATGTATCTGTTAAAATTATAAATGATACTGCCTTACTTTATGGAGAAGAGGTTTTCCCCAAAATACCCTACTGTATTGTCCATACGTAGTTAATAGAATCTTGCATTCATTTCTTTCGTAAATATACCTTTTCTTATGTTTGTGTAAAATAAGGCATATGTATACATTTTATGTCAACACTTCTTTAGGTTTCAACCAAAGCTGTCTCTCTACAAATTAAACTTTTACCTGAGATTTGCACATTTTTCTACTAGTTAAGTAGCCTGGGTAGAGTCCAGAAAGGGCTCTGCCTTATATTAAATACTTCATTAGAGAGGCTTCTTAAAACGTTCTTTCAAATACCCAGAATTTTAGAGGAACATATTTCTAGAGTCCAAGGCCAAAGTTTGAAAAATGTTTTGAAATCTCTGATTTGAACAATATTAATTCATGCTCAATAACATAGGTGTATTTATAAATAAGTACTTACTCGTTATTCATTTTCTTTTAATTTTTTAGTATCATCGACACACTTAACATGTCCCTGTGGCCTCAGTTTACTTGGGACAGACAGATATAAAAGTTTAAGAGTAATTGGCCAGGCATGGTGCCTGTAATCCCAGCACTCTGGGAGTCCGGGGCAAGTGGATCAGGTCAGGAGTTTAAGACCGGCCTCGCCAACATGGCAAAACACTGTCTCTACTAAAAATACAAAAATTAGCCAGGCTTGGTGGCGTGCACCTGTAGTTCCAGCTACTTGGGAGGCTGAGGTGGGAGAATCACTTGAACCCAGGAGGTGGAGGTTGCAGTGAGCCGAGATCACGCCACTGCACTCCAGCCTGGGTGACAGATTGAGACACCATCTCAAAAAAAAAAAAGGCCGGGCACAGTGGTTCAAGCATGTAATCCCAACACTTTGGGAGGTGGAGGCGGGTGGATCACTTGAGGTCAGGAGTTCGAGACCAGCTTGGCCAACATAGTGAAACCGCATCTTTACTAAAAATATAAAAATTAGCCAGGCGTGGTGGCGCAAGCCTGTAATCCCAGCTACTTGGGAGGCTGAGTCAGGAGAATTCGCCTGGGAGGCGGAAGTTGCAGTGAGCCGAGATCGCAGCACTGCACTTCAGCCTGGGCAACAAGAGCAAAACTCCGTGTCAAAAAATAAAAAAGAAAAGAAAAGTGGCTGATGTGGTTCACATGCCGTGGCTCATGCCTATAATCTCAGCACTTTGAGAGGCCAAGGTGGGTGGATCACCTGAGCCCAGGAGTTCAAGACCAGCCTGGCCAGCATAGTGAAACCCCGTCTCTCCTAAAAATACAAAAATTAGCCTGGTGTGGTGGTGCATGCCTGTAATCCCAGCTACTTGGGAGGCTGAGGCAGAAGAATGTCTTGAACCTGGTAGATGGAGGTTGCAGTGAGCCAAGGTCGCGCCTTTGCACTCCAGCCTGGGCAAAAAGAGTGAAACTCCATCTTGAAAAAAAAAGAAAACTGGCTAATGTGACAGAGGAACTGAATTTTAAATTTTATTTAATTGTAATTAATTTTAATGGTTACATGTGGCCAGTATTAGTATAGTTATAGAGGCTAGAATAATGCCAAATCAGTTTTCTAGTGAGTACTACACTGAATCAAAATATAGTTGGAAAGAAGTAAAAGATACATTAGCGATTTTAAGCTAGATACATTTAACAAATTCTAGGGGACTAACTGTCCCCTGGAATAACTTAAAAAGTGCAGGAATAATTTACTCATTTAAGTTGTTTATGTTAGCATCACCTTTAGATGAATAAATAATTTGATCTGTAATCAAAAATCAAGAGTTTATAAAATATTTTAGAGATGACTTTTAGGTGGAGTTACAAGGTGAGCTGTAAGTAATGAGAGAGAGACAGAGCAGATAGGGCCCAGGTCTCTGGATCAGAACAACACTTTATATTGGAGCTGTGCATAGTAATTGATTTTAAGGTTTCTCCTACTTAAAACAATTTTTTTTTCTTGAACTTCAGGGAAAAAAGTCGTGTGCTAGAGCCAGCTTCTACTGGCTCATGAAAGCAGATTGTTATATTTTAAGGAATTTTACAAGCTGGTTAATTGATGTCTTGTTAGTAGCTTGAAATTGGCCATGGTGGGAGTGTTTGCACAATGGATATTAGTAAATGCAGCAAATCAGTCTCCTGCTTTTTTTCCAGAGAGCTGGTTTTTAAAAATGTATCAGCATTTCCCTGCTTACCATAGGGATTTTAAATGATACTGAATATTATCATTTAAAATTTAAGAATATTTAAGAGTGGAATTGAGGCCTTTAGTTTGAGAAAACTTAATTCATTCTGCCAGAGTTTTATATTTTTCATTTATTAGATGATTTAAGACTTTATATACTTTAAAGCAAAATTTGGCAAATCCCTTGTTACTAGTATTCGTCTTTAGAATTTGGCCGGGCACAGTGGCTCACACCTGTAGTCCCAGCACTTTGGGAGGCTGAAGCCGGTGAATTACCAGAGGTCAGAGGTTTGAGACCTGCCTAGCCAACGTGGTGAAACCCTGTCTCTACTAAAAATACAAAAATTAGCCGGGTGTGGTGGCATGCGCCTGTAATCCCAGCTACTCGGGAGGCTGAAGCATGAGAATCGCTTGAACCTGGTAAGTGGAGGTTGGAGTGAGTCAAGATCGTGCCACTGCACTCCAGCCTGTGCAACAAGAGCGAAACTCTATCTCAAAAAAAAAAAGAATTTACTCTCATTAAAACCAAACAAATGTAAACCCAACCAATACTTTTTAAAAATAATATTTCATAGACATCTTGTGGTCTGAGTGATAACATTGAATATTTCCAGTTAGAGGGCTATGGATTGGTTATCTAGCGTGGTATTAATAAATTTAAAGTTATAGATACTATGTTAGTGTTGAACAAGAAAAAATTTTCTAGCTTTTAACCTGAGCCAATCACATCAAAAATGATTTGTTAGATACCAAAGTACTTGTTCCTACTATTATTTTTGTATATGAAGAACTGGCTTTGGATTTAACTGAAAACTTAGGAAAACAATCTAATCGCTGTTGTCTATATCATTGATTTAATTCATCAAAGTTACTCAAATGATTGATATTTTTACTTGCTAATTATTTTAGGAGTGATTTTGTGAAATTTATTTTTAATACAGTCGTAGAATTGAATTGAATTATGGTTTGGAAGTTTGAGGGTTTTTTACTGTGTAAAAGGGTTTATCCTTGTGTGTCTGTTTCCTTTAAAGATTCATGATACAATCACTATGTACAATGTGTCCTTTAATATTGGTTCCTGTAATAATGTGCCTTCAAATTATTTCTTGAGTTTTGTGACTTAAATGTGCAGTTCACTGATTCACACCAATGTTGTTTGCTTTTTAACTTAATTAGTTCTTTTTACTGTGCTCTCTCAGTTTTATTTTTTGGAAGAATGGTACTCAGTGCTTTGATTTGATTAGTAAGATTTTTGAAACACATGTAATTTATTTCAGAAATGTGATTGTTTTAACTCTGACTTTTTTAGTGCAGTCATTGGAGAAATCGATGAAGAAACAGATTCTGCGCTTGATTTGGGGAATATTCGAGCAGAACCTTTAAATTCTGTAGCACACTGAGGAAAAACTACATACTTGGACATCTGTAAATCTTTGTACAGAAACTGATTATTCTGAGGATCATATATGGAATATGGAATTTTTATGAATGTGTCACTGGATTTTGACTCCTTATTGATTCATTGTAATATGTAAATTAAAATATTTCTACATTTTATTGAAAAAAAAAAACCTTTTTTTTTTGCCTAAATATAAGTTTGGTAGCTTGGTTTCTTTTTTTTATTAAATAGTGTGAAAATATAATGGGCATTTTTAAAACTTTTAGAAAAAAGTAGTACTTTTTGATACTTTAGTATTTATGGAAACTAGTGGAAAAGAGAAATTAGTGTGCTATATAAATCAGGCATTCAAGTAACAGTAATACAGGATATATGTGTTTTCTTTCCCTGATGTTTAGGAAAATCACAGGAAGGTAAATCTTTGCTGGAGTTATCTGAATCATTGGCATTTATCTGATTCCACTGGTGGTAGTTTGCTAGTGCTTCTAAAAGTTGCTCCCTAGCACTGAGATGTGTGGGTAGGTAAAAATGTGTTTGCTTGAGAAAAGCAAAAATGCTAACAAGGTTTTGATAGATTGGCCCAAAATTCCAACTTGAATATTAAGAATGACTAGGAACGGTAGAATTGACAGAGATGATTGGTAAAGTCTCTTGATGCCCAATTGGTTAGGTATGAAAGTAATATGAACACATTAATGTTGAATTTTACAGACAGTATATTTGAAAAAAATTGATTCCATGTAGTCTTCAATTTTTAATTTTTAAGAATTGGAGAATTTCTAATGTTAAAGTTAGTTTATAAATGTGAGTAAATAAACTCTAAGTTTATATTGAAGTAGTGCTAGCTATTATTGTCAGCAATTTTCCATGATTCATTATCCATAAACCTGATTTCAGAAGACGTCAACTCAGTTTTTTAAATAATTGAAAGAAACAATGTAAGTAGTGTTTAGATATTCAGGCTAGTCCATAAAATTTCTGATCAACTCATGTATAGGCCCAAGTGTGTGTCTTTGTGATGAGAAGAACATAGAAAAATATTTACATCCTTGTAATTGAAACAAATTTAAATAGTTTCTTTGTTTTGTTTTTATGAAAGTGCTTAAAAATAGTAGTTGGCAAACTTTTTCTATGAAGATCCAGATAGTAAGTCTTTTAGGCTTTGAAGTCCATATGGTCTGTCACAGCTACTCACCTCTGCTATTGTGGCATACAAATGACCATAGATAATACATAAATGAATAGTGGCTGTCTTCCAGTAAAACTTCATTTATAAAAATGGAGGTGGGGGTTGGATTGGGCTTGAAGGCATAGTTGCTGACACTTGTCTTAATACAAGTTCAATAAGAAAAAATGAACAATTTGTATAAATTCTGGAATAGATCCTTATAGAGAGTTTAGAGGTGGGTTTCATTCATATTTTAAAATATTTTAAACTTCATACTTACTAAACATAATAGCTTTTGGGGGGAGGAAAATATCTTCACTCAAATCAGCCTTGTAAGGGGAGAAGCACTATTCTCTAGAATTATTTGGTTGATGTTAAGGGCTGTCTGTGGGAGAATTAGAGAAGTTAGCTAGTATTGGCTATTCATAAGTACTTGACTTGTAGTATAATGTTTTATAATCAATTTATTAATAAAATGATGGAAAGTGGGTAAGGCAAACAGGCAAATTTAGGGACTGTGAATGAAATATTTTAGTATATGGCATTTTGAATTGGTAAAGTAATTCCAAAAATTAAATAGGAATACACATCGTTCAGTTGCTAAGAAAAATGCATTCTAAAAGTACAAATGAAGTCCAGAGTCAGATCTTTTCTCAAAATACTTGGCATATCAACACATTACACATAAACAAGTAAATAAAAACCAGTCCTGTCCCTCATGATAATGGGTTTCTAATGTGATGTATTCTTGCAATCTGAAACACCTTATAAAGCTGTATTTTCCTGATTGATGTTGGAAAAAGCATTCCCAAAATGTGAATTATTGTTTTTATGAATAGTTACGGATGATGTGATGATAATATGCCAGATAATCTATGTAATTCTTTATTCCTGGATACAAGCACATGGTGGACTTTTTTCTCACAACCGCTTAAAATTGGATTTATTTCTGCATGAGAATTGTAAGGGAGCCACAACCATGAGTAGTAACATAATTAATATACAGTGTCAATATTTTATATTTAATGAGACATTTATTCTATAATCAGTTCTTATTTATAAAGAGGCGCAAATCAATTTCAACCTGTAATTACCTCTGTGCTTTGTGACTCAGGCACAATCTAAACCCAGCTTAATGAATCAAAGAGATGTTTCTTGGCAAGATATTTTCATTAAAGTTATTTGGAAAGGGCAATTAACTGCAAAAGAGACTTTTTTTTTTTTTTAACTGACAAGATACTATCTAAACTAATAGTTTAAAATAACATTGCTTTTAAGTCAAAGCACTTTGGTAACTTGGCCTCACATGCTGACAGTTTTGGCTTAAATATTACAAATCTTGATCCCAGAAGAGCAAGAGAGAAAGTTTTACTAATATTTGCTTAAACATCCTGTTTAACAACTTTATAACATCCTTCTGAATTTTTAAGGTAATAATGTGAGATATAAGTATGATAAAAACAACTTTTAAATGGTATTTAATGCAAATACAGAATAACGATGTCAACATTTTCCTCAGCCGTGTAACCTGAGATTCATCATGGGAATGAGAAAGTAAAGTCCCTTTATAATGGCATGTGAACCAGACAATTTAGTAGCCAGGGTTGTAAGGCAACTCTTAACTGACAATATAGTTAGTATATGCTGGGCCTTCATCTTCAAAATTAGTAGGTAGTATTTATTGAGTGCATATCATGTGCCAGGCCTGGTGCTGAGTGCTTACAATGATCATTTTATATACGGGAAAATTGAGGCTCAGCAGCGTCAAGTGCCTTGTAAGAGGTAGCACTAGTAAGTAACAGTGCTCAAATTCAACTAGGTCTTTCAGCTCTTTATACAATACTGCCTGTTATCAGAAAGTATAGTCTCAAAATCTGCTATCAAGCATCTGTCAGAAGCCTGATGAGAAATATTCAGATGATCTAACGCAGTTCCCAAACCTGCATTGTGGGCCATTTTCATTACAATTACCTAAGGTGCTTTAAAAATTTTCTTGGGCCCTACTCATTGTTGTGGTTCAGCAGCTGTGTAATGGAGCAAAAAGGAATAGTCACTAAACAGTGAAGGAAAGTGTGGTGGAATTATTAAAAGACCTAGCACTTACGTGCTGGGATGAGTCTCTAACCCCACAGAATTGACTTCAAACACAGGATCTTATTCAAGATGAGGATAATAACAGCTATCTTCTTGGGTTGTAAAAAGTAGCATTAGACTGCATTTTAAACATTTGGTATGATTTTGAGGACATAACTGTAAACAGCTATTTAATACTATTCCAGGTAGTCAAAGGCCAATGTATAAAAGTTACAAATATAGGTCTTGTCAGCTTAGCTTTTTAAGGGTCTGTCCCACTGACTACCGTATCTCTATAAGAGAATAGATGAGTAATTGAGGTTATGTGGGAAGTACGTGTAAGTTTACACTATTAAGAAATGTACAATAAAATTTGTTTCTATGTCAGCGTATACTCTTGACTCGAGTTTGAAAGTGTAAACTCAAAGGTCTTTCACATGTAAAGAGGAACCTCTCCATTCTGTACTTGTATAGTCATTACCTCATATAGATTTAATTTTATTAAATTAAATTTTACTTATTTTGGGTTTAAAAAAACTTGGGCTATGAATCTCAGTTTTAAGTCATGGGCAAATTTGATAAAAATTCCTTTCTGTCTACATGTAATACTGAAAAAAATGTTGATAAGGTAAAGCTATCTCCATTTAGATTGATACCCATTAAATAGCATAGTGCTCCCATTAAACTAGCGAAAAATTCATTTAATTGTGCTTATGCTTATCTAGTACTTATGCTCCATCCTGTTTATAGGGATTATTGATGTGAGATTTGGTCAGATGCTTTGATGTGATCTTCATTCCTTTGTATAGTGGGAAACTATGAGACGTGCTTAGTCTTCATAAATCGATGCTGCCTCCTAGTGGCCATTGCTTTCTTTTCTACCTGTCCACAAACTTCAAAAAAATAGATTTTGGAATTTTGTCAGGGACACTTATCAAGCCATTAATACATGCCAGGCAGTGTGCTCAAAGCTGTAGATAAGCCAGGGAACAGTATTCTTGTGCTTGTGAAGCTTCTATCTGTCTGTATCTACCTCAACCAAATCATCTTGACTCAGATTTACTGTCGAAGGTCGTGTTATTTCATCAGATTCTTTCAGTATTCTGGGATATAATTTATGGGTTCTGGATTCATTCAAAACAACTAGAAGCAGTCTTTTTAAAATAAATATAATTCAAGTCAATGATTTTCCCCATCTATTTTTTTTTCTTTTAAGATTGCTAAGTCTGTAGGTTGCATAATTCTAAGGATAAAGGCGAAATAGGACTTCACCAGAATTTCTTTCATTAGTTAACAGTATGCCATCTCCTACTTACTGGCATCATTTGGGGAATGAAGGAGCTGAGAATTGTTCTTCCAGATACCTTTCCGACCTCTTCTTGGTTTTGGCATTAAGTTTTTTTTAAACTCAATTTTTGTGTTAGTTTTTTGTTATGCCTTTTCATTTCCTTCTTTTTTTAATGTTTCTTTTTTTTTAAAGTCCTTTAATTTTTATTTATTTATTTATTTATTTATTTATTTATTTATTTTTGAGACAAGTCTTGCTCTTTCGCCAGGCTGGAGTGCAGTGGTGCAACCTTGGCTCACTACAACCTCCACATCCTGGGTTCAAGCGATTCCCCTGCCTTAGCCTCCCGAGTAGCTGGGACTACAGGCATGCGCCACCACACCTGGCTAATTTTTTTTAGTAGAGACGGGGTTTCACCATGTTGGCCAGGATGGTCTTGATCTCCTGACCTCGTGATCTGCCCACCTCGGCCTCCCAAAGTGCTGGAATTACAGGCATGAACCACCACGCCCAGCCGAAGTCCTTTTATTTTACAGAGTATTACTTGTCAGAAATGGCACAGATCAAGCATTGCTACAACTGGTATCAAATTCCCATCAATGTCCCTACAAGGATATGATAGGCTTTCTCTCTTCTCTTTAGGGGAATGTTCAATTACACTGCATATATTTTGCTATTATGTAGGTTTTGTTTTTTTTTCACATATACTGGCTTTACAAATGCCATATAATTAGTATGGTACCAAATTGTTATTACATTTGAAATATGTTAAAAAGAATCCAGGAGTCAGGGTGGGTGGGGAGACAAGTCCAGGGACACAATACATTGTGTCTTGTATTAAAAACTAGTGTGTGTTGGGGTGGGGAACAGGCAGGAAACTAATGTGTTTCTGTTTGATATATGAAAATATGCACAAGCTATCTTATGTTTCATCTCATATCAACAAAATGATTATAATAAATCATACTCTAGAAAACTCATTAACTGATACAAGTTGCCAGAAAATGCTGCACTATGGCTTATTTCACATTTTAAAATAAATGCCCTGAAAGTGATCACAGTGATAGTTAAAAGTTAAATTTTTTATTTTAAAATTTAAATTTTTATTTTAAAAAATAGCTCTCTGAATCTGACTTGGATAAGCTTTATTTTAATTGTGATTCTGCTCATTACAGAGACACTTCAATTCACACTTATAGGAGGTATGATTTTTAAAAGGAAATTGTTAATTAGGGTCTTGGGCTAGTCCAGTGTAGCATGGCAGTGAAAGGCACAGACTCTGGAGTCAGACTTAGTTTGCAGAGTTTAGCATATTAATCTTCCCATGTCTTAGTTGCTATGAAAATGAGTACCTGCCTCCTTGTACTGTCAAGATTAAGATAAGCAGTTAGCACTCCCTAGAACGTACTAATTTGTCAATATTAATGATAGCTAACAATTATCCTGATATTGAATGATGGACTCCAAATTATTTATTGTGGCCTAGGAAAAGTACTAAGAAGTAATTGATAGCATTCCCTGATAATTTTGATGAAAAAAAAACTATGAAAATTCTGGACAGGACTGGAAATTTATTGTAAATGAAAGTATGTTTCTCTCATGCAAAGGTAATGTGATGTTTTTAATCACACATTTGAAAATTAAAAATTTGATCAAATTTTTAAAAGTAACACGAGGCAGAGAAAGTACAGAAAGGAGCAACCAAAGTCAAAGTGATTAAGTTATAAAAAGGTTAGATTTCTTTGGTCTGAAAAGATAAATGAGAAATGAGAATATGCCAGAGATCTGAAATGAAGAATGGATAAGAGCTTGCATATTTAATTTTGTATATTAAAACCAAATATTCTATGAAGATTGGAAGGATAATTTTAGGTCAAATGAAATTCTACATTAAAGAAAGAAGAATAAACCTTAACAACTCATTAGTAATCCCTCATTTCCTGAGTATTTACTGCATGACAACAATAACAGAGATGACATGCCCGGTAAAGTGGTGTTTGAAGGCAATATATAAAAGCTTCCCATGCATGGCAAAGATGCATTTTCCTCTACGCATAGCAATATGGGAGAGGTTGGAGGAGAATCTTCATGGAAATGGATGACTTGTGCTGGACCCTAAGGATAGTAAGGATTTCCATAGATGGTTAGGAAAACTTAAAATTGGCAGACAGGAAGGCAGGAAGGAGTAAGATGTGGTTGAGTAATAAGGAGTAGACTGACCTCTCTGTACAGTAAAGGCTCAAATCCTTTTTATTGCAAAGAAAGGACCTGTCCTTCACCAGTTCCTGGAAGAAAATCTCTTGAGTCCTTGGGATGTCTTACCTGTTAAGAGTGCTTTTGTGTGCCTGAGACCATAGGCCTTGCTGTTACAGTTTAAGCTCTGGGAAATGAGATTCAGGAGCTAAGGTCAGTTATGAGGAAACTGAATATTTATGTGACTGAACCCTCATAAAAACCCTGAACACCAAGGCTCAAGAGAGCTCATTAGCAATACTTTGCATGTGTTGGTAAACACCGTTGCTGAACTAGATGCTGTCTGTGCAGCTCCACTGGGAGAAGACATCTTGAAGTTTGTGCCTGGTTTCTCCTGATTTTCACATTGGACACCTTTTCCATTTACTGATTTTAATCTATATCCTTTCACTATAATCTGCAGCTGGGAGCATAGCAGCTTTTCTGAGTCCTATGATTCCAAGTGTATCAATGAACTTCAGTATGATCTTGGGGACCCCCAACTCACTATCTAAATAAATTTTTCATTGAAAATTAGTGAGAAGGGAAGAGATGGCCTTCAATACTAGTGCAAAGTTAATACTTTATTCTTAGAGCAGCAAGTTGATTTTAGGGGATTAAAAATCTAAGACGTTTAAGGGAACATGAATTTGGATGCATTGAACAGAATTGGTAACCTGAAGGAGAAACTGGAGGCAAATTGTTTCAAGTTAGGAAGCTATTGCAGTAATTAAACTGAGCTGACACATTTTCAAGTCAGATTTTCAGATATGATAAAGGCTGGAAGTACAGAGTTTCAAAAGATGTACATAAATTTATGGAAAGGAAATTTTGGAATGGTGATTCTAACCTTTAAGGTTGGTGCCATGGAAGGAAAACAACTAACTTTGCAACAATCTGTTCAACAATGAGAGTTACCAAATGCCAGACACTGCTAAGTGCTGGGAACTTAGATGTAACCAAAGACTTAAAAGATACTAGTCTTTAAGACAGGCTTTGAGAAATTCAAGTGTAGGGTAAGACCACCTCCCCAGCAAGTAAATACTGACATGGTGAAGATATGTATTGGGTGATATGAGAGCCCATAGGAGAGACATCTAAAGTTTAATAGCAACACTAGGCTGGACTGAGTGGTGAATATGTTGATATAGCAATTTAATAAATGTGTTATTGTCAATGTAGGCATTTTGCTTATAGCTTAGGGCAAGTGATAAAAAACAGAGCTTAACAAAGGGCTGGATGTTTTAGTTTGACAGCAGTGTCTAAATTACAGATTAGAGAACTAATGACTAGCCATACCGAAGACATTTATCTGGAAATGCCTTCCCTAAGTGCCAACAGATAATGAAAATATAGTCAATAGCTTTAAGTGACCCCATGCATCTTAATGCCTTTCAAGCAACATGTTTTTCTGACTTCCAAATATAAACAACCTAAGCATTGTGCAGTAGCCATGAGGGACTAGGTATCCAAGTGCACATTATATTGGCTTTGTAGAGCCATTGGAGGGAGTAATAGTTTCAGAGTCATGAAACGAATCATAAGTAGCTGCTCTGGTGCTCTCTAGAGGCAGAACTTGCTGAATTTGAAGACTATTAATGATGCAGCTCTCACTGGTACAAGTGAAAAACCTCTCAGCCCTACACAGCATCTTTAAGAAAGCTTTAATTTTGGTTTTTCAGAGCAATATTCACATGACATCTTTAGGATTTGGAATCTTAATTACCATTAGGTTGGAACTCTACCTGAACTAAAAATAAGTGGTCTCTATCACGTTGAAATTACTTTAATATTTTCATTTATGTTTATACTCTTTATTTAAATGCAGAGAACATGGCTAACCATTCAGGACCATTTAATTATCAAATTATTAATGATTCTTCCATAATAAGCAAACTGTCATACTTGTTGACTTATATTTCATTCCATGGAATTCAAATTTAATTAATTGATAAATCACATTGTACTTTATAAGAGTTTATTCCTTAAGTGTTTGAATTTACACTTTTTTCTCCTGTGACAGCATCTGTTCCCAAGGCAATCAACATTTTGATGGAACGAACTGAGGTTTGCAATTGCTAATGTTATTCTCCCATCCCAGTTTCTACTTGTTTCTTGTAAAAAAGGAGGTTTCTAAATCTTGACTGTTGATTGACAATTAATGGGCTAAATTTCCCATTAGCAAACACTTTTCACATATACACTAATATTAGTATCTAAATTATATTAACATCTAATTTGGTAGCAATTGACTTGAAATTTGTGATACTTTAACTTGTGCTAGGTTGTAGTTTTGCTTGTATCACTCATAGTTACTAAAAATGCAAAACGCAAATTTGAAATAACTATAAGAATAAACCTTTAATGAACTTTTTAATATGCAATACTCAATTGTAAATAACCATTATCTTTACTGAATCAGATGTTTCATTAACTGTTAGCAGTTATTTCGAGTTATTTATATATCACACAATTTTGAACTAAAGGTAAAGATCATCTAGCTGAATTTCCTTTATATTAAAGAAGAGGAGAAAATCTTAATAGTAAGTATGTGTGAGCCTGGAGCTGCCATGGAGCATGTAGAGAGAGTCTCCTAAGTGATACCGACTCAGGAAAGCAGAATCAAGCAATAAAGAGACATTTTGGGTCTGATGACATCATTTCAGCACCTGGATCCAGCGATGCCTAAAGATGTGACTCCTAGACTTTTCACTTACATGAGCCAAAACGGTTCCTTTGCATCAATAAATCGCTCTGTGATGCATTTTATAATGTACAACCAAGAATCTCAATATTTATTATTTTGCATTAAATATCAGTAAGTTTGATATAAAAAGCTCAGTAAAATTCATTAATTTGAGAATGTGTCTATATCATAGTAAAGTTTTAAACCTACATAATTTTCAATATTTATACCTTTTACTGCAAAAATAAAAATGAGTTTATCCTTGCCCTAAAGCTGTAAAATTAAACTCTGTACAATTCTAGTTATTTGAAATATAAAATAAAATTATTGGTCATTTCATGTATACATTTGTGGTAACACTTTAACTTTTTCCCTGTAAGGCCATCTTTTGTATGTTTCTGTTTCCATCAAGCAGGCTTTTAATGCAACTTTATCTTCTGGGTTTCCCTAGTCATAATTAAGGGTTTGGCCCTAGTTCACAAGTAATCTTCCAGCACAAATTTTATAAACAAATGCCCTGTGAATCTGCATGGCATAAATCAAGTCTCTAGATCCTGATCACTTCTATGTGAATTTGTAATATTCTGCTTTTGGACTTGTAAGACCAAGAGCAGACTCCCTAAACACAGAGGAGGCAGTAATTTAGGACAGCTTAAACATTCTGGCTGACTGCCTCATCAATGCTATTTAATAACAGAATTCTGGGGATGTCTTGAAATAGATACATTGGCAGTTTTTTTGTTTTTGTTTTTGCTTGTCTCACACATAATGCTGATGAAGAAACCATGAAGTGTCATATGAAAGGAAGTTACGATTATTATTGGTGAGTACATCAGTTAGAATGGTATTTGGCTATAATCACTGGAAACTCTGACTGCCAGTGGCTTTAACAGGCAGGAGGAGTTCATTTATCTCGAGAGAAAAGAACAGAAAAGTGAAAAGGAAGGCAGTTCAGACTGGGGCACCTACTCAAAGAAGTGACCCAGTACCAGGCAACTATTTTCTGTTTTCCATCCTTTTGTTCTAATAATTTGCCTGTGGCGTCTCGTGACTCATATTTTCCATCTAATTAGAATAAAGAAAGACGAAATAGGAAAGTGAGATTATCATATGGGAAAAATAAATGCTTTCCCAACTATAACCAGCAGACTATACTGGCAAAATATACTGCTTGAATGCCATTGGCCAGATCTTTGTCATATGGTTACCCTAACTACAAGGGAGGCTAGGAAGGTGAGGGATTTTTTTCCTTTTATAGTGACATTTTGCCACTCCAAATAAAAAAAGGGTTGCTGTTAGGAAAAAGAGAAGAATGGGGATGGGGTGAACAACCAACAATGCCTGCCATTGTGCTAGTATAGAAGCAAGTATCTCAGAGGCAGGTGAAAACAACTTCTATGCCCAAACAATTCTTTTTTATCTCTGATATAAAATGCAGAATATGAACTTTAATAAATTCCCCAGGTGAGTCATATGCACATTAAAGTTTGAGAAGCACTGATCTATACTGTCTTTCTACACACTTTTTTACCTTACTTTATCCTTCAGGATTCTGGTGTCAAGTCCCTCCCTATCAGTCTTTAAAAACTGTAGCCTTAAATCAGTAGGGATATAGAAGACATGAACAATACTTTCATCCATCTTGACCTAACTGCCATTTATAGAACGTTCTATCCCAAGACATCAGAATATATATTCTTTTTAAACATTTAATGAAAGGATTTAACTCCCAAACTCCAAAGCAAGATGTTCTAAGAAGACTCATTTAAAAAATTAATCTCAAAAAACAGATTTTAAATTGTACAGGAGAAATGCTTATATGAGAACAGAATTATGGGGCACTCTGAATACTAATTTAAGAAAGAAATATAAACCCCTTTTAAAACTCACATAATTTTCCCATTTCCCTTGAAGAAGATACTAATATTTCTGATATCATATAGGAGTAAAAATTGAGGGGAGGTCCTAATATCCAATATTAGTAGAGCTGTGATTATTCAAGCTGTAGACTTAAATTTTTTAAGTAGAGTAATGGTTGTTTAGTAGAGATTAATATCTAAATAAGGAAAATGAAGAAAGGGACTAAAAATCAAGTAAATAGGATAATTGAGTTTCAGTGGGCAAGAATTTTTATACCATGATTTTACCACCCTGAATATCAAAGTCAGTGATGTCTCCAAAAGGCAAAGGGAAGTGTACCAATTTTTGGAGCACTATAAAAAGTGAAAAGTCATCTGCCAGATCTAACATGGTATACTCTAATGGAAAAATCATCAAGATTCTCTTCCTTCTTATGATTCTATGGTAACAGTTTAGTCGAGAAAATAAATCATAATTTGTGATTTCAAACATTTAATATGTGCACATGTATATTATAATATACTCATCCTTTATATTTATCATGCTTTTTTGAATAAATTTGCCACCTTATTGCATATGAAGAATCTCTCCATATTCTTATAGCTGTTTTTCTTGGTTGCTTTCTAATTCCTTTCCTCCCTTATTGGTTACCTATGAATTGTTCAGTTCTAACAACGATTTGTAAATTTTAATACTATAGATATATTGCTGTTAATTATTACACCTAAAAATAAATTATTTTACAGAGGCTACTAAGAATGTCCATGTTTTTTTCTGAGATTCTTGCCATATTTTAAGGGTGATATGTAATTATGGGGATAAGGGATGGTATGTAAAAATAGCAAGGACACACTTTTTTAAAAAAGAAAAGTTTACATTTGAAGGAAGCCCTGGACTTTGATGATTTAAGAAGAATTTTAATTATTGTCCTCAAGCAAGATTCAATTTTCTGGTTTGATGGGGCTATATTTTTCATTTACTACAGTAAAAAATAAAGCATATGAAACTATAAACAAGACACCTGCATGTGTATGCTTATCATTGCACGATTCACAGTAGCAAAGTCTTAGAACCAACCTAAGTGTCCATGAGTGGTTGATTTGACAAAGGAAATATTTCATATATACATACATATATACACACACACATACATATGTAACATTTTTGTATATATACACAATAACATTTACTGTTTACACATTGTATATATAGTGTGTATATATAGAGTGTATATATATTATGTGTGTGTATATATATACACACATTCCATGATATATAATATATAAAATATATAAATATATATAATATAATATATATTATATATATAATGGAATACTATGAAGCCATAAAAAAGAATTAAATCATGTCCTTTGCAGCAACATGGATGGAGCTACAGCCCATTATCCTAAGTGAACTACCTTGGAAAGAGAAAATCAACTATCACATTTTCTCACTTATCAGTGGGAGCTAAACAATGTGTACACATGGACACAAAAATGGAAATAATAGACACCTGGGACTACAATGGGGGGAGTATAAGAGGAGGCTCAGGGTTGAAAAATTACCTATTGGGTAATGTTCACTCTATGAGTGATGGGTACACTAGAAACCCCATCTCCACCTTTACACAATATACCCATGTAATAAACATGCACATGTATCCCCTGAATCTAAAATTTAAAAAAAAGGATACAAAATTTAAATTTCAAATTATTACAGAACTCAACTGACAGATTTAAAATACTTTATTTTCCTATACAGCTGAACAGTAGTTATTCATTTGTTAAACTTGGTCTTGGTATGTTCTGGAAAAATATTAAGAATAATGAGTATCAAATTGGGCCAAATAACAATAATATTCATCTTTGGTATGTGATCTAATTCAAAGAGTACAGGTTTGGGGTCAGACATATTTGAGATCAATTCCACATTCTGTATATTACTAACTCCTTTTTATAAGGCTAGGGTGTGGATTAAATGAGATTAAATGTACATAATCTACAAAAGATTATATTCCTTCCCCCTATTTTATGACTATACATAGAATAGGGTATTCATTAGGTTACCATCTAGAGTAGTATTGACAAATATTAGTTTTTGGAAATGAATCTAATTCATTATATATTGAAATGCCAGTTTCATGCCATCCAAATGATCTTTTGTGGAAAGAATTAGTTAAATGTAATTATTAGTAGCAGGTCATTTAGATAAGTGAAATTATAAACGGTACAGGTTGCTTTGGTTTGTTTAAAAAACTAAAGAAAAATGATTGTGTAAGTTCAGGTCCTTCCGAGAAAAAGAAAAAAAAAATAGCACACACACACACTGTGGGGGCAATGGGAGAGTGTCTGCACTTACACATAGCTACTAAGTAGAAAGCTGTAAATAAATACAGTGACAATGGACATGAAAAAAAGGAGATGAACTGAAAGAGTTAGACATTGAATAAATGGATTCTGTAAGGTGGACATTTTGCTTGTAATAATTATCAAAGAAAAAGAAGAGAGAGAGAAAGAGAAGCAAGAGAAGTGAGTGTGAAAGAGGAAGGAAGGAGTGGTAGAGACAGAGGTGTGACAGGACAAACCAATTAGGTATGAGCTTAAGCCAAGGAAGTAAGAGAAAAAGATAAGAATAGTAAAGTCTATGAAAAGACATATCAGAAACTTTTTTCATAGACATTTATAATTAAATTCGTGTATATTATTTTACAATTATTTATAAACACTTATTGTAATATTAATAGCTTAATTTTATGACTATAAATTGTCATGCAGTTTAATATGCTTATTACTACTACCTGACAGCTGTAGATTACTGGACAGAGGAAGAGAGAGAGGTGCAAAGATAGATAAATTAATAAAATCTGATACTTCTCTCTATATATGGTTTGAAATATATATTTAATGATACATGGGCATGGGTTAAAAAATGAGAAATTATGGTCTAAAATTCCCTGTATAAGCTTACAATTAGAAGATATCAGAGAACACACTGTGTTCTTCTTTTTTATTTATAGTTCTTTAACATAACTCAATTGAACTTACACATCATAAACATCAATAAGGGACTATAAATGTACGCCATACATTTAGAAATTCAAAAATACTAATTGCTAGGCATATTATGCAGATTGCATTATTGTAACATTGCATTTTAATGCCTTTTATGTGCTAGACATTATTCTAGGTGCTCCAGGAAATCTACAAATATGACTCCTGATCTCAAACAGCTTATAATACTGCAGGAGATATAAAATGGGTATAAGAATAAAAATAAAACAAAAATTCCTGAGGTTGGGAAGCTCTAGATTGTGGTTATCAAGAGCTACTGCTTCTGGAATTATTTTAGGAGAGCATGCATTCTGGGATTTGGATGAAAAATTTTTACCACACTCTTAATGAATATATTTAGGAAGTATAGCGAAATCCCTTTGTAATATTGGTCTGGGGTAGATAATTTAAATTCGTCTTACAAGATAACCAATATTTCTAAGATTTTGTTCATTCAAAGTATAGAACCAGTAATGAAGATAGAGAAAAAGTTATCTCTCTTTAGATACACAGAGTTCTTTCTGTATATATGTATAATTACTAATATATATATTAGCTTTATATATATTACACATATGTTTATATATATTACATATATTATATATAATTTTTAGGTTATATATTATTACATAATATATATATATATATATATATATATATATATATATAAAAGCTTTGGAACTGAGAGGTACCAGGGAGAATTCATGATTACTGCTGTAATTAATTAATTCAAGAAAATAACATTTTATTAGGCATAACTGATATAAAAGGCTACAATTAATTTGATTTAAATTCACAGAAGACTCCTTACCCTCGACTTATTTTCCCAAGTAGAGAAACCAATTAGAAACACTCTCTAAATAGATGCTGAATCTAATTAGTATAACATAGTCCATATGCATAGCATATTTGCATTGTACATTGTGTTGCAAAATATGTATTGTAAAGTAATTTCTAGAAGAACAGACCTGCCAGAGTAGGTACTGCTTATGTCAATTTCATGAAGATAAAGAAGCCAATCAACTCATCTATGGTCCTGAGGCCATGGTTAACTGAGATCTGCCTTCAAACACTTGATGAGGAAAACAAGTATTATTACTTCAACTAGAAGAAACTCTAGGCCTAATGAGTCTTCTCAAAAATAAATTTCAACTGGAGTGAAAACACAACTAAATCTGACTTCTTCAAGTGGATCTTATTGGATCCCACATTTTGATACTATTGCTGTGAAAACACTATGGGGAGAGGAAAGAGAATGCGTTTGGGAGCCTGGCAGGCTTGGAGTTAAATTATGGTTTAACCACTTTTTTTAACTGTAGGATCCTGGGCCAATTAATCGCTGTGAACCATAGTTTTGTGATTAGTAAAAACAAGAAAATGACAGCATGGCAACCTTGCAGAGTCATTATAATTATGCAGAGAAGATATGCTCAGCACATAATATGGTGTCTAACCCAGAGTAAAACACTGAATAAATATTAGTTCCATCTCTCCCAACTCCCTTATTTAAAAGATAATAAAAGAATCATAAAATTCTACCAGCGTAAAGACTATTCTTCAGAATTCTCATCCATTACTAAAAAGTATAAGGAATTCAATTAAACAATAGACAAATATATAATAACATTGAGAATATAATGTTCTGAGGCTTTGCTACAAAGTACACCTTTGGAACATAATTGAACAATATTCAGAATGAATATTCATTATACTCTTGGTAGGCAATTAATGCATTAAAATATCTCACGTGGCACATCATCATATGCAAGGGAGAATGTGATTTATGAAAATTTGATACCTAAAAGTGAATTACAGTTATCATAATCCTAACTTGACCCTATCAAACTAACAGAAAATATCATCATGAACAGAATTGGTGTCACAATTGGAGAATGACAAATTTAAATAGCATGATGTTTCTGAGTTTATTCCAGTAGGGTCAGAGAGCATACTTATTTTGCTCTTTAATCCTTTAGTCCAAGGAGGGAATATTGGTAGACACCATTGAGTATAGCACAAAGCATCCACTGTGAGGCCTAGAGGCACTGTATTTTGCAAGATAGCAGATGATAGAAAACAGGTAAGAGATAATGACCCTTGCAAAAATTTTCAAGCTGCCAGGGGAGATATGTGCAAGAGAGACCAATGTACTTACTTATTCTCCCTATTCTTCTTCTCAGGAAGATGCTAATAAATTCGTTTAGCCCTAGCCATTTTATCTATCCTTTGACTGAATCCTGCAAACGTGGCCATTTCTGTTCTCTTGGAAAGAACAAATGAAAAAGTTCCATGTTAAGAATTCATCTATTCTGAACGACTTGGAGGTTATACTCAATGAATTAAGTTGAAAAGGAACCACTGAGAAAGTGGAGGCATGTGCCAGAGTGGTACCATCTGGAGATGCAACTCATATCAACATGTTCAAGCTTCCAGAGTGTGTCATCAGTTGTCCCTTTCTCCAGTGGGATAAAAGTTTGTTCACCTCATGTAAGCAAAACTGTCTCTTTTTTTTTTGAGATGGAATCCTGCTCTTGTCGCCCAGGCTGGAGTGCAATGGCGAGATCTCAGCTCACTGAAACCTCTGCCTCCAGGGTTCAAGCGATTCTCCTGCCTCAGCCTCCCGAGTAGCTGGGATTACAGACATGCACCACCATGCCCAGCTAATTTTTGTATTTTTAGTAGAGATGGGGCTTTGTCATGTTGGCCAGACTGGTCTCAAACTCCTGACCTCAGGTCATCTGCCTGCCTTGGCATCCCAAACTGCTGGGATTACAGGTGTGAGCCACCACACCCAGCCCTGAACTCTATTTCTAATAAAGGGTTTGTGATTCTTGTTTTAAGTGGTGATCTCCTGGGATTCTCTCTTTTAGGTGGCAGAGAAGCTGTCTGGACTACTTCTTATAGCATGATGGTTCAAAGAGTTAGCATCATAGGATGTCACTTTTCTAACCCTTTCCATAATCATGCTTTATCAAGCATTATGACAAGACCTATGCCAAAAAAACAAACAAACAAACTCGAATGGCTACAATCCATTAAATTGGCATTTAATTTTTTAAACTATTTAAAAAGCTATTTGCTGATTAGTCTATTATGGTATATTGTAACAAAACTTAGCTGCCTTGAAAATTGAATATAATTAAAGATTTAAGTAAGGGACCATAGATACCACCCTCAAAGTAGAAGCGTATGTAACATATAAAGTAATTTTAAAAGTATATTTAGGTAAGAAAATATGTTTTATTTCCCAATATTAGGGCATACCCTAGTACCCCTGAAAGATACTCAATAATTACTTGTTGAATGAATAAGTGAATGAAATTAATATTTTCCTTAGAAAAGATTTTTGAAAAACCATTAAAACTAACTGTTCTGTATGGGTACCTTGAAGATCAGAACTACACCTATTTCTTGTTTGCATTTCTGGCATCTAGCAAAATGCCTGACTCATAGAAGTTTCACTAAATGTAGACTAAACTCATGGTGGCCTCATGCAGTTGTTCAGGTCATGCACTACAAAAGTCACCACATCTAAAGGGAAACAATTTTCACTGTACTATTATATTTTTGCTTTCGTGACGCATTTTTGTACGTATAATAAAACTTTGAGTAGAGTCCAGCGATGGTCTCTTCGTATGTTTATTACACAAATGCAAATCTTCTGGCTAATGCCAATAAAGTATCTTTGTTGTAACAAAATTAGTAAATCATGACAATTAGCCAACAGATGAAATAAAAGTATTTTGTTCTAATGGGAGTCAACATATATCATTCCTTTCAACTTATGAAAGGGAAAGGATATTGGTAGACTGTTAATACAACCATGTGTAAAATAACTTGTGATTTTCAGTAAAAAAATGCTTTTAATTTCTATAAGAATCCACAAGAGTAAACTGAAAATATAATTTGGTATTAGTGTACACTGTCTAAACCTGACATGTCTTTTTTTTTAAATCTGACATTTCTTATTGTAGTTCATATTGTCTTCTGTTTGTTTACAGTCCTAGTTTAAATAGACAAGCATTTTTATTATGAATAAATCATTATATCATATTTAATGGTTATTAGTAATAATTCACTTGTAAAAGCAGTAGATCCATTTTGTAACAAATCCAATGTTATAAGTATAGAGAAACAAATAATATACTTAATTATTTTAAAGTATATATGTACTTAAAATAATTTACTTAATTTAAGTAAAAACAAATATTATACTTAATTTGCTTTTTACTTATATAACGGTACTATATGGGCTTCTTGAACATAGTGAACTTTAGAACTTAAAACTTTCTCCTAAATGTGGTATATATACACAACGGAATACTATCCAGGCTTCAAAAAGCAAGAAACAACACTGGAAATTAATTTTTAAAACTATTTAGACATATAAATATAATTTATAAATATAAATATAATTTTAAACTATAAATATAACAGTTTAAAAAATTAAATGTCATTTGCAACAACCTAGAGGGCATTTGCTAAGTGAGATAAGCTAGGCACAAAGGGACAAATATTGTATGATCTCACATATAAGTGGCAAGTAAAAAATTGGAACTCACAGAAGTAGAGGGTGAATAGTGCTTACCAAATGCTCATGGTGGTTGGGAGGTAGAGAGAAAATGGGGAGATGTTGGTCAGTGTATAAAGTTCCAGTTGGACAGGAGGAATAAATTCTGGTAATCTTTTACACAGTATGATGACCATAGTTAATAATAATGTATTTTATACTTCAAAATGGCTAAAAGAAGATTTTAAATGTTCTCACCAGAAATAAATGATAATATTTGTGGTGGCAGATATGTTAATTACCCTGATTTGAGCATTCCACATAAATACATGCATCAAAACATCACATTGTACCCCATAAATATATGTAATTATAATTTGTTAATTGAAAACTAAAAAAAAACCCTCAAAAAGCACAAAAGTTGTACCATCTTCCAAGCATACTCACTTCAACCATTACAAAAGAAAGTCTGGCTTCAGATATTATTTCATAATTCGACAAATCACTTCTTAAATAATCCAAAATTCTTGAATTTTCAGAGAAACTAATAAATTTACATAATGATTTTTAAAATGCTCTTTCATTGTCAAAACTTTCATAATCTTACTTTCCTCTTTAGCAGGACTACCAAAAGAAAATCTATCAGAAGTTTTAACCAGATTGCTGTATCTGAGAAAAAGAACATTTGGGTCTCTTATTTTTCCTGAGAAATTACTTGGTGATTGCTAAGTAAACAAAAAGTGTGATAAGTAACATTACTATTTTAATACTGATATTAATATAAAGTAGCAACCATATTACATAATACTCATTTCTGACAGTAGAAGAGATAGCAGCTCATAACTATATTATTATATAAAATTAGTATATATCTATCTACTTCAAATTTCTGAGCTGTATGAGTTTTATATTAGTATGTAATTGAAAAATTATGGCTGAGTAATCCTAAATTGAGGTTGGTACAACTCTTTAACTGGAGGTGGCATGATGTGACGGAAAGTCCTGAAGTCAAAAGAGTTTAGTAGTTCTTGCCCTGGCTGTTACACGTAGCTGTATTTTCTTGGTTAAGTACTTTCTCTTAGGCTCAATGTCTTCCATCAGGTGTGGATCTTATCTGTCCTTCTTAACTTACAACAGTTGTTGCAAGGATTTAACGAGGTAACATTTACTACTATTTTGTGAGATAGTGAATTAACGGAAGAATTTGCTCTTGAGCTTTATTACTGAAACTATTCTAGAATCCCAAATAAAACCCATTGTCTATTTTAACATAGGTTTTATCATTTCAAAGTTCTGCAGTTTCACAAAATGTTGTAAATCCTAACATTGCTTATTAGGTAGTCTATTGTTTGTGGTTTATAATTTCATGCACACAGGTTTCTATAGCAGCCTTATTCACAATTGCCAAAACTTGGAAGCAACCAAAATGTGCATTGACACATGAGTGTATACTTAAGCTGTGGCACATCCAGATAATGGAATATTATTGACTACTAAAAAGAAATGAGCTCTCAAGCCATGAAAACATGGCTAGTGATACAGTTTGGATATTTGTCCCTGCCCAAATCTCATGTCGAATTGTAATCCCCAGTACTGGAGGGGGGTCCTGGTGGGAGGTTATTAGATCATGAGGGTGGATTTCTCGTGAAAGGTTTAGCACCACCTTCTTGGTGCTATCCTGGTGACAGTGAGTGAGTTCTCATGAGACCTGGTTATTTAAAAGTGGGTGGCACCTCCCTTCTCTCTCTCTCTTGCTCTTGCTTTTACCATGTGATATGCCTACTCCCCCTTTGCCTTCTGCCGTGACTGGAAGCTTCCTGAGGCCTCCCCAGAAGCAGATGCTGGTATGCTCCCTGTAAATCCTGTAGAACTGTGAGCCAATTAAACCCCTTTTCTTAAAAGGGACTTCAGGTATTTCTTTATAGCAGTGCAAGAACGGCCTAATACAGACATGAAGAAAACTTCAATGCATATTACTAAGTGAAAGAAGCCAGTTTGAAAGGTTACATAACGTATGATTCCAACTACAGTATATGACATTCGGGAAAGGGCAAAGGCCTGGAGACAGTAAGATCAGTGGTTGCCAGTGGTTGGAGAGGGAGAGATTAAAGGGCAAAGTAGAGAGAATTTTTAGGGCAGTGAAACTATTCTATATGACACTATAATAATGGGGGACTCATCATTAGACATTTGTCCAAACCCATAGAATGTACAAGACCAAGAGGAACCCTAATGTAAACTATGGGCTTTCGGGCGATAGTGATGTCTCAATGTAGGTTAATCAACTAACAAATGTACAACTCTGGTGGGGTGATAATAGGGTAGGCTATGCATGTGTGAGACCAAGCAGGATATGCAAAATCCTTGTATCTTCTTTTCAATTTTGCTGTGAATTTAAAACTGCTTTAAAAATTGTCTATTGGCTGGGCACGGTGGCTCACGCCTGCAATCCCAGCACTTTGGGAGGCAGAGGCGGGCGGATCACGAGGTCAGGTGATCGAGACCATCCTGGCCAACATGGTGAAACCCCATCTCTATTTAAAATACAAAAATTAATTGGGTGTGATGGGGCGTACATGTAATCCCAGCTACTCGGGAGGCTGAGGCACTAGAACCTCAGCCTTGAACCCAGGAGTTGGAGGTTGCAGTGAGACGAGATCGCACCACTGCACCCCAGCCTGGCGACAGAGTGAGGCTCAGTCTCAAAACAAAAAAAACAAAAAAGGTATGTTGACTTCATCAAAAATATTTTTAATTCATAAGTGAATATGTTATGGGAGTTTTTTCTCTTATTACATACTTTTCTACAATATGCTAACATTTGATCATCAGAAATGTGTCTACTAAAATGGAAATGATGGTGTATATACTTTATTTCTATTGCTATTTATATTTAATGAAACCACTTTAAAGTTGTCAATCAAGTGGCCTATAATGGTGAGTTGTGAAAAGACAAGGATCCAGATAAAGGTGTTGTCCCCCGAACCCCCTGTTCCCCACCCGCCCCCAATCCCTTGTGCTGTTTTAAAAGATCTGATTCATGAAAGACTGACAGGCACACTTGGCCTGGACTCTGTGTGCAGTTACTGTTTTAGGTGCTTCGGTGTCCCTGACTGAAGGAGCCTTAGAAAGACAGAACAGGCCTCTCAGAATTTGAGGACTTGACCAGCTCCGCAGCGATGGAGTCGAGGTCGGAGTGCGCCTCTCCTAGAATCCGTCCTGGGCTCAGCTCCACGGGCCTGTCTGCGCCGTCTTGTTACCTGTCCTTTTTGACTCCTAGGTTGAGCCCACAGATCCCCAGCAAAACACTGTGCTGCACTTTCGCCACGTTTCCCACGCGGCACCCCGGTGGATTTTCCCGAGCTCTGTCATGGGGCACGGTTCCCATCCTTCGTCTCTAGCCAGCGCCCTGAGGCCTCTCCTCTAGCCCCAGAGGAGCCGGGGGCCACTGTCCCTTTATTCTACGGGAGAACAAACCGTTTCATCTCTCTGGGGAGAGGGTTCAGGTTACCGCGGACAAGTCCAGACGCACAACTCTCCTCTCTGCTTTTCGCAGGAACCCTTACACTAGCGCTGGGTCAAAGAAGCAGGTCTCGCCGTGGCCCCGCCGCAGCAAAGCCCTGCCGCTTACAAATCATGACTTCTGAGGCGGGCAAGGACGCCACGGCCAACTCCGTAAATGGCAGGTTTGCCCATGCGCGCGTCCTTTTGGCGGGCGCAGACCCAGCGCGCATGCGCAGACCAAGCACGCCGGCTCTAGCGGTGGTGGTCTTTGCCAGGTCTGGAGCTAGAGCAGATGCTGAGGCGTTCAAAGGAAGGCGGTCCCTGCGGACAAGCAGGCTTGCACAGGATCTGGCCCGTGCCGACCAGGGCGCCAGGACCCTGAAAGTCTCGTCCCAGTAAGCTTCCCCTGGCATCTTGCACTTAACAATTGTTTTTTTAAGAGTCTCCTTATCCCACTTTAATAGCAGCTACCTCGGTTCCGGAGCATATTCTCTTCCCACTTCCCTCTGGGCTCTTCCGCATATGTTTCTTGAAGGTAAAGGGGATGATTAATGATTGAGAGCCCATTCAGCAACCCATGTCCCAGCTGTGTTTTCAGAGAGTGTGGCAGCACATCTCCAAGGGAAACTTATAAGAAAGAAGAAAAGTACGCAGTCTAGATGTAAAGAAAAAAAGGTATTCAGCAGAATCACTCCTCCTGTCCTCTTCTGGCTCTGTCTCATTCTATAAAACCTTACCTTTAAATTTTAACCCTAATGTCAAATGAGTGTCATGAATTCAATCATAGAGATACACTTAAAAGATTTGAAGAAATCAAATTTGTAGCCAATGAGTGCAATTTATATCAAAGATACATGGTTCCAAGGATGCTGAAGTAGTATACACATAGGGTAAAGGAGAAAAGGTTCTCCTTTATGAGGTCAGTCCTGGGAAGTGACCAGTACATCATCTTTATATTACATCGAACGAAATGGAGCTATGGTTAATGTCTTAGTCTGTTTGTGCTGCTATGACAAAATTCCTTGAGACTGGATAATTTATAAACAATAGAAATTTATTTCTTACAGTTCTGGAGGCTGGGAATTCCAAGATCAAGGTGCCAGCTGTTTTGGTGTCTGCTGAGAGCCCAGTGTCTGCTTTCAAGATGATGTCTTAAACACTGTATCCTCTAGAGGGGACAAATACTGTATCCTCACATGACAGACAGAAGGAAAGAGTTAAAAGGGCCAAGATAGTTATCTCCAGACCTTCTATAAGGCAGTAATCTCATCCATGAGGGCAGAGCCTTCATAGCCTAATCACCTCCAAAAGGCCCCTCTTAATACTGCTGGGTTGGGAAGTGAGTTTCAACATAAACTTTGGAGGAGATGCATTCAAACCCTAGCAGTTAAGAAGCTTGAAAATTATTATGCTTCTAAGTGGCTAAGTAGGAATTTGAATCTACTACATCATTTTCATTCTGTTACTAAGATTATCAATGGAAATAGTAAATATATTAAGGAGGCATACAATATGGAGAATTTTTCTCTTATAATGTTTGTACACGACAAAAAAATAATTTAACAGCTTTAATAATAACTCATTAAATAGACACATTTTCTGAAGATTTAAAACTTAAAAATCAGGAGGCAAAGATATAATATTAGAATATGTGTCAGAGAGTGAATGTACAAATAGACAATGACCAGACCATGTATGAAAGTAGAACTCTGACCCACAGCCTCTGCAGCCATCAGCCCAGAATGGTCAGTGACTGCCAGTATTTTGCCTCACGCCAACCAGAACCAACCAGAGAAAACCAAATAGATCCTCAAACCAATCACATAAGTTGCCCCATTTCTAGTCAGCCAACAACCCCCAATCAGAGCACACCAGAAGCCTTTTCTTTTTTTCACAATTAAAGTTTTTTCATTTTCCTTTTTGCCTTTGAGTCTCTGTCAGATGCAAGTAATGATGGCTGACTCCCTTGCTATGCAAACTCTGAAAAAATAGGTTCTGGTTATTCTCATTTGGGTTATCTTTATGTGAACAGTTTCCCTAGACCAACAGCAAGATTTGGTCTATACCGCCTATTACCGCAGACCCCATCTTTCAACCAGTGGTTCCCGTGGAGACTCCTTGCACCTTGCTTTTCATGGCTTGTTGGGTCTTTGCTGATGTGACTAAGTCAGCACAAGTCTGCATTATGCTTTATGTGTGTGTGTTCAGTTCCTCTACTATTTTTTCTTCGATTTTCTTGGTTTCTTAATTTGGTATCTGGATTTTGCTACTGAGTCTCATTTGTTTGGCATCTTTGGTGAAATCAGGCCATTCTCTTTTGTCCCTTCTTGCTCTATTTTTGGGCTTTCATTTTGCATTGTGCTATCTAAAGTGTTGTTTGTCATGAGAAGGAGAATCACAAGATAAAACATATCCAGTGTTTTATAAGCCTGGTATTTAAGCTGGTCTCACAGACCAGTGAATGTACCAGGCTGGCATCCTGTTTGGACAGACTTTGTTTTTGGTCACCAAAAAAACTGGATGAGGTGTCAATTTTTTTGTCCTGAGATCTTGAATTTGAGTTCTGTTTCTGATTTTCCACCTGGCAGGGGATTGGGAGTGGGGCACATTGTAGAATCTGTGTTTGGAGCAGGTCAACCATCAGATCGGGTACCTGAGGTACAAAGTGTCCAAGCATCACTTTTGTCAACATGAGAATCACAAATGTATAAATTAAGAAAGGAGACTTTATTTTTTATAAAAGGTTGCAGCCTATAAGGTGGCCGGCCATTCTGACAGGCTGGGAAGCCTAGCCTTTAGCAAAGACTGTTAGCAGGCACTTTGAAGGAGGAAGTGTTGGGGCAGGAACTTTATGTTGCATGGGTTGGCTAAGGATTACATATTTAACAGGTTATAGGAAGAGCTGTGAATAATCATAAAAGGGGTCACATGAATGATGAGCATACATGCATGCTACATGAATTCCATATTCACTTTGCATTTAAATGAATTACAGTTAGGCCTATAAGTCAAAAGGTGAAGCAGGGATATAAAGGCACTCAAGCACAGAGCCTCTGTAAACTGGCCAGAGCCAGTCTATGGTCAGTGATCTCTTATCAGAAGAAAGTTACTGAAATCAGTCTCTTGTCCAATCAAAGCAGAGGTTATGGCTTGTGGAACAGAGGGGTCAGTTATTCAGTGTCTGTTGGCTGGTGAAATGCAATTGTTTGAATATTGCTTGTCTTGAGGTCAGTGCTTGTTTAGCTGCTAGAGGAAAAAAAAACCTCATGACAGAACAGAGTTATTCTTTAGGTGTAGGGGTGTGTCACTTAACCCTTGCCTGGCATGACTCTGTAGCAATAAGATACCCAATTAAAAACAGGACATAGATATCTTATTGCTTAGGTATCTTATCCAATTTGATATCTTATTGCTACAAAGAACCCATTATGTCATTCTTATGATCTCTATTTTGACATTAATGCTGATCAGTTATTGTGTCTGCACCACAAAAGGGAGGCGGTATAATGAGGCATGTTGAGCCTCCTGTACTGTCATGGCTGGGAGCCCAGTTTTTAAGGTTTTTCTGGGGTCTCCTTGGGTCCATTCAGTCAGTTGTGGGGATTAGGATTTCATTTTTAGTCCTCACTTTAGACTGACTGCTGCCAGCTGTTATGGATGGAATAATCTAAATCAAAATTCTCTACTCCTCCAGGAAAAGCTGCTGCTTCTTACATGTACGCTTTTAAACCACGGAGGAGAAAACATTCATAGTACAAAACTGAAGCTAAAATGTGTCCCAGGCAGAGAGAATAACATGTGTGAGACCCCTGAGACCACAAATGGTTTGTGGCATGAGCACAAATGAGCAAGGGAGAATGGTTTAAAGATATACTCAGAACATAGATCATGTAGAAGGTTAAATATACTTGCTAAGAATTTTTCATTTTTCTCCATGAAGAAACAATGTAGAGTTTTAAGCAAGGAGAGTGACACAATTTGATTCATGTTTTGAAAGAAGTATCTATTTAATAATTATCTAGAAGATTTCTTCTCTCAGTTAGGCACAGCCTGGTCCTATAAGATAAGCAGACATCAAGAGCTCAATAAATTATCTGAAAAATATTCCAAACCAGCTCTATCTCTTCTGTGTTATTTCAAGGCCGTGTGTTACAGGGCTTGGCGCAATTGCTCTATGTTACATCAGGCTAATGTTTATATTTTGATTTGTAGGAAGTGAAGATCTATTGGAAAGTTTTCACCAAAGTTAATGCTGGCAGCAGTGTGGAGGATGGGCAAGAGTAGTCATAAAAGTTGCGGCTCAGTGATCATTTAGATGTCTCTTGCAATAGTTTAAAGAACAAAGAAGAGCCTAGACTAAGGCAACAGGAATGGGAGACAAGGGGAAAAGGGAAAAGATAAAAAACAGCTCATTAGTGATAGAAGGCAATAACCCTTCTATATGTCTGTGTACCTCTCACATAAATGTAGATCTCCTGGGCTCTAGGTTCTGATGGGCGGTCCTATAGGATAGAGGTGTTATCTTCCCAAAGAGAAGGAACAGACATCTGGTGGAAGCAGGTTTGAGAAAGAATGTGAGGAGAAAAACTAGAAAAATCATTCCACACAACTCCATTAAGGAATTTTTGTGCTAAGAGAAAATGAGATCTAGGCAGCAGCTGTGCGTCTGTGTGTGTGTGTGTGTGTGTGCGTGTGTGCATAAGCACACTATAAAGCATTGAGAAATTATAGTATCTATTGAATAAAGGAAAAAGAAAACATCATATTGAAATCAGAAAAGGGAGAATTAGTGGAGCAATATCCTTCAGAACTTAAGAGGTGATGACCTGTTTCCCAAGGGTTGGCCTACTTAGGAGCAGGAGCATTTCATCCACAGTAAGAGGAAAAAAGGAACAATGGGCAAGGTGCAGGCAAGAGGGTCAGTGTGGTCCAGGAAGCCTGTGTAAGTTGCCTTCTGCTGGCTTTTTGCGTCAGTGAAATACAAAGTCATCAGAGTAGGAGATAGGTAGATAGAGAAGATAAGAAATAGTGATCCGCAAGGATGGAAGTGTCAGTGGATCAGGGAACTATCATTATAGCCAAGTGACATTTAAACTCAGTAGAGGAAAAATTTCACAAAATATACACACATCAGATATTTTCAACGACTCACCTAGAATTTAATTATATTGTAAATGGAGCTTTGAAAGATCGACTAGTACAATAGCCTTTATTCAGAAATGCTCTACTTTGAAGAGAAACAGAGAAACCTTCAATTGGCATTTAGTACTAATATTTTCATATTTTTCAATCACACTGACCAGAAGTAGATAAAAATTGTTTATAGCTGGATGGGTCCTGAGAAATGGGAGTAAATGTCACAATAGGGCTCAATTCACCTCTGAGGTATGTATGAATGAAAGAATTAATGGATAAAGGCCCTTGGAGGACTATTTTTAAGGAAAATTCAGAAAGAAAGGTAATAATTTCGGTGTAGAAATATCTCACAATTTTGCTATTTTTAATTTTCAATTTTCTTAAGTAGGACTCAATTTTAATCTTTGCAAAATCTACAGGGTATACTAAAAATACATTCTTTAATTTTAAAAAGGAATTATACATTTTCAAGTAATTCAAAAAAGCTACTAATATTATAACAAAAGAGATATAATCTTTAGGTGTATGAGATTTCTGTTCCTGTACTTCCCAAGAACAGTTTCTTTATACTAAACTTTCAGGAAAATTTTGTATATGAGTATTAATGTTAATTAGAGAAGTAGGAAAATTGATGGAAAAAAGACAAAAATAGTAACCATAAACAAATGTGAAAAACAGCCATTTATGACTGTAAACACACATACCTGATTGCCACTTTTATTCAGTATCTATTTTTTTCATAAATCTTGCTTGGATACTCTAACAGTTGATGTTGAAATTAAGCCCTGATTTGTAGTTCTTACCAATTTTCTTTTCTTTTTTTTTTTGAGACTGAGTCTTGTTCTGTCGCCCAGGCTGGAGTGCAGTGGCATGATCTCGGCTCACTGCAAGCTCCGCCTCCCAGGTTCACGCCATTCTCCTGCCTCAGCCTCCCAAGTAGCTGGGATTACAGGCACCCGCCACCACGCCTGGCTAATTTTTTTCTATTTTTAGTAGAGATGGGGTTTCACCATGTTAGCCAGGATAGTCTCCATCTCCTGACCTCGTGATCTGCCCACCTCGGCCTCCCAAAGTGCTGGGATGACAGGTGTGAGCCACTGTGCCTGGCTGCCAGTTTTCATTATGTAAATACTCCCATTTCTGAGTGTAAGCTTCCAAAAGTTCTTGTATATTTAGCAATCTGACCCTGGGTGTGATATGAGTCACCTCCAGCCCACCACTGTTTGAATGGTATTTAAAGTGAAGGTACAGAAGCTATTTAAAAGGTCACAGAAGTAACCTAGGCAAGCGATAAAGAGACTAAATTAAGGTAGCAGAAATAGGAGAGACTATTTCCAAATAGAATAGATGGAAGGGAGCTCCTGAGGGAAATAATCCTTCCATATGTCTTTATATACCTCATATGGATGTTGGACTGCTGTGTTCTGATGACTTGTTCTGTCAGGCAGAGGGTATATTGCCCTAAACATAGTGGATTTTTAAAAAGCAATTATCCAAATAAAAGACTTATCCTGGAAGAGGAAATGAAGGATTGAATTATAAGCACTGTGCACTTAGGTCACACTAAATTTATAGAAAAACATTTTTCTTTCTTCAGTAATAAATTGACCTTAGCATACTGTCATTTTTTTTTACTTTATAAACTTAAGTTTTTTGACATTTTGACTGTTTTGTAATAACACTTAGCTTAAAATATACATTGTACAGCCGTACAAAAATATTTTCTTTTTTTACATCCTCATTCTACAAGCTTTTTTCTATTTTTATTTTTTTTAAACTTTCTTGTTAATGTGCACATTAGCCCAGGCCTACAGAGGGTCAGGATCATCAAGACATCCAAGACATCAGCAGGCCACAGAAATTTTTCAGCTCCATTACAATCATATGGGCCTGTAATTGTATACGCAGTCCTTTGTTGACTGAAATGCCATGAGGCACGTGATTGTATTTTTTTGATTTACATACTAAATATATGAGTTCATGTGTCGGTACACTAACATATCATGTCTATTCTAGAGCATATAAAATTATTTTCAAAGGAAGATGTAAAAATAGGTATGAAGAAGTTCTGGTACTTTTTTCCCCACCCAGCAGATCACCGTTTTTTTTTATCACTTGAGTGTTATGCACTGCTCTTTAAAGATTCCTGCTTTCAGGAGCACCTAAGGGTAGAATAGGAACTGGCACGCTCCCATGGCCAGGACGCTGCCTTCTGGAGGCGCTTATGGAGATGGACTGGAGTCTGGGGTCTTGGAAAGTAGGCATGTTTGATGGGCCAGTTTTACATTAAGTTCTGTAGTCTTGTTGCATCTGGCACCCTCAAGTTTCTTATTAAATACTACAGCCTGGTTTTTAGCTTTGTTCCATAGTAGGAAAAGTTTGAGCATAGGAAATGTTCTGTGCCCAAAATTGCATCCAAGAATTCAGAAGGCATATAGAAACAGAGGTTATTTTTCATATACTTATCCGTTCATTTGACATACATTTACTGAGCACTTAATGTGCCAAGCCCTGTTCTGAGAGTTGAGAAGTAGCCTGGAGTAAAGCATACGAAAATGGCTGCCTTCTCAGAGCTTATATTATTGTGTCAGGACCAGCATTCCAGGCAAGGGGAGCAATAAGGTCAGGGTCCCTGAGACAGGAACATCCCTAGTGTGCTGGGAAATAAATAAATCACTGTGGTTGAAGCAATTTGAGTTTGGGTAAGAAGAACTTGAGGTCAGAAAAGTAGAAGTGGAGGCAGGGCATATGGGATTGGGGTCGCAGATTGCATAGTGCCATGTGGATCAGTATAAGAAATTTAGCTCTTACTGTTAGGAATTTGAGAAATGATTGGAGAGTTTTTTGCAAATAAGTAACTTCATCAGACAGTATGTTAACTGGATAATTCAGGTGGCTAGGTTGAGAATAGACCAGGGCAAGGGCAGTGTATGAGGGCAGAAGCATGAAGATCAGTCAGGATTCTAGTGTAAAATATTAAAGAAAGGTAATGCAAACGAGACAGATGATGTTGGTCTGGGATACATTGACAGGAGTGGTCAAATTCTGTTTATATTTTGGAAATAGTGCAGTCAGGGTTTGCTAACTGATTAGATGTGGCCTTTGAGAAAGAGAAAAGTCAAGGATGACATCAAAGCTTTTGCCTTGATCAACTGGAAGAATAGGGTTACTCGATCTCAAGTAGGAAAGACAGTAAGAGAGTGGAATGTGAGGAGACCAGTTTAGACATGTTAAGGGTGAGATGTTTATTGAGTCTATAATATAAACAACCCAAATTCAGGTATTGAATAGGCAAGTGGCCATACCAGTTGGGAGTTCAGGAGAGGAACCAGACTAGAACTCTCAATTTGAGTGTCAGTAGCATATAGATGCCATTTAAAGTCATAAGACTGTGATAACCCAGCAGGGAATACAGATACAATAAAAAAATTCTGAATATATTTTGTATTTACAATTGACAGGATTTGCTGGCTGTCAAAATGTAGGTATAAAAGATAAAATTTGAGAATGCCTCCAAGGATTTATAAAGAATAAAAAAAGCTGTTGGTGGATTGATTCTGGGGCTCTCCAATAATTGAAGATAAAGAGGAACCAACAAATTGGATTGAAAAAAATGTTTAAAGAGGTAGGAATCAAACGAGACAAGTGTGGTATCTTGGAAGCCAAACCAAAAAAGTAAAAACTGTTTCAAGGAGTTAGCAATGGTCAGCTGTGTCAAATGCTGCTGTATTTACATGAAAACTCAGAAATGACCATTAGCTTTCATGTGATAGACATCATCATCAATCTGGCTTAAAAGTAGTGTCATTTGAGTGATGGGAGCAAAAAGGTGATGATGGGAACTGCTTTAAGTGAGAACAGAGGGAGAAAAATTGTAGCAGAGATTATAACATTTTAGACAATCCTACTGAGGAATTTTGCCACAAAAGAGAGCAATTGCGGTGATGGTTTCAGGGGGAGATGTGGTCAATCTTCCTGTTTGTTTTCTTAGTAGGAGGCAAATACTAGTATGTATTTAAGCTAATAAGAATTGGTTAACAGAGAGGGAAACTTCAAAGATACATATGAAAGCAGAGAAGAAGGGTTTACTGAATAATGTTTTTGGATAGGCTAGAGAGGATGGGGTCTAGTGCATGCAAGAATGGTGCTGGCCTTTGCTAGGAACATGAACATATCATCTACATGAAGAAGAGAAAGGTAAAGTTTTTTTTTTTTTTTTCAAGGTGCAGGTAAGTGGGTAGATATCGTGGGAACTGGTACAGTTTCTCTTTTGATTGGATCTTTTTCTCAATGGATCAGGAAAAAGGGCCATGAGCCAAGGAGGTGTGAAGAGAGAGGAAGAATAACAGACCTTTTGAGGTGGATTTTCCTGAACTGGAAATGAAAGATGATGGCAGGACTGTGTTTTTTCCTTTGGTCACATTTCGTGGCTTAGGGCAGAGCAAAGAGTTTAGATTTAATGAGGGTTTTGGTTTAGGCACAGATAGGTAAGAAAAGGAATGGGGAAAAACTTAGTGAAGGTATCTGCATGGGAGTGATTATGACGATTGACTGTGGAATTTAGTTAAGTAGTGAAGTGAGGACACAGGGTGTGGGGGTCCAGGCCAGGGAAAGGATATGACACTAATGGACTGTAGGTGCAGTGAGTTAGATTTTCAAAGGACTTTTGGAGTTTTGTGACCAGACAAAGTGAGCTGGAATATGAGAAGTGGTGTTAAAAAGTGTGTATGAAATTGAGATTATTGAGGAATTGCAGTTATTATAAAGACAATTTGTAGCATGTGGCCAGGGAGGTGAGAGGCTGGGAGTAGGTTGGAGGGAAGATCACTGGAAGAGATCCACCCCTCCCCATCCCCATCACAAGGAAGGTAGGTATTAGTTTGCAAGAGTTCAAGCCCTTAGATCTGCTTTTGAAGGAGAAGAGGCTATTTGTAAGAAAGCTGGTAAGTTTCTATTCCAAGGTTCATGATCTAATAGGAAGACTGCAGGTGTGGCCGTCAGGCCCAAGTCCTAGGTGAGAATGCAGGTCTGCGAGCCTCTAGGACCGGACCATAACGACCTTAACAGCCATAACGGCCGTAACTGCCATAACGGCCGGCTGCGCGAGGCCCTTCCAGCATTTCCACTTTCGTCAGGTACTGGAGAGGGCTGCCGGCCGGATGCCAGGGCAGAGGGGCAGGGCGGACGGCTAGAAGTTCAAGAAACATCCTGGTCTGAGGGAAAGACTGCAGCCTGCACCGCCATGAATAAGCTTTTCAGCTTCTGGAAGAGGAAGAATGAGACCCGCAGCCAGGGCCACAACCTTCGAGAAAAGGATTTAAAGAAACTTCACAGAGCTGCTTCAGTCGGGGATTTGAAGAAGCTGAAGGAATACCTTCAGATCAAGAAATATGATGTAAATATGCAGGACAAAAAATACAGGTGACCAGACTGAAGAGCCAGCGCGGGAGGACGGGTTGGGGCCTGGGTCGTTCAACCAGAAATAAGACAAGTGGGGGCTGTTTGACACTGATTGTCACTCCGGGTTTCCCAAAGAAGAGAGATTGTCTGGTAACCATTGGCAGAGGGTCCCACTCCAACTTTCGGCTTTTTATTTAATTTTTAAAAAAATGCTGGGCCGGGCGCGGTTGCTCACGCCTGTAATCCTAGCACTCTGGGAGACCGAGGCGGGTGGGTCTCCTGAGGTCAGGAGTTTGAGACCAGCCTGGCCAACATGGCGAAACCCCGTCTCTAACCAAAAATGCAAAAATTAGTGGGGTCTGGTGGCGGACGCCTGTAATCCCAGCTACTCAGGAGGCTGAGGTAGGAGAATCACTTGAACCCGGAAGGCGGAGGTTGCAGTGAGCCGAGATCGGGCCACTGCATTCCAGCCTGAGTAACAGAGCAAGACTCATCTCAAAAAAAAAAAAAAAAAAATTGCTTGCTTGAATATTTTCTACCCTTCTTGAATCCATCCTCTCCTCTGACTGGCTTAGTCTCCACTGGCAGTCCATCTTTTCCCCACCTTACTGTTTTGCTTCTTGGTAATAGATTGTCCCCAGGCACTAAGATGTACAATTTTGCTAATGGGAGAATAGGAAAAGAGTAGAGACGACCCCCTGGAACATTGGTTAGTTAGATTTTAACACTTGGAAACATCAAAACAAGTAACTTCTAAATTTTTTGAAAAAGACGCTTGCTGAGTTTATTGATACTTAACAAACTTATTTGGACAGAGGATGATTTTTTTTCTCCCTTCATTGCTACCCATTACTTATCGCCAATTTTCTTAAATCTGATTTCATTTTCTCACCAAATATATGCTGCAAATATGTGTAACAACTGTATAACGTGTCAGATTCTGGGATAATATGATGAATAAGCCGTACTATTCATTAACCACACTCATTACCATTGAACTTGTCAAGTCACAAAGGTCCCTTGTAGCCCCCTTGGGCCTTGATGCAGCACAATCAGCTATATGAACTCTGTTAAACCACGGTCCTTACTTTGGTTACAATTTAAAAGAGACTTTGAGAATCTCCAAACTCAGAGTTGCTGTCAAGCTGGGGTTGACAAGCAGAGGGACTCCCCAGATAGCTTCATACCCAGTTTAGCTTTATAACAAGTGTAGTTTTAGGCTCTATCTTGGCATACTTGAGAGCACAATGGCTGCTTCAAAACAGGCATTTGAACTCGCTGTTTAATCAAATTCTTCTTTAAAGTGAGTTTCTCATAGAGAGCATATACACTTAACTCTTGAACAATGTAGGGGTTGGGGTGGGGAGTCAGCCCCCTGTGAAGTAAAAATTTGCTAATAACTTTTGACTCCCCCAGAACTTAACTATATAAATAGCCTACTATTGATTGGAAGTGTTACCAACAGCATAAACAGTTAACATATATTTTGTATGTAATATGTATTATCCACTGTATTCTTACAATAAAGTTAGCAAAAGAAAAAAATGTTATTAGGAAAATTATAAGGAAGAGAAAATATATTTACTATTAAGTTGAAGTGGATCATCATAAAGTTCTTCATCCTGTTTTCTTCACATTGAGTAGATGGAGGAGGAAGAAGAGGGGTTGATCACAGTGTCTCTGGTATTTTTTGGTAGTAAATGATAAAATAGACTGATATCTACGTATATTTTATGAATTCATGGCATACGTAACCTTTTCTTAATTTTTCAATATTTTTAGGCTACATGTTTCATCTGCTAGTTTTTTCAAATTGTTGCAAATTTCCAAAATTTTTCTAATATAGCTATTGAAAAAAATCTGTGTATAAGTGAACCTACACAGTTCAAACACCTGCTGTTCAAGAGTCAACTGTAGTTGCATCTTGTGTTTTATCTATTCAGCCACTGTTTGATTACAGAGCTTAATCTATTTACATTTAAAGTATTTATAGATAGGGAAAGTTTTACTATTGCTATTTTGTTAGCTTTCATGTTACTCTTATAGTTCCTTTGTCTTTTTCTTTCTTACTGTCTTCCTTTGTATTTTCTTGATTTTGTGCTTTGATACTGATGTGCTTTGGTTCCTTTCTTCTTTTTTGTGTAACTTCTACAGATTTTTTTTTTTTTGTGGTTACTTTGGGACTTACATAAAATCGCTCATAGCAGTGTATTTTAAGTTGCTAACAATTGAAGTTCAATAGCATATAAAAATTCTAAATTTTATCTCCCCCCAAACTTTGTTGTTGTCATAATTAACATGTATTCATATTGTTTACGGGGAAGCTGGGGTGCTGGCAAGCCACCTCCTTTGCTCTCTTGGGTAAAGCTGGGAGGTAGTGGGTCTCTTTCCTATCATATGGCACTGTGTTGGAGGCAGAATCTTCAGCAAGAGGGTGTTCTGAATCTCTCTATTAGTTCTAGTGCCTCTGGTTTTGTATTCTCTCAGGGTGCAGGAGACTTTCAATTAGTTTCTGAGTTTTCACAAAGGGAGTTTGTCCTTACGCTGTTGCTGAATTGGTGTGTTTGTTGTGAGGAAGGGTACTTCAGGGTTTCCTACTCTGTCATATTGCTGACATCACTCTGGTTAATCTTTTTAATGTGGATCACTTATGAAAAATTTCCTCAATTACATAATATCTTCAAACAAACCCATTAACAACCACTTGCTGCAAAAATTAATACATATTAAGAAACAAAGTTAGGTGTTTGGCATTGGTAACAGTAAATATGTACTATCTGTGGCTGCCTTAAAATATTTTTGGGAGTTTTCAAGTCATAGGGTATGAAAAGCATCATCTTTCATCACAGGTGGGTAAGTGAAAACTATACAGTTAGGAAAAGGATTTGTATTTAGCTTACTGGTAGTATTATGTCTTTTTTTTTTTTTTTAAACAAAAACAGTGTTGTCCAATCTTCTAGATGGCTTTTATCCTACACCACTCCGCTGCATGACTTTATAAGGTAATCGATAACTTCAATGTGACTTCATTCAGGGGTCAGTTTTTAGTCTTACCTTGCTGGCATGTCAGCAAAGTATTTTATTTTCCATATCAGTGGTATTTGAAATATTGTCTTTCAGAACACTGGGGCCATCTGGCATTTCTCCTAATTCTGTGGACACTTCTTTTGAGACTCCTTTGCTGGTTTCTCTTCATCTTCCTGACTTGTAAACACGTAAGGAATTCCACCAGAAATGATTCTCTCTCTACTTTTATCTTCACTCTCCTGGTGAAGAGAGATTAGCTTTAAATATATATATTCCAGTGCCTTCCAACTTTTAATCTCCAGCCAACCAGACCTCTTGCTGCCTATATTTATACTTAGATATATAATATTCACTGGTGTGCTAATACATGTTTAATAACAGGCCCTTAATGGGTAGGGGAGGGAAAGAGGGAAAACCCTGATTCATACGCTTTATAAATTGTGGCCAGTTTTAAGCTACCAATGTGATATCAACTGGCTTGCAAAATTTCCTGAAAATTTAACAGTTAGCTTGTAAGAACCACTAGCTCCATCACATCACTACTTAGCTTTCTCAAACTGAGGTCTCAAACATTCCCAAACTAAGATCCTGTTATTCTACTTCTGACCTGCCTTTTCTTTTTCGATAAATGCCAAATGTTGTCTTTCAATTGCTTAAGGCTGAAATTCTAGAATATTTTTGATTCCTCTAATTCCTTCACGTCCATTTGATTAAGCAGCAAATCTTGTTGGCTCCTCCTTCAAAATAAATCTAACATCCAAGCATTTCTTGCCACCTTTATAAGTACTACCATAGTCAAAGCCACCATTATGTCTTACCTAGAATTACTACAGTGGTCACTTAACTACACTTTTCCCTTTTCAGCTTATTCTCAACACAGCAGTCAGAATGATCGTGTGTAATGTATGTCAAATGGTATTATTCCTTGTTTTCATAACTTCCAATCACTTCCCATCTTACTAGGGGTAAAAGCCGGATCCATCCAGTGTCTCATACCACCCTATATGATCTTCATCTTCACCCTGTTACTTGTCTGATCTTACCTCCTACAACTCTTCCTTTCATTCATTTACCTCCAGCTACACTGGCCTTCTTACTGTTCCACAGAAATGCAAGACATGCATTTAGGGTTTTTGGACTTGCTGGTCCCTCTGCCTGGGATGCTTTTCCCTCAGATAGTCATATGACTTGCTCTTTCACTTCCTTTAGGTGTTATTCAACTGTTACCTTACTAGTGAGGCCTTCCCTGGCTACTCTTTACCTACAGTTGTACCCTTTCTCCTCACTGACATTTCCTACCCTTCTTCCCTGCTTTTCTCTTTAGAACTTAATATTGTCTTATGTACTTTTTATCTTTTAAATTGTTTGTTGTTTACCTCTTCTACTAACATGTATGATTTATAAAAGCAGGTATTCACATATGTTTTGTTTGCTGATATATCCTCATCACCTAGAACCCTGCCTAGCCATAGTGAGGGCTTAATATTTTTAAAATAAATGAATGAAAGGATGAATACATACATATATACATGTATAAATGGGAGAACTTAAAGATACTATTCAGCAATAAATGCAATGAATTATGGATATATGCAAAAATATGGGTGAATCTTGAAAGTGTCATACTAACTGAAAGAAACCAGACACAAATGACTCCATTTACATGAAATTCTAGAAAAGATAAAAGCACTGTAGCATACAGGAAACAACAAAAAAAGAAAACTACAGTCCAATATTCCTATGAACATAGACACAGAAATCATCAACAAAATACTAGCAAACCAAATCCAGTAGTACATCAAAAAGATAATTCAACACAATCAAGTGGGTTTTACTCCAGGTATACAAGGATGGTTCAACATATGCAAATCAATAAATGTGATTCACCACATAAACAGAATTAAAAGCAAAAACCAGATGATCATCTCAATAGTTGCAGGAAAAACATTGATAAAATCCAACATCCCTTCATGATAAAAACCCTCAGCAAACTAGGCATCGAAGGAACATACCTCAAAATAATAAGGGACATCTATGACAAACACACAGCCAACATCATACTGAATGTGGAAAAGTTGAAAGCATTCCTCCTAAGAACTGAATTAAGACAAAGATGTCTGCTCTCACCACTCCTATCCAACATAGTACTGGAAGTCCTAGCCAGAAAAATCAGGCAAAAGAAATAAAAGGCATCCAAATTGACAAAGAGGATATGAAATTATCTCTATCACATGGACATAAAGGTGGAAATAATAGACACTAGGGACTCCAAATGGGGGAATGGTGGGATGGGCATGAGAGTTGAAAAACTACCTATTAGATGCTATGTTCACTATTTGGGTAATGAGTTCAGCAGAAGCACAGCATTATGCAAGATACCCATGTAACAAACCTGCATATGTACACCCCGAATCTAAAAAAAAAGGATAGTGATATAATGTAAATTAATAGTTACCAGTGGTTTTAGATATGGGGGGAGGGGAAAGAATTGACTGCAAAGAATTGACTGTAAATTGACTAGTCAAAATTCATAAAGTTGTACACTTTAATTTTATTATGAATTACAACTTGATAAAGCTGAATGAAAAAAATCTCAAACTGTATATTTCTGTTTGAACGTGTGTGTGTGTGTGTGTGTGTGTGTGTAGGGAGAGAGAGAGAGATACTGAAAATGAGAAAGATAAAATATTAAAGGACATATACTTAAATTGCTATTTCCGAGAGAGATGAAATGTGGGCAGAGGAAAGTAGATAGAGTGAGATGGTCATTGGGAACTATTTGTTTTGTTTGAATTTTTAATAAGGTAAATTACAATGTTTTATCAAATGTTTCACAGACTCATTTTGGAAGCATTGTGCTTAAGGTCTCTGAAACCTCATGTAAGCATATGTGCATATTAATGGCCTAATGGAAGTGACATTTTTAGATATGTTTTCTAGTAAAAAAAATGATACTGAAAATTGGAATTTCTGGTAAAAAAGAAAAAAAGGGACAGAGGAAATAGCATAAGCAGATTGTTCAGGAAGCCACAGTGGCCTAGTAGGAAAAACATTGTTCTGAGAGTCAAGATCTGAGTTTGAGGCCTTCTCTACATCTGTATGATGCAGAGATACCTTCAGTCTCATCTTTCAAACTAGAGCTACTACTCGATTAGTGTTTTTTAAACAAAGATCTGCAAAGCTCTGTTGCAGGCATCTTATTAAATCGGAATAGCTCCCTGTTAATGTGCTCTGCGTAGTTAGCTTCTATTTTTGTTTTTATTTCAAGAGCACTGTGCCTAATAAGTTTGAAAATGAATTGGAGATGTTTAATGTCTCTCCTGCTGTAAAATCACTTTTATGGTTTTTAATAAAAAAGCCCTTAAGATCTATACATAACTTGGTGAGTGGAGGCCCAATTCTAAATTAATACCTTCAACCATACTACTCAAACCTAGATTACATCGAAAGTGCCCAGCCTAGAGATGAAAATAAATGACCTAGTGTGAGTTAGCTTCCTTGGTTACTTCTCCTTCACTCATCCTGAACTCTAAGTTATCAGGAGCCCAAGAATGTCACTTAAAAAGGGCATTCTCATGATGAGACTCAATTGAAGGCTACAGCTATGCCCTGGCCCTGTACTCTGTCTAGCAGATAACACTTTTCACTTCAGCTTTCAAAGTAATCTTTCAGCCTTGACACTCATCTGAGTCATCCCTTTTGCTAAAGTTCAATTTGAGATTTCTGGTATCTGATCATTCATCACCTGTCCACAGTCTATACTGACAATTTTTCCATCGATATATGAGAGAGTGAGAGTCTGGGAGAAAATAGAACTTGAATGAAACAAAATGACATCGGTTAGCCTGAAAACCTAGAAACCAGTACTAAGCTTCACAGGAATTTAGATTTCTGGTTAGATTAAGTACCATGAGTTAAGAAGTAACAATATAAACTAAAGTCTTAAATTGGGTGTATAATGTATTCATGAAAGTTAAGGATTTTTGACAAATGGAATAATATTGATTTTAAAATGTTTCTCTAAGATATCTGTAAATATACTTTTTGCATTCAACTCTTTCAAAAAATAGAATGGCCTCTGTTTTTGACATTAAGTGGAAAAGCATTCCTATTGGCCTCGAAGCATTTACATTATATGTGTAAACATAGATAAGTGGCCACAACAAATTTTTTTTTTTTTTTTTTGCTGCTTGCTCCAATTGTGAGCTCTAAAATTTAAGGACGCTTAAATCTAAAATTTAAAATAAAATGAATTTAAATGTTAAATCTGTATGTTTTTTAAAACATTTTGGTTTTTTTTAAACTAAGATGACTGCTTTAAAAGGATGACAAATATTCTAAGTGAAAATCTTCTTTGCAAGATTGACGGTTTGAGTGAATATTGTGAACTTTTCAGTGTTTTGTGCATGCTCAAAGCTAGATTAGTTCTTGTTTTCAGATTTTGTATAAATGACCCCAGGCTGTATTGCTCAATACCTCCTTTGAAAGTGGAATCTTTCATGGCTATTTTATTTTATTGAATTTGTGGCTGATTTCCTAAGTTCTTGGAGCTTAATATGAGCCATGAAATTTTTTTATGAGATTTGTTACTGAAGGTTTTAGATTCAGTTGGTGGAAGAGCGAGGTATACAGCAGGGTGCAGCAGCCATTTGTGGAGGACCTATTGGGAATCCATTTACTTTCTCTTAGTAAGAGCAGTGTGTGTGTGTGTGTGTGTGTGTATGTGTAATTTTATGCATTTATTTTAAATTAGGTAAAAAATTGGAGTTGGAGGGAGAGGCAGATCTAAAAATTGGGTGGAAACCACCAAAGTTCCTTGGAACTAAATTCTCAAGATATGTGTAATAGCAGATGAGGGAGACACATCAAAATGTTTGCCAGGATTTGCTATCTACTGCAAAGGATTATCTTTGGTGGGCTTAAAGCTATTTAGCCCTGTGTTATGTTTGGATTGAGGGCTCTGAAAACTCCTATTACATAAGGAATTTCATCCTTAAGCCAAACTGTAAATGTGAACAGAAAGCTTAATTAGTGCTTCATTGTGTCAGGATTACTGAGAAATTAGTCATCAGAAATTTGCTTGGTAAGGATGGAATCACAGTAAAGTAAAGGTGGATAGTTTTGAGGGAAACATAATTTAGACCATGTTGTTTGATGAATCATTTTTGTCCTACAACAAAGTACTTCTTTGTTCATTCCTTAAATTCAGATTGTCTTTTCCATGTAGTATGTTAATTAATTATGGATAACTTCTGGTTTTATTCTGTTATGTTAGCTGACTGTTTTCTTCCTGACTGTGCTCTCTCTTTAGCTAAATAATAATATAATTGGTTAAAATTTGGCTTTTTATATTGTAGTTGTAATACAGTCTTGCCTTCCAGAGATTACATTCAGGTAAACTTAATTAGAATTTTAGCTTTCTCCAATTTTTTTGAACTGTTTTATTTATTTATTTATTTATTTATTTATTATACTTTAAGTTTTAGGGTACATGTGCTCATTGTGCAGGTTAGTTACATATGTATACATGTGCCATGCTGGTGCGCTGCACCCACTAACTCGTCATCTAGCATTAGGTATATCTCCCAATGCTATCCCTCCCCCCTCCCCCCACCCCACAACAGTCCCCAGAGTGTGATATTCCCCTTCCTGTGTCCATGTGATCTCATTGTTCAATTCCCACCTATGAGTGAGAATATGCGGTGTTTGGTTTTTTGTTCTTGCGATAGTTTACTGAGAATGATGGTTTCCAATTTCATCCATGTCCCTACAAAGGACATGAACTCATCATTTTTTATGGCTGCATAGTATTCCATGGTGTATATGTGCCACATTTTCTTAATCCAGTCTATCATTGTTGGACATTTGGGTTGGTTCCAAGTCTTTGCTATTGTGAATAATGCCGCAATAAACATACGTGTGCATGTGTCTTTATAGCAGCATGATTTATAGTCCTTTGGGTATATACCCAGTAGTGGGATGGCTGGGTCAAATGGTATTTCTAGTTCTAGATCCCTGAGGAATCGCCACACTGACTGTTTTTATATTTTCTTGGCTTATTGCCATAGATGATAAGTTATTGTGTATAGGTTTTGTTTGTTATCTTTTTGAAAATTGCCTTATTTTTAAGTAGTTATCTTATTTTTGAGGTTCACCTTTTTGCTACTCCTGTGTGTCAATAGCAGGTCTATTTAGGTACCCATAGAGTACTTCTGAGGAGCTAAAGTGAAACAAGGAAAATATATTTAAGTTTCTTGTTTGGAACATGGATTATTTATATGTGGCCTTGGTATTATAAAATTATCTAAAAACAAGGCTATAATGATATCACCTTAGAAGTAGATAAATGTTTATTGAGGGCCAGTCCAGGCTAAAAACTGCAAAATTTAAATGGATCTAATTAGTCTTCTGTCATAATTCATGAATGTGTGTCTGGTTTCTGGTAGGCTACCTAGAATAGGGTTCTTTAGAAGTAGAAATTAGTGTAATAACTTAAAATAGGGTTAAGATCTACAACTTAGAGAGTACTTAGGCATTCACCTTTTACTTCTCAGAAACAAATGCCAACTTTAATCACTGAATAAATAAAGAAAAACACACAATTAGGTATGGCATGTCATTGATTAAGTAATATCCCTTCCTCCTGTTACCTATTAGATGTATTTCAGGTTTTAAATATAATTTCTAAATTTTATTGTGATACCTAACTTTATTATCTTTTCCAAGGCCCAGACATCATTTTGGTACTTTTAAAAAAATCTATTTTCATCTCATTATAGTTAAGTTTTCCTTGAAGTGAAATCAGTTAAATATTTAATCTTCAACACACTTGCGCAGCCCTGAAACTTCAATAAAATGTAATTGTAATTAATGTACATTTGTTTAAATAGAAATATGTGCATGAAGCAAGTACCTTACCAATGTACAATCTGGCCTGTTTTTGGGTAAAGCAAGTAACTTCTCAAACGAAGACTTATATACTCTAACTTTGTGTTTTGTTTTATTGACATAGAACACCTTTGCACCTAGCCTGTGCTAATGGACATACAGATGTTGTACTTTTCCTAATTGAGCAACAATGCAAAATAAATGTCCGGGATAGTGAAAACAAATCCCCATTGATTAAGGTATGCCATAATTTTTCTTTTTCAATTGGAATGTGTTTGAGTTCTCCTAGTTAAGTTTTGTTGATTTTTCATGTTTTAAAACATAGTATCAAACATTAATTTATCATATCCCAAGTAGTAAATTGGTTACTCATCTACTCTTGTTGCATTAACAGGCAGTACAGTGTCAAAATGAGGATTGTGCTACTATTCTTCTAAACTTTGGTGCAGACCCAGATCTGAGGGATATTCGTTATAATACTGTTCTTCACTATGCTGTTTGTGGTCAAAGTTTGTCATTAGTTGAAAAACTGCTTGAATACGAAGCTGATCTTGAAGCGAAAAATAAGGTAGTTTTCTATTAAAGAAAAAAATCCTATATTTTAGAAAGCAACTGAAGAGCATATTTCAGATAATTCATCTATGTTGAAATATATGTTATATAAAGCATGAATTTTCCAAACTAAAATTGGGGAGAAAGAGAAGAGATTATCAAAAACTGATAAAATATTTCTTCTCTTGAACTCTTTCTATATTTTATTGCAGACTGTAATCCTGACGTCCAAAGAAACACTATATTTAACAACTATAATTGTTTAACAGGCCATAACAAATGAGGAATATTTAATTCTCTTATAACTGGGTATTGATAAAAATCATAAAACCCATGTTTTTTCTATTTTATTGATATACTCATGAATAATAATAACAGGGTTGAAATAGCAAATGACACAATATTAAAATTAATCTAACTCTTCTACTGAGGCATTATGAATAGCCAATGAATTTTTTTAAAAAGCGTATTGAGCCGGGCGTGGTGGCTCACTCCTCTAATCCCAGCACTTTGGGAGGCTGAGGCGGGTGGATCACGAGGTCAGGAGATCGAGACCATCCTGGCTAACGTGGTGTAACCCCGTCTCTACTAAAAATACAAAAAATTAGCTGGGCGTTGCGGCAGGCGCCTGTAGTCCCAGCTGCTCGGGAGGCTGAGGCAGGAGAATGGCGTGAACCCGGGAGGCGGGGCTTGCAGTGAGCCGAGGTTGCGCCACTGCACTCCAGCCTGGGCAACAGAGCAAGACTCTGTCTCAAAAAAAAAAAAAAAAGCGTATTGATACTTTACTGATATTTTGTCCACATGACAGCCAAAATAAGTGCCAGCCTTGGAAGTTTAAATGAAACCCAGTGGAAATCTGAATGTGACAATATTATGAAATGTGAATTGATGGTATGCAATGCTTACATTAAATGCTAGGTGCTCATCACTTACTTATTCTAGGCTGCTCTTACCTACAATTTGAATTAAGCCTAAAACAGAAACTTTAATTTTTTTGTCTGGCTCAACCCTGATTTGTTTTCTTGGTCTTTGAAATCACATTTTTTTATGTATTAAAATCTTTTAAGAGTTAAAGTGTATATTCAGAAGTTCTTATGCACACATATTTTAAGTTGAACTTAAATCTAAAGAGCATGAAAATTTGCTACAATATTTTAATCATTTTTAAATAATTTTTTCAGGATGGGTATACTCCACTATTAGTTGCCGTTATTAACAATAATCCAAAAATGGTAAAATTTCTTCTGGAGAAAGGGGCTGATGTGAATGCTTCAGATAATTATCAAAGGTATAATTAATAAATAAGATAGCACATAACTAGAGCTACCTAATAGGATTATGTGTGTGTGTATGTGTATGTGTGTGTGTGTGTGTGTCCACAAAACACAATATATATGATATTGGGAAAATATAGAAGCATAAGACCCATAGGATGTATGCTCACATGCTTTTGGACAGATTACCTAAACTTTCAGGATTTATTTTTCCCTTTGTAAAATCAAACAGTTGGGCCAGGTATTAATTGGTTATTATTATTATTTATTTATCATTTATTATTAGAATTTAACATTAGACTCTTACATAGATCACCAACTGTTGTAGTTAAATGGGGTCAGGGGACCCAAAGTCCCAAGACACATTCCTTCATGGAATTTTGAGACATATTTTTGAAAACACTAGGCTTCCAGGAAGAAGAGATTGAAAATGATTGAGCTAGCTGCTTCCTAGGTACTGTTCATGTTTAGACTCCATGATATGATCTGTGACTGGCACACTTTTTTGAGCAGATCTGCTGTATTTTTTACATTGTTGCCTTGACTCTTTCTGATAGAGGTCCTACATTTGAGTAGTAAATTGAGAAGACTGAATTTTTAAAATTAGGCGTGTTTAAGATCTTTACATGGGCATTCATTTCTATCTCTTGCTGCAGAACAGCCCTTATTCTTGCTGTCAGTGGTGAACCAGCATGTTTAGTGAAGCTTCTTCTTCAGCAAGGTGTGGAATTATGTTACAAAGGTATTGTGGATTCACAGCTGAGGAATATGTTTACTTCCATGGTTTTACTGCGTAAGTGATACTGCATGTCTTTTAACAACTGTATGGGGTTTGATTATAAGGATCAAAGCCTAAGCCCCAAAGTACAAGGCTGGAATAGGATCAACAGTAGGGGTAACCAACATACAAATCTGTGCAGGGATTCTTGATTTTCTCTGTTTGTGGGTTCAATCAATACAAGGGCTACAGATGGGCTGAATATGCAAATAAACTACCAGAGGCAGGAGCATTGGAAGTGTGCCAGGGCAGGGATTTAGACACTTGTAACATAGCCATTAATAAAACATATAGGTGATAGAGTTGGACAAAAGATGATTCATTCACACAAAGCCTTTCATTGCCTTTAGATATTATTAATATATGGATTGTATTCATGTTTTGAATATTATTGTTAACATTTCGTTAGCTAACCTTAGTTTGGTAAGTGTTCAGAATTCTAAAGTACACTCTATTTACACCCAAAAGAAAAACTATTTTCGTGTATGAATACAAAGTTCTGATTTTTAATAGTTAATGAGAAAATTAGATACGACGTAGAAAAATTTAATTTATAGCTTATGAATTTAACTTATAGATAATTTGTAAATAACTTAATTTACAGCTTAGTGAAGTTAAATAACATACAAGGTATTTTCTCTATAATTTTATTTTAAGAGCAATTTAAAATTATAAATAGGTATTTTTTCAGTTTTTATTCTTCTTCTTCCACTGCTTTATTCACATTTTAGGAATACTTTTTAATCATTAATTCCATATGAAAAGCATAGGTGGGAGGGAAGAAAAATAATCACATATACATACAGATGTTTGGTCTTAATTTAACTTTAGACACAAAAGAATTTTTATTCTATTAAATGCATGAACCATAATTGAATAAATATAATATTTTCATCTTCGTAATACAGAACATGTGTACTTTGTTTTACTTTGGTTTAAGCAGACCATATGCATAAAATCTTAATGAAATAAACATGTAAATTATTGGTGAATATCCAAACTATAAAAGGATTCTTCACTCTACAAAAGGGATCCCTAATGTTTCTTTTATGTATGATTTTTTTCCATCACTTAAAAAGCTTAGGTATATGAAACTAGAAGACACATGTATCTGTTTAGTAATGTATCTATTGGTCAAAAACAGAACTTGTATATTTAAAATACTTATTTACATATATGTAAGCAAGTCTCATGAAGGCATTATTGGATAGTTTTATGAGAAGGAAATCTTACAATCTTCCTTTATCTCCCCCAAATGGCTTTTAGAACAGAAAATTCTTTTTGTAGATTGCTCCATCAGTAATTTTAAAATACAAACATATTGACCATGAAGTTTTTGTCCTCTTAATAGATTCATATTTTCAATGTCGAAAATTGTAAGAGAATTACATTTTTTTTCTTTTTTTTCAAAGAGGTGAGAGGGAAGAAAAGCAACTTCCTAATGATTAAGCAATTACCTCTAGTCTGTGGAAATGATCAACATTTAATAAAAATTGCAAGTGACTCTTCAAAACTACAATCTAATTCCCCTTGTCCTTTCACAGTATTTGCCCCTCTTTTGCAGTGGGAACTAAGCTTTCTGTAATTGTGACTTTTATTGCTCAAGCAGCTGTTGCCTATGTAACGTACTTAAGAATGTGCTGCTTCATAACATCATTTGTTGGCTCTCTATGTAGAATCTATGTAGATTCTAAGGCTTAGTAAAGTGGAAGCATAGACAATATTCCTCATAGTTTTAAAAAATTAGTGAAACACTTCCAAATGAAGGAATTATATTTAAGACTTTATTTTATGGTTAGCCATAACCCATGCATTTCTTCATTTCTCTCATTAAAATTCAGAAGCCATATGGCTCTTCTCTGTCATGGAGCAAAAGTATATTCATCACTGGATGTGTTTCAGTCCCTGACTGAGTTAATTGTCTTCACTTTGTTAATTTACTATTAAACCTGAGAGCTGTGGGCTCAATTTCCCCCTAAAATTCACACGTGAAAGCCGTGGCCTAGTACCTGTGAATGTGACCATTTTTGGAGATAGAGCCTTTAAAGGGGTGATTAAGTTAAAGTGAGGCCAATAGGGTTGGCCCTAATTTAATTTCTAACCTGGGTCCTTATAAAAAGGGGAGGTTAGAACATGCAGAGAGACACAGGGGTGCTCATGCTCAGAGGGATGACTTATATGAAAAGGCCAGTCATCTAAAGGGCAGTCACCTAAAGCAGGTGTCCTTAACCCCTGGGCCATGGCCCAGACCTGGTCCGTGGCCTGTTAGGAACCGGGCAGCACAGCAGGAGGTGAGCCGCAGGCCAGCAAGCAATGCCGCCTGAGCTCCGCCTCCTGTCAGATAAGCAGAGGCATTGGGTTCTCATAGGAGCACGAACCCTCTTGTGAACCGCTTTGCAAAGGATCTAGTTTGTGGTCTCCTTATGAGAATCTAACTAGTGCTTGATGATATCAGGTGGAACAGTTTCATCCTGAAACACCCGTCCCCCGACTTCTGTGGAAAAATTGCCTTCCACACCGTCAGTCCCTGGTGCCAAAAAGGTTGGGGATCACTAATCTAAAGAACAGTTATCTAAAAGGCAAATAAATGCCTGGGACAGATTTTCCCTTAAGGACCTCAGAGAAAGCCTACCCCACTGGCACCTCAATAAATGTGCAGCCGACAGAACCATGAGAAAATTAGTTTCTGTTTAAGCTGCCCCGTTTGTGGTGTTTTGTTATGGCACCTCTAGCAAATGAATACACCAACTACAAATTAAAGCCATTTTTACTATCTTGATAGTGGCTTTTAAAAAATCATATTTGCGATAGCAGGAAGAAAAGAGGTCCAGAGAATGGGGGTACATGAAATAAAAGTGGTGTCTATTGACAGAGTTGGCTCAAGAGGAAGCTTGTCCTCAAGTGTGTTACATTCTTGGGGCAGCATTGGCTGGTACCTAAGGTTTTGATTTGATACTTGTATGTTAGGAATTAAATTTCTATGCATGCTGGCATTCACATGTAATTTCCTTTATAGATAGATACCCACAATTTACTGTGAGCCATGGAAAGAAGAAACATGCTAAATAGACACCTTATTCTTGGCACTACATGTGACTAAAGGAAGGTAAGATTGCTAACTGGATTAGTGTTTTTTTCTTGTTGCTTTTTATTTGTTAATTTTTTAGGAAAGGAAACAACTTTCTTAAGTAACATTTAATTTTAAAATGGAAATTTTGTATTATTTTGAAATGTCAAATATTTTTAAGAACTATTCTTAAGAATATTTGTGATTGAAATATTCTGACACTGTGTTGGCTGAAAATGTAAAGATGTAATGTAAAAATATGCTTAATGATTAAGATCATTTTTTAACCCATTGTCTCATGTCTAGCTATAAAAAACAAAATTTTTGCACATATATATTTTAATAGATGAAAAACTATCATAAAAATTTTAATTTTATTGTAAAAATACATTAAATAAGCACTGTTGATAGTAGTTAATATAAGATATACCAATTAATTATATAAAATTTTAAAGAAAGTAACAATATGTGTAAAGAATTGAATTTACTGTGCATCAACTAAAATAAAATTTTGTTATTCATTTTCAAGAATATATAGTTATTTAGGTCTGTAAAAATTAGCTTTTATTGGCAAGTATGTTTTACACTGACTTGTTTTGTTGGATGAGAGAAAAACTTTTAGAGCTCTCCTCTGTATTCACTAGCAAGCAGACTCCTGCACTACAATTCACCCCCAGGGTAAAATGGAAGAAAATAAAAAGGACATAGAAGGAGTGTGGAGGCAATAGAAGATCATATAAATTCGCAACTATTCAAGCCCTCTCCATCCCCCATCCCCACAAATCTATAGTGATAATGCTTACAACAATGTTTGGTCCTATCAATTCCGGGTGAATAAACTTAGGGGAGAATTTCTCTGAACTACCTTTTTTTTCTGTTTTTCTGTTTTTGAGGTGGAGTCTCACTCTGTCACCCAGGCCAGAGTGCAGTGATGCAATCAATCTCAGCTCACTCCAATTTCTGCCTCCCGGGTTCAAGCGATTTTCCTGCCTCAGCCTCCCAAGTAGTTGGGATTACAGGCTCCACCACCATGCCCAACTAATTTTTGTATTTTTAGTAGAGATGGGGTTTCACCATGTTTGCCAGGCTGGTCTCGAACTCCTGACCTCAGGTGATCCGCCAGCCTCGGCCTCCCAAAGTGCTATAATTACATGCGTGAGCCACTGTGCCTGGCCCTCTGAATTACTCTTAATGTATACTCTTATTTCCTCTTCTCCTGCACCTCTCTCTCTCTTTTAAATGTCTGTGCAGCTCTAAGAAGTGAAGAATTTCTGTGATTTACACTTCGTTTCTTAAGGGAACTAAAGCAGTAGAAACTACAGAAAAATCATTGCTACATTTTGAGTGCCTCCTGAGGGTAGATGTTTAAAACCAGGCTCACTCATTTTATTTTGGCAAGTTTGTTCACAGTTCATAGTGAAATGTTAATCTTAATTAATGTTTTAAAGCGTAGATTTATTGTGTCAAGAAATTACCAAAAGATGTTGCAAAAATGGTGAAAGTAAAAAGTTATATTTCTGTCAAATTCAAAAGAGACTACTTAATTATTTAAAAATTACTGTTAGGTATAGAAATGCTAAATTATAATTGTGTTGTAGCTGAGGCATATAATTTAAGAAATACCTGTAGAAATGGAAATATTTAGACGTAAGTGAAGACATTATAAATATCATTTGTTTCCTAGATATGGAACCCATTTCTACAATTTCTTTGCCGCTTCCTTGAATTGGAAAAATGTATTTTGAAAGAACCGTTAAGTGAAGTATTATAATATTTTTGCTGACTACCCAGTTGAAGAAAAATTTGTTAATTGGATGGGATTTTTTTTTTCACGTTAGAAGACATGAATAAATTTTAAAAGATAAACATCTATATTGTGAACCATCAGCTGAAAAAATAAATTTGTGTTCAATATATAGGCAGAAAAAAATTTGTGTCAAAATATTGAATGGAATAATAATGAGGAAACTGTGTTAGGCATGTATTAAAACATTTAAATGAAATAAAAATACATTTCAGCTACAAAATGAAGGAAAACATTATAAATAATCCTGTATAAATCAAAATTATCTTTTATTTACAAGTATTTTCACTGGTAAAACCTTTTTGATTTTTTAGAAACACTACAGTACTATAATATATATTCAGAAAACTTGGGTGTTATAGAAAAGAAAAAAGAAAATGCATCACTCAAAGTCTCATTACCGAAACAAAACATTTGTTAAATTTTTGGCATGTTTTGTAGTATTTTAAAATTTGCTTAGTTTTTTTTTCCTCAAAGAGAATTTCCAATTTTACATTTTTCTTCTTGAAAACACAATACATTGTCCACAGTTTTCACTGTGCTCTTTGCTATAGCTTAAACACATCAAGTGTGGTCTGGCTTCAGAACAGTTCCCTATAATACCCTTTTTCCTTTAGTTATTGCCTAGGACAACTCCTCATGGGACCTCAGTCACTGCTCTGTCATTCTGTCACTTACAATGCACTACTCTCTTCTTGCATTTTGGAATTAAAACTCCATGAGGGCTTGAACTTTTTGTTCCCTACTACTTGTAAAATGCCTGATGTATAGTAGATATTCAATTTGCTGAATAATAAGTGATACTTGTCAGGCCCTGTTCCAGTAACTTTACCTGTCTTACCTCATGATCTTTGCACAGTTTTGTTGAGGTAGGAAGTATTTATATCCTCATTTTAAGATGAGAACATTGAGGTGCAACATGGTTCAATGACTTGCTTGAGGTTACTGAGCTAGAACACTGGGAGCTGGTGTATAAACCCATGCTCTCTGGATTTGAACCTAGCCAGTCCCATGCCAGAATTTGTACCATAAACCAATATGCCATGTCATTTCTCTCATGAATGAATGTATATCATCCTTGTAAGCTCTACTTTTAATGGCTCAGAAGGAAGATTTTCTTTGAATTTGAAACTTGTTTAAACCACTCTTTTATTTAAGTATGTTTGTTTCACTTATTTCTAGCACTAGGTGATATTGAAGAGCTAAAATGGAGGGGGAAAAAACCAGACAATTCCTGACTTCAAGTCAACAAACATTTAATTTCTGCTATGGTTTCAATCAGTGATTCTTAACTGGGAGCAATTTTGACCCCAGGGGATATTTGGCAATGTCTGCTGAGATTTTTGATTGTCAAGACTGAGAATCAATACTGCTAAATATCCTATCATGCATGGGACAGTCCCCACAACAAGTAATTGTCTGGCCCCAAATGTCAACAGTTTCATGGCTGAGAACTCTGATCTAGATTCTATATTACATGCTGGGGACCAAAGATGAAAAAGATGTTTTTATATACTCTGCCTTAAATGAGCTCACAAATGTTTAGTTTCCCCACTCCCAGTCTTTATGTAAGCAGAGTTAGAACATGTGTAGTGTACCTTTGCCATTAGCAGAAAAGGAGGGTCCCTAATCTAGCGTAGATTAGGGAGGGTCAGGGGTGATTTCAGTTAAAAAGGAACTTTTTGGCTGGGCTTGTAGAATAAGTAGGGTTTCTGTAGGTCTCCCAATCAAAACCTAGTCAACCATAATAAAAAGTTCATAATAGAGGCAGAAGCAAAACACCCAAGAATCAGAGGAGAGAGGAAGTTACCACAAGGTTAACATTGGTGGGGTAGATGAGATTTTAACCAGGTTCTGAAGGGTAGGTGGAATTTTGACTTAGTACTTCTAATAAGAAATTAGGCTTGGCACGTTGGCTCACACCTGTAATCCCAACACTTTGAGTGGCTGAGGTGGGAGGATCACTGGAGCCCAGGAGTTTGAGACCAGCTTGGGCAGCATAATGACATCCCATCTCTACAAAAAATTTAAAAATTAGCCAAGCATGGTGGCACATGCTGGTAGTCTCACGTACTTAGGAGACTCCTGCTGAAGTGGGACAATTGCTTGAGCCTAGGAGGTTGAGGCCTCAATCAGTTGTGATTTTGCCACTGTACTCCAGCCTGACCTTGTCACAAAAAAGAAAAAAAATAAATTAGGTGGAATGAAGAACTTTGTGTATTTTATAATAGAATTTGTGTTGACTACTCTTTGGGGAAAATGTGTACTCTAAAATGGTATGCTGTAGTGCAGATGTAGTGCACAGATATTTGATCTGATTTTGCCAGCTCTGCTTCTCCATTACTGTTACATCTCTAGGAACAATTTTGTGAATTCTCTCAAGTATTTCAATTCTTAGAATATTGTCAGATTGTGAATTACTTTTTAGTGTTCCTGGTAATATCTAAAACAGAACAAATTTACTTTTCCTTTAAGAAGTTTAACAACAGAAAACAACTATTTAATACATACCCAACTTTAGGTAAACATGTACACTTCCTTTAAGCAACCATATAAGTAGAATACTTTTCTCACTCATGCGGACAGCTAGGAGGAATACATTTCTTCATGAATGATCTCTTCCTCTAACCAACTTAGAGTTACGGCATAAAGTTGTGCAGATTTAGAGCACCCTCGTGGAGGGAGTGATGCTGACTAAACCATGTACTTTGACACAAGTCTGTCAAAGAAAGGGCACTTTTTCTAATTTTTCAAAGGTAAGTGGAAGTGACACGTTGCCTTTTTTTTTTCTTATCAGAAGCCCATCACCCTCTTGCACTCTTGCCATCCTCCCCAAGGAGAGCATGTTAGATAGCAGCTACTTCTGCAGCCTTGGTCTCCCAATGAGACACACATGGGGCATGTCTGAATTAAGCCCAGCTGATAAGAGGAACCCTGCCGGGCTCAGCAGAGCCACAGCCAGTACTCAAAAGAAAGAAATAAATGTTTGGCGTTTAAAGCACTGATACTGTGAGACTGTTTATTGTCCCCAGCAAAAAGATGACTGATAACAGAAATCATGGGGTCAGCTTGTCAGATCAACAGTGTGTATCTCACTTGTGATGTGCTTACCCACTTTCATTCTCTAGAAATAAAGCCTCTCCCCACAAAAGATTCTTTTACTAGCTGCAAGGAAAACCATTTCATGTGTTACATAGATGATGCTTTTATTCTGCAGTCTTTACTGAGATTTAATGAATCATACGTTTACATAATCACTTTTTTGCTTTGAAAGAAATACCTGACATTTCTTTCCTAAGGAGTTCTATTAGTTTGCTATTGTTGCTGTAACAAACTACCACAAATGCAGTGACTTGAAACAACACAAATGGATTATCTTACACTTTTGGAGGTCAGAAGTAAAAAGTGGATCTAGGGGGGAACCACAAGATGTTGGCAGGATGTGTTCCTTTCTGGAGGCTCTGGGGGAGAGTTTGTTTCCTTGCCTTTTGTAGCATCTAAATGCTGCCTACAATCCTTGGCTCCTGATCCCCAGCAATTATATCACTCTGACCTCTGCTTCTGTCCTCAAATCATCTCTGACTTTCCTGCCTCCTCCTTTCACTTATAAAGATGCTTGTGATTACATTCAGTCCACTTGGAAAATCCGTGATAGCCTGCCTCCCATCTTGAAACTCTTAATCTAGTCACATCTTTACATCATTTTTGCCTTTTAAAATAACATATTCCCAGGCTCTGGGCATTGGGATATGGATATCTTTGACAGGCCATTATTCTGCTACCCACAGGTGCAGTGGAGTGGATTGGAGATTACTTACTGATTTTATTTTAAATTTTGAAACAATCTCAAACTTAGAGAAAAATTGTCTTCTCAGTACAATTTTTTTTTCTGAACCATTGTGTGAGTTGCTGACCTTATGTTGTATCAACCCTAAGACTTTTGTGTGTATTTTCCTGGAACAAGAACATTCTTCTGCATAATCACAATATAACCATCTGAATTGGGGAATGGTTAATATTGATACAATACTAACATATACTTCTCAGATTTCATTCATATTTTCCCAAATTATACAATAATGTTCTTTATAGCAAAATAATCAAATATTGCCTCTATCATGTCTCTTGATTCTCCTTAATTTTTCAATAAATATTTGGTATTTCATTCATTTTTATGACCTTGACACTTTAGGAATTATAAGCCAGTTGTTTGATAGGATGTTCTGATTTTGAGTTTGTTAATTCTTTATGATTGGATCCATGTTATGGGTGTTTGGTAAAATTATCTCAGAAGTGTTGTCACATCCTCTCTTGTGCCACACCATTTCAATTTGCAGTTTACTTTGATCACTGGATTAAGGTGGTATTGTCAGCCAGGCTTCTGCAATGTAAAGTTGCTCTTTTTTTTTCTATTTGTAATAATATGTATCTTGTGGAGAGGTATTTTGAAACAATGTAAAGATCGTGACCCTCATTACATTTTCCATTCGTTTATATGAACTTGAATTCGTAGTTTCATATTTCAGTGGATTGTGTAACTTAATTTGATGCTCAAATTTTCTCAGAGTTGCATGTCTAATTTTTTTTTGGTGAAAGACTGGACATTCTAGAGAATATATTTAGCAATTCTGGCTTCTGTTTTATTTTTCTGAGGGATTTTTTTTTCTGAGAGATTTCTTAAAGCCTAGTTCACATTAGTTATTTTTCCTGATCCTCTCCCTCCCATTATCCGCCATCTGATAGGCCCCAGTGTGTGTTGTTTCCCTCTATGTGTCCATGCGTTCTCATAATTTAGCTCTTGCTTATAAGTGAGGGCATGCAGTATTTGGTCTTCTGTTCCTGGGTTAGTTTGCTAAAGATTATGGCCTCCAGCTCCATCCATGTCACTGCAAAGGACATGATCTTGTTCTTTTTTATGGCTACGTAGTATTCCATGGTGTATATATACCACATTTTCTTTATCCAGTCTGTCATTGATGGGCATTTGGATTGATTCCATGTCTGCTATTGTGAATAGCACTGCAATGAACATATGCATGCATGTGTCTTTATAGTAGAATGATTTATATTCCTTTGGGTATATACCCAGCAATGGGATTGTGGGGTTGAATAGTATTTCTGTCTTTAGGTCTTTGAGGAGTCACCACACTGTCTCCCACAATGGTTGAACTAATTTATACTCTTAACAGCAATGTAAAAGAATTCCTTTTTCTCCACAACCTTGTCAGCATCTGTTATTTTTTGACTTTTTAATAATAATCACTCTGACTGGTGTGAGATGGTATCTCACTGTGGTTTTCATTGAGCTTTTTTCATGTGATTGCTGGCTGCATGTATATCTTCTTTTGAGAAGTATCTATTCATGTCCTTTGCCTACTTTTTAATGTGGTTGTTTTTTTTTCTCTTATAAAATTGTTTTAAGTTTTTTATAAATGCTAGATATTGGGTTTTTGTCAGATACATGGTTTGCAAAAATTTTCTCCTGTTCTGTAAATTGTCTGTTTACTCTTTTGATAGGTTTTTTTTGTGGGGGCGGGGGAGGTGCTGTTCAGAAACTCTTTAGTTTAATTAGATCCCATTTGTCAGTTTTTGCTTTTGTTGCAATTACTTTTGGCATCTTCGTCATGAAACTTTTGTCCATGCCTATGTCCTAAATGGTATTGCTAGGTTTTCTTCTATGGTTTTTATAGTTATGGGTTTTGCATTGAAGTCTTTAATCGATCTTGAGTTGATTTTTGTATATGATGTAAGGAAGGGGTCCAGTTTCAGTTTTCTGCATATGGCTAGCCAGTTATCCCAGCACCATTTATTAAATAGGGAATCTTTTCCTCATTGCTTTTTGTCAGGTTTGTCAAAGATCAGATAGTTGTAGGTGTGTGGTATTATTTCTGGGTTCTCCATTCTGTTCCATTGGTCAATGTGTCTGTTTTTGTACCAGTACCATGCTTTTTCAGTTATTAGTATAAAGTCACGTAGTGTGATGCCTCCAGCTTCATTCTTTTTGCCTGGGATTGCCTTGGCTATTTGGGCTGTTTTTTGATTCCATATACATTTTAAAATAGTTGTTTCCAATTCTGTGAAGAATGCCAATGGTAGTGTAATGGGAGTAGCATTGAATTTATAAATTACTTTGGACAGTATGGCCATGTTCATGATGTTGATTCTTCCTATCCATGAGCATGGAATGTTTTTCCATTTGTTTATGTCATCCTTGATTTCTTCAAGCAGTGGTTTGTAGTTCTCTTTGTAGAGGTCGTTCACTTCCCTTGTTAGCTATATTCCCAGGTATTTTATTCTTTTGGGGGCAATTGTGAATGGGAGTTCATTCACGATTTGGCTCTCAGCTTGTTGAATTGTTTAAACTTTAGACCATGCCAATGTATTTTTAATGTGGACTTAAATAAAACTTACACTAAAAAAGAGACTATATCTTCTAAAAATGCCTAAAATTCTAAAATGTTATTGAGAAGAGACTTAGGGGCTCAAAAATCTGTCTGAGATTTTACTCCCCCATCCTCACATACATGAAATATTTTGAAACATAGACATTTTACAGGATGAAAACAATGTTCACTCTAACTTGGTACCTTAATTAGCAGTATTATAGGGCTATGCTGCTATAAAAATAAAGAGATTAAATGGAAACGACTGGATCCATATGATATAAGATGCACAATAATCCGTTTTTTGTAATGAGACTATAACCATTGTTAACAAAAAACAACTGTCAGTTCTATTCATTTGAAAGTCACATATGGATCGTTCATTGTGGCAGGCAGTATATGGGAGCAGTGGACACAGAGGTCAGAGGATCTCTTATAACCTGAGTCAAATATTTTCCCCACATTAGTGTATCTAATCAGTAAACACATAAACTCTTGCTGTAAAGCTTGCCTAAGAAGCTAGCAACAGTTTGCCTCAGAACTCACTATATTTTTGAACATGATAACTTTTAATATTTTGATATAATATTTCAAAAATAATTCTAAGGACATTTTTGTGGAAGAATCTATTTTTGGAAAGATGAACTCTTTTGTATTGGATAACTCAAGACTATTGTAAATCAGCAACTGTACTGTTAAAAGGATATCATTGTCAGTGGACCTGGCCATTCCACATCTTGGAATATATTCTAAGAAAATGACTAGAAAATAAGGCAAATATTTATATACACTGATGTACATCACAGATTTATTTAAATATTAGCAAAAGTTTAGATTAACACATTTGTGTTCAATCATAGAGGATGCCTTGGACTTCTAGGGTGAGATGATCTCCTAATGCTAAATATGATAAATAAGTTTCTTGCCCTCTTGCTTGCTGGCCAGTATCCTATCTTGATTCTGCTGATTCTTTGCTGTTCTTTACTGCATTTATTTTGTCATTTTCTTTTGATGCATTAGAAAATACAAACTTGGGATCAGTTTATATACTTATTAAGACAATAAATTTGACTTACCCATCAACCTTGCTTGTGCCTCTCTTCTCATCTGGCAGTACTGGGTATTAGCAATCTTCAGAGTCTACCAGTTGGATACTAGTGGTGGGGGAACATCTTCATGTTTATTAGCCATTTGATTTCCTTTTGGGACAATAGTATAAAATGCCTGGCCTATCCTTTCCTGTTTCCTGTTTTTTCTTAATTACCTTCATTAATACTTAAAATATGAAGACTACAAATACACATTCATATGCATTTATTGTATATGATGTACTTTGTAGTTGATTTAACTTTGATTCAACAGATTTTTTCAGTGATTTCTTATAGCAATCAGCTCCACCCCCAATAATATATTTATCCTTCACTGAACTACCACATATTTGAATAGGTCCTCTTCATATGATTATTTCTCCTCTAGACATAGTTATTATTAATAAGTGATTACAGTCTTTCACAATCTAGACTGTTTTACTTACAGAGTTGTTTATGGCACATTTTTGTCTTATTTACACCTATTTGACTGAAAAATAATTGTGCACCTTTTATTTAATCCCTATAGTTAAGAAAGATTTCCTTTATATAACATTTCATTTCTTGTCTTTTTTCTCTTTTTGGCCGTGTTTTTGATTCATAAGCAATGATAAGGTAATAGGAATATCGAAGGATTTTATTCTGGATAAGATTAAGATTTAAGGTGCTTTTAGAATATTTTATTTGGCATTTGCTTCATTTGTTAAAAAACCCTGCCTTTTCTTTATCACAAAATCTATAATTCTATGAAGTATTTGTTCTATTGGGTATTTCCCTGTGTAACTATTTGCCATCTAGTGGACAATCTAAATGCTGCTCAGTTTTACAAAATAAAGTTTCCAATTTGATCTTTTCACAATATCTTGTAGGGAGAAAACCTTTTTTCCAAGTTTTCAAGTTTTAAGCTATTTTAGTACACAGGGATTTATAAATCAGTTCTGATTTATATATAAAAGAATTGTTATTTTGAATGAACTTGTATCCTCTCCCCTATCTACTACATTTCTTAGCACCTAGTAGGCACCTATTAAAATTAAATATTTGTTGAATGGAATATTTGTTGAATGAATGAATAAAATGTTTAGTGAACTATACATGTCTTTCAGTGGTTGGAGCATTTACAATTTTTGTACTTCATTATTTTTACTTAGTAGAGTTAGCAAAAAGAGTGGCTAGAAGTCAGAGGACTTGTTCACATATTACCAGAGAATGTCTATGTTACATGACCAATTTATGCATCTAGAATACATGTGAATGTGTGTTGACTGATTTGCTACTTTTGCATTTTTTCATATTCAGGGTTTTCATAATTCATGGACATAGTGAGTGAAGCTATGCTGCTTTTACTAGGAACTATTTCCTTTGGGATTTTGCTGGTGTATTCAACTAGCAGGGAACTTCAAGTGGAATCTAGGACACCTGATTGCCTTGAACAATTAAGGCAATTGAAGGTGCTGGAGAGTAAGGTTAATCAATGCATGCTTTAGAAGTCTGTATTCACAAAGGGAAGTCAAGTGTTCCATTCAACAAATACTGAGTTTCTGTTACATGTCAGGCATGTATTATGCATGGCAGTACTAAGATAAACAATATCTTATGGTCTATAAGATTTTTTAGCTAACTGGAGAGATAACACATTGAAAATCTCTTACCTTACCTTCTTCTTTGAGAAATTATGCTTTAGCTTTTATGGTTCCCCATGCCCTGTGTGATATAGGCAGAATTGTAAAATGACCCCCTGTGACCTATGCCATTATGTATTCTTCTTTTGAGTGTGTTTGGAAATTGTGAATATGATGAAGTGTCACTCCTGTAATTATGTTACTTAAATAGCAAAAGGGAGATAAACCTGTTTGGGCCTGATCTAATCACATGGGCCCTTTAAATCTAGGTCCAGAGTTCAGACACAAAAGTCAGAGATCCAAGTATAAGAAAGATCTGAGGTGAGGGAAACTCTCTTGCTGGCTTTGAGTATGAAGGGGCCATGTGGCGAGATCTGAGAGTAGTTTCTAGGAACTGAGAGCATCCCATGAGCAATAGCTAGCAAGAAAATGGGAACCTCAAACCTGCAGATACGAATTATTGAATTTTTTTCTGCACCTATATGAGCTTGGAAGAGAACTCTGAGCAATAGCTGAGAAAGCAGCTTGTGGACACCTTGATTTGAGACCCTGAGCAGACAGCCCATCACCCTGTGCCAGGACTCTGACATATAAAACTTTGAGTTTATCAATGTTTTATAGCTTTTAGTAAGCCTTTCACCTCCCTAGCTTAGTTTGTTCTTTTTGGTGTTATAAAAGGAATTGTTTTCCTAATTTATTTTTCAGGTAGCTGGTTGTTGGTATATAGAAGTGTAGTTGCTTTTCGTATATTGATTTCACATCCTGCACCTTCACTGAATTTATTAATTCAAAGTTTCTTTGCAGTCTTTAGAGTTTTCTATTTAGAAGATTATGTCATCTGCAAACAAACAATTTTACTTTCTCCTTTCTGATTTGGATGACTTTTCTTTCTTATTGTGTAATTCCTCTGTCAAGGACTTCAGTACTTGATTGAATAGAAGTGCTGAAAGTGGGAATCCTTTCCTTGATCCTGATCTTACAGGAATAGCTTTCAGTTTTTCACCAGTGAGAATGATGTAAGCTACAGGCTTTTCAAATATGGCCTTTATTATATTTAGGCAATTTCCTTATATTTCTAGTTTGTTGAGAGTTTTCATCATGAAATGGTGTTGAATTTTGTCAAAAGCTTTTTTCTGTATCTATTACGAGGGTCATGGGAGTTTTACTCTTAGTTCTATTAATGGGCATGGTTATACTGACTGATTTTTGGATATGGAACCACCCTTGCATCCTAGAAATAAATCCCACTTGATATGATATATGATCTTTTAATGTGCTGCTGAATTAAATTTACTAGTATTTTGTGGAGAATTTTTGCCTCTATGTTAATCAGACTTGTTGACCTGTAGTTTTCTTTTCTTGTGTTGTTTGTCTTTGATATCAGGGAATGCTGGCTTAATGAGTTTGCAAGTGCTCCTTTGTCTTCACTTTGGGGAAGAATTTGAGAAAGGCTGACACTAACTCTTGTTTAAATGTTTAGCAGAATTCACTAGTGAAGCCATCTGGCTCTGGGCTTTTCTTTGTTGAGACGCTTTTTGATTACTGATCCAATCTCCACATTAAAATAGGTCTGCCTTTATCCTTGAAATAACCTGCTCAATTGTCAACAAGAAGTGTATCTGGAGACAGTTTGCATTCCTTTTTGTTTGTTTAATGTTGATTATGTCCCTGATAATTCAGGCATAAATAAAAAATAAGATAAAAATTATATGTATAAAAATCTATGTAGTCGATGTAACTAAAATATTTGAGGAATTAATGCTGGATTTTGAGAAGAATGTATACATAATGGAGATTCTGGAGAAAATGCAACTGAGCCATCCACATCAAGTGTAATTTTTCTTCTTATTAGAAGCACATGAGATTAATAGACTACAGTGATTATCTATTATTTACAAGTATGATACTGTAAGAATTCTTTCCTGCTTTCTGGAGATTGACCATTCAGAGACAATAAGGAAGGGGAACATGTGTTTTATGAATCATCCTTGTGTATCTTTATGTTTCTTAAAAGTTAGTAAGAAGCTTCTCCTTTCTATTTAAGTAAGATAAATTTAAGATGTGATAGAATGTCACGATGGATTTCTGATTTCTGCTTCAGGTTTAGATATCTGTACCCTACCCTTCTTTTAGTCACATACGCACACACTTGCTAGAAGGATCATCCAACTTTATTCAAAAGACTTGGCTGTACACTGAAAGCCTTGGTAGTCAAGTGAACCACACCTACTCTGGGACTCAAAACTATTGGGATTGTTGAAGAATCCAAATGCCACCAGAAGCCCTGAAGCCTTATGGGAAATGTTGGTCTTCTGATGCCCTGAATAGAATATTTCTATTATTATAATTTTTATAAATATTTATAAATATATAAAAATTATATATTTATAATTTATATATAATTTATAAAATATATATAAATTACAGATGTATTTTAATATATGTATAAATTATAAATTTATAAATTATAAAGATTATAAATATATAAATATGTGATTTATAAATACATAATTATAAGTATTACAATATTTCTATTATTATAGTTAAAGAATCAAAGTATGATCTTAAGGAAGACAAAGTATAAGAATAGGAACTTGGAAGGTGGGAGTTAAGCGGGCCACTGGAATTTTATCAGTTAATTGCTCCTATATATAATGGGATATCAAGAATTCCTGAGAAAAAAACAACAGTTTGGGTAATACAACAGAAAAGGAAAATAGCAACACTTTCCTTTGGCCTCTCTCTTAATAGTGATTCTATCTATACATTAAAGGGCCTGAACTGTTATGGTAATAGAAGGCATAGAATTATAAGGAAATTGCAGCTGGTATATAGTATAGATACACATTTACTTTTCAAATTTTGTGAACGTTTCCTCCTTTGAGTCAGGCATAGAAGCTCCCTAAGTGCTGATAGATAGAATAAGATAAAAAAATACGTTGTGATATTCAGTTAACTGAATCTGTCTCAGTCTTGTTTACATTGTTCCCAAATCTCAGACGCTGCAAGTGAAAGAGCCTTTTAACAGTAATACTGTCAATGATTACATATAAAAACATACCAAACCTCACAGAATTGACCAATCTATATTAAATACCTGTGAGAAGACCCAGACTTGAAAATTTGAGTTTTTGTCTACATGTAATATGTCTAACTGTAGTAGAATGCAGTATGCTTCAGAAATATCTTGCCATGTCCTTGATGTGAAGTTTGGTATGATCACTTGCTCTGACCAGGATCTTGGAGTGTAGATGACACAGAGCAGAGCTTCAATCAACCTGCAGTGGACATCTAGCATGGACATAAATAAATCTTTGTTGTTTTAAGCCACTGAAGTTTCTTTAGCCATAACAAAATACAATCTATCTTGACTTATATACTATCCTGAGCTTCGTATGTGTAATATCAAAAGTATGGATCAGAAGAATAAATGTATTTGTTCTTCCTTAATTTTAGAGGTATAGTCAGTGAGAAAATAAAGCTTAATTCCACCAAAGGAATCCGTTTCTATCACTTTAAAGCAACTTGTTTGACATTTAAAGAAATATCTTAGAAAACAGGCAGGAAGTACAGTGATTCTTTATGTTCTCACACAGAGAAATATAAAAAATAATGGCATATTTTCTTTAGAGGAGTAAAACGAATTCATCACCTTTGTGAACATCATATTTATGTACATTTTCTGTGGTAAATTATTTACTTCAAATGGATTTGTGTATCAGAAATGACAGGAATATCAAAACTATTTATGAATGGTTATAATTAAGAATACTTGACTTTTGTGAAAATTTAGAGATCAAAAATATTTTTTCAACTTGGTTTATATGTGTAGCAGAAGGCAGCCTAAGAAAACAGAAAGTTAACTTAGAGAGTAACCAAGGAAGAAATTACAACAGAGTTCTTTTTAGAAACTATGCAATCCAGAAGACAATAGAGGGCATCATCTTAATAATACAGCTTGAAAGAAAAAAAGTAAACCCTAGAATTATATACCCAGTAAAAATATCCCTAAAAAAGGAAGGTGAAAGTCTTTTTTTACACAGCAAAAAGCAGAAATAACTCCTTTCCAGCAGACATGAAATGTTAAAAGAAGTTCTTTAGACAGGAGTATAACAAGAGATGGAAAGTTAGATATGAACAAAGAAAGGATTGTAGAGGCCAGGTGCGGTGGCTCATGTCTGTAATCCCAGCACTTTGGGAGGCAGAGGTGGGCGAATCACCTGAGGTCGGGAGTTCCAGACCAGCCTGACCAACATGGAGAAACTCCGTCTCTACTATAAATACAAAATTAGCTGGGCGATGTGGTCCATGCCTGTAATCCCAGAGACTTGGGAGGCTGAGGCAGGAGAATCACTTGAATCTGGAAGGTGGAAGGTGGAGGTTGCGGTGAGCCAAGATCACGCCATTGCACTCCGGCCTGGGCAACAAGAGTGAAACTCTGTCTCAAAAAAAAAAAAAAAAAAAAAAAAAAAAATTAAAATAAATAAATAAATAAATAGAAAGGATTGTAGAAATGGGAAATGTGAGAGTAAATAAGAAGTTTACCTTTTAAAAATTTATAACATATGTAAATATAGAGATGTAACATGCATAAAAATAAAGGACAATGCAGGAAAGAAAACATATGGAAGTATATTGTTTGAAGATTCTTATGCTACATGTGAAGAAACATATAAACTAAATAGACTTCTACATACTAAAGAAATGTAGATAAATATTTTTCACAAAGAGAACTCCAGATTCAGATGGCTTCACTTAGTCAACATGGTCATATAATTTCTAGACAGCATAATAAAGGCATGAAAAGAAAATAAAAGGCATAAAGATTGTGAAGAAAAAAATAAAATTGTTCTGATTTGTAGATGACATAATTGTCTACATATGAAATCCGAAGGAACCTAAACCAACAAACAAAAGCCAGCTACTAGAATTAATAAGTGAGTTCATCAAAGTCGCAAGATACAAACTAAACATACAAAATTAATTGTATTTCTGTATACTAGCAATGAACCTGTGGGCATCAAAATTAAAAATACTTTTTCATAAAGAAAACACTTCTATGAAATAGTTGTAAATGAAAACATGTACAGGACTTATATGCTGAAAACTACAAAATGCTGATGAGAGGAATACAGCATCTCAATAAATGGAGAGACATAATGTGTTTGTAGATTGGAAGACTCAGCATGGTGAAGATGACAATTCTTTTCAAGTAGGTATGTAGGTTTAATGCAATCTCATCAATATCCCAGCAAGATATTTTGTAGATATAGACAAGATTATTCTAAAATTTATATGGAAAGGCAAAAGAACTAGAATAGCTAAAACAATTTTGAAAAAAGAATAAAGTGGAAGGAATCATTCTGCCTGATTCAAAGACATTATATGGCTCTAGTAAGCAAGTCTGCGTAGTAGTATTCGTGGAGGGATAGATACATAAGTTAATGAAACAGAAGAGAGAACCCAGAAATAGACCTATGCAAATATGCTTGAATTTTGACGAAGACAGAAAAGCAATTCAATAGAGGACAGATTACAAACAGAGAGCTGGAGCTATCATACATCCATAGACCAAAAAATGAACTTTGACCTAAGTCTCACTTTGTATGCAAATAAACTAGAAATGGATCATGGAATTAAATATAAAGCATAAAAATGTAAAACTTTTAGAAAAAAAATCATAGAGAAAATCTTTAGGTTTGGGCTAAGCAAGAGGTCTTAGACCTGACACCAGAGGCCTGGTCCATTAAAGGAAAATTCAGTGAATTAGACTGCATTAAAATTGGAAATTTTTGCTATGTGAAAGACGTCGTTATAGGGAATAAAAATTCAAGCTACAATCTATTATAGGAGAAAATATTTGCAAATTACATATCTGATAAAAGACTAGTATGTAAATTATATTGAGGACACTCAAAACTTAACAGTAAACAACAGTCAATTAGTAAAAGGACAAAATCAATGAAAAGACACATCACCAAGGAGGATATATATATGGCAAATAAGCAGATGAAAAGATGTTCAACATCATTAGCCATTAGGGAAATGGAAATTAAAACTGTACACCAATGTTCATAGCAGCTTTATTTGTAATATCCACAATCTAGAAACAACCTAAATGTCCTTAAAGGGGAGGAGCAGTATTGTATGATATGGATGTGCCACAGTTTGTTTAACTGTGATCCTTTCCTAAGTTTGTTTAACTGTGGTACATCCATATCATACAATACTACTCCACCCCTTTATGGACATCTAGGTTGTCAGATGTCCTAGATGGATGTGGTACATCCATATCATACAATACTACTTAGCAATAAAGCAGAACAAACTATTGGTGCATACCATGACCTGTGTAAATTTCCAGAGACTTACACTTAATGAAAAAAGCAAGACCCAAAGGTTCTTATATTGTATGATTCCATCTGTAGAACATTCTTGAAATGACAAAATTATAGAAATGGAGAATAGATTAGTGGTTGCAAAGGGTTAAGGAAGTAGTGCAGGGCAGGAAGGATGTAGGGATGGCTACAAAAAGGCAACATATGGGATCCTTGTGATTACAAAAATGTTCTATATCTTGACTATGTCAATGATGATATTTTAGTCATTTTGCATGGGTGAAACCAGGGTAAAGAGTAAATGGGATTTCTCTGTATTTTTTTATAACTGAATGCAAATTAACAATAATTTAATGTAAAAAAATTTAATTAAAAATTATATACATATGAAAAAAGTTACTAGGCTAAAACATGCTCCTCTGAAGATATAGGTACTTAAGGATAGTTTATTTCTTCCAACCTAAGATAAATTTAGGGGCACTTTACTTTATATGCGTATGGCCTTGAAAATTAACTATTCTATATGGTTGGAGAGCCCAAACTTTTTATGGGTACAATATTCATATTTTTCCAGAGACATGTAAGTTAGCAAAAATAGAACTCAAAAAAGTTGTATTTATTTTTCCAAACAATAGGTGGCATCTGAGTTTCACAAACTGATAATTCATGCTCATATCAGGAAATACAGTTGTATTTTTCAAATTAATTTAAAATTTAGTTTACATAGTACTCATCATGGTTTATATTTATAAGTATTGATTAATTAAAAGAATACACAATTTTTTCTAAAATTAACACTGGGAATTTTGCTATTTTTGAGGGAAAATATGAAAATATGCCATAGATTTCATAATGTAATGTTACATCTTTTTGAATATGTTATAATTTATACATTGTATAAGAATACACTTTTACTCTCAAATCTGTACTGGAAGTTTTAACTAAAATTTAGTGAATTCTAATGCATGTAAAATGTTAATTTTTCTAATTTTCTTTCACATTATTCAGCTGTGTAGAAAAATCTAATGTAAGTATTCAGTATATGAATGATACATAACTTCATTTTCTAATAAAACTTACATTATTTGGAAATACCAACCTTCTTGACTCTGTCAACTTTGACTACTGTTTTATACCTCAGGCACCAAATGTTTTCTTGTTTCCCTCCCTTTCACAGTTTGGAGCTTATTCTTGGGGACTATTCTAAGCCTGAGGAACCAACAACCCAAGGTGAGACTAATCATTTCCTATTGTTTTCGGGTATTGAATACCTCTATATCAGTTTTAAAAAAAGAAAAGTCTGGAGCCTTTTGTGTTATTTTTCCTAGCTATAAGACTATAAACTCTCATACATATTCAAAGCTGTTGAGTTTATTCTTTCCTAAGAACCGCTAGGTTATACTGGCTCTGAATATCTTTATATTTTGTTGTCATCCTTTTATGGGGCCTGCCAGCACACAACCCGATGGCGAAAGCCACCTGCCTGCTTTGCCGTAACTACCTGGGTCTGGCTCTCAGGCTTCATCTCCCTAGCTCAATAGGATAAAAGCCCGAACTCTGAACAAATAGTGGTGGAAATAATGCCAGGTTTTCTCTTTAAAAAATGGATTTGGATTCATCCCCTGCCATTTTTGAACTCTAAAGCTATGGTTAAGTTTTCAAACCTATCTGAGGCTCACTTTTATCGACGACATAATCTGTTGTGAGAATTAATTTAGGTTAAATATTACATTTGTAATCCATTCTGTAATGGGACATTATTTATTGTTTGTTGTTCATTAGAAAATAAAAATTTAAAAATGAAATCAATATATAAATTCAAGCTATTGTCAAAAGAGTAATAAATATAAATTTTGAGTAATACCTAGCTGGCATAGCTGGCAGTTGTATGTAAGCTACAGGAAATTTTTAAAAACAGAAAAAAACATTTTTTTTTTTTTTACTTCAAAAGTTAGTGTTCAGAGTAGACAGAGTAGAAATGCCCTTCCTTCCTTCCTCCCTCTTCCTCCTCTTCCTCCCCTCCGTCCCCTCCCTCCCTCCCTCCCTCTCTCCCTCCCTTCCTCCCTTCTTCACTTCCTTCCTTGTTTCCTTCCTTTCTCTCTTTCTTTCTTTCTTTCTCTCTTTCTCTCTCTCTCTCTCTCCTCTGTCTCTCTCTCTCTCTCCTGTTTCTTTCTTTCTCAGAGTCTCACTCTGTTGCGTAGGTTGGAGTGCAGTGGCACAATCTTGGCTCACTGCAACCTCCACCTCCCAGGTTCAAGCGATTCTCCTGCCTCAGCCTCCTGAATAGATGGGATTACAGGCATGTGCCACCACTCCTGGCTAATTTTTGTATTTTTAGTAGAGACGGCGTTTCACCATGTTTATCAGGCTGGTCTCAAACTCCTGACCTCAGGTGATCTGCCTGTCTTGGCCTCCCCAAAGTGCTGAGATTACAGACGTGAGCCACCGTGCCTGGCCGAAATGTTCTTTATGTAAACGTATTACCTGTTTGATCAAAATATTACTATAAAATCTTCAAGGTGGGAGTTTGGAAAAATAGAAGCAGTCACAAAGAGGGTGTATTTTCACTAGACAGAAAGTAAAGACAGACTTCAGGAGAGATGAACAATGTTGGAAGGGCTTTGGTACTCTGGGAAGTGTGTGTGTTTGTGTATTGTGTTGTTGCTATTAATACTAAGTCCCTACCTGAGCCATACGGATAAACAATAGAGGAGATGTGGTTCCACAAAAGAAAACAGAGGGACTGCTCCACATTTGTATAATGAGGATAGTATCTCTTAAATCATAGTACTGAGGTGAGGATTAAATGGAATAAAGTATATATTGCCTGATGGACGCAATGAGTGGCCCAAAATAAGTGCTCAACAAATGGTGGTACTAGGAGTAATAATAATTTTTATTTTTGTTTGTAAATAGGATGATTTTTGTTGTTGTTAAAGTAGTAATTTTCTAAAACAGTTTTAGGGTCATATTTGTTATCTTAATTATTTTATCAGCCTACAAATGAAGGATAATTATTTGAATATAATCTTTGCAGAGTAGAGCCATTATGTAAAGGTGGCACTTCCTCCAATTATATCCTTAATTTGTTTATTATCTCCATGCCTAATCAAGGTCCTCTGAATTATCACAATAAAATTTTCTGTATCTTAAAAAAAAATACTGAGTCAAGAATTTGAATGCATGGTTGAAAACCTAAACTAAGACAACATCATCTTACATCAATGTACTATCATATCATAGTCATATACTATCAAGTATTTAATAACTTTATGAGAGTGTATCTTATCTCTGTAAGGACAGCTTTTTGAATGGTAATGCTTTATATTTTTGTGTCCCTAAGAGTGTCTAGCACTATTAATCAGATTAATATGTAATCTGACTACATAGTAGATGCTCAATGAGTAATGACTTAAGTTAGGCTTTCCAGCTCTAAAAATAAATTCTTAAAGTCTACATCTACATTACCAAATTTTTTTTTTTTTTTTTTTTTTTTTGAGACAGAGTCTCGCTCTGTCGCCCAGGCTGGAGTGCACTGACGCAATCTCAGCTTACTGCAAGCTCTGCCTCCTGGGTTCACGCCATTCTCCTGCCTCAGCCTCCCGAGTAGCTGAGACTACAGGTGCCTGCCACCATGCTTGGCTAATTTTTTATATTTTTAGTAGAGTCGCGGTTTCACCGTGTTAGCCAGGATGATCTCGATCTCCTGACCTTATGATCTGCCTGCCTCAGCCTCCCAAAGTTCTGGGATTACAGGTGTGAGCCACCATGCCCAGCCACAAAATGGTTTTTATTAATCTGAAGTACACATCAATGCATATATTTTATTTTAGCTTTTCCTTTTAGTCTCTTCAAGGATTTACTGTAGCCAAATCCATTTAATAAAGAGTTATTTATTTTACATAAATGCAGTGCATTGTAATAGAGAGTAGGGAGGACACCAGCTGTATTTCCACTTGATGACTGGTATCTTTTAAATATATTTGTGTATGCCAAGTCTAGGTAGTGAGGAAAATGTTTTGCCTAAGATTTGCATCTAATTAGCACATAAGGGAAAAAATTCCTATATCAATGGAAGTAACATAATCACTTATTCAAACAGTCTTTCAGAATTTACTATGAATTTGACTTATGTAGGGAATACGGGTAAATGTTAGGTGCCTTAATCATGCCTCAACTTTTTTTCCTTTTACCTCTAAGTTTATACTGTCTGTGAATTATTGAAGCATTTACAAGTGATTTAATAATGTATCCAGATATTTTTTATATAAGCAAGCTATACTAAATTATTTTAAATTTGAATTCCATACCAAAGGTGTTTGGCAACTCTTCTGGTGCACTAAGATTTTAACTAAACTCTTCGCTGGGGAGAACATGGTTGGAAATTACGTAGTACATAAGTTCCTTGTACTGTGGTATTTTTCTTAGTTGATTTACTTTTGCAATCATTATGTTTATTATTAACTAGCCAAATCAAATTAAACCTGCTGTATTTAGAGGAAACATGGCCTTTGTGTTCTGTGCTGAAACATTTTATCCAAAAACTGACCATCAGCAAATTTCATCAATATTGAGTTCCATTGTCCAGTGTGAAGCAGAACCTTCCCCCACTGCACATACACTCATGGGACTCAAAGAGGAGGGCAATAACATGGTCTGTTGCTTTTTATTTATGAAAACATGGTTCTCATTTTGTCTGCTCTGGATAGGAATAAAGTAGCACATTGCGAACACTTTTAGTGTTCAGTTATCTGTAGAAAATGGTTTCCATGAACAAATTTAAATAAGGGAGAAATATGCTTAGATTTTTTGTGTGTGTGTAGAACAAATGCTGCCGTCATATAATATTTCTTTTTGCTTGGCAACACTGCTGAGATCAGCATAACTTGTCGGCACTGTAAACTGTCTAATAAATTTCCTGTCCTACTATATATTAAAAATAACGCAGTGATCTGACAGACACATCATCAGTAGAAATGATTGTTCATGCAAAATGATCTAGTGCTGAGATTAGTTTAATTTTATTGGTGTTAGTGAATGTTTTATATTGTAGAAAGTCATAAGAGATCTTGTTATTCATGTCCCCTATTAATCTTGATAATATGGAAGTTAATCTTTTAACTACTGAATTGAAGCTACTGTAATATATTTGGTGGTGGCTGGTGGTAAGTTGCCTCCCTGACTGGTCCTCTTCTGATAGGTGCTTTTTGTGGAGAATTTCACCTACTATTGCAGCTTGAAGAAACTAAGTTATTACATGAATAGAGTGGTAAAACACATGTAAATATGTGTAACATATAGAGTATTCATTATAACAATCAAAGTCCCAGAAAGAAACTATCAAACTTAGATAACACGAGACATAAAGGAAGATAGAATTTAGAGACTTATGTCAGGATTAAGGAAACCAGCAAGGAAGTTGGATAATGTAGAGACTAGCAATATTGAGATGCCATTAGTAGTCCAATGACAGCTGGAGTCCTTGGACAATGGGTGCAGGACAGGAACCGCTGTAACAGAGGGATAAAAGCACTGTCAGAAAACACATCTTAGATAGAGAGTGAGGAATACACAGACATCGTTCTCTCCTTACCCTCTGATCACTGCCACCTCCCACTGGCTGAATACAAATGGGAGCCAGTTGGCAAGATGGAGTCTGTAGCGTTCAGACTCTTGAAGAATAGAGAAAGGGTACAGAGAAAGCCTGAAAATGTATCTGGGGCATGGTAGGTGGACAATATGTGAATAACCAGCAAACTCTAGCAACAATAAGCTTATTAAGATAGCCTGTGTGATGGTTATTTCTACTACGAATTTTTCTACTTTAGGCACCAGTTTGAGCCTTACTTGTAAGGCATGGACATTTAACAATACTTGGAGAGGTTTTTTAAATCAGAACTTACCATGATGTGGCTCAGTGGCTTCTGGTGTGAAGGTTTATAGTGGGGGCTAGATGCTTCTAGTAAGTGGGCTTGGGTGATGCCTCAAACTCAAATATCCATTTGCATCTCCTCATGTACATAGAGGTCATGAAGCCCAGGAAAAAAGTCTTTGATGTCTGTTCACCAACGGAGTTCAATATAATGGTTAAAGAGACGGCTGCAACAAATGGTAGTCTGCAAAAATAAAGGGAAAATGGTCTGTCAATCCAGCAATGGAGCCTAGGTTAGCAGAGAAGTGTAGGTTACAACTATATGACTGATTCTCAGCAGTTCTACTACTTCTCACCTTATTGCCTGGGAAATTTTTGCTGGAACAGTGTTGTACTGCTGCTGGTGGTGATGGAACCAGAGGAAGCAGTCTGCCACACAGATGACTTTCTGTCTTCCTTACAAGGAAGGTACACTAACGTCTTCTATGTACATGACTCAACCCCCTGTTGTGTCAGCCTGGGAAGCCTAAAAATTAAAGTGAAGCAGGGAAGGTTTATTGCTGTCTCTGTCACCACAGTTTTAATGTGTAGGTTGTTATGTATATTACCACTCTTATCAATTGTTTTATTGTTGATATTTTATGCATTAAATAGGCTTTGTGATTTGACTTATTTTCTGCCTCTAGAACAGAGTTTCTCAATTGCAACATTATTGGCACTTCAGGATGGATAATTCTTTGTTTTGGGAAACTGTCCTGTGCATTGTAGGATGTCTAGCAGCATTCTTATTCTCTACCCACTGTACGCCTGTAAGCGTCCCTTTCTCCTGGTCGTGACAACCAAAAATGTCTCTAGATTGTGCCAAATGTTTGCTTGGGGCACAACATCACCTCTGGTTGAGAACCACCTTTCTGGAAGAACTTGATGTGATAACTCTTAGTAAAATTTCTTTTTTCATATATTCTTAATATGTACAACACATATTAAAAGTTTCATATTCTGAATTTTCTTTTTCTTGTTTCTGTGAGGAGCCATTCAGCATTGTAAAAATGCATTGGTGATGTTTTGTGTTATAGCAATTTCTCTTAGCTCTACAGATACAAATGTTGGGGGAGGCTCTTTTAAGAGGGCAACCTTCACATTAAGCAGAAATGCTACAAATGTAGCTTATTTGTAGATATATTCTATTTGAATATGTTCATCTATAAATGTTCTATTACATATGAGAATAGAAATTCAAATGAATTAGAGGAGCTTAGCTTAAAGAATAAGGCTGGAGAAATGGAAAAATTGCATTAGTTTTTCAGCACACATACACCCAAATATAACATTGTAGTAAAATTCAAAATGTCAGCATTTTGAAGTAGTTTGTTTTAGATACAGGGAAAACAGATTTCCTCAAAATGTAATATTTTAAAAGATGTGTCCAAACAGAATTTTCCTGTGTTCAAAGATAATAAACTTTATATCCAATACATTTAATTTGCTAATAAAAACTCTTCATTCTTAAGAAATTTCTAAAAGGGATGCAATAAACGAGTACTTCGTTATTTCCCAAAAGGCTTAATTCCAAAAACAAGCAAACTCAAATTTAAACCTGTTTTACAACTGTGTTAAGTATATCGATTACATTACTTTTTGCTATAAAACCTCTTCTGATAGAAAGCAGCAAAAATTACGTCTGTGTTCTGCATGCCAAATCTTCACAGTGTTACCCAGCTGCATTGGTGTTCCAAGCCAGGCTCTTTCTCTTTAGAGTCAGTGTAATGAGCTATAATTGATGGTAGCCATGATGATGATGAAGACTGAAGTGAGTATTTCTCATGTAAGCTCATTCAAAGGAGTTTTGAGCAATCATTTCTGTGTCAGAGTCAAGTTTTTATGGTGAATGAAAAAAACTATACATACATACATATATATATATATATGTATATGTAAACAATCATTTTGGACCTGATAGCATTTTTTTCCTCTTACCAGCCAATAAATCTTAGAGTTTTTTTCTTGTTGTGGAGATTTATAGGTGGATTCATTTTCCAGAGCTTAAGCTTCCTCCATTCTATCAGTGATATTTTCCTCAAAGTGCCTTTGATAGCTTAAATAGCCTTGAGAAGAAAGTTTATAAATTAAGTATAAGATTAATAAGTATATTTACTTCGTTCTTTTGGGGCTGCTGCAATTTCACTGCAGATTTTTAAAGCAGTGTGCAGCGTTTCATATCATTAGGAAGTGGAATGGGTATATAACATTAAATTCAATAATGTCCTGGTAAGTAGTGCTTATATTCGAATACTTAAAGCATGCATATTGTTAACTAGAGTTTCATATTTATTTTAAGGTAATATTTGTATACAATGAAATGCCCATATCTTAAGAAAAATAAATGTAGAGACCCTATATAAAAATGTAAGAAATTCATTTAGGACTCACTGATATGTCCAAACATGAAATCCTAGAGTTGAAAGAGATTATTAGAAGTCCACAAGGTCAAATATTCTAACTCACAACAAAAATCTTTCCCATGGGCATGGCGTTCCCCGGAATGGCATTTTATAAGAAACACTGAGGAATGATGAGGAATCTGTAGTTATCAAAGGGCTAGTATTCTCTCCTAGGTAAATATCTTTACAACTCTGTTGCTCAAGTGTTAGTATCTTCATTTTATAGAATAGAAAACCACAGCTGAGGAAGGCAAAGTAACTTGCATATAAAATTACAGATGGAAGTTAGTTGAGTTGGCACTTAAACCTAAGTTCTTCTAAATTTGTGACCAAATCCCCTTCACCTTTAAAATGTCATACTGAAACATTTTAAAATCACGTAAAAATCACATTTTCTGTAAGTGCCTTTTTTATCTCATTATTTTTGAAAAAAATTTTCAAACATTAAGAAAATTTGAATGAATTTATATTTACCCTCTACATAGGCTTTTCTATTCTATATATTGCATTATCACATACTTACCCATCTATACAGCCCTATATCCACCCATCAGTCCTTTCTATTAATGCATTTCAAAGTAAGTTACAAACATCAGTATTTCCTCTCAAATAATTTCTCTCAAATATTTAAGAGCACATATTAACTAGACTTTTATATTTACGTTTATATATTTTAAGGTGAGATTTATATAAAATGAAATGTCCAAATCTTAAGTATACTATGAGATGAGTACGCACAAATACATGTAACTGTGTAACTCAAAACCCTATCAAGATACAGAACTTTGCTCAGAAGGATTCCTTCATTTGCTTTCCCATTCAATCCCCCTTCTCCACCAAAATTTTTTTTTTTTTTTCTGGCTGGGGTAGTTTTGCCTTTTCTAGGATTTTACATAAATTGAATTGTGGTATTTACTCTTTTGGGTAAAGCTACTTTCACTCCGCATACTGCTTTGAGATTCATCAATGTTGTATGTGTTAATACTTATTTTCTTTGTCTTGTTGAATAGTATCGCACTATACAATTTACCACATTTTATCTGTTCTCCGATTAAGATCTGAGAAGTTTCTAGTTTTCAGGTTTGATGAATAAACTGCTATGATCATATCTGTTCAAGCCTGTTTTGATTTTTAAATAAGAAACTGTGTGTTTTTACCTTTTTATACTCCTACCAACCATGTATGAAAATTTCAGTTGCTCCACATCCTCACCATCAGTTAGTATTGTCTATATTTTTAATTTTAGCCGTTCTTGTGTTTTTTTTCATGTAGAGGTTTGTTCTTGTAGAGGCTTCCAGTAGTGGTTCTACTTGTATTTCCCTGATGACTAATGGTAGTGATCACTTTTTCATCCACTCATTGGCCATTTATATGTTTTCTTTTGTGAGCTATTTATATATTTTATGTTTTTATGTATTTACTTTCATTATTGTGCTATGAGAATTCTTTATATATCCTATATATTAGCCCTTTGTCATATTTTCATTTTGCAAATAAATTCTTCTAATCTGGAGTTTAACTATGTATTTATTTATTTACTTTGATTCAACTTTTATTTTAATTTCCAGGGTACAGGTGCAGGATGTGCAGGTTTGTTACCTAGGTAAACGTGTGCCATGGTGGTTTGCTGCACAGATCAACCCATCACCTAGATATTAAGCCCAGCCTCCATTAGATATTCTTCCTGATGTTCTCCCTTTCCCTGCAGCCCCCAACAGGCCCCAGTGTGTGTTGTTTCCTACCATGTGTCCATGTATTCTCATTGTTCAGCTCCCACTTATAAGTGAGAACATTTAGTGTTCGGTTTTCCATTCCTGTGCTAGTTTGCTGAGGATAATGGCCTCCAGCTCCACCCATGTCCCTGCAAAGGACATGATCTCATTCCTTTTTATGAATGCATAATATTGATGGTGTATACTTACCACATTTTCTTTATCTGGTCTGTCACTGATGGACATTTGGGTTGATTTCATGTCCTTGCTATTGTGAAGAGTGCTGCAATGAACATACATATACATGTATCTTTATAATAGAATGATTTATGTTCCTTTGGGTATATACCCAGTAATGGGATTGCTGGGTCAAATATATTTCTGCTTCTAGATCTTTGATGAATCGCCACTCCATCTTCCACGATGATTGAACTAATTTATATTCCCACCAACAGTGCAAAAGTGTACCTTTTTCTATACATCCTTGCCAGCATTTGTTGTTTCTTGATTTTTTACTAATCACCATTCTGACTGGTATGAGATGGTATCTCATTGTGGTTTTGATTTACATTTCTCCGATGATCAGTGATGTTGAGCTGTTTTCCATATGATTATTGGCCGTGTGAATGTCTTCTCTTGAGAAGTGTCTGTTCATGTCCTTTGCCCACTTTTTAATGATTTTTTTTCTTGTAAATTTATTTAAGTTCCTTGTAGACTCTGGATATTAGACCTTTTTTAGATGGATAGGTTGCAAAAGTTTTCTTCCATTTTGTAAGTTGTCTGTTCACTCTGATGATAATTTCTTTTGAGATGCAGAAACTCTTTAGTTTAATTAGATTCCATTTGTCAATTTTAGCTTTTGTTGCCATTGCTTTTGGCGTTTTTGTTGTGAAGTCTTTGTCCATGCCTACTTCCTGAATGGTATTGCCTAGGTTTTCTTTTAGGGTTTTTATAATTTTGGGTTTTACATATAAGTCTTTAATCAATCTTGAGTTAATTTTTGTATAAGGTGTAAGGAAGGGGTCCAGTTTCAACTTTTTGCATATGGCTAGCCAGTTTTCCCAACACCATTTATTAAATAGGAAATCCTTTTCCCATTGCTTGTTTTTGTCAGGTTTGTCAAAGATCAGATGGTTGCAGCTGTGTGCTCTTATTTTTGGGTTCTCTATTCTGTTCCATTGGTCAATGTGTTTTTGTACTGATACCATGCTGCTTTGGTTACTGTAGCCTTGTAGTATAATGTGAAGTCAGGTAGTGTGATGCCTGCAGCTTTGTTCTTTTTGCTTTGGATTCTCTTGGCTATATGAGCTCTTTTTTGGTTCTATATGAATTTTAAAATACTTTTTTTCCAGTTCAGAAGAATGTCAATGGTAGTTTAATGGTAATAGCATTGAATCTATAAATTACTTTGGGCAGTGTGGCCATTTTCACGATATTGATTCTTCCTATCCATGAGCATGGAATGCTTTTCCATTTGATTGTGTCTGTCTTCTTTGAATTTTTTCAGCAGTGGTTTCTAGTTCTTCTTGAAGAGGTCTTTCACTTTTTTGTTAGCTCTATTACTAGGTATTTTATTCTCTTTGTAGCAGTTGTGAATGGGAGTTTGTTCATGATTTGCTTCTCTGCTTATCTGTTGCTGGTGTATAGGAATACTAACAAATTTTCCACATTGATCTTGTATCCTAAAACTTTGCTGAAGTTGCTTATCAGCTTAAGTAGCTTTTGGGCGGAGGCATAGTAGCCTTGAATAATCTTTTATATTTCTGTAATGTCAGTTGTAATATCTCCCGTTTCATTTGTAATTGAGCTTATTTGGATTTTCTCTTCTTTTCTTGGTTAATCTTGCTATTGGGCCATCAATTTTATTTATCCTTTCAAAGAACAAAAAGCTTTTTGTTTCATTTATCTTTTGTATTTTCTTTTTGGTTTCAATTTTATTTAGTTCTGCTCCAATCTTGGTTAGTTCCTTTCTTCTGCTAGGTTTGGGTTTGGTTTGTTCTTGTTTCTCTCGTTCCTTGAGTTATGATGTTAGATTGTCTATATGTGCTCCCTCAGACTTTTTGGTGTAGGTATTTACCGCTATAAACTTTCCTCTTAGCATCGCCTTTGCTGTATTCCAGAGGTTTAGATAGGTTGTTCACTATTGTCATTCAGTTCAAAGAATTTTTAAATTTCCATCTTGATTTCATTGTTGACCAAATGGTCATTCAGGAGCAGGTTATTTAATTTCCATATATTTGCATGGTTTTGAAGATTCCTTTTGGAATTGATTTCCAGTTTTATTTCAATGTGGTCTGAGAGAGTACTTGATATAATTTCAATTTTCTTAAATTTATTGAGACTTGTCTTGTGGCCTATCATTGGTCTATCTTGGAGAACATTCCATGTGCTAATGAATACAATGTATATCCTGCAGTTGTTGGGTAGAATGTTTTGTAAACATCTGTTAAGTTCATTTGTTCTGGGATGTAGTTTAAACCCATTGTTTCTTTGTTGAATTTCTGTCTTGATGACCTGCCTAGTGCTATCAGTGGAGTATTGAAGTTCCCTGCTATTACTCTGTTGCTATCTCATTTCTTAGGTTTGAGTAATTGTTTTATAAATTTGGGAGCTCCAGTGTTAGGTGCATATATACTAAAAATTGGAATATTTTCCTGTTGGACAGGCCCTTTGTCATTATATAATGTCCCTCTTTGTCTTTTTTAACTGCTGTTGCTTTAAAATTTGTTTTGTCTGATATAAGAATAGCTGTTCCTCCTGGCCTTTGGTGTCCATTTACATGGAATATCTTTTTCTGCCCCTTTACCTGAAGTTTATGTGAGTCCTTATGTGTTAGGTGAGTCTCTTGAAGTCAGCAGATAGTTTTTTGGTGAATTCTTATCCATTCTGCAATTCTATATCTTTTAAGCGCAGCATTTAGATCATTTACTTTCAATGTTAGTATTAAGATGTGAGGTACTACTCCATTCATGGTGATTATTTTTTGCCTGTATATCTTGTTTTTTTTTTTTGATTGTATTTTTGTTTTATAGGTCCTGTGAGATTTATGCTTTAAAGAGGTTCTGTTTTGATGTGTTTCCAGGATTTGTTTCAAGATTTAAAGCTCCTTTTAGCAGTTCTTGTAGTGGTGGCTTGGTAGTGGCAAATTCTTTCAACATTTGTTTGTCTGAAAAAAGACTGTATCTTTCCTTCACATATGATGCTTAGTTTCACAGGATACAACATTCTTGGCTGATAATTGTTTTGTTTGAGGAGGCTGATGATAGGGCCCTAATCCCTTCTAGTTGTAGGATTTCTGTTGAGAAATCTGCTGTTAATTGGATAGATTTTCCTTTGTAGGTTACCTGGTGCTTTTGTCTCACAGCTCTTAAGATTCTTTTCTTTGTCTTAACTTTAGATAACCTGATGACAATGTGCCTAGGCAATGATCTTTTTGCAATTAATTTCCCAGGTGTTCTTTGTGCTTATTGTATTTGGATGTCTAGGTCTCTAGCAAGGTTGGGGAAGTTTTCCTTGATTATTCTCCCAAGTATGTTTTCCAAACTTAGATTTCTCTTCTTCCTCAGGAACACCAATTATTCTTAGGTTTGGTCGTTTAGCATAATCCCAGACTTCTTGGAAGTTTTGTTCGTATTTTCTTATTCTTTTTTCTTTGTCTTTGTTGGATTGGGTTAATTCAAAGACCTAGTCTTCAAGCTCTGAATTTCTTTCTTCTACTTGTTCAGTTCTATTGCTGAGACTTTCCAGAGTATTTTGCATTTCTGTAAGTGTGTCCAATGTTTCCTGAAGTTTTGATGGTTTTTTGTTTATCCTATGTATTTCATTTAATATTTTTCCCTTCACTTCTTGTATCTTTTTTTAATTTCCTTGCATTGGCTTTGCCTTTCTCTGGTGCCTCCCTGATTAGCTTAATATCTAACTTCCTGAATTGTTTTTCAGACGAATCAGGGATTTCTTCTTTGTCTGGATCAATTGATGGTGAGCTAGTGTGATTTTTGGTGGGTGTTAAAGAGCCTTGTTTTGTCATATTACCAGAGTTGGTTTTCTGGTTCCTTCTCATTTGGGTAGGCTCTGTCAGAGGGAAAGTCTAGGGGTGAAGGCTGTTGTTCAGATTCTTTTGTCCCACTGGGTGTTCCCTTGATATAGTACTATCCCCTTTTTCCTAAAGGACGTGGCTTCCTGAGAGCTGAGCTGTAGTGATTGTTGTCTCTCTTCTGGGTCTAGCTACTCAGCAAGTCTACCAGGCTCCAGGCTGGTACTGAGGGTTGTCTGCACAGAGTCTTGTGATGTGAACCATCTATGGGTCTCTCAGCCGTGGATACCACACAGTATTTGGGGTGTGTCCTGGGTCCTGCAGGAGCAATCTGCTTCCTTCAGAGTGTTTCTAGGTCCTCTTGGGTTTGCTGATTTATTCCTGAAGTTGTTCTGGAGCTAAAATTCACTATGTGAGCCTCCAAACACTGCTCTGTCTGTCCAAGTTGTAGCTGCAACCTAGTCCTTCCCCTTAAAATTTTTTACAGCGTTTGATTTATAGTATGTTTTATTTGATGTAGGTATAGCTATTCTTGCTTTTTTTTTTTTTTTTTTTTTTTTTGGTTTCCAGTTGCATGGAATGTCTTTTTTCATCCCTGAATTTTTAGTCTATGTGTCTTTACAGGTGAAGTGAGTTTTCTGAAAGCAGCATATGGTTGGGTTTATTTATTCATTCAGCCACTCTATGCCTTTTAATTGGAGAATTGAGACCATTTACATTTAGTGTTATTATTGATAAGAAAGAGCTTATTATTGCCATTTTTATGGTTTGTTTTCTCATTGTTTTGAAGCTCCTCTCTTCTTTTTTTTTCTTTCTTACTGTCTTCCTTTGTGATTAAGTGATTATCTCTGGTAGTATGTTGCTTTTTATTTTTAGGGGATCTGCTATAGGTTTTTATACTTTGGTTACCATGAGGCTTACAAAATACATATCATAGATATAATAAGTTATTTTGCAGAGGGGACGACTTATCTTAGATCACAAATAAAAGAATAGAAATAAATATAGGAAAAACACACATAAAAATTCTACACTTTAACTCCATCCCCCAGCATTTTGACTTTTAGTTGTCTCAATTTAATATTTTATATTACCTATTTCTTAATGGGTTGCTGTGGCTATTATAGTTTTTGATAGATTTGTCTTTGGGACTTCGTATTAGAGTTATGCATGTATTGCAAACCACAAATTTAATAATAAGTTATTCTGGATTTGTCCATACACTTAATTTTACTAGTAGGTTTTATACCTCGAAAAGTTTTCTTTTGCACTTTTATGTTATTTTTTTTTTCAGATTGAAGAACTCCCTTTAGTATTTTTTGCAAGGTGGGTCTGGTGTTGAATTTTTTCAGCTTTTATTTGTCTGAGGAAGACTTTATCTTTCATTCAAATCTGAATGACAATTATGCTAGATACACTATTCTTGGGTTACAATTTTGTTCTTTGAGCACTTTGAAAATGTTGTATCACTCCCTCCTGGCCTGTATGATTTCTGTTGAGAAGTGTGTTGCCAGTTGAATTCGAACTCCTTTATATGTTATTTGCTTATCTCTCACTGCTTTTAGTATCTTCTCTTTGTCCTTGACCTTTGAGAGTTTGATTATTATATTCCTTGTGGTAGTTTTATTTGGGTTAAATCTGTTTTGTTTTCTTAGACTTTCCTGTACTTGGATGTTTATATCTTTCTCAACTTTTGGAAACCATGTTTTGGAAGACTCAGTTATTTATCTGAATAAGATTTCCATCTCTTGCTTTTGCTTGGTCCCCTTTGAACACCGGTAATTCAAGAGGGAACCCTGCTGGCTAGCTGCATACAGTGCTCTATGATCCTCAATTCTCTCTCTCAACTCTTACCACTATGAAGTGTGGTAATAGAGATTCCTTGTCTATGTTTAATAAAATTTCTTTATAATTTCTAAGATTTTGATTCATCTCTATCCTGATTATACCCTTGCATTTTTCTAAATTTCACAAGGTCTTCTTTATGTAAACAAGTTTTGGTCAGGCATGGCAGCTCATACCTGTAATCCCAGCGCTTTGGGAGGCTGAGGCAGGTGGATTCCTTGAGCTCAGGAATTCAGGATCAGCCTGGACAACATGGAGAAACCTCATCTCTACAAAAAATACGTAAATTAGCTGGACATAGTGGCATATGCCTGTAATCCCAGCTGCTCGGGAGACAGAGGTGGGAGGATTGCTTGAGCCCAGGAGATTGAGACTGCAGTGAGCCATGATTGCACCACTGCACCCCAGCCTGGATGACAGAGTGAGACCTGTTCTCCCAGCCCCCACAAAAATACAAACATATTATTTTGTTGAATATTTCTGATTTTAGAAAGCCCTTTTTGGGGGAGTGAGTACTAGGAAATGTTATACTATTTACTGCTCTAATTCTACCTTATATTCCTGGTAGTCTGGTCTGGGAAAAAAAAAAGTCCCCTACTTCCTATTCTTAATACCTTCAAAAATATTGATTAAGAACATGTTATTTGGAGTAGAGCACAGTTTATGCTATTCCTAGCAATTTAATTAATCAATTAAAGTTTACACATGTGGATACTTTTCTATTTATTTTTAGGTTAGAAATACCAATATGTTTCCTTCAAACTTCCTTATAGAAATAATGAACTTCATCATTAAGAGATTAGTTACTTCAGTATGGGAATATAATTTCATAACCAGAATAATTAAACATGTTTGTACCTAAAAAGGCATTAGTAATCTTTTCATCAGTGAGACAACCAGAGTTGTAACTTAACACGCATTTCTTTGGCACATGAGAGAAATTTAAACAGCATTGATCTCTTTAGTACAAGTTGTCTGTACCAGTAGAAATGAAAAAGAGCCTAATAATTATTTTGCTTATAATCTTCTATTGCTTACAACCTATTTTTCTTAATTTAAAATGTGTTAGTAACTCACAGAAATATATGGTGAAATATTTCCCATTTAGAAAGTGTCTGAAACTATTTCTGCACATATTGACTGTCCATTAGACTGTAGCTTCTGCCTAATCTTTTCTCGCCTTGGAGGGCTAAGAGTGACTGCCCCATATTTTGTCATATTAAGTACTGTCCAGTTAAATCATGCTTCTTCCCAAATTACCAAGCTATGTGTTAGCATCCCTAAGACATGATAACCATTCTCCAGTATTGCACACAAGAAGTAAATATATGGTATTCCATCATTAGACTATTGGGTTCATATTGCTAAGTGTAAATAATTATCACTTATCTTCTGTGCTACTTTTCAATTAACACCCTCTACCTTTTTCTAAATAAAAAGTTTGGCCATATGGAACTTTACTTCCTGATTCAAAAGAAGGACAGGTAGGAAGAGCCCTTATTTATTCTCTGAATTAGTTGATAATTTAGTGGAAAGAAATAACATAAATAAAAATCATTGAATTTGGGAATATGCACAAGGGAAATAACAATGAAGTCAGATGAAACAAGCTGAATAAGGGAAGTTAGTATAAGATACAAAGCTATAAATCTGTTGATGGAAGGCCAAAGACTTAAAAAATAATGATTTATGTGGATACCATCCTAAATTGGCCAAATAGTAATATTGTTTCTAATGTGAATTTTATATAATCATGATAATTATGAGCATTTGTTTTTCGATTGGAATGACTTTTGGTAATGAAGCATAATTGCAATTGCAAGGATATTTTATTTAATTAAAAATGCACAAATTGTTTAGTTCAGGGGTCTCCAACCCCCAGGCCTGGTCTTTTACTGGTCTGTGGCCTGTTAGGAACCTGGCCACACAGCAGGAAATGAGTGACAGACAAGCCAACATTAAGGCCTGAGCTCTGCCTCCTGTCAGATTAGCAGTGGCATTAGATTCTCATAGGAGCACGAACCCTATTGTGAACTGCACATGCATGTGAGTGATTTAGGTTGCGAGCTCCTTATAAGAATCTAATGATATGAGGTGAAACAGTTTCATCCATTTCCCCCGCAACCCCCACCTCCTCTGTGGAAAAATTGCCTTCCCCTGAACCTGGTGCCAAAAAGGTTGGGTACTGCTGATTTAGCTGGTAAAGAGAGCATTGCATCCTCTCTTGGAATTTATTACCATGCAGACACAATGAAGATTGCCTAATGCCTGTGAGTAATATCAAAGTTAATTTCATTTTAACTTTTATTATTTTACTCTTTTAAAAAATGTATATACAGTAGTATTCGCTGCTTTTGGCACAGAGTTCTTTAAGTTTTAATGTATGCATAGATTTTTGTTACCATTATCTCACCTGGATACAGAACAATTGCAACATGCCAAAGAACTCCCTCATATTGACGCTTTTAAGCAGACCCTTTCCCCTACTCTTAACTACTGGCAACAACTGATTTATTCTCTTTTCCAGTCTTTTTGTTTGTTTGTTTGTGTTCTTCTGGAATATCATAGTATGGAATCATATGGTATGTAACCTTTTGGGACTTACTTCTTTTATGCAGGAAAATGCCTTTGAGGTTCAGGCTGTGTTCTAGAATTCATTCATTTTTATTGTTGAGTAGAATGCCTTTACATAGATGTACCCATTTACTCATTAACCAACTAAAGCATATTTGGGGTATTTCCAGTTGGGGGCAATTATAAATAGTGCTGATTTAAACATTCATCTACAAGTAGAAATTAAAAACATGTTCTGAATTTCTAAACAGAAATTAACTGTTCTGGAAAGAACAGTTAAAAGAATGCAAAGATAAGTTGCAGACTAGGAAAAATACTTGCAAATCATCATGTATCCAGAATATAGAAAGTTGATTCTTGAATTATAGTAGAAAGTGTTTGCCTGAAACAAAAAAGAGAATGTTAGGGAAACCGAATGGTAATTTTCTGAAGCCAGACAGGATTACATTTTGTTTTGAAATGAAACAATAATTAGAACACTATAACATGGCTAGAACAATAATGTAAAATAATATGAAAGCTGAAAAGATGCCTAAATATGGGCCAGCTAGATTATATTCATGAAAAAAATAGGAGTAAGATATTTGATGTAAAATTTTAGCAGGGGAAGAAAGAGGTCATTGCCTTTATAGGGCTACTGCACACATTTAAAATATAAGAGCATCTGAGCATGAGCCCTGGCATTTGGAGAGCTTTAGATGTGGAAAACCAGGTCACAGAAGTGATCAACCAAAATGCCATTATTCATAAAATATATGGAAAAGAGGGAGACGTGATTTCCTGGTTGTCTAAAGGCTGAACGTATTAATAGAGACCAGAGAAGGGAATGGGAATTTGAAAAAGAATTAAATCATAAATCACTTTGAACTCATATGGGCAGTTGATGTTAAAGAATCTGGGAAACAAGCATAAAATAATCTGTAGAGAGGGCAGTGAATGAGAAGACATTTATGAAGGTGGTGGAAAAAAAGGACAACCAGGTGGTAAAAAAGAAATATGCACAAGTGGCAGATTGTGGCTATGAGTGTTTCGAGAGATGGCAATACCATTTCTGAGTGCTGTCCCAAGGACAAAGATATATACCATACGTAAAGGATAGCAGCAGCTGCACACATAGAAATAAAGAAACTTACATGGCTTTCAGAAGGAACTGTCTTTGAGAAATTTAATGCTGGTTATCACATTTATTTTCCAGATGTTTTCTGAAATTAAACTGTGTTCAGCCCCTGCACTTTTTACTCCGATATTCTTTGGGAAACCATAATGTGAAGCAGACATTTCTAAAGAGAAGAGCATTTCTCCTTGTGGAATTGTGTTATAATTAGTGATATCAAATAACTTGTGTATGAAAAACAATATGTTAGAAAATAAAAAATAATGAGAGGTGATAGACAATGAAATGTGATAAACAACTATTATATTCTATTATGTGACTTAGTGCTTTGTAAACTCCAGAGATCATTTCAACAGTAAAATATGTCCTATATGCTAGGGCTTGAAGGAAACAATTATCTGCAATATTCTGTTGCAGATAATCAACTGAAGTTACAGGTCACTTAACTTAAAAAAATATGAGTAACAAGCTAATTTTTATCTTCTTACCTGTATGTCCATATCCCTATAATTTTATGTGTGTGTGTGTGTATATATATATATATATATATATATATATATATATATATATTTAAAACAGCAAATAAAAAAGAAAAAGACCTTGAATTAAAAGCTGTTAGGGTAAAAAGGAGGCTGGTGGAATAAAACATTTGTAGTTTGGAAAACATCAGGTAGACTTGTGTTTGAATCTACACTTTATCACTTGGGCAAGTAACATTACCTGACAGAGACTATTTTTCATCTGTAAAATCGGGGTAAAATATCTATTTCCTAACTTGTTTGGGGAAGTTCAATAAAATATAGCGTACAGATTCTAGCAGAATGCCTTACACATAGAAGTTTCTTGAAAAATTACAGATGATATTCTCCCTCTTTGATTGGTGTAGTATCATTCTTGCTAAACAATTGAAGCCCCACTTCTTGATCTTATAAATGAAATATTCTAACATTATAGTTTAAGTCATTGAACCATCTTATAATTTATATGATCTCGTAGTTTTAAACTTAAATTGGAGTCTTTGGAAGATGTGTTTCCTCAAACTATTCATCCTCCACAAATTATGCGACACTCTCTTGCAGGGGAAGTACCCACTAAAGACCTCACACACCCATCCCACTGAAAAGAGACACAAAAGATTTGGAACCAGCAAAGGGCATTAGTGTCCAGCAAACATGTCATGGTCACACATACCTCTGAGGCTTTAGTATTTGTGTTGAGTTCACTGAGAAAGTCTCCCCTTTCTTCTTTTATTGAGTGCCTCATAAAAATTTAGAGGTACTTAATCACAGGATCCTGCAAGTGCAGGGTCACATTTCTTTTTTGTTCTTCAGATTCAATAGTCTTTATCAATCTGTCTTCAGGGTTCACTAATTCTTGCCTCTGTCATCAATATTCTGCTCTTAATCCCATCCAATGAATTGCTTATTTCATATGTGTGTTATCAATTCTAAAAGATCCATTTGGTTCTTTTTTACATTTTCTATGTTTCTCCTGAAATTTTCTACCTTTTCAAAAATTATGATTTTAGTTTCCTTTGGGATACTAAGCCTACTTGTAATAACTGCTTTAAAATCCTTGTCTGCTAATTACAACATGGTTTATCACTGAACGCTATCTGTTGATTAGGGCTGGAACTTGCATGAGGCAAACAAGACACCTGGAACACAAATTTTAAGGATATCCTTACTCTCAGGTGCTGACCCACACTTGCAGGGTCCTGTAAGTAAGTGCCTCTAAATTTTATGTTCTAGCTTGCCCAAGCCTAGTCCAGGCACCTGCTGTAAAGAGTCTCATTTTCTTGTTTCTCCATATATTGAGAAATTTTGGGATATATTCAAGGTATTTTGAATGTGGTATCACAGATTCTCTAGTTCTATTATGTTCTTCTAAAGTCTGTTGATTTTTTTCAAAGCAAGCAATTAACTTGGATGTACTCAAACTGTAAACTTTGTATTTTTGGCATCAGTTCAAAGTTCAAATCTCAGATTAGTTCTCTTTATCTAGCCTACTCTGAATTTGTCCTACTCATGTATGGTTAAGATTCAGCAAGAGATTTCAGTAGTCAAACAGTTTACTCAGACTTTCAGCTCACTCTCTTGCTTTCTCTTTTCTTGGGCTCACTTTATACCAGCTTTTTTGTTTTGTCTTTTTCTCCAAACTCTGCCTTCTGGTTCTTTGAGTCAGAAAGAATATGCATTTATCGCCAGCTGCCAATGGTTGCTTGTCTTTAGTCTGGCAGTTACAGCAATAGAAAATTCACCCTGTGAACTTCCTTCTTCTATGTGCTGACTGACTCTCTCTGAATGTTCTCTGTGCAGTGCCTTCAAGTATTCCCATCTCTGATGTTTATAGCTATCTGCAGGAAGGCTGATCAAATAGAAGCTTATTAAGAAATATAAATGCTACACCAGCCGTTCCTGAAAGGGATATTTTCTCTAAATTGATGAAGGAAACAAGTAGGAGATTTGGCAAAATTAGTGTCTTCCCTTTATCTCATTGCTTTAGAGTTAATAAAACTTCATTACTTGAGATATGCTACAACTTGGCAAGAGGAGAAAAGGTAGGTAGGAAAAGGGCGTAGTTAAGGTTGGAGAAGGTTTTTAATCTTATATTATAGCTCCCTATAGAATAGTCAGAAATCTAAATCATTGCATCCAAGCATGAGTTGCAATCTGTGTTCAGGATTGGCTGATGGTCTCATAGTGGGACTGATTCAAGGCTGTATGGTGGTAAAAAGCATCTTAGGAAAAGATGGTGGCTATAGTTAGCTATATGACGATGTTTCAAACCTGGAATTTATGTGAGTTATAATAAGATTATAGCGAGCGGAGGTTGGAATCTAAGCCTGTGGAGCTGACAGGAAGGAAGTAAGTATTAGTCAAATGGACTGGGGTTCAGACAGTCTCACCAGAGTTTGTTGTTTGCTTTGTTTTACAGGGGAAATTGGAGTATAGTCAAATTTGTTAAGACAAAATTATCATAAGAAAAACGGTGAAAAAATCACACTGGTATGAAGGAGAAAACTAAGGCTGCTGAGATACATACCATGTGTTGGATAATTTTTATATAGTAGCTTATTTTAACTTTTTGAATAAAATTGTTTTGGGGTTGTCCTTAAGCACACCAGGCTTGGAGCAAGAAAATAAGTTTTAAACTTCATTAAGAGAATGAGTCTTTCTTAGATTTTGTGGCACCTTGTGAAGGAGCATCAGTTTAAGGCCCTGGGTAGACCTACATTTATTGGTTGTTGGTCTTAAATCCCCACAGCTGGATGGAGCTTGAATGGCAGATTGCACATTTCCTAAGCTCAATGTTCCCTAGTTGTGTCACAGATTCTTTATGTGTGCATTTGTCAGTCACCTGGGTCTGCCTCTTCGTTGCCCTGTGAAGCTGGTGGGGGCACAGCAAGCAGCATGAGCAAATATAAAGCTCATGCTGCTTGCTGTGCCATAAGTAATAAACTATTTACATCCACTTGGATTCAGGGCTGTTTTGGGGCTTGCTGCGGGACTGATGTTGGCAAGCCTGCCATGGGAACGGAGATAGGCAAGTCTCCTAGCATGATCCTTGCTGGGCAGAACTATTCTTCAATCATAGATGAGAGGGGCTGGGGCTGAGATTCAGGGCTATTTTGAGATCTGCTGTGGGTCTAAGTTTGTATACTTGGTGTATACAATTTTTATGTATTGATTGAAAAAAAATCCTTTTGGAGTGGTGATCTCCTTACTGGCCAAATTTATGGAAGTATTGCAAGCCAGCCTAGCAGAAGCCCTTGTGCTGCTGCTTAGGAATTGCTTGACTGCTTGACAGGCCAAAGGAGAACTGCAAAATATCACTGTTGTGCCCTGTTCTGTCTCCCCTAAGTCTATTGTTGTATTAAGAGTTCTTTGACAAATCATGGGAAATTGCATAGTATAAATGTTCCAAGAAGTATTCAAATATAAAGAAATTATTAATTGTCACTTATTATCCATATTTAGACAACTAGGTTGATTCATTAGCCTTAAATTTGGCATACGTATAAATGAATGTTTTTCTGTTCTTGGCCATCTCCTACCCCATTGCCAAACAAAATTGGTTTTTGTTATTTAAAGCATATTCTTAAAGTAGATATAGATTTCCCAGATCTGAGCTTCACATATTTAGAGAGGAAAATGTATTGTCATACATTTGACAACTTTTCTAATTTCATATGATTTGTTATGATGTGATACATTTTATTAGATGAGGTAGCACATAAGAAATGAAACTGCCATATTGACATATCCCCAAAGAAGACTATTTAGGAAACTGAAAAAAAATTCTCATGCCTCTAGAAATCATGCTCTCTGGTTGAAATAACTCAATTTCTGATGAAGGATTTTAAATGAGTTGGATTTGTCTTTGAAAGGTTAGAAAAGATATGGAACACACATTGATTTTCCTAACAGAGCTTTAATAGGGACAGAAATAGTTTCAAATCAATTCCCTTGCTAAAGATTTTAATACAGATAAAATATAGTATAAAAATTACTATGTCGACAGAAATAGCAAAATTAATATTCAAATTCAAACAACAGTTCATGTAAAGTAAATCATACCAAGTAACTCAGTTTCTTTGAATATATGAGAACTATGATGGCATGCTTTATTGTGAGTATTTTGCCAGTGTTCAATGGAAAAAGCTATATAGATTTGATATGGTTTGGCTGTGTTGCCACCCAAATCTCATCTTGAATTGTAGCTCCCATAATTCCCACATGTCGTGGGAGGTACCTGGTGGGAGCTAATTGAAAGATGGGGGAAGATCTTTCCCATGCTATTCTTGTGATAAAGAATACGTCTCATAAGAGTTGATGGTTTTGTAAGGGGGTTTTCCCCTGGACATGCTCTCTTGCCTGCTGCCGTGTAAGATGTGATTTTGCTCCTCATTCACCTTCCACCATGATTGTGAGGCCTCCCCAGCCATATAGAACTGTGAGTCAGTTAAACCTTTTTCCTTTATAAATTACCCAGTCTTGGGTATGTCTTTATTAGCAGTGTGAGAACAGACTAAAACAGTATTAAAATTTAAAATAAAAATAGCACATGAGGTAAATATAGACAACTAATAACTGAATATAATTATATGTGCATTGGATAAGAAGGAAGACTAAATGGAGATTCATTATAAAATAACATACATTAGGAAAAATAGAAATAAGGAAAATCATTATTCATGGTGAATAGCTGCCAAAATAACATGAACATAGAGAGTATCTGTCAAAGTCAAGTGTTACCAGCTTGTAGAGCCTTCTCTATATTATTTGATAGGTAAGTGATATAACTCTACCAATTGGAGTAAATATAAGTTGTACTAAATTTCTTTAGGGAAGAGAGTGAGCAATTTTCTTCACATTTGAAGAAAAACTTCAGTTCAATTGGATTAATGGTAATTTTGTTTATCGCTGCATGTTTAATATACTGGGGACCTCACGAGACAGCGAGGTGGCTGAAAAGACTAGGATAATAATACAACAAAATCTGTATTGGATACATACCTCACAGATACTTCTATTCCACATTACCTTAGTGTTTTAGTCTCTTGATCCTTCTTGTCAATATAAAAAAGTGTTTCTTTTTGAAAACTTTAGCTGCTCTCTTTTTAGTTTGAACCCAAGTAAGCATTCAACTCACTGTATGCCTGTTTAGAGATCTCAAAATCTTCAGTAGCTTTATTACTTATTCCTTGGGAACAAGATAGTTTATATTATTAATGAGAACATTTTCCCTTCTGCAGCCAATATATTTATTTTATAAATACAGGCATGCCCTAAAATATTTCTGAGTAAATATTCCATTATTTAAATTTTACTCATGAGGTCTTTAATGCCCTTCTTAGCCCCATTAAGCAGGCCACTCTTAAGGGCCATGATTTCTCTGAGGATTGACACAACCAGACTTAAGAATTGCCCAATCTAGGATTTTCCATGGAAAATAGACTTTCTTTCTTAACAATGTTATGGAGATTCTAAAGTAAATATTTTTATATATTTAATAAAAACAAGCTCATGGCTACATTCCTTATAAGTAGTGACCAACATGTTGTAACAGAAGCTTTCTTAATTTAGTGAATAAATTAGAGTCATCCAAATCTTTCTCCACCAATTTTCCTAGGGGCATAATTGCAGGAACCCTTGCTTCTCTTTAAAAAAGATAAAAATACCATTTGACCCAGCCATCCCATTACTGGGTATATACCCAAAGGATTATAAATCATGCTGCTATAAAGACACATGCACACGTATGTTTATTGTGGCACTACTCACAATAGCAAAGACTTGGAACCAACCCAAATGTCCAACAATGATAGACTGGATTAAGAAAATGTGGCACATATACACCATGGAATACTATGCAGCCATAAAAAATGATGAGTTCATATCCTTTGTAGGGACATGGATGAAGCTGGAAACCATCATTCTCAGCAAACTAACACAGGAACAGAAAACCAAACACCTCATGTTCTCACTCATAGGTGGGAATTGAACAATGAGAACACTTGGACACAGGAAGGGGAACATCACACACTGGGGCCTGTTGTGGGGTGGGAGGAGGGGGGAGGGATAGCATTAGGAGATACACCTAATGTAAATGATGAGTTAATGGGTGCAGCACACCATCATGGCACACGTATACATATGTAACAAGCCTGCACGTTGTGCATATGTACCCTAAAACTTAAAGTATAATTTAAAAAAAAAGATAAAGCAGACATCTCTTATATCAGGAACATTTTATATCTATATTTAAAATATACAGGCTGGGCACAGTGGTGCATACCTGTAATCTCTGCAGTTTGGGAATCCATAGCAGGAGGATTACTTCAAACCAAGAGTTCAAGACTATCCTGGGAAACATGTAGAGACCCTGTGTCTACAAAAATAAAAATAAAAATTAGCTGGTGTGGTGGCATATGCCTGTAGTCCCAGCTACTCAGGAGATGGAGGTGGGAGGATTGCTTGAGCTCAGAAGTTTGTGGTTACAGTGAGCTATTATCATGACACTGCATTCCAGCCTGGGTGACTGAGTGAGACCCTGTCTCTAAATATAAATAAATAAGTAAATAAAATATATAGCCAATTCATCACCAAAAATTTGATTCATACCATCATATATCCATCAGGAAGTAATTCTGATGAGATTTAAAAGTAAAAAAACAAATGAGGCAGAGGGAAGGAAGCAAGAAGTTTAAAAGTATTTTTTTCAACTAAATTTCATGGTATTACAATAGGAAGAGAGAGTTGGAGGTAGACATTCAGTCTTCACACCATTCTGGGACCTTTCGCAGGAGGTACTCTGTGCCCCCCTGGAAACACTGAGGATACTGGCAGGCTAGACAAGCTGTTATTGGTTAGAAACAAGAAACACGGGTGGGGCTGTCAGTTGCCAGTGAAAGGATCTTGGTGTCGGCTCTGCACTTCAGCCAACAGAGGTTCCCCACCAGAGAAGCCAGCCAACAGCATTGCTCTGCAGGAAGCACAATCAACAGGTCTTCCAGGCTTGAGTTCCCCATCAGCTTCTCCACCCAGCCTCAGTGCCCTCCTTGAGCCTTACCCAGACCAGGAAGCAGGAGCATGCCAGTGATTATCCACAGAAGCAGCATCTGGCTCTCCGCAGGCTTAGCAGCCAAGCAGTGAGCTAGCCACATCCCAGTGGTCTCCTTAAACCTTCCCCAGGTCAGAAGTCAAGGGCAGGTTGATGATTATCTGCAGAGGGAGCATCTGGCCCCATCTAGGCCTTGCAGCTGAGCAGTGACTCAGTCAAGCTCCAGTTCTCTCTTTCAGCCCTCCCCAGGCTGGGAGGCAAGAGTAGGTCAGCAAATATCTGTGGAAGGGAACGTTTGATTTTGCCCAATTCAAGTGGCCAAGCAGTGACCCCACTCAGCCTCAGTACTCTGCTTGTCCTCACTAGGCTGGGAGGCAAGCCCATTTTCATAAATAACTGTGGAGCATAGCCTCTGTCCCTGTTCACCCTGAGTGGTTGAGTCACTACTCCAGAGACCTCACCCAGCCTCTGAGCCCATCAAATGGCTATGCCTGACTATCTAGCCAGGGAAGACATTCTGCACACTACATGATCAGAGGCAATTGCAGAACCTATCCAGCCCCTCTGCCTGACTCCAGAGTCTAATTAGTGGTCTCACTGGACTTCACGGCACAGCCAACAGTTCCACTTGATCCCAGAGCACAGGTAGCAGCCCAGCACAACCAGACAGCCTGATAGCAAGGTCTGCCTAGCCAAGGTTACTACCAGCTGGCACACCCAGAGTCCAAGGCTAGACTAGATAGTGAAGGTTTATCACTGCCATGAAACTACCTGCAAAGGCCAGAATGTGTGGGTGTTTCCTCAAATGCACAGGCAACAACACAAAGACAAAAAGATTATTTAGAAATGAGGAAAATATGACATAACCCAAAGCAACTAATTAAGTTCTAATAATGGACCCTGAAGAAAAGACCTATTTAAGGACTGATGAGAATTTAGAATAATCCTCTAAATGAGATTTAGGAGAGAAAAAGAAAATATGAATAGAAAATTAAATAGAATTTGGAAAACAGTTCCTAAACAATATGAGAAATTTGACAAGTAGATAGAAATAATTAAAAAAATAGAAATCCTAGAGACAAAGTATACAATACCTGACTAAAAATCTCAACAGAGATCTTCAACAGCAGATTTGAATAAGCAGAAGAAACAATCAGTGAACTCATGGATAGAACATTTGGAATTATCCATTCAGAGAAGAAGAAGAAAAAAGAATGAGAGAGTAAAGAAAGCCTATAGGAATTATGGGATACCATCAAGAGACCTAGTTCCATAAAATAAGAGTTCTGAAAGAGAAGAAAGAGAGGGAAAAACACCTAGAAAGCATAATTAAGGAAATAATGGTTGAAAATTTCCTAAATTTTGGGAAAGATGACAATATCCAGAAATAGGAAGTGCAGAGATTTCCAGCTGAATGCACTCAAAAGAGGAGTGCACATCATAATCAGATTAACAAAAATCAAAGGAAAAGAAAAAAATACAGAAAGCAGCAAGAGATAAGAAACATTACATTCAAGGGGATCCCATTATGGCTACCAGCAGATTTCTCAGTAGGACCTACAAAGCAAGAGAGAGTGAGATAATATATTCAAAACGTAGAAGGAAGTATACCTGCCAAGCAAAAATACTTTCCCCAACCAAGATGTTCTTTAGAAATGAGGGAGAAATAATCATTTTCTTAGACAAACAAAAACCATGAGAGTTCATCCTCACTAGGCTTGCTGTACAGGTATTGCTAAACAGAGTTCTGTAAGCAGAAACAAGAGGCTCCTAATTAATAACATAAAACATATGAAAGTAAAAACATCAATAGTATAATAATAAGTAGTCATATTTAGAATACTCTAGTACCATAAGGGTAGTGTGTACAGCATTTTTATCTAAACTATGAGGGTTAAAGGACAAAACAATTGTATCTGAAATTAATTGCTCAGGGATACAAATTACACAAAAAGGTAAAAAGGTAGGGGGATGGAATGAAAGTGTAGTGTTTTTGTTTGTGAGTTAAGTTGTTATTAGCTTAAAGTAGCCTGTTTTTAAGCATAAAATGTTTATGTAAGCCTCATGGTAATCACAAAGCAAAAACTTATAGTAGCTGCACAAATTATAAAAAAACCCCACAGGATTCAAATCATACCACAACAGGAAGCCATTAAACCACAAAGGAAGACCACAAAGGAAGACAGAAGAGAGGAAGAAAGAAACCAAGGCTCTAAAAAACAACCAGAACACCAATTACTAAATGACAGTTGCAAGTCCTTACTTATTAATACTTTCATTAAATGTTCGTGGATAAATTCTCCAATCAAAAACCATAGAGTGGCTTAATGGATAAAAATACACTATCCAACCATGTGCTGCCTAATAGAGACTCATCTTATCAGTAAGGACACATATAGACTGGAAGTGAAGGGACAAAAAAAGGAATTCCACACCAATGGAAACTAAAAGAGAGTAGGGGTAGCCATATCTATGTCAGACAAAATTAACTTAAAGTTAAATAATATTAAAAAAGACAAAGTAGGTTATTATATAATGAAAAATTGATCAATTTATTAAGGGGATATAGTAATTGTATATGTATTTACCATTAGAACACCTAAATTCATATATCAGTTATTAAGTAATTTAAAGGGTGAGTAAAGTGCAATACAATAACAGTAAGGGACCTCACTACCCCATTTTCAACAATGGACAATTCATTTAGACAGAAAATCCATAAGAAAACATTGAACTTGAATTAAACTTTAAATCAAATGGACATAACAGACATATACAAAACATTCCATTCATCAGCCACAACTGGTATATTGCTCTCAAGTGTACATAGGACATTCTCCAAGATAGAGCATATGTTAGGCCACAAAAAGTCTTTAAAAATTTAAGAAGATTGGAATCATATCATGTATCTTTTCTTATCACAGTGGCCTGAAATTAGAGATCAATAATCAGAGAAATCTTTGAACATTTTGAAACATATGAAAATAAAACAACATGTTCTTGAACAACCAACGGATAAGAGAAGAAATAAAAAGGGAAATTAAAAAAATGCCTTGAGATAAATGAAAATGAAAATCCAACATAACAAAACCTAAGAGATGGAGCAAAAGCAGTCCAAAGAGAAAATTTTCAACTTTATGCTTATATCAAAAAAGCTTATCTCAAAAAATGCCTACCTCAAAAAGAAGAGATATTTCTAATATAGAATCTAATATTATACCTCAAGGAACTAAAAAAAGAACAAAATAAGCCCATAGTTATTAGAGGAAAGGAAATAACAAAGATTACACCATAAATAAATAAAATTGATATGATTTGCCTGTGTCCCCAACTGAATCTCATCTTGAATTGCAATCCCCATAATCCCCATATGTTGTGGGAGGGACCCATTGAGAGGTAATTGAATCATGGGGGCAGTTTCCCCCATGCTGTTCTTGTGATAGTGAGTGAGTTCTCACAAGACCTGGTAGTTTTATAAGTGTCTGGCATTTCCCCTGCTTGTACTCATTCTCTCTCCTGTTGCCCTGTGATGCCTTCTGCCATGATTATAAGTTTCTTGAGGCCTCACCAGCCATGTGAAACTGTGAGTCAATTAAACCTCTTTTGCTTATGAATTACCCTGTCTTGGGTATTTTTTCATAGCAATGTGAGTACAGACTAATACAGTAAATTGGTAGTGATGGAGTGGGGAACTGCTATGAAGATACCTGAAAATGTCTGCGCATGGTGGCTCATGCCTGTAATCCCAGCACTTCGGGAGGCCGAGGTGGGAAGATCATGAGGTCAGGAATTCAAGACCAGCCTGGCTAACATGGTGAAACTCCATCTCTACCAAAAATACAAAAAAATTAGCTGAGCGCAGTGGCATGTGCCTGTAATCCCAGCTACTCGGGAGGCTGAGGCAGGAGAATCATTGAACCCGGGAGGCAGAGGTTGAAATGAGCCAAGATCCAGCCACTGCACTCCAGCCTGGGTGAAAAAGCAAGACTCTGTCTTGAGAAAAAAAAGATTCCCCAAAATATGGAGGCAACTTTGGAACTGGGTAACAGGCAGAGGTTGGAACTTCTTAGGTACTTAGAGGGCTCAGAAGACAGGAAGATGTGGGAAAGTTTGGAACTTCCTGGAGACTTCTCGAATGGCTTTGACTAAAATGCTAATAGTGATATGGATAATGAAGTCCAGGTTGAAGTGGTTTCAGATGGAGATGAGGAACTTGTTGGGAACTGGAGTAAAGGTCACTCTTGCTATGCTTTGACAAAGAGACTGGTGGCATTTTTGCCCCTGCACTAGAGATCCGTGGAACACTGAACTTGAGAGAGATGATTTGAAGTACCTGGCAGGAGAAATTTCTAAGCAGCAAAGCATTCAAGAGAAATTAGAGCATAAAAGAGTGGAAAATTCGCAGACTGCTGATGAGATAGAAAAGGAAAACCCATTTTCTGGGGAAAAATTCAAGCCTGCTGCAGAAATCTGCATAAGTAATGAGGATCCAAATGTTAATTACCAAGAAAATAGGGAACAAGTCTCCAGGGCATGTCAGAGACTTGACAGCGTCCCCTCCTGTCACAGGCCTGGAGGCCTAGGAGGGGAAAAGTGGTTTTGTGGACCAGGCCTAGGGCCCCCCTGCTCTATGCAGCCTCGGAACATGGTGACCTGCTTCCCAGCTGCTTCAGCTCTAACAGTAGCTAAAAGGGCCCAAGGTACAGCTCAAGCTGTTGCTTCAGAGGGTGCAAGCCCTAAGCCTTGGCAACTTCCACGTGTTGTTGTTCCTGTGGTTGCTCAGAAGACAAGAATTGAGGTTTGGGAACCTCTGCCTAGATTTCAGAGGATGTATGGAAATACCTGGATATCCAGGCAGAAGTCTGCTGCAGGGGTGGAGCTCTCAGAGAGAACCTCTGCTGGTGCAGTTAGGATGGGAAATGTGGGGTTGGAGCCCTCAAACAGAGTTCCCCACTGGAGGACTGCCTAGTGGAGCTGTGAGAAGAGGGCTGCTTGTCCTCCAGACTCCAGAATGGTAGATCCACCAACAGCTTGTACCATGCATCTGGAAAAGCTGCAGACATTCAACACCAGCTCATGAAAGCAGCTGGGAGGGGGCCTCTTCCCTGAAAATCCACAGGGGTGGAGCTGCCCAAAACCATGGGAACCTACCTCTTGCATCAGCATGACCTGGATATGAGACATGGTGTCAAAGGAGATCATTTCAGAGCTTTACGATTTGACTGCCCTGCTGGATTTCAGAGCTTTAAGATTTGACTGCCTTGCTGCCTGTAGCCCCTTTGTTTTGGCCAATTTCTCCCATTTGGTATGGGTGTATTTACCGAATGCCTGTACCCCCATTGTATCTAGGAAGCAACTAACTTGCTTTTGATTTTACAGGATCATAGGCAGAAGGGACTTGCCTCATCTCAGATAAGACTTTGGACTTGGACTTCTGGGTTGATGCTGGAATGAGTTAAGACTTTAGAGGACTGTTGGGAAGACATGATTGTGTTTTGAAATGTGAGAACATGAGATTTGGGAGGGGCTGGGACAAAATGTCATTGTTTGGCTGTGTCCCCACCCAAATCTCATCTTGAATTGTAATCTCCATAATCCCCGTGTGGGAGGGACTCAGTGGGAGGTAACTGAATCATGGGGGTTGTTCCTCCATGCTATTCTCATGATAGTGAGTGAGTTCTCATGAGTTGTGATTTTATAAGCGTCTCACATTTCCCCTGCTTGCACTCATTCCCTCTCCTGCTGCCCTATGAAGAGGTGCCTTGTGCCATGATTGTAAGTTTCCTGAGGCCTCTCCAGCCATGTGGAACTGTGAGTCAATTAAACTTCTTTTCTTTATAAATTACCCAATCTTGGGTATTTCTTTATAACAGCATGAGAATGTAGTAATATGTAAATAAAAACTACAGAAAGAATAAGAGAATCAACAACACTAATATTTGATTTTTTAAAAGATAAAATTGTCAAACCTTTAGCTAGACTAAGAAAACAATGATTCACAAATGAAATGAAAAAGAAGTGAGAAAAAGAGACATGAAAATGTTAAAACAGAAATACAAGTGGTCATAAAAGAATATTTTGAACAACTAAATGCCCCCAAATTTCATAACCCAGAGGAAATGGCTAAATTTCTAGACACATACAACCCTGCCAAGACTGAATAATGAAGGCATGGAAAATCTGAACAGATCAATAAGAAGTGAGGAGATTAAATCAGTAGTCAAAAATTTCCCAACAAAGACAAGCCCTGGACCTAAAGGCCTCACTGCTAAATTCTACCAACATTAAAAAAACTAATACCAATCCTTCCCAAACTCTTTCAAAAAACTAAAGTTGAAGGAATACTTCAAAACTCATTTTGCAAGGCCAGCATTGGTCTGATACCAAAACCAGACCATGACACTACAAGAAAATAAAATTATAGTCCAATATACCTGATGAACCTAGATGCAAAAATATTCAACAAAATGAATAGTTGAGTGGTTGCTGGTCAAGAGGTACAATGTTTTGTTTTTTTAGGCACGGGCATTAAGCTTTGAGATCTATTGGAGAGCAAGGTGACTATAGTGAATAATCATATATTGTGTATTTCAAAATGGCTGAGTAGATTTTAAATATCTCCCCACAAAATATGATAAGTGAGGTGAAGGATATATTAATTAGCTTGATTTAGTCATGTCGCATTGCATACATATATCAAAACATAACATTGTACACCTTAAACGTACACAATTATGATCAGCCAAATAAATAATACTAATAAAAACAATATACTCAATAGAGATTTTATCACTATCTGTTACTATATTGGCTTTTACTTCCCTGGATAATAATTTTTCTTGGATGAACACATACAGTATGTTTGGAATTCTGAGGATTTACAAAGTCAATAGCCTTATTCACAAAAATTATATCTCTAGGTAGAAAATTCACACATTATGAATGCCTCCTTGTTTTAATGTAATTTGTCTAATTTTATCGTCACAATAGCTCTAAAATGGGTATTGTTTTCATACCCAAAAGAGAACAAAACCCAGACTCAGAGTAGAGAAGTGAAGGTACTTTTAGCAAGCTAGTGGCAGAGACTGGATTCAAGGTCACACATTCTAATTTTAAATACAATGCTCTTTTTATGATTTCAAAGTATTCCAAAATAAATTGGGGGAAATAAATTGCTGTGGTTGTTGCAAGCTACCCATCTTTAGAGGAACAGTGATTAAATACTTCAGGAACAAGAGTGCATCTTCTTTGATTGTGTTTCAGAGAATAAAACTATAAGGAAAAATTTTCTTCCACAGCCAAATAAATATTTTATATGAGAAATTGTTTTCAGGTTGTGCACTGTGAATCAAGGCCAAATAGGGCCAAATGAGGCTCCTGAGAACAGAATGAAAGAGAATGCAGTAAAATATGACAAGGTAAAATGCCAGACCTTCAGATGACCATGGATTGTGTCATCAGCCGGGAAGGTGAGATGTTGAGCTATTCTAGCTAATTGTATTATAAAATAAGCATCTTTTCCTAACCACGATAGTCACCCTGACATACCCGACTAGAGTCCCCCATCTTGGGGGATACTTACTATGTGGAAATGACAGATTTGCACTTTTTTTCCTCTATAAATTTGCAACAGAACCAGATCCAGATATCTCAGTGAATTCAGAGGGAATATGGTTTTCTATCAAGTGAACTTTGTGACATAATCCCACAACATATCTCAGAAATGAATAAAAATCATGGCAGATGCACCTACATGTCTCTGAGCTTATGAGAAAATAGGACTTTTGGGGCCATCGGGTGGTGTATAAATTACACACATGAAGTTCCTTGAGTTCTGTAGTTCAGGGACCTTCCTCTTACTTTCTAGGCAACAGGCACAATCTGTGTCAAGCAGGATCCCACTTGAATCCTCTCTACTTACATAGGTTTATGGCTCTAAGGGATCTGTTAATTCCCTTCCGGAAAGGAACTGAAAACCTGGTGAAAGCTGGTATCACTTTCAATCTTTTAAATGGCTTTTAGGTCAATGCTAATAAATTTTGAATCTGTAGTTCATAATTTTTAGTTCAACCACATAATTATTCTTATTTTGCTTGTCATGTTAAAGCCTTAGCATAAAATGCTACTCTCATCATTCTAGACCCTTAAGAAAAATCACCTGTCAGCTTGAATTAATTATAATTTCCTTTTTAAATATTATAAGAAGAATCTTGTTCTTGGGAAGTACTAAACAAGCCCCAAATCTTTTCTTCAAATATTTTTAAGATGTATGCAGAAGGGTAAAAAGCAAGCAATAGAGTTATATGTGTAAACCTATTTCTTGGCTGGGCATGGTGCCTGTAAACCCGTTGCTTTGAGCCCAGGAGTTAGAGACCAACATGGCAAAAACTTATCGCTACAAAGTGAAACAAACAAACAAAAAACTTAATTGAATGTTGTGGCGCTCTGCCTGTGATCCCAGCTACTTAGGAGGCTGAGGTGGGAAGATCACTTGAGTCCAGGAAGTCAACGTTGCAGTGAGTTGTGTTGTGCCACTGCCCTACAGCCTGGATGATAACAGTGAGACCCTGTCTCAAAAAATAAATAAATACATAAAAAGTAGACTTATTTTTTACTCTAATTCTATACTACTCTATGGATAATTTTATTTGTTACAAATTATGCTATAGATAGAGGTCATGAAAAACATACAGGAAGCATGGTGAAGTGAAAAATGTGGCACAGTAGATTTAGATAATTCTAGACTCATTTCTGTTTCTTCTTGACTATGTAACCTTGAGTAAGCCCTTCAATCTGTGTCTCATCTGCAAATGGGGATAATATTATTTGCCTCCAACACATTATTGACTGACTCAGTTATACTTCCCATGTTTTCAAAAACAATATGTTGGGGACCTTTTGCACTAATATAACTCCTTGTGTTGATCACTACCAGGTAATATGATGATTTATATTATTAGTGAGAGGTATTTTAGTTAGAGTTGAAAATATACTCAATATGTCAGGGTTTTTTTGTGATCTCCACAATAGAAGTTGAATATCGTTGGTGAAGACTGGAACAGAGCTTCTCAACTTCATCCTGGAAAGAACTCTCCAGGGTATTGTGTTCTGTTCTGGAAAACTCACCTCAGGAGGTTCTTTAATCAAATTGAAGAGTGCATATGGCTAGGCATTGAGTGTGTTTTTGGGCCACTGTCTGGGGACAGCCATGATAGAATTGAAGATATTTTACTTGGAGAATGAATGAATTAGGGACTTGCTATCTGTGATTATTTGCAAGAAGGTAATGTGTGGCAAGGTTTGGACTAGTTTTGTGAAGCTCTGGAGGACAGGAGTAGGATGAATAGGTGGATGATAACAAAAAATAATTTCAAACAATTATAACTGATTTCAAAATGAATTGAGGTTATAAATATCTCAACACTGTAGGTGTTTAGTCAGAGTCTAGACAGACACTTTGCAGAATTTTAATAACAAATTAGCTTAGGCTGGGCATGGTGGCTCGCACTTGTAATTCCAGCAATTTGGGAGGCTGAGGCAGGTGGATCAAGGCCAGCCTAGGCAACATGGCAAAACCCTGTCTCTACAAAAAATACAAAAATTACCAGGGCATGGTGGCACATGCCTGTAGTCCCAGCTACTTAGGAGGCTGAGGTGGGTGGACTGATTGAGCCCAGGAGGTCTAGGCTGCATTGAGCTGTGATCATGCCATTGCACTCCAGCCGGGGTGACAATAAGACCCTGTCTCAAAAACAAAAAACAAAAAACAAAAACAAAAACAAAAACAAATTGGGTTAAATTATGTCTTAACAGCCAAGGTCACTTTTTACATAAATATTTTATAAATTTATCATTTTCATTACCATTTTTATTGGTAGATTAATAAATCATTACAATAAAGTATGTTAAATGTTTGTCTATTTCTTTATAAGTATATTTAGAGAAAACTTCAGCTGAACATCAAGTACATTCATATCACTATATTGTTCTAATTCATCACATTTCTTCAGGCCCATATTCTTGAGATACGTATGACTTACTGATACATGAACTTGTATTTTTTGCTTTACTTTTCCATGGTTTCTGTGAGTTAGAAGAACATTATTTCATCTTTGATATTATGTTATTTTGAAATCATTTAAAGAACAAGGAATTGGAGGTATTTTAAATATTTCCTAGGCTGATAATTCATGATGTTCTTATTCCCCCTTCTAACATTTTTGACTAGTGGCTGTATATTACCACTTCCAAATGTAGGAACTCCCTAGTTCTTAAGACATCTCCAGCATCTTTAAATAGGTCTTAGTTTTAGAAAATCTTTTCTTTATGTTGTTCTGAATTCTTTCTTCCTATCACTTGTGTCAGTTCTCCCCATTGGCACCACCAATGTGAAGCTAACCCTTCCTCCCCATAAATGGATCTTTGTACATTTAAAGACGGTCACCCTGTGCCTCACCTGGAGTCATTTTTTTGGGATTCCTGCTGCAAAATGAGTGTCATTGTCACTTTGGCAACTTTCCTCTGGGTAATCTGCCTTTTTACATCCACTCTATGCTGTTTAGAACTGGAGATAAACCTAATATAGCTGTGGTCTGGCTATAGAGAGCAGAACAGGACTATCTCCTCCCTTGTTCTATTGTTTGTATTTCTATTAATGCAGCCTAAGCTTTTAATGGCTTTTTGTAGTAGCTGGAACTTGTACCTGACTCCTTCATTCAAGCAATATTTATTGAATGCCTGCTATGTACTGGAGTCTCTTCTATGCAAATGAAATCATGAGCCAAACAAAAGTATTTACATATTAGGGAATTGTATATAATGAAAGCGCTTTACTCTTTTCATAAGGTCTGTCATTAAATCATAGTCTCCAACTTGTAATAATGCATTAACATTTATCCAAGTGTAGGATTTTACATTTTTCTAATTAAATTTTATCTTGAAAATATATGGTATATTATTTTAACATTCTGAGATTTTATGGAATCATGATCCCATTCTCTAATGCATTTACAATGACTTGGCTATGTGAACAAAAGTAATAAAGTTTGTAATGTTATTCTCAGTAGGAATTACAACATTGAATGGGGAAAGACTGAAGACTGAGCTATGTGACGTGTGACTAGAAAACTGCAGATTGACACATAGCACATTGTTCAGTACCTTTGGGTATGAATACTTAACTATATATTTGTCCACTTGATTATTCCTGCATATAACTTATATCTCTGCCTTTTTTGTATGTGTGGTAATGCCAGAAAAGGCTTTGTCAAATGCCTCGCTGAGACTTGTTTGCCAAATTTTGAGATAACTTCGTGTGAAGCATGATCGATCCTCTGTGCTTTTTGCAGCTCAGAGTTGGTGGATAGAAAGAAAAAAGGAGAGGAAATGGCTTTGTTTCTTGTCTTTAGAGCTGAACATAAGCAGTCCTGACTATAATGGTTGACTTCTCCACAGAACAAGGCCAGACATCCCTATTGTTCAAGGTACTAACAGGCTCAGTTTTAATGCAGCTACAACTGGTATCTCATATTAAATTTGGTGGGGAGACCACAGTGAGTGAGCTGAAAGTCAAGCAGTGGTCAGTTCTTGGGAGCCAGGGGAATGGGCAGTGGGCTCTCTGATTCTCTCTGTGGCTCTCTAAGCTGGGAGGAGGGATAGTGTGAATGAAAAATATAAGTGGGGCTTGTGTTCTCTAGGTTGATATTTAAGTCAGGATTATGATCTTATAGGGGAGCCACAGAAGCTAACTAGTCAAAACTAAGGAGTTATGCCACCTGGAGAAGCACAATCTTATAGTGTAGCCCAAATCAGGGAGAAAATAAGAAATTTAAATTGGAAAGTTTCCCTTCAGTGAGGTCGAGAGGGCTGATATAAGGAGACTCAGGAAACAATGTGACTTGGATCTTTGAATCCAAAGCTTCAAGGTGTAGGGCTAAGGATTTCAGTTTGATTCAACAATCCTTACAGCCAAGAAAAATGAATGATGACAACCACCCTAGGTCCACTGGGGAAGACTTGAATGTAAACAAAATGTTAAAATATGATATATATGCTGTAAATATTATGTAGAGAATACCTTTTACTATTTATATAAGATTAGGAATCAAGAGGAGAGATGACACTGATGTCAAAAGGTGATGATTGGATAATAGCTTTTTGGTACATGGAGACAGGAAAAACATTTGGAGGAAGCAAGATGGACCATTTTTGGCTGAGCAGAAAAATTTATTTAGCATCAACCGTATGCCAGGCACTATACTGGGCCATGGAAAAACAATAATGAATGAGACTATGTCCCTTTGCTTAGAGAGCTTATTATCAAGCAAAACGGGAATCTGGAAACGTCATGGCCAGGAGGAATGATGCATGGGAAAAATGTGGAGTTAGGCCATGCAGGAATATAGTGTGTGCTTCTGAAAATCTGGGTTTTCAACTGTAGATAATAGAGAGCTATCAGAGGATTTTAAGTAGGAATGCAATGGGGGCAAAATTTGTATTGTAAAAAAAAAAAAAACTGCTGACAGCGTGGAAGATAAAGTGGAGGAAAAAGAGACTTGAAGCATTTTAAAATTTATGTCCCTAAATATTTTTGTTCTCAACAACTTGAGATTTACAAGTGATTTGGGAGAAAGAGTAGACATACAACAGAGCTAGTCTTGGATTTATTTGTAGGGTTCATAAACATGATTCATAAGAAATAAAAACTTAATAGCTTAAACAAAAAAATCTTCTCTCACACAGTTTCTGAGGGGCAGGAACCTGGGAGGGGTTTAGTTGGGGTAGTCTGGCTCAGGGTATTTCATGAGGTTTCAAGCCAAATGTTGGCTAGGCGTTCAGTCAGCTGAATGCTTGTCTGGGGCTTGAGAATCTGGTTGGAGGCCTCAGTTCCTCATTGGTTGAGAAAGAATGAATTAGTTGGCTTGGGCTATGGCAACAAGGTACCACAGACTGACTGGCTTACAAAACAGAAATGTATTTCCTGACAGTTTTGGAGTCTCAGATTGAGGTGCCAGTCTGTTAGACTCCTGGTGAGGCCTCTTCCTGGCTTGTAGACCTGCTTGCTATGTCCTCATGGCCTTTCTTGGTTTGTGAGTGTGAGGGAACATAGCGAGCAAGCTCTCTGGTGTCTCTTCTTTTAAGGACACTAATCCTATTGGATCAGAGCACCACGCATATGACTTCATTTAACTTTAATTTCTTCCTTAAGAGGCCCCATTTCCAAATATAGCCACATTAATGGTTAGGGCTTGAACATATGCATTTGGGGGAGACACGAACATTCAGTCCATAACCAAAAGAGGAGAGAGAGAGAAAGAGAGAGAACAGAACCACACTGTCTTAAATTAGTGTAAACAAATAAGTATGGCTTTATTCTGATAACACTTGATTTAAACAGAAATCAGCAGCCAGCTGAATTTTGCCTGTGGAGTGTAGTTTATCAGACTCGTCGGCATGTATCCCAGTTTTTTGACTTGCTAGTCTAGTGCTCTATCAAAGAATGAATTAAAGTAAAATCTACACAATCTACAATTTATTCTAAGTGACCACAGGCTGGGGCTTGATGATTTTGTATTCCTTTTGAAAACATTTACACACCTTGCTTTCAATGATCTAGGCTAGCATTTTGCATGTCATCAATTTTGAGCTCACGGCTCGGCAGAATCCATCTTTGACTCTGGACAATTGAAAGAACATTTTCCCAGATTTCCTCTTTGGGTATTTGTATGTTTTTAAGAATTGGTGTCAACAATATGGCATTTTGATGATAAATTCTTTTAGCACTCTGAATTATGGTGTTCCTCTCCCTGGGAATTTGAAGTCATTTAGATCAGCTGGATTCTCTCTTCTAATCACCTTGCTCATCATGGACCTCAAACCTTTCTTTTCAGTATTCTATTCTTCTGTCTTTCAAGTTGCATGCAAAGATGGGGTAGAAAAACCTTGTTTTCTTTCTCTCATGCATTAGTATAATACTACCGCTAGCACAAACAGAGCTCAGGCCACACATCTTCCACCATTTACTATCCATTCCTCTGCTCTTTATCATAGTCCAACTTGTTTTAAGAGGCATTTTTATACCCTGGCTGCACTTTCCCATCTTCTTCTCAAGCCTGGGGAGGGAAATAGAAATACAAATTCAGGAAGCCCAGAGAACAAATAGGATGACTCCAAAGAGATTCATACTGTCACACATTATAATTAAATTGTCAAAAGTTAAAGACTAACAGACATACATAGAACATTCCATCCAGCAGCAACGGAACACAAGTTCTTCTCAAGCACAATGTTCTCCACTATGGCTCGTATGTTAGGCCAAAAAACAAGTCTTAACAAATTTAAGAAGATTGAAATCATATCAAATATCTTTTTCTTTATTTTTTAACATACTTCTACTTGGATTTCTTTCACACCTATCAACTAGAGTAGTACTCAATTAACTAAAACTGCTCCGATGAATAAAAATCAAGTACATTTTTAAAGAATATTTATTTGGATGATTGCCTGTCCAAAAGTCTTACTACTCTAGGCATAGACCTGTCTTCAATAAACACCTCACTTAAACCATAATCCTGATCTAATTTCTCTCCTTGCTTCTCCCTTTCTGTTATTGTGGACAGAGGAATGTCAGCATCTTATATTCATAAGTACAATATTTTTATGGGATAGATTATAAAAACATGACTCAGAAATAGTTCCACAGTTGGAACCAAGTCTTTTCTACTCCAGACCCAAGAATAGCTCTTTGTACTGGCCTTTCCCCTTTCGATTCTGGTATTAGATGAAAGTTGAGTATTAAAAAAATTCAATGTTTTGTTTTATATATAGAAGTTATAAATATATATAACTAAGAACAACATATCATTTTATTTGAGCATTAAATTTAAAAACATATTAAAATTTAAAATACTGCCACTTTTGTCTGTTAAAAAAGAGGCAAAAAATGCTAGTTCAGTTTGCAAAATTCTGAGAAAGAGGTGGTAGAACATTTTGAAATGCATTTTTATAAACAGCTGCTCTGCCTGTTGTGATTAGATAAAGAAACTATTCTGCTTTGGTGATATTTCAAATCTTACAAGCACCTCACAATAAAAACTGTGGGAGCCAATTTACCAAATGGCCAGTTTGCCAGATGACCTTGCTTCTTTTAGGTATATTAATTTTGGTTAACCAGTTTTTATTTTGTCTTTATGATTGCAAATGTTAAAACTTCTACACATCAAATGGTACATTGAAATTATATTTACTAGAATAATAGAAATATTTAATAGAAAATCTTTTATTTACATATTTTATTGATGTCATTTATTTATTTTAGGTGCAAACGCAGAATTCATTTTTAAAATAGATATTGCTGCTTTTTTCTGCTACTGTGAAATTACATTTTACAATTTATCATCTTGATTTGAAAATTGAGATGTGTTATAAAACATTTTAATGCATATGTTTTTAAAAGATGGTGTATAGGCTGGTCATAGTGGCTCACACTTCTAATCTCAGCCTTTTGGGAGGCCAAGACAGGAGTTTGAGACCAGCCTGGCAAACATAATGGAACCCCATCTCTAAAAAACAACCAAAAATCTGGGCATGGTTTTGTGTGTCTGTATTCCCAGCTACTTAGGAGGCTGAGGTGGGAGGACCACTTTAGCCTGGGAGGTTGATGCTGCAGTGAGCTATGATCACCCCACCGCACTCCAGCCTGGGTCACAGCGTTAGACTCTTTCTCAAAAAAAAAAAAAGAGAAAAGAAAAGATAGTAAATACTTTATATAAATTTAAAATTTGCTTTTGAAATATGAGTCCCGGAATGTTAGAGAAATACAACTGATTATTATAAAATTCGAGGACTCGGAAAACATGTTATCATTGATGTAACTTAAGCATATAAGGATCAGCTTTGGGGAAGGATTCTTCTGCACCACAAAGATTCTCATTAGGGCAATTATATTTATCAGATTGTCAGAGATGAGAGAATGAAGGTGGATATGTCCACTCCAAAAACTATAATAGGATGTTATAATGAAGAATCAGCAGGATTTTTGCTTAAAAACCAAATGAGACATTAAGGCTGGGTGTGATGACTCATGCCTGTAATCCCAGCATTTTGGGAGCCTGAGGTGACAGGATCACTTGAGCCCAGGAGTTTGAGACCAGCATTTCTACTTAAAAAAAAATAAGAAAATAAATGGGCCATTAAAAAGCAAAATTTCAGCAAACAGAATAGAAAATTGATTATGAGGAACTTTTTTTATAATTTTTATCAATAAGCTTATTAAAAATAGTAAAATGACCCACATATACAAACATAGGCCAAAAGCTGAGAAATAAAAATTAAATAACAATTTATTTCTATGAGTAAAATAGTTTTGAGGCCTAAATAAAAGTGTGGAATTTGCTATAGTGCATTTGTTTTTGGTTAAATATTTTGATAAGAAATAAAAGTGGACAAATTTTATTTATTTATTTTTTATTTTTTATTTCTTTTTTTATTATACTTTAAGTTCTAGGGTACATGTGCACAATGTGCAGGTTTGTTACATATGTATACATGTGCCATGTTGGTGTGCTGCTATAGTGGAATTTGCTATAGTGCATTTGTTTTTGGTTAAATATTTTGATAAGAAATAAAAGTGGACAAATTTTATTTATTTATTTTTTATTTTTTCTTTCTTTTTTTATTATACTTTAAGTTCTAGGGTACATGTGCACAATGTGCAGGTTTGTTACATATGTATACATGTGCCATGTTGGTGTGCTGCACCCGTTAACTCAACATTTACATTAGGTATATCTCCTAATGCTATCCCTCCCCCCTCCCCCACACCCCACCACAGGCCCTGTTGTGTGATGTTCCCCACTCTGTGTCTAAGTGTTCTCATTGTTCAATTCCCACCTATGAGTGAGAACATGCAGTGTTTGGTTTTCTGTCCTTGCGATAGTTTGCTGAGAATGATGGTTTCCAGCTTCATCCGTGTCCCTACAAAGGACGTGAACTCATCCTTTCTTATGGCTGCATAGTATTCCACAGTGTATATGTGCCACTTTTTCTTAATCCAGTCTAACATTGATGGACATTTGGATTGGTTCTAAGTCTTTGCTATTGCGAATAGTGCCGCAATAACCATATGTGTGCATGTGTCTTTATAGCAGCATGATTTATAATCCTTTGGGTATATACCCAGTAATGGGATGGCTGGGTCAAATGGTATTTCTAGTTCTAGATCCTTGAGGAATCGCCACACTGTCTTCCATAGTGGTTGAACTAGTTTACAGTCCCACCAACAGTGTAAAAGTGTTCCTATTTCTCCACATCCTCTCCAGCACCTGTTGTTTCCTGACTTTTTAATGATCGCCATTCTAACTGGTGTGAGATGGTATCTCATTGTGGTTTTGATTTGCATTTCTCTGATGGCTAATGATGATGAGCATTTTTTCATGTATCTGTTGGCTGCATAAATGTCTTCTTTTGAGAAGTGTCTGTTCATATCCTTCGCCCACTTTTTGATGGGGTTGTTTGATTTTTTTCTTGTAAATTTGTTTAAGTTCTTTGTAGATTCTGGATATTAGCCCTTTGTCAGATGGGTAGATTGTAAAAATTTTCTCCCATTCTGTAGGTTGCCTGTTCACTCTGATGATAGCTTCTTTTGCTGTGCAGAAGCTCTTTAGTTTAATTAGATCCCATTTGTCAATTTTGGCTTTTGTTGCCATTGCTTTTGGTGTTTTAGTCATGAAGTCCTTGCCCATGCCTATGTCCTGAATGGTATTGCCTAGGTTTTCTTCTAGGGTTTTTATGGTTTTAGGTCTAACATTTAAGTCTTTAATCCATCTTGAATTAATTTTTGTATAAGGTGTAAGGAAAGGATCCAGTTTCAGCTTTCTACATATGACTAGCCAGTTTTCCCAGCACCATTTATTAAATAGGGGAATCCTTTCCCCATTTCTTGTTTTTGTCAGGTTTGTCAAAGATCAGATGAATGCCAAAAGCAAACAAATGTTAGTTCTGTTAACAAAGATCTACATGCCAAATGGTTGGATCCTGTCACCCTCAAAGAAAATAGGTTAAGTGTAATATAATTTCTCTGGGGACTTTGGAGGTATTAGGCTATTTGTGATGCAAAACTTTGCTTCTCCATTCAGCTAAAACTGGGTTCTTGTCACACAATCAGGAAAGATTAGGCATGCGGACACCTTGAAGATTGAGTAGAGAAGAATTTGTTGGGTGAAAAGGAAAAAAGGAACAAAAAACTGTCAGCAAAATGAGAGGGGATCCTGCAAGCAGGCTGCCATGTCACATACTGAATTCCAAGCCACCACTCTTGAGCTGAAGAGGCCAGGCTCCTCCCCACTGCACAAGGCATGAACTTCCCTTAGCTCCACCCCATTCTCCCAGTGTGCTGGTGGGTTGAGGATCCTCCACGGACCCTCCTTTTTATCTGCTTCTTGCATCTATCATTTGGATAGAAGGTTATTTATTGTGATTCTCTCTGTAAATCTGTTCTCAATGAACAGAAAAAAAAACTAGATGATAAGATAATAACTGGGTGGAGAGAGAAAGATGTCAAGAATAAACGGATCTCAAATGAGGATTATATCAAAACATGCTCTAATAGGGGCCAGATGAGATGACCATTATCTACATAAACAAAGTATAACCTGGCTCCCACCAATTTCTATTAAAAGTTTGGCTAATGTCACTTTAGAAGAGCCAGGCTTATGTAGAAATGAGCTCTAGGTCAAAAAGCCAAAAGTCAATTCATCAAGTGGCCAATTGGCCAAATGACCTTGTTTCTTTTAACTGTATTAATTTTAGTTAGCTGGTTTTCATTTTGTCTTCATGATAGCTTTTAAAATAATGATCAATTTGCTTCTCCCCCAGTTTACTAAATAATGTTCTCTTTGTTTCTACTGCAGCTGAAGACCAAGAGCCAGAGGGAGGGAAAGACTGACAGGCATAAAGACATGTTTTTGATTATAAAAAATTCTTAACAATATATTATTCATGAATATATTCTATATATGGGTATATTCTTCATGAATGTATTCATTTAAATTTATATATATATATATATATAAACAGAATTTATCTTTAGGAGACTAGATTATTATGAATATATTTTTCTTAAGAATAGGAATATATAACTCAAATATTTTAGAATATTAGGAATTTCAAGTTTAATTTTGATTTTATTCTTGAATCTAATCTGTCTCTCCTTTCTCTCTTCATACCTCAAATCCTCCTCTTTTTTCTCCCCCATTGCTAGCTCTTGAGCATGGTGTCATGAAGACAAAATAAGAACCAGTCAATATAGTCAGAAAAAATAAATAAATCAGGTAAATTAGTGAGTTATCTGACCTCTGTGGGGATGCAAACTTGGTGTGGTTGAGGGAAAGTTAATTTGTAATATTTTCTAAAGGAAATATAAGGATGATACTTTGCTTATAAGAAGAGCAGGATAAATTATATCACATAGCTATTAGCACAAGTGCTTGGAATGAACATTTTACAACTGTTTTGGATCATTCCTATAATGGCTGCACCTTTGTAAAGATTTATGATTTTAATGCAAGATTGGTTTAGAGTCTACGTTACTATTATGCAAGATTTGTAGTCCTGCATTGGATTTGTCACTTCACCCTTCATCAAATGCAGGGTAAAAAAGGCCTTACATGCGCTGAGTTAAAAGAGAAGAAAAGGTAAATAAATTATATGAAGATATTTATATTTGATGTATGTCATAAGTATGCAGATAATGCTATTAAATAAGCAAATCCTGCTGAATTTAAGGAATAGGGGAATTGTCTTTTAGTTATCTTATTTGAGAGATTTAAATAAGCCCACAGTAAAAAGCATACACAGAAAGCAATGTGTTTCCCAATACTTTAATAGAAAGCCTGGTCAGAGCTTCCTGCCTATCTGGTGGTTCACTGTACAACACTGTGCTGTGAACGGGTCAGTTACATCCTTTTCCAGTTACCCTGTTGTGCTGTATGAATGCAATTCTTTTCTATGTGTGCTGCATTGTAAGCAAGGTGGAAAGTACTGGCTAGACAATGCTAATATTAAAAACAATTTTTATTTTAGCCTTTAAGAATTGTGTGATTGCCACTTTACACTAATGCCCTCTGGGAAAAAGACTAACAACAGCAAAAAAAGTCAATGAACCTTTTTTTTTTTTCTTTGCCTTCTTAAAGAATTGACTAAAAAATTACTCCTGACCAACAGTTTTAAAATTCAGTCAACTTCACAGGGAAAGCAAGTGACTGAACACTATTAGGGAATGACTCCTCCAGTCCAATGCCATCAAATTAGATGTAATGAGTAGGTGACCTGAATACCATGTACAAAATCTGTTATTCTGAGAAACTCATTTGATTACTGAATCAGAGATTTAAAGGGTGACTTCCATAATAATTAAACCAGAAATAAAATAGTCCTAGAAAGATAAGTAAGTGACAGTCTCTTGCTTTGATTTCTAGATCTCCATTATCTGAAAATTCATCTGAAAGGCAGTAGGCAAGAGTTGAAAGTTGAAACAACAGGGTGCCATTTCTTTAGAAAAAAAAGATATCTGAAAACTGAAAATATTAATAGAACCTTACTTACTGACGTGGATAATTGATAGAACATTGATCTGAATGAATGAAAACACTGAATTGCAAAATTTATTCAAAGAAAGTTCATTCTAAATTTATAGTTATACAAATAAGCTTAATAAAATATTTTGTTATTAAATGTCCTTTATATCAAGTGGAAATAATTCATGATTGGTTAGCTTCCTAGGACTTCTGTAACGAAGTACCACAAACTGTGTGGCTTAAAACAACAGAAATGTATTCTCTCATGGTTCTAGAGACTAGAAGTCTGAAATCAAGAGCTGGCAGGTTGGTTCCTTCTGAAGACCTTGAGAGAGAGTCTGTTTCATGACTCTCAGCTGCTGGTATTTGCCAGCAATCTTCGGTGTTCTGTCGTCTAGATGTATCACTCTAATCTCTGCTTCTGTTTTCACATGACATTCTCTCCATGTATCTCCCTGTGTTCAAATTTCTCTCTTCTGTATAAGGACATGACTCATTGGCTTAGGGCCCACCCTAGTCCAGTATGACCTCATCTTAACTAATTACATCTGTGAAGACCCTATTTACAAATAAGGTCACATTCTGAGGTTCTGGATGGATCTGAATTTTGGGGAACACTATTCAACCCAGTATAATTAATACAGTAAACCACCAGCCCAGACAATTAGCTACACCTGGCACACACACTAATGAGTTGTTTGCAATACATCTGCAAGGCTTGGAATTGTTTTTTAAGAAACAAAATTTGGCCTGTAATTCCAGCACTTTGGGAGACCAAGGTGGGTGGGTCACTTGAGCCCAGGAGTTCGAGACTAACCTGGGCAACATGGTTGAAACCTTGTCTCTACAAAAAATACAAAAGTTAGCTGGACATGGTGGTGTGTGCCTATAGTTCCAGGTACTCAGGAGGCAAAGATGAGAGGATTGATTAAGCCTGAGAGGTTGAGGCTGCAGTGAGCTATGGTTTTGCCACTGCACTCCAGCATCGGTGACAGAGGGAGACCCAGTCTCAAAACAAACAAATAAAAGAAATAAAATTTGCTATATCTATATTTTTATTACCAATTTCTTGGTGACTCTTTAATATTGGTATGATAAACTTAGCTCATTTCTTCTTTTAATTACCACGTATTCTAAATGTATTAAATTAGAACAAATGATTTTATCATAATTATACTTGGAATTCATTAGTATAACCATCATCTACAGAATAACACCCATTTTTTGGAGGACAATTAATGTGATGAAGGGAATGCAGTGAAAGTATATTATCTAAAGTGATTTTTTTTTTCAATTAAATGGCTCATGAATCTAATTTGTTCATACCAATATGTAACGGCTGCTGGAGAAATAAACTGTAAACTATGTTTGAATGGTTTCAGGCTGGATTACCCTGCTACCTCCCTGTCCTCTAGTTTTCTTGGGCTGACTTTATTTTAAAATCCAAAAAGAGTATAGTGACATCCATACTACCTACCTGGAGGAGCCCACTGGTGCTCTCCTTAATATGTTTGCTAATTCCTGGGTAATGGGGAGAAGAGGTTACCTTCTGTATTAGTCCATTCCCACACTGCTAATGAAGACATACCCAAGACTGGATAATTTATAAAGGAAAGAGGTTTAATTGACTCACAGTTCAGCATGGCTGGGAGGCCTCAGGAAACTTACAATCACGATGGAAGGTGAAGGGGAAGCAAGGCACCTTCTTCATAAGGTGGCAGAAAGGAGAAGTGCCAAGTGAAGGGGGAAGAGCCCTTTATAAAACCATCAGATCTTGTGAGAACTCACTCACTATCATGAGAAAAGCACGGGGGACACCACCCGCATGATTCAATTACCTCCACTTCGTTTCTCTCTTGACACATGGGAATTATGGGGATTCCAATTCAAGATGAGATTTGGGTAGGGACACAAAGCCTAACCATATCATTCTGCTCTGGCCCCTTCAAAATCTCATGTCCCTTTCATATTTTAAAATCAGCCATGCCTCCCAACAGTCCCCCAAAGTCTTAACTCATTCCAGCATTAACCCAAAAGTCCAAGTCCAAAGTCTTATGTGAGACAAGGCAAGTCCCTTCTGCCTATGATCCTGTAAAATCGAAAGTAAGTTAGTTACTTCCTAGATACAATGGTGGTACAGGCGTTTGGTAAATACACGCATTCCAAATGGGTGAAATTGGCCAAAACAAAGGGGCTACAGGACCCATGCAAGTCTGAAATCCAGCAGGACAGTCAAATCTTAAAGCTCTGAAATGATCTCCTTTGACTCCATGTCTCACATCCAGGTCATGCTGATGCAAAATGTGGGCTCCCGTGGCCTTGGGCAGTTGCACCTCTATGGCTTTTCAGGATACAACCCCTTTCCTGGCTGCTTTCATGAGCTGGCATTGAGTATCTGTATCTTTTCCAGGCACACAGTGCAAGCTGTTGGTGGATCTACCATTCTGGGGTCTAGAGGATGGTGGCCATCTTCTCACAGCTCCACTAGGCAGTGCACCAGTGTGGATTCTGTGTGGGTGCTTTGATCTCACGTTTCCTTCTGTACTGCCCTAGCAGAGGTTCTCCATGAGGGCTCCACCCCTGCAGAAAACTTCTGCCTCAATATTCAGGCATTTCCTTATATCCTCTGAAATCTAGGTGAAGTTCCCAAATCTTATTTCTTGACTTCTGTGTACCTGCAGGCTCAACACCATGTGGAAATGTCAAGGGTTAGGGTTTGCACCCTCTGAAACCTGACCTGTATCTTGGCCCCTTTTAGCCACAGCTGGGATGCGTGACGCCAAGTCTCAAAACTGCACAAAGCAGCAAGGCCCTGGCCACAGCCCAAGAAACTATTTTTCCTCCTGAACCTCTGGTCCTGCGATGGGAGGACCTGCTATGAAGTTTTCTGACATGCCTTGGAGGCATTTTTCCCATTGTCTTGGAAATTAACATTTGACTCCTCATTACTTATGCAAATTTCTGCAGCTGGCTTGAATTTCTCCTCAGAAAATGGGTTTGTCTTTTCTATTGCATTGTCTGGATGCAAATTTTCTAAACTTTTATGTTCTGCTTCCCCCTTAAACATAAGTTCCAATTCGAAATCATATTTTTGTTAATACGTAAAACTGAATGCTTTTAAGAGCACCTAAGTCACATCTTGAATGCTTTGTTGCTTAGAAATTTCTTCTGCCATATACCCTAAATCATCTCCCTTGAGTTCAAAGCTCCACAGATCTCTAGGGCAGTGGCAAAATGACCCTTTGCTAATTCCTGGGTAATGGGGAGAAGAGGTTACCTTTGCTAAAGCATAGCAAGAATCACCTTTATTCCAGTTCCCAACAAGTTCTTTATCTCCATTGAGATCGCTTCAGCCTGAACTTTATTGTCCATATCACTATCAGCATTTTGGTCAAAGCCATTCAACAAGTCTCTAGGAAGTTCCAAACTTTCCCACATGTTCCTGTCTTCTGAGCTCTCCAAGTCTCTAGGAAGTACAAACCTCTGCCTGTTACCCATTTCAAAGTCACTTCCACATTTTCTGCATCTTTACAGCAGGACAAAGCCTAATCATATCACCTCCTGTCTATTTCAGTCAATGCCAATTCTCTTGTCTTAGCTGTTACTCTGAGAATTTGCTGCTGCTGTCTTTTTTTCTTGCTTGGCTTCATCTCATGCTGGACTACATCTCTCTTCCTTCACTTTTCTATAGTTCCACTACGTGATTGTTGCATCTGGCAATCTTTCATTGAAGTTTTGGTGACTGCAGAGAGCGTAGAAAAAAACTAAAATATTAATCACTGTTCAACTTAAATATTGTCACTGTTCTTAGAACCTTCCTACCATCAGTTAATGCATGGCTTTCTCACTTGCCATGTCCCTTTGGATGCCCACATCCTCCCATGATATTGTGGGGCCTTGTTTTGTTTTCCTATGATCCTGTTTCTCTTGTACTATTCTTAAAAATGTCACATTTTTCTTTCTTAGTTATATAGAACATTTTAGGTTTTTCTTTGTTTTATCCTCTCTTTCCAAACCACAATCTGGGAAGTATTAGAGTTATAAATAAAGTAGTTATCTTTCAAGCTCAAAGAGGTCCATCAAAGTAGATAAGAGAAAGCATCACCTCACATTAGTATTGACATTTTCCTAAAATCTCTTAAAACCACTGTAGTAACTGAACCTTGAACTTATCTTCAGACTCTACTGTACATTTTGCTGACAACAATGCCTTTTTGACAACCTAGGAACTGGTAAGTGTTCTCCTGAGCACTTACCCTAAGGGAATGTTCTGAGCTGTCTCCCTGTGCTTTATGATCTGCATGGGTGAAGGAAGAAAATTTACATTAAAGAATCAGAATAAAATGGAACTCTAATATTAACACAAGGCATTTGGGAAGTAGAGATAAGCTACGTACAGGACCACACGAGACTTACAAAGAGTTGGTTTTGAATGTTTTGAAGTTTATGGCTTATGAGCAACTCTCTTTAATTGTCCTGCCTTCTTACTTGAGGAACAATTTATGCAGAATCTGTATGCAGTAGAAAATCGATGTCTGGTTAAAAAAAATTAGAATTTTTTGCCCATTGTGAATATGAGGTGTCATTGTTCACATTTTACAATTAAATAAACAAGAATGCTAAGTAGTGAAATGACTCTCATCCATGTATCTTATGAGTTGAAAAATAAGGTCAGTCAACTCTGGTTTCTGATTCACTCTTTTTATCTCTAGGAAAGTTCATTCTCTCAAGAATGGAGAAAACATAAGGCGCTATTTTTATTACAGCAAAGAATTACATAGTATGTTCATAGCCAACCCATTGAACCTAAGTAGTGAAGAATGAAAGTCTTCTTCCTTCACAGGTGGGTTGTGTCATGTGGATCAGTTAACTGATGGGTGAACTTTCTCTGTATTTATATATCTTCTGTTGTCCAAATCCTGGCAAACTGTACATTATTAACTAACTCCTTACTCTTGTTTCTGAAGTGTTTAGAAGCTATCGTTTCTTATCAGATAAATGTAAAATAGTCTTATTAGTTTAGGTTGAAATAACTTGTCGTGGATTGAGATTAATGATATTACTTAGTTTTGCATCATCTTGCCAAAACCATAGGGAGTAACAGTTAAACAAAGCAAGAGAATAACTTGCAACTGAAACAGGAAATGAGTATGAGTTGTCTATTGCCAAATAAAGGTGTCTACAGTAATTATGACCTCCAGTCTGTCTTGCACCATAAACTGTTGCAAAATATTGCTTCCTAGATTCAGTGTAGTGAGAGAAAGGCTCCTCATAGTTGTAAGAACACTTAAATGGGATAACATATGTAAAGAACCTTGAACAGTTTCTGGCATTTAGTAGGGGAACAATAAGCTTGAATTTTCTTTTACCATTGCTTATAAGGTTTTTACATAGGTAATGAAAAAAAGTTTTTCATGAGGGCTGCAGAAAAAATAATAATGCTTATGCAAATTGGAATAAATTTTCAGGATATTTTCAGCCTTTGTAGTGAGTGTTTTTTGCTACATTAGTCGGTTTTACTATGTTTTTATATTACTCAGCTAAGACGACAGTAAGTTATCTATTAAGTTGGTATTTTTTCTTTTTTAGATACAGACATGAGTAAAATGTTAAATTTGTTATGAATTTACTTAAGAGAACCATGGACAAGAACTTTCTGAAAAGGCTGGGGCAGGAAATCGAAAGGCCAAGCTCTCTGAATATTCTGCCTCTGGCAGCACCAGTTGGGTTAAACAATCATCTCTAAATAAGCATTACTCTTGTTAGTGTGTCTGACATTTTCTTCACCTTCCCATCTGCTTGAAATTGCTAGTAGAGTTGCTCCATGTACTCCTGTTCTTGGGGAGTTTACAAGACATTTGATCACTTTCCCTGATTTCCTTTCTGCTCATCTTCCTGGTAATAACCCAGTTCTTTCTGCTGACTTTCAGTTGTTGCATTTGATGGGGGTTCGCTTGCTTTGTTTGTGATTCAAATTTACTCTGAAGCCATTGTCAGGGCCAAAAGAAAACTTCCCTTTTGCCCTTCAAAGGTTTGCTGAAAATCACTGACAAGAGGCAGATTAATAGGAGAAAGGGCATATACATTTATTTGATCATAGTTTTACATGACACAGGAGCCTGCAGAATAAAGACCCAAAGATACAGGGGAAATTGTCCATTTTTATATATAGGTTTAACAAACTATAGATAGCTGGGTAGAAATATGATTGAGCAAAAATGCTAATAGACTCTTTGGGGAAACCCAGCAAGATTCTTCTTGGCCTCCCTGAGCATGCATTTCTTCCTTCTGGGTGTGAGGTAGAACCCTCTCTGGAATGGGGTTCTTGTAACTATAGTAAAACAAGGCAGATCAGATAATTTTTCTATGGTCAGTTTGTACACATGAAGGTGGAAGGAAAGTTAGAATAATATTTTTAGCTTGTATCGCTGGCTTTGTGGAAAAGGGATCTGTGTTCTATGACCCACCTTGGGAAGAGGATTCTAGTTTCTATGGCTAGGCTTGGGGGAGCATGGGACTGAGAGGAGGACAGGGGAAAGTCAGAGAAAATTTTGCTTCTGAGGCCTTCATTTTGGGGCATTGTCTTCTGAGTCACAACAACATACTTGGTGGTTTCTAGGCTCTGAAATCTGGGTTTCCCCACTTAAAATTTCCATGTAGTCTTGTGGTCTTAACAGGCTGATGCATATGGTGAGTATTCAACAGTTGTAGATGTAATTTCCTGACACTTCAGGTCATTGATTCCTACTGTTTTTCTTTTTCTTTTTTTTTTATTTTTTAATTTCCTGACACTTCAGGTCATTGATTCCTACTGTTTTTCTTTTTCTTTTATTTTTGTATGTTTTATTTTTATTATACTTTAAGTTCTGGGATACATGTGCAGGACATGCAAATTTGTTACGTAGGTACCCATGTGCCATGGCGGTTGCTGCACACATCAACCCATCATATACATTCAGTATTTCTCTTAATGCTATCCCTCCCCTTGCCCCTCAACCCCCTACAGGCCCTGGTGTGTGATGTTCCCCTCCCTGTGCCCATATGTTCGCATTGTTCAAATCCCACTTGCGAGTGAGAACATGCGGTGTTTGGTTTTCTGTTCCTGTGTTAGTTTGCTGAGAATGATGGTTTCCAGCTTCATCCATGTGCCTGCAAAGGACATGAACTCATCCTTTTTTATGGTTGCATAGTATTCCATGGTGTATATGTGCCACATTTTCTTTATCCAGTCTATCATTGATGGGCATTTGGGTTGGTTCTTAGTCTTTGCTATTGTGAACAGCTCTGCGATAAACACACATGTGCATGTGTCTTTATAGTTATAATCCTTTGGGTATATACCCAGTAATGGGATGGCTGGGTCAAGTGGTATTTCTAGTTCTAGATCCTTGAGGAATTGCCACACTGTCTTCCATAATGGTTGAACTAATTTACACTCTCACCAGCAGTGTAAAAGTGTTCCTATTTCTCCACATCCTCTCCAGCATCTGCTGTTTCCTGACTTTTTAGTGATTGCCATTCTAACTGGCATGAGATGGTATCTCATTGTGGTTTTGATTTGCATTTCTCTGATGATCAGTGATGATGAGGTTTTTTTCATATGTTTATTGGCCACATAAATGTCTTCTTTGGAGAAGTGTCTGTTCATATCTTCTGCCCACTTTTTGATGGGGTTGTTTTTTTCTTGTAAATTTGTTTAAGTTCCTTGTAGATTCTGGATATTAGCCCTTTGTAAGATGGATGGATTGCAAAGGTTTTCTCCCATTCTGTAAGTTGCCTGTTCACTCTGATGATAGTTTCTTTTGCTGTGCAGAAGCTCTTTAGTTTAATTAGATCCCATTTGTCTATTTTGGCTTTTGGTGCCATTGCTTTTGGTGTTTTAGTCATGAAGTCTTTGCCCATGCCTATGTTCTGAATGGTATTGCCTAGGTTTTCTTCTAGGGTTTTTATGGTTTTAGGTCTTACATTTAAATCTTTAATCTATCTTGAGTTAATTTTTGTATAAGTTGTAAGGAAGGGGTTCAGTTTGTTTTCTGCATACGGCTAGCCAGATTTCCCAACACCATTTATTAAACAGGGAATCCTTTCTCATTGCTTGTTTTTGTCAGGTTTGTCAAAGATCAGATGGTTGTAGATGTGCGGTGTTATTTCTGAGGGCTCTGTTCTGTTCCATTGGTCTATATATCTGTTTTGGAACCAGTACCAAGCTGTTTTGGTTACTGTAGGCTTGTAGTATAGTTTGAAGTCAGGTAGCATGATGTGTCCAGCTTGGTTCTTTTTCCTTAGGATTGTCTTGGCTACATGGGCTCTTTTTTGGTTTCATATGAAATTTAAAGTAGTTTTTTCTAATTCTGCGAAGAAAGTTAATTGTAGCTTGATGGGAATAGCATTGAATCTATAAATTACCTTGGGCAGTATGGCCATTTTCATGATACTGATTCTTCCTATCCATAAACACGGGATGTTTTTCCATTTGTTTATGTCATCTCTTATTTCCTTGAGCAGTGGTTTGTAGTTCTCCTTGAAGAGGTCCTCCACATCACTTGTAAGTTGTATTCCTAGGTATTTTATTCTCTTTGTAGCAATTATGAATGGGAGTTCTCTCATGATTTGGCTCTATATTTGTCTGTTATTGGTGTATAGGAATGCGTGTGATTTTTGCACATTGATTTTGTATCCTGAGACTTGCTGAAGTTGCTTATCAGCTTAAGGAGATTTTGGGTTGAGACGATGGGGTTTTCTTTTTTCTTTCTTTCTTTTTTTTTTTTTTTTTGAGATGGATTCTCACTCTGTTGCCCAGGCTGGAGTGCAGTGGCGCAATCTTGGCTCGCTGCAAGCTCCACCTCCCGGGTTCACGCCATTCTCCTGTCTCAGCCTCTGGAGTAGCTGGGACTGCAGGCACCCGCCACCACGCCCGGCTAATTTTTTTTTTTTTTTTTTAGTAGAGATGGGGTTTCACCGTGTTAGGCAGGATGGTCTCGATCTCCTGACCTCGTGATCCGCTCACCTTGGCCTTCCAAAGTGCTGGGATTTCAGGTGTGAGCCACCACGTCCAGCCATGATGGGGTTTTCTAAATACGCGATCATGTCATCTGCAAACAGAGACAATTTGACTTCCTCTCTTAACTATGTGAATACCCTTTATTTCTTTCTCTTGCCTGATTGCCCTGACCAGAACTTCCACTACTATATTGAACAGGAGTGGTGAGAGAGGGCAGCCTTGTCTTGTGCCATTTGTCAAAGGGAATGCTTCCAGTTTTTGCCCATTCAGTATGATATTGGCTGTGGGTTTTTCATAAACAGCTCTTATTATTTTGAGATATGTTCCATCAATGCCTAGTTTATTGAGAATTTTTAGCATGAGAAAGGCTGTTGAATTTTGTCGAAGGCTTTTTCTGCATCTATTGAGATAATCATGTGGCTTTTGTCATTGATTCTGTTTATCTGATGGATTACGTTTATTGATTTGCATATGTTGAACCAGCCTTGCATCTCAGGGATGAAGCCGACTTGGTCGTTGTGGATAAGACTTTTGATATGCTCCTGGATTCGGTTTGCCAGTATTTTATTGAGGATTTTTGCATTGATGTTCATCCAGGATATTGGCCTGAAATTTTCCTTTTTTGTTGTGTCTCTGCCAGGTTTTGGTATCAGGATGATGCTGTCCTCATAAAATGTCCCAGAGATTCTGTTACATTGTGTCTTTGTTCTCACTTGTTTCAAAGAACATCTTTATTTCTGCCTGCTTTTCGTTATTTACCCAGTAGTCATTCAGGAGGAGGTTGTTCAGTTTCCATGTAGTTGTGCGGTTTTGAGTGAGTTTCTTAATCTTGAGTTCTAATTTGATTGTAGTGTGGTCTGAGAGACTGTTTGTTATGATTTCTGTTCCTTTACATTTGCTGAGGACTGCTTTACTTCCAATTATGTGGTCAATTTCAGAATAAGTATGATGTGCTGAGAAGAATGTATATTCTGTTGATTTGGGGTGGAGAGTTCTGTAGATGTCTATTATGTCTGCTTGGTCCAGAACTGAGTTCAAGTCCTGGATATCCTTGTTAATTTTCTGTCTCATTGATCTGTCTAATATTGACAGTGGGGTGTTAAAGTCTCCCACTACTATTGTTTGTGGGAGTCTAAGTCTCTTTGTAGGTCTCTAAAAACTTGCTTTATGAATGTGGGTGCTCCTGTACTGGGTGCAGATGTATTTAGGATAGTTAGCTTTTCTTGTTGCATTGATCCCTTTACCATTATGTAATGCCCTTCTTTGTCTCTTTTGATCTTTGTTGGTTTAAAGTCTGTTTTATCAGAGACTAGGATTGCAACCCCTGCTTTTTTGTGCTTTCCATTTGTTTGGTAAATATTCCTCCATCCCTTTATTTTGAGCCCATGCGTGTCTTTGCACACGAGATGGGTCTCCTGAATACAGTGCACTGTTGGGTCTTGACTCTTCATCCAATTTGCCAGTCTGTGTCTTTCCATTCTCCCCGTCACTTTCAGGTACACCTATCAAATGTGGATTTGGTCTCTACACATAGTCCCATATTTCTTGGAGGCTTTGTTCATTCCTTTTCATTTTTCTCCTCTAATCTTGTCTTCATGCTTTATTTCATTAAATTTATCTTCAATCTCTGATATCCTTTCTTCCGCTTGATAAATTCAGCTATTGATACTTGTGTATGCTTCATGAAGTTCTCGTGCTGTGTTTTTCAGCTCCATCAGGTCATTTATGTTCTTCTCTAAACTGGTTATTCTAGTTAGCAGTTCCTGTAACCTTTTATCAAGGTTCTTAGCTTCTTTGTGTTGGGTTAGAATTTACTCCTTTAGCTTGGAGGAGTTTGTTATTACCCACCTTCTGAAGTCTACTTCTGTCAATTTGTCAAACTCATTCTCTGTCCAGTTTTGTTCCCTTGCTGGCAAGGAGTTGTGATCCTTTGGAGGAGAAGAGGAATTCTGGTTTTTGGAATTTTCAGCCTTTTTTCACTGGTTTTTCCTTATCTTCATGGGTTTGTCTACCTTTGGTCTTTGATGTTGGTGACCTTTGGATGTGGTTTTTGCATGGTCATCCTTTTTGTTGATGTTGATGCTATTGCTTTCTGTTTGTTAGTTCTCCTTCTAATAGTCAAGCCCGTCTTCTGCAGGTCTTCTGGAGTTTGCTGGAGGTCCACTCCAGACCCTGTTTGCCTGGGTATCACCAGTGGAGGCTGCAGAACAGCAAAGATTGCTGCCTGCTCCTTCCTCTGGAAGCTTCGTCCCAGAAGGGCACCCACCAGATGCCAGCTGGAACTCTCCTGTATGAGGTGTCTGTCAACCCCTGCTGGGAGGTGTCTCCCCATCAGGAGGCACGGGGGTCAGGAACCCACTTGAGCAGGCAGTCTGTCCCTTAGCAGAGCTCGAGCACTGTGCTGGGAGATCCACTGCTCTCTTCAGAGACAGCAGGCAGAAATGTTTAAGTCTGCTGAAGCTGTGCTCACAGCTGCCCCCTACCCAAGATGCTCTGTTCCAGGGAGATGGGAGTTTTATCTATAAGCCCCTGACTGAGGCTGCTGCCTTTTTTTCAGAGATGCCCTGCCCAGAGAGGAGGAGATTCCTATTGTTTTTCTACTGCTGCTTCTAGGATTTGACAGGTTGTATTTCCGTAAAGAGTAATAAACACACAGAAAGGAGACAGGAATATTTTACCTAGTGCTTCACTGAAATCAGATTCAGTATATTTATCAATAATTATTCACTGAGGCTATCCTGTCCTTGATTTGGAGCTAGTGAACATGTTGTATATGTGACATAGAATAATATTTTAACTAAAAAATAAAAATCATAGCCCATCAACTGGATTTTTTGTCACAGAAACCTGATATATCTAGGGAATTATCAATATGTGGATACTTTGGTGTCAAGCATTAAACATAACCTATGTTGTTAACCACGTGAAAACATTAAACTAATACACATTTTATTTGGCATGTTATCATCCAGTGACAAAAAATATTAAAGAATCTTAGTGGAAGGAGTTATATATAACAAACAGGAATAGTAATTTAAGACAAACAATAAAGATAGATATATGTTAGAAAATCTCTCTTAGTCCACTTGAGCTACTATATAAGAAAATACCTTAGACTATGTAATTTATAAGGAACAGAAAATTATTGCTCACAGTCCTAGAGGCAGGGAAGTCCAAGATTAAGGTTCCAGCACGTTTCGTGTTTGATGAGCGTTTGCTGTCTGCCTCATACGATGGCGCCTTCTAACTGTGACTTCACACGGTGGAAGGGGCAAGGGAGATACCTTGAGCCTCTTTTATTGGAGTACCAAAAATTTATGAGAGTGGGGCCCTCATAACTTAATCACATCCCAAATGCCCCACCTCTTAATACTATTGCATTGGGTTTTAGGTTGCATCCTATGAATTTGTGGAAACACCAACATTCAGACCATAGAACTATCTAAAATAACACAATTGTGATAATTAACTTTTTGGCCAAAATATACTTTTAAAGTAATGAGAAACCAGTTCGTACTTAGGTCAAATTATATTTCCAAAAGTTAATAGCTTAGATGATTTTTATTGTGTCATATAAAAAAGTTAAAAAATTATATTTAGTTACTTAAGGCTGATGCTTTAAAAAACAAAACTATGTGAAAAGAATCCACTCTTGAGAATGCATTCTTGTGTTGCTAATGAAAACTTTGCTGTCATAAATAAAAGGAAACAAATATATGTATAAAAGAGAGCTTTTCTTCACAAGTTTTATTTGACCTTTAACAGAGTCAGGAGATGCTATTAACATCTAAGTAGTTTTAGAATTTCAAGAATGAAGGGATACTCTCTGACTGCAGCATTTTTGTATTTTTAATTCCAAGGCCTGTGTTATGGTGTTCACATACTGATTAAAGAATTAGTTTTTCCATTTTTCTGCCAATCTCGTAAGCAACAACTTGAATAATCAAACAGATGGTAAATATAAATATTTAATATGCTGAATTTTATGTAATCATTTGTGTTAATATTTATCTAGCACTTTAAGTTTACAACTCCCTTTCATGTTAGTCATTTCCCCAGCATCCTGGTGCCCATGAGTTTAGGAGCTTTGTTTCTTGCTGGGGAGGCAGGCACCAGCACTGAGAAAATGGACTGGGGTGTTGGGCATCTGAACTTTCTTCTTTTCTCTTTGGTCTGGAAATATGATAAAAGACATATCTAATATCTTTTGCTTATTTGAAAGAATTATCTAATCCCTATGCTAGATTTATGTTATGTTGATTGGGGGAAGGGGGAGGAAATGCATGATATTTAGACTAATGGCATATCAGTTAAGGGCTGGGCTATCTGAAGGAGAAGTGTGAAAGTTTAACATAGCCTTAGCACTTATGATGTGTTAGGCTATAAAACCCAAAGTTAATAACACTGCCTTCTGCTGTTGGTTCTATTCAGCTGTCATCTTACCCTTCTGTGACTGGAAAGGGGTCTGGATGCAGACCCTAAGGGAGAGTTCTTGGATCTTGCATAATAAATAATTCAGGGTGAGTCCATAGAGTAAAGTGAAAGCAAGTTTATTAGAAAAGTAAAGGAATGAAAGAATGGCTACTCCATAGACAGAGACTCTGGCTGCCCATTTTTATGTTTATTTCTTGATTATATGATAAACAAGGGGTGAATTATTCATTCCTCCCCTTTTTAGATCATATAGGGTAACTTCCTGACATTGCCATGACATTTGTAAACTGTCATGGTGCTGGTGGGAGTGTATTAGTGAGGATGTCCAGAGCTAACTCTCATGGCCACCTTGGTTCTGGTGGGTTTTAGCCAGCTTCTTTACTACAACCTGTTTTATCAGCAAGGTCTTTATGGCCTGTATCTTGTGCCATCATCCTGCAACTTAGAATGTCTTAACCATCTGGGAATGCAGACCAGTAGGTTTTTAGCCTTATTTTACCCAGCACCTATTGAAGATGGAGTTGCTCTGGTTCAAACACCTGTGACACTTCCAGTCTTGCCTACTTCAAACTGTTCCCCATGCTGCTAACACATAGCTACTGAGCAGATCTCTCTTAATGCAAATATATTATTTACTCCCCTACTAGAAATTTTGTTATAGGCTCTCTGTAGCCTACAAGAAAAAGATAAAACATCCAAACCACCCCTGATCCATCTAGGCCCCCAACCTCACTCAGCTCACCAGCTACCTCATAGTTCATGCTGCATTAATGAGACAGATACCTCTAGGACTACTTCATACCTCCACACTCTTGCTCCCTGTTCCTACTTCCCAGAATACCCTCTTCCCAGAAAACCTTTCCCATACCCCAGTTGATTCTAAGTACCCTTGTGACGAAAACCAGAATATTTTACCCCAAAATATACTTATTTGGCTTGTTTTAATATGGCTATTCAGAGGGGCTGCAAAACATAAACATAGCCCTGAAAAGCTGCCTGGTTTGTGGGACATTTGCATCTGTAGAGGAAATCTACCTTAGTGAAATGAAGTAAACAACAGATGAAAACAGGCTTTCTCTGAGGTCCCCCTTGGATCTAGGAAAGGTTAACTCACAGAAAAAAGAGACTCAAAGTCTCATACTTCTAAGGTCTGACAGAGAAGCCTTACAAAAGCTACCATCTATTCTTTTTGAGGGCAGCTCTGAGATTACCTGAAATATTTTCATGTGCGTAACAAGACAGCCTTTGCTTGACATACTTTCTTCCCTTTACTCTCTCATAACCTGTGATACCACCTTTCCCTGTCCCCAGGACCTCCAAGCTGCATTCTTTCTGTAACCTGAGGGTGTAATGAAAACTTCAGTTATTTGACCCCTCCCTTGAGCCTCATACCTTGTAGTATGGCTCCCATGTCCATAAACCCGTTAATAAATTTGTAAACCTTTCCTTTCCAGTAATCTGTCTTTTGTTACAGAGGTATCCCAGCTAAGAAGTTATGAGAATTGAGAAAAGAAATTGCATATTTTTTTTCTGCCCTTCCATTGCCCTAGGCTTCCATAGACTTCTTACTCATTGGCAACAACAGCATGTTTGATAGTCCAGGCCTCAGACTGGGTTTGATTCTATAGTCTGTCCTTTACTTTCTGGATAACTTAACTTCTTCAACCTCCCATTCCTTATCAGTAAAATAAGGTATTCTTAATAATAGTACTTGTCTCATAGAGGATTCAGTGAGTTAATACTTGTAAATTGCTTTGACATTGTGCCTTGCACATTGTAAACAAGTAATAAATGTTTCAATTACAATGATGCCATTTTCTATTATCAGTAATTATGATTGCTATAGCGTCTTTTGCATTATGATTTCAACATTATCTTTTCCATGAGTTTGTTTTCCTACTAGATTATCTCCTCCTATAAGGCAGTATTCATTCCATACTTATGTCTGAATCCTCAGAGCTATGCATTGAGCCTCATTCATAATAGGAAGTCAATAGATGTTACATGCGTACGAGATTGCCAGCTTATTGTCTAAATTAATATTAAAACATCACACTCTGGACTTTGTAGAATGGCTAAGAAAAGTGTTTTTTCATAGGCTAGAGGTTCAGATTATACGTTTGTTACAAAACTGGCAGGTTTGTATGCCCGCTCTGCAGAAACATATCAATATACTGAGACAGTGGAGATTGCAGCAAAGAAAGAGTTTAATAATAGCAAGACCAAAAAGCAAGGAGATGGGAGGAATCCTCAAGCCTCAAATCTGTCTCCTCAAGGGATGCTGCTCAAGGATCTTTAAGAGGATTGTGGAAGGTGAGGGGCTGGAAAGTTGAGGTTGTTGATTGGTCGAGCAAAGGGGGATAAAATCATCAGAATGTGGATATTGCATTCTTCCGTGCGTCAGTTCCTTGCTGGGCCCTTCAGACAAGCAACTTTTATTAACATGCAAAATCTAAAGGGAAAATTTAAAGTTTATTATTTTATTTGTTTTAGATTTTACCTATAAAACAAACAAACAAACAAAAAAACACAATATCCTGTGACAAGGGGTACATATTAAACAGCAACTACCTATAAGAAAGTGCGCCAAAGAGCAAGCTGGCTTAATAATTACTGCTGATTTTACTGTAAGCCCAGCTAGATTTTTTGTTTTTCTTAATTGATTTTATATAGTTTTCTTGGGGGTGTTCTGTGTTCATGTACATTTCTAGTACTTTCAGTGTAGTCTCTGTTGAGTGTTCCTGGGATTTGTTTCTGACAGCCATTTTCTGTTTTCTCCATAGGTACCGGGCTCTTGGAGCCTTACATTCTTCACATTTAGAAGGTACTTAAATATTTAATTCCTGTTTTTGAATTTATAATTAAATAGTAAAACTATTTTATTGTATGCAGATATTGATGATGTTATTTATGTATTTGGTTTATGTTTTGGTTTGTTTGTTTGTTTATTTATTTATTTTGAGGCAGAGTCTCACTCTGGTAACCCAGGCTGAGTGCAGAGGTACAATCATGGATCATTGCAGCCTTAACCTTCTAGATTAAATCAATCCTCCCACCTCAGCATCCCAAGTAGCTGGGACTACAGGTGTGCGCCACGACATCTGGGTAAGTTTTAATTTCTTGTAAAGACAGAGTCTTGCCATGTTGCCCAGACTGGTCTCAAACTCCTGGACTCAAGTGATCTCCCTGCCTTGGCCTTCTAAAATGTTGGGATTATAGGTGTAAGCCAGAACACCCAGCCTATGCCTTTGTTGAAACTCTGAAAGCAGAATGGCAGAAAGTACCTTTAGGTGAATCAAAAGAAATGATTTTTTCTTATTTTTTATTTTTGAAGATCTCAAAGTTTGTAATTTTTTTCTTAACCAAATGCAATATTGTTAAATAGATGGTATTTCTGAATATAACTTTTAGTAAGTTATCTTTAATATTTCTGTTTCCTTAGCAAGATGAGAGGTCTTCAATGACAAATAATTTTCTTTTAATCTTGGTAGGACTTGTCAGTTCTGTTGGCATAAACGTAGGGTTTTAAATTGAAAACCAGGATTGTTTACTAGATATAGATAGAGATTTACTATAAAATTCTATTATCCAAGACTTCTAAAAGATTGACATATCTTTGGTTATTATTAATACTCCCATGTCTGCTCTTATAGTTTTCTTTTTTTATTGCTTAACACTTCACTTTTCTTACTTTTCTCTGGAAAAACATTCAGTATGTAGTATTAGAATGCATAACCTTGTGAGCATATTTATAGCATCTCATTTTTTAATACTGTGATGAATGATTAATCATAAAGGGTTCATCTTTTTTATCCTATGCAATATCTAATGTATCCATGATTTAATACTTTGAAGGTTTTTGGAGGATGTTTATTTGAAGGTGGAAATGTTTATTTTTTTAAATCCTTATTCTAAGATTTAAAAAATCCTTTTGCTCATGCATACAAGCCCTCTCTTCTGTTTAAGACTCAAGAGCTGTTCAAAAATAAATGTAAGTGTTGAGGAGTTTTTCCTCTACTCATCTTGGGTTCATTGACTAGGATTCTGAAAATTAGACAGACAAAAGTCAAATTAACAAGAGAAAAACAACAACAAAAAAAGCTAATAAGAAGATTATTAGCGGGCATTATGCAACTGGGGGTACTCAGTGGATGAGTAACCCAAAGAAGGGGTTAGGACTTGGGGAATATGAAGCATCTTAACAAAAGAAAAATACATTTGTAGAGGAATTACAAGGGAAAGAAAAATGCTTCTGGTTTTTAGGGACAGCAGCTGTGAGAAGGCAAATATATTGTAGAAACCAATGAAAGAAGGTTATTTTAGCAAGGTTTGCTGCATAGATTCCACTGGTGCTTTCTCTAGTCTAACGAGTTTAGAACTGTCTCCAGTGATTAAGAATACTCTTGCTTTTTCTGATAGAGAGGGGAGGAAAAGCAGATTTTCTTTGTTTCTACTCCTCAATTGCTCTCAACTCAAAGTAATGCTGAGAGAATGTGTCCATACTGAATAGTTTCAATAAATGGCATGCATTTGTAAATACTCACACAGAAACACACACACACACACGTTTGTGTCTGTTTGCATGTGCATGCAGGTGTAAAACACACAAATCAACCCCAATACTTTGAAGTCAAGAGGAGGATCCACAAAGAATTCAAATAACTTATTGAAATTGCAGGAGAAGGTGAGAAATTTCTTCCCTCTCTACATTGTCTCCACATAATTATAGTTAATGCTGTGGTACTAAAACTCAGCAAGGGGTTAGAGCAAGAACTTTGGAATTAGGCTGCTGAGAGTTTCAGTCCTCTTTCTTGCCATTTCCTGAGTGTCATCTTGGGCAAATTATTTCAATTTTTGTATCAGTGTACTAACCATATTGATGCAGGATATTTTTGGTGCCGCTTCACCAGCTGGAGACCTCTGTGCCCGTGATATCCCTGCCCAAGCCCTGCTCAGCCCTTGACTTGCTGCTGGAGGTATCCCGCCCACTTGGCTAGTAGCTTGTGCCCTGGCCTGGATCTCATGCTCAGCCTGCAGCTGGGCTCGGTGTTTCCCAGCCCTCCTCTGTTACAGCTCATTCAGTCCCACTGCCCCACTCTGGCCTGTGGCTCCAGGGCTGGTCCAGTGCCATCACTGCTTCCTGTTACATGGGTCAGCTACCCCATGCCAGCAGAGGGCAGAGGGTCACAGTGTTACAGACTTTTTTGTACTCATGTTTGGTGGGTTCCAATTTCTTGTCCTGCCTCCAAGAGGAATGAGGTTACACTGACAACCGAAGGGTGAGAAGGGTGGAGAAAAGTTTTATTGAGCAGTGGAACAGCTCTCAGTGTAGAGGGGACTCGAAGCAGTAGTCCTCCACTTGAAGGTGGGTAGTCCTCCCTACCCAAAGTCAGGCAGTCCCTCTCTCATTGTGGCTGGGTCTGGGGCTTTTATGAGTTCAGAATGGGTGAGTGCATGGTGATTGGTTTGTGAGTATACAAAAAAAACCCTAAAAGGCACCACTCAAATGTGGGCATGATAGTGTTAAAAAACCAATTAGGGAAGGGGAGGTGTATGCAAAATAGGTGAAGTGTAGGGATCAATCAGAGGAAAGCATGCCAAATGGGAAGAGAGGTTCTCAATCCAGTCCATACAAGTCTTTATCTGAGACTTGTAGCTTGGCTACAGGCTTTAAACTGTCCTTGGTTTGAAGGTGTGGTTTCACTGGGGACCTGCCCCATCTGCCTAGGGATTTTTCTGTCTCCTGCTACTATCAATATTAGATAGTTGTAAGTAATGTTTCAGAAGTTGTTGGTATATGGAGTCCCTGAAATTAGAAGCAAGATTTAAGAGTTCTGGGGAAGATCTTATTTTAATCAACTCTATCTCACTTAAATGGATTAATTTTAAAAAGGCAGGAGAAAGGTTTATTGAATGCTCTAGAGAGAGTGACTTGCACTAATCCTTTGCTTCATTCAATACAATTCTCATCCTTTATTAAAAGCAGAATAGCCTCATGGTCTGCTTGTCCTCCAGATAGGAGTGGCTTGTATATGATTGATGTTTCTTGGGATCATGAATATAGGGCTTGCTCCTGCTCTAGGGCTAAACATTAGAAGACCAAATGGCTTGGCTTGTGTGGTCTTAGGTTTCTTCCAAATAGGAAGAGTGTGCTAACAGCTCTAGTCTCAATTCACGACCAGGCTCCTACATTTAGGCTCCTTGCTCCCTTGGTGTTATGAATCTGAAAGATAATGCATCTCCCTCAAAGTTATGTGAGAAGTGAAACCTTTTACTGAATAATTTTTTTTCTTAAAGAAGAAGAGATCTGTTATTGACTTGGCTGTTTTATCTTACTTATGCAGTCTAGACTTAGTAATATTCTTAACTGACACTTTTTTTTGGTGGAGCAGTATGGATTTATCTTTAGTTTCCTCTAGTAGTATCAAAAACTAACATCTAAATGTAAAGATGTTAAATATGACTCAATTTCTTTTTTTTCCAAGGAAAGATGTCACAATATTATTTTGGAAATTCTCTATATAGTTTGTGAGAAAGCCTATAGAAATGTTTACCACATAACAATTCAATCAATACTATTTCTGTGTTCCTTATGACAAGTGTTCTTAATTCATAGTGAATTTCTCTCAATTTCAAGGTCTAAGGTAAAGACCATGTCCTTGGAGAAAAAAACATGCTATAGTCAAACTATCACTATTAAAACAATTTGTTAGACCAGCTGAAAATTTTTATTAATTCACCTTTATAAGTATATATTAAGTCATTGTATTTTTGTCTTAATAATACTTGAAGTAAAGATAGTTGATTTCCTACATAACCTATTTAAGAAACAGATGGGTTCTATTATTAGTGGATTGTAATAATAAGAAAAAAACCCACTCATTACTTTGAAAACTAAAAATCAATCCTGAATATTGAACTAAAAATTAATAAAATGTGATATTCATTAGAAAATGTTTTTTTACTTTGAAACTACAAATAGTCTACGTAAATTTCTTCTTACACATATGGAATATTGAAAAAGCAAGCAAAACTTATGACTATATTCAGGAGCTTTCACTTGTGATTAATAACAAAACAGTATTTTAGTAAATAAAATATTTATGTATTAAGGTAAAATAGACTTGAATATATAGATAATCCAGCTTCACTGGCACTAGTGTTATATTTTAAAGTAATATTAAAGATAAAACATTTATGTTTAAGCCAAATACCAGAAAACATCATATAAATTATTTTTTATTATAAACATTTTGACATCACAAGCTTAGAGTAGAAATTCTTTTTCTATTCATCATTTCCATTCCTTTCCTAGGATGAACACTTTATATTTTTCATTACATTTGTGTAAGAAATTCTCAGACTATTCATTCCTAGCAGGTATAACCTAACAAGAAAAACGTCATGAATCAAATGCATGATGACCTCAGGCTGCAGCTTGTCTTGTGTTACTGTCTTCTGAGGGAGAACAAATCCAAGCATCTTAACTAGATTTATAGACTTCTGTTGACTCACCACAGGGATGTTTTAGAAGGTCTCAGAGTATGGTGGTTTTGTGATAACCAGCTAAAGAAGTTATGGCCTGTCACAATTTGTGCTTTAAGTAAACTCCAATTTGTTGTGTGTATATCAAGAGCAATACTTTAATACTTGATAGCAGTATGAAACATTGTAGGTACACTCACCACTTCTCTAATCTCTAGATTGGAGCATCATCTCTTTTCTAGTTTCTAGAACCACTGAATGAACACATCAAGAATCTCTGGTGTTTAAACCTCAGATGTTGTGGTGCATGCAAAGAATTGGACACTTGAACCGCTTATGGTCTACTTGAGGAAATGTGCTAGGTTATTTTGGTAGCTAGAAACAGACCCAGGTTATCTTGAATTGTAAAACTGTGGTTATATTGCATATGAGAATGAGGACAAGAATGTTGTACAGAAATAAACCAGAGATCATAGACACTAGAAAGTAGTTGAGGCTCCAAGAAAATCTAAGAAGCTTTAGCATTCATCAGTAGGAGAGCTTCCATTTCCTGCACTGAGGAATATACTCTTCTTCATTTCTGCTTCTACTACAATCATTTGCTTCACTCTCTATTATAAAAACATCTTTTATCTATTTCAGTTTTGGCTTAATTTTAACATACACATAATCATATTTTTACTTGTGGCCCACTATGATACTGATATTTCATGACCTCTCTTTCTGTGCATATTTTCAGCTCCTTTTATCAGCTCTTTAAGTTCTTCTATAGCTCATGCTTAGATTACCAAGAGAGGGAGAATCTGAATTACCATATAATCCAAGAATTTGACTTCTGGGTATATATGCAAAAAAACTGAAATAGAAATGTTGAAGACATCTCCATGTTCATTTCTGCATTATTCACAATAGCCAAGATATGGAAGAAATGTTAGTATCCATCAATGGATGACTGAATAAAGATGTTGTGTTACATACACACAATGGGATACTATGCAACCTTAAAAAAGAAGGAAAGACTGTCATTTGCAGGAACATAGATGGAGCTGTAGGACACTCTCCTTAGTAATATTCTTAGTAAAATAAACTATGCATAGAAGAAATACTGTATTTTGTCACTTACACGTGTGATACAGTCTTTCTGCTCCTTAGCTCAGCTAGGTCCAAGTTCTTTTCTCATGAACAGGAAGAATTAGGCACACGGACACTGGAGAGTGAGTGGAGTAGAATTTATTAAGTTAAAGGAAAACTCTCAGCAGAGCAGGGATACAGGGGGTGGTTCCCCTACCCAAAGGCAGGAAGGCTTTTCCTGTGTGGCTGGGGCCTCTTATGGACTTAGAATGGGGAGTGTGTGCTGACTGGATTGTAAGTATGGAAAAAAGATTGAAGCGAAGACACTACTCAAAGGTGGGCATGGCAGTGTAGAAAACCAATTAGGAAAGGGTAGGTGTACGTAAAATAGGTGAAAGATGGGGAACAATCAGAGGAAAGCATGCCAAACGGGAAGAAAACTTCTCAATCTGGTCTGAGGATTTAACTTGTAGCTGGGCTTTCAGGCTTTAAACTGTCTTCAGCTTGGAGGTAGGGTTTCACTGCAGACCCACCCCTATCTGCATAGGCATTTGGCTGCCTCCTGTCTCTCTCACGTGGGATCCAAAAAGTCACTCATAGAATCAGATAATAAAGTGGAGGAATGAATCAGGGAGGGGTGAGGATGGCGGGATGTACATCAAAGAGTACAAACTTTCAGTTAGACTAGAGGAATACATTTTACTAATCGATTGCACTGCATGTTAACCGAAAGTTAATAAAAATGTATTGTATATTTCAAAATTGCTAAAAGAATAGATTTTTAACATTTTCACCATAAAAAAATTTGGTTAGGTGATGGATATGTCAGTATGACAGAATGTTTCTACAATGTACACATAGATCAAAACATCACATTGTACTCCATAAGCATAAACTAATTTTATAAAAAGACAAACAAGAAATCAAGGATTATAACTTACAGCTCTGAAAAAAAGCAGCCAAAAATTGAAGAAACTACTGAAAAAATGCTAAGCACAGTGGATTAAAAAAATGCAAATCTGAAGCTATTTTTCTTAAATTTCAGAGTTCTAAGGATGAATAGAAGACTATTGATTTTCTAGAAGGCCAAATTAGGCCACCAGCAAAGAAATACATACTGGAATGGGATCAGATTTGTCTTTAGCAACACTAGATGCTGAAGACAACTGAGAAAGTCTTTCAGAGTTTAGAGGGAAAATAATTTTTAACTTAGAATTTTAAGCCTAGCAAAACTGCAATCAAATGTGAATAAAGAACACAATTATACTCAGACATCTAAGTATTTGGAATACTTACACACCATACAGTCCTCCCCTTCTTTCTTTAAGTTACTGAGTATGAACTCTGGCAAACACAATTATAAATCAAAAAGTACCACAATCAGTTTTCCACTTGGGGATATAGAGAGATGAAAAAAGTGTTCCTACTATCTTTTTAATCATCACCACCATCATCTTCCAATGGACAAACAGCAAGTTTATGACTTTGGAGTGCTGAGATTACAGAGAAACCAACTGCCTGACAATTTAAAGAGACACTCCTGACTTCAGGGATGGAAAATTCATGAGCATTGGTTTACTGGGAAAGATATAGCCAGATATAGGAAAGAAGAGTTTAACTAGAAAGAGTGGTAAAATGCTGGGGGCTAATCAAGGCTGTACTAATGAGAGAGGACATTTCATCCTATTGCATGTTTTTTTGTTTGTTTGTTTGTTTTTTTCACTCCATGAATCCTGCTGGGACTCAAAGCAAAGATTTGGACAACTTTAAAAAGTCTCCCTTATGGTAAAAATCTGGGTGGTGAAGAGTAGATACTGTGTAGAAGGGGCACTAAACTCTTTATCAGAGCACTTTTCTTCGAACTCTGTAGGACAGGAGCCTTAATCTATGGGGACAGGGAAAATAAAACACTTTTGCTATTAAGACACTTGTGAAAACAGATTGCAGTTGGGGAAGAGAACTAGAAAAACCTGTCTCTGGTGAAGGGGCAGGGAAATACTTAAATTATCAACAGGGCAAACATATTGAGGTAAGGGACATTGCATCTGGATTAAACAAGTTTAATCTTAACAAAAAAGACTACCTTGAACTCCTTACCACCAGGCTAAGAAGTGTTAAGTAGCAATTAGTTTGCATGATACACTCTGAGGTGAGCAGAGTGATGACTAATAGCTGAGGGTGAGCCAGACATTGAAAAACAAAACCAAACAAATTAGACGCTGTTTTTTTAAAGATATTTCTAGAAAAATTTAAAGACTGTGTGCAATGAGGGTAACCATTGCAGAAACAAACCTCAAACAGTCCATCTCCTAATTAGATTACCTGAAGCTCTGGCATTAAAGGCATAGCAGAGGAAAAAATGCCCAGTTTCAGGGATAAAAAGTTGGTTACCTCAGTCTCTACTGTCCTGCATAAGATACCTGACAAATTTGCAAGGCATATGAAAAAACAAGAAAAAAAATGCATCAGAAGAAAGAAAACCACTGTAAAAATTGAACTCAGATGTGATACAGATATTTGGATTATTTTAAAGAAAATTTAAAATAACTATAATTAATATGTTAAACACTGTAATGATGGTGTTATATCAATTATCAGGTGATTAATTTCAGTAGAGAAATGAAAACTAGAAGAAATAATAGAAATGCTAGAAATGAAAAACAGTAAGGAGATGAAGAATGTCTTTTAAAGGTTCATTAGGAAAATCAAGACAGACAAGGAAAGAATCAGTGAACTTGAAATTAGGCCTATAAAAAGTTATTCAAACACAAACATAAAATGTGGAAAGAAGCAAAAAAACTAAACCCAAAACTCCAAACAGCATTCCTGTAAGTTCGGACAGTATCAAATGACCTACTATATACATGATTAGGATTTGAGAAGGAAAATAGAGAAAGAGAACAAGAAAAAATGATATTTGAAGAACTACTGGCTGGGTTTTAAAAAAAGCCTATTAATGATAGGCATCAAATGATACATCAAAAAGATTAGATTGTAGACAGAGAAATCTTCAACAAAATATTATCAGATAGAATCCAGCAATACAAAAAAGAGATACAACCAAGGGCAGTTCATCCAATAGATGCAAGACTGGTTCTGTATTTTAAAATCAAAGCATATACATGATGAGGCACACACATATAGATATATATGTGACAAAACCCAAACTGAGGAACTTTTTACAAAATACCTGACAGTTAAGCTTTAAGTAAGTCAAAGTTATAAAATACAAGGAAGCCTTAGGAGCTATAATAGGTTAAAAGAGAACTATGGAAGCTGAAAGCAATGCTGGATTCTGGATACTGGAACAGAAAAAGAATGTTAGTGGGAAAACTGGTGAAATCTAAATAAAATCCACAATTTAGTAAATACTGTTCATAATGGTTAATTTAAAAAAAACTCAATAACTGTATGGGTACAGGAATCTTTGCTTCTGATATTTTAATGCATCCATCACCTGAGTAGTTTTATGCAGTTGTGATGGTTAAACTGGGCTAAGGAATGTTCAGATAGCTGGTAAAAACATTTCTGGGTTGAGTCAGTGTACCAAGTAAAGATCCACCATCATCGATGTGGGCAGTCATCTCTCAAACCATTGAAGGTCCAAATAAAACACAAAGGCAGAGAGGAAGGGTGAATCCTCTCTCTTTTTGAGCTGGGATATCCATGTTCTCCTGCCCATGGACAGCTGAACTGGTCCTTACGCCTTTGAACCCTGGGACCTGCATCAGCAGATTTATCAGACCTACTGCCTCGGACTGACAGTTACACCATTGCCTCCCCTGGTTCTCAGGATTTTGGATTTAGACTGAATTATGCCACCAGCATTTCTGGTTCTCCAGCTTGCAGGTGGCATTTTGTAAGACTTGTCAGCATCCATAATCACGTGAGCCAATTCCCATAAGTCCCCTCTTACATAACTCTACATATCCTATTGGTTCTGCTTCTCTGGAGAGCCCTGAGTAATACAGTATTGTACCAATGTCAATTTTAAAATTTTTATCATTGCATGGGATTATGTAAAATGCTAACATTAGAGGATTATAGGTGAAGGATATATGGGAACTCTGCTCTAGATTTGCAACTCTTTTCTAAGTCTAAAATATTTAAATATAAAAATCTAATTGCATGTAAAATTGCATGTCAATTATACCTTAAAATAGCTGTCAAAATTTTTAAAACTTGAAAAGGACTATAAGCTTTCTGGGAAATAACTAGATGAGTTAATACAAGTACCAGGAAACTCAGACCCAATTAGGAGATCAGAAGATCTGGGTAGAGAGTTCTCCAGGGATAAAAGGAGATTTAATAGAATATAGAATGATTGAGAGCTTAGAAAAAAATTCAGAGATGATAAAGAGATAAGACAAGGATAATCCATTTAAACTTCATGCTAAAACTTTCTCTTTTGTGGAGCACAGGTGTCATAGTCTCGGACCTATATAGTAGGAAATATAATTTTAGCACTTTTCTTTGATAGGGAGAAAATTTATGTACTTCTCAATCTCCACCTTTCTGACCCTTGCTGGCAACATCAGCTTATCAAATGAGAAGTCAAGGGGTTGTGGTTTTCAGAATAAGAAATGTAGGTTTACATATCTTGTTTGAATTTGCATACTCAATTAATCAGAGCACTGACAAAACAATATTAGCAGAAGAAGTAGATGAAAGAGTATGGGGAAGATCATCCTTATTTATCATAATAGAAACTCAATAGCCTATATATGAAAGCCAACTACACAATAAAATTTCGATACAAAACTGTTTAGGAAAGAGAAGTTAACCACCTAAAGAACTAGAAAAGAAAGAAAAGTTTGAAAAAATGATGAAGAATGTGAATTGGATAATTAAGGAAAGGGGAAGTTTGAGACAGTGACTTGTAGTTCTTTCTATGATCTTTCCATGACCTTTAACCACATATTTCCATGTTATTATATTTTTTGAAATGTTCTGTCAATATAGTTATAACCTATTAGAGCCATTAAAACAGGTGTGTGTGTGTGTATTCTCTTTTCTTTCATATATATGTGTAGGTATACATACACATATATGTATAAATGTACATATATACACACACACATATATATGAAATGGAATAATATACATTCCATATTATAAATTATCAAATATAAAGCTAATTCACCAGTAATTATTTCTAGCAGTAGATTCAGGGATTCAAGTGATAGCTGTATTCAAGTTAATTATTTAAGAAATGACTTTTTTCCCCTAGACTCAAAGCAACACATTGGTAGCATATTTTCTTATATTGAAAATCACCCATCTTCCACGTCTAGTGCTTAATTGAACACAACTAAGCAAGTTCATTTAATTGAAAGTCCCTTGAAAATCACTTGTTTTATTGAACCCTCATAAGTTTATAATTGAAAAATAATGCAGATGAGTGATTCTTTTAGAAGTAGATTCTAGTGAACAAATGTTGGGATCATTTGACATCGAGGCTGAGAGTGTGATTATTTTGGTATACTATGCACTCATATCAACAAAAAAGTTAATTTACATTATAGTATTGAATAATTGATTAAGAAAGAAGTTTACATAATTTTTATCCTAAATAGTTTCAGGTCAAATACTGTTCACATTTTCTTGGTCACTCAGCAAATGATATTTTTAGGAAAGAAGTCAATGATGTTCAGAACTGAATTTGGATGCTACTTGACAGGATTTCACTATGGACAGAAGATCTTGACAAATATTTTAGTTAACAGTAAGAAAGAAGAATTTGGAACTAAAAACACCCCTCATCTAAGTTCTTAAAGTAATATGGCTACCAATGATGGAACATTAATGGATCTGCATAATTTACTGGTTGTGAGCCAATCTCTGAAGCCCAGCTGCTGCTGTCTCTGATGTTTATTCAGAGAGACCAGAGAGACTCCTGCCCAGCTGTCTACAGGTTGGAAACTTTTTTGGCTCTCCCTCAGACTGTCCACTAGATTTCTGGTGGGATCACTGTATTTCCTTGCCCTGAAGATGACTGCTTGGGTGATGAACTTCAGCAACATCTCTCAATAAAGGTCTAGTAAATCTCCCTCTGGCTTCACTCATCATGGCTTTGGGTCAGAGACCTTTCCCTTCCACCAGATTTCCAACTGGAAAGAGGAATGGCAACCATGAGGATGGGCTGGGAGCATTTGTAGATGTATTTGACTCCTTTCCACCATCCACATGCTCTGGCCTCACTTTTTCCATTTCTTTTCTTTCCAAGAGGAGTGATAGCTGGAGCCAGACATGTTCAAATCCCAACTCCATTGCTTACTAGGTATGTGTCTATAGAGAAGTGTTTGTCCTTTGCAGTGGTTAGTTTCTTTATCCGTAGAGTGTGAATAATACTTATATTTCTTCATAAGGTTCTTGTCATGAGTAAATGAGATTTTACATGTAATGTGCTTGGTTAGTATGGTGTTTAGTGTATAGCTGGCATTTTTTTTTTTTTTTTTTTTTGAGACGGAGTCTCGCTCTGTCACCCAGGCTGGACTGCAGTGGCGCGATCTCGGCTCACTGCAAGCTCCGCCTCCCGGGTTCACGCCATTCTCCTGCCTCAGCCTCCCGAGTAGCTGGGACTACAGGCGCCCGCCACTACGCCGGGCTAACTTTTTGTATTTTTAGTAGAGACGGGGTTTCACCTTGGTCTCGATCTCCTGACCTCGTGATCCGCCCACCTCGGCCTCCCAAAGTGCTGGGATTACAGGCGTGAGCCACCGCGCCCGGCTAGCTGGCATTTTGTGAATGCTAGTTACTATGATTTTACTTTTTCATTTTTCCTTCCACTGCCCAAAATACTTAGTGGGATGTAATGTGAGAGAAATAGACATGCAGATCTAAGAGGAAATATTGACAATATAAGCCTGAACAATGTGTCCAAAATGAAGCTCTGGGATTAAATAGGTTGCCGGCCTGTTCTAAAATTAAAATAACAAAATGCTATACTTCTGTGGCTTACCTCTATACTAAAATATATGTTTCTAGATGCGTACTTACAAAATATTCATTATGATGTGGATTATAATTTTTATAGTTATCTGGCAAAATCTGTGAAGAGGAGGTGATCATATTACCTTGTACTTGAAAATAAAAGCAGAGGATTCTCAATTCTGTTTTGCTTCCTGAGACAGCCAAAATTCTCTTTTATATTTCTTGAGGAAGTCTTTCTCAATAAAGTTCAGTCACTTATCTGTCATTGATCCAGAATAAACTGCTAACTAGCATTCATATAGTTAAATTGTTTTCTGAAATCTGTGATGATTTTGTTGAAGCACTATTTGGTAGTGTTATTTTTTTCCCTCCAAGTCGTTTTTGTCAAAATGTGCTTCAATATTCTCTTTGATTGCAACTAAAATGCTCTCTCAGTTTTCCTAAGATGCTGTCAATGTAATTTTGTAGTAAATAACATTATAATGTCAATGTATGACCAAGAAGGTGATACAATGTCAAGGATACACTCGGCATGGCTATATCATCAATTCAATGGAAAATGCATATTTATTCAGACCTTAAGATGTCAGAATTGAATCTTGCCCAAGTGTTACATTACAGAGAAAAAAAAAAAAAAAAGAAATCAAGCCAGAGAAAACTTGATTAAAATTCTACTGAATAAAGGAAATTTCAGGTTATAGCACTCAAGGTGCCTTCAGATTATAAAATGCTATCATATCTCCCATGACAACTGTGGAGGACTCCTCCAACCCAAATTACAATGCTTGATGTTCTGGGACCTGAGGAATTTTATGGAAGTAATTAAAGGATTCTCCCGCCATGATTTACTGATAGTACTAGAGAACTTCTAATTTCATGAAGGAGGCGAGGTAGTTACATATGCTCTAATTCCAGGTTCTACCCACTGTGATGACCTTCTTCTTCCAGCCTGCCCTTCTATTTTGGTACTGGAAGGGTGGAATTGAGATCTTGGACCTAACATAGGCCTCTCTATGTGGAGAAAAGGAGTGCCTGTGTGCTCTTCTGGTATACATTTAGTTGATTTCTGGATTTCTTTTGTTATAAATTCATTCCTTTGGGTTAAGCTTTTAAAATGTCATTTCTACTGGGGAGAGTAACACATCAAACTTTGATGAAGTTGATTGAAGTGCTCTTCAAACTATGGTCAATGGATGCCATACATCTGAATTCCCTGAGTTGTTGGTAGAAAAACAAGATTCTTTTCTGACTCTTTCTCAGATGCCCAGAGTCAGAATTTCTGGAGATTAATAGCTATTTCCTGCTTATAAGAGTGTCCTGAGAAGGCCCAGCCACCAAAAGGCATACCTTTTCTCTGGGCTAAGAAATACCTAGCTATTAATCATCCTGGCTCTAAGTCTGGAACTCATTGTTTTTTCTCTGCTTGGTGTATACAGTACTGTCTCTCTATCTTGAGCAGTGTCTGCTACTCAGTATTTTTCAAAGATCCTTTGAAAGGGCATTAAGTAGATAAAGATCTTTGTTGCTTCTTTGCACCAGCTCATTTAATTTCTTGCCCAGGCAGACAGAGAAGAAGCATCCTTACAGCTTCCATATATTTTGTATTTCATTCTTATGAATAAGGAAGGTAACTATATAATTTATTGTTTCAATTGGGTTACTCTCAAGAAAGAAAGGGAGTGCTACTAATTGTTATGCTGGGAAATTGGAGAAAATTAAGACTCTCAGACAAGCCTATGGTCATCTTAATTCTACTTACTTAAAACAGTAATAACAATCAAACTTTACCAATGTATTGTAAGTTACCAATCACAGCCTTTTATCAGTTTTTTTGATGGAATATTAATGTAATGCCTTTTTAGGAGGGCAATTATAATTTTCCTGGTGTTATCCATTTCCTTCATCTTCCCCCTACTCACAGCTCACTTCCTTAAGCCTATGGGGTTTTCTACATGAGGTCCTTGGGCAGAAGCATCAACAGTATCTGGGAACTTGTTGGAAATGAACATTCTTGGCTCCATCCCTGATGTGCTAATTCAGAAATTTGGGAATATAACCCAGTAATTAGTGCCTCCAAGTGATTTTGATGCACACTAAAGTTTGTGAACTACTATCTAGGACTTCCAGAATTCTTTTCCTTCTGTCCAATTCTCCCCTCACCTTTAATTCTCTCTCTTTTTCCCTTTTGTATAATTGAACTTGTGATATTATTAGTTCTGTTTTTCTTCTATTTTCTTTTTAATTTTTGTGAGTATAGAGTAGGTGTATGCATCTGTGGGGTACATGAGATGTTTTGATACAGGCATGCAATGTGAAATAATCACATTATGGAAAATGGGGGATCCATCCCCATAAGCATTTATCCCTCATGTTACAATCTAATTACACTCCTTTAGTTATTTTAAAATGTACAATTAAGTTATTATTGACTATAGTCACCCTGTTTTGCTATCAAATAGTGGGTCTTATTCATTCTTTCTATTTGTTTTTGTACTCATAAACCCATCTCCCCCAGAGTCCCTCACTACCTTTCCCAGCCTATGGTAGCCATCCTTCTACTCTCTGTGTCTGTGAGCTCAGTTGTTCTAATTTTTAGATCCCACAAATAAGTGAGAATATACAATGTTTGTCTTTCTGTGACTGGATTATTTCACTCAACATAATGATCTCCAGTTCCATCTGTGTTTTTGCAAATGACAGGATCTCATTCTTTTTTATGGCTGAATAGTAAACCATTGTGTATATGTACCACATTTTCTTTATCCATTTATCTGATGATGGACATTTAGGTTGCTTCCAAATCTTGGCTATTGTGAACAGTGCTGCAACAAATATGGGAGTGCAGATATCTCTTCAATATACTGCTTTCCTTTCTTTTGGGTATTGATATGGTTTGGCTATGCCCCCACCCAAATCTCAACTTGAATTGTCTCGTCCAGAATTCCCATGTGTTGTGGGAGGGATCCAGGTGGAGGTAATTGAATCATGGGAGCAGCTCTTTCCCATGCTGTTCTCCTGATGGTGAATAAGTCTCCCAAGATCTGAGGGGTTTCCACTTTTGCTTCTTCCTCATTTTCTCTTGCCACTGCCATGTAAGAAGTGTCTTTCACCTCCACCTCCCACCATGATTCTGAGGTCTCTCTAGCCATGTGGAAATGTAAGTCCAATTAAACCTCTTTTTCTTCCCAGTCTTACATATGTCTTTGTCAGCAGCATGAAAATGGACTAGTACAGTAAATTGGTACCAGTAGGGTGGGGAGTTGCTGAAAAGATACCCGAAAATGTGGAAGTGACTTTGGAACTGGGTAGTAGGCAGCAGTTGGAACAGTTTGGAGGGCTCAGAAGAAGACTGAAAAATGCGGGAAGTTTGGAACTTCCTAGAGACTTGTTGAATGGCTTTGACAAAAATGCTGATAGTGATATTAACAGCAAGGTCCAGGCTGAGGTGTTCTCAGATGGAGATGAGAAACTTTTTGGGAACTGGAGCAAAGATGACTCCTGTTATGTTTAGGAAAAAGACTGGTGGCATTTTGCCCCTGCCCTAGAGATTTGTGTAACTTTGAACTTAAGAGAGACGATTTAGTGTATCTGGTGGGAAAGGTTCCTAAGCAGCCAAGCATTCAAGATGTGACTTGGGTGTGTTAAAAGCATTTAGTTTTCACAGGGAAACAGAGCAAAAAAGTTTGGAAAATTTGCAGTCTGACAATGTGATAGAAAAGAAAAACCCATTTTTTGGGGAGAAGTTCAAACTGGCTGCATAAATTTGCATAAGTAGCAAGGAGCCTAATGTTAATCCCCAAGACCTTGGGGAAAATGGCTCCAGGCCATGTCAGAGACCTTCACAGCAGCCCCTCCCATCACAAGTCCAGAGGCCCAGGAGGAAAAAGTGGTTTCATGGGCTGGGCTCAGGGTCCTCGTGTTGTGTGCAGCTTAGGAACCCTGTGTTCCAGCCACTCCAGCCATGGCTGAAAGGGGCCAATGTACAGCTTGGGCTGTGGCTTCAGAAGGTGGAAGCCCCAAGCCTTCACAGCTTCCATGTGGTGTTGAGCCTGCAGGTGCACAGAAGTCAAGAATTGAGGTTTGGGAACCTCCTCCTAGATTTCAGAAGATGTATGGAAATGCCTGGATGCCCAGGCAGAAGTTTGCCGGGGTCCTCATGGAGAACCTCTGCTAGGGCAGTGAGACAGGGAAATGTGGGGTTGGAGCCTTTACACAGAGTCCCTCCTGGGGCACTGCCTAGTAGAGCTGTGAGAAGAAGACCACCATCCTCCAGACCCCAGAATGGTAGATCCATCGACAGCTTGCACCATGCACCTGGAAAAGCCACAGACACTCAATGCCAGCCTGTGAAAGCAGCTGGGAGGGAGACTGTACCCTGCAAAGCCACAGGGGTGGAGCTGCCCAAGACCATAGGAACCCACCTTTTGCATCAGCATGACCTGGATAGGAGACATGGAGTCAAAGTAGGTCATTTTGGAGCTTTAAAATTTGACTGCTGTGCTGGATTTTGGACTTGCATAGGTCCTTGTAAGCCCTTTGTTTTAGCCAACTTCTCCCATTTGGAATGCCTGTATTTACCCAATACCTGTACCTCCATTGTATCTAGGAAGTAAATAGCTTGCTTTTGATTTTCCAGGCTCATAGGCAGAAGGGACTTGCCTTGTCTCAGATGTGACTTTGGACAGTGGATTTTTGGGTTAATGCTGAAATGAGTTGAGACTTTGGGGGACTGTTGGGAAGGCATGATTTGTTTTGAAATTTGAGGACATGAGATTTGGAGGGGACAGGGGTGGAATGATATGGTTTGGCTGTGTCCCCACCTGAATCTCAAGTTGAATTGTATCTCCCAGAATTCCATGTGTTGTGGGAGGGATTCCGGGGGAGGTAATTGAATCATGGGGGCCAGTCATTCCCATGCTATTCTCATGATAGTGAATAAGTCTCACAAAATCTGATGGGTTTATCAGGGGTTTCTACTTTTGCTTTTTCCTCATTTTTTTCTTGCTGCCATCATGTAAGAAGTGCCTTTCACCTCCTGCCATGTTTCTGAGGCCTCTCCAGCCATGTGAAACTGTAAGTCCAATTAAACCTCTTTTTCTTCCCAGTCTCAGGTATGTCTTTGTCAGCAGTGTGAAAACAGAATAATATAGGTATATACCCAGCAGTGGAATTGCTACATCAACTAGTAGCTCTAGTTTTAGTTTTTTGAGGAACCTTCGAATTGTTCTCTATAGTGGTCATACTGATTTACATTCCCACCAACTGTGTATGAGGATTCCTTTACCTCCACTTTCTTACCAGTATTTGTTATTGTCTTTTGGATATAAGCCATTTTAACTGGGGTGAGATGATATCTCATTGTAGTTTTTATTTGCATTTCTCTGATGATCTATGATGGTGAGCACCTTTTCATATGCCTATTTGCCACTTACATGTCTTTTTTGAGAAATGTCTATACAAATTTTTGCCAATTTTTTTATCAGATTATTAGATTTTTTTTTCCAATAGAGTTGTTTGAGCTCCTTATATATTCTGGTTATTAGTCCTTTGTCAGATGGGAAGTTTGCAAATATTTTCTCCCATTCTGTGGGTTTTCTCTTCACTTTGTTTATTATTTTCTTTGCTCCGAAGAAACTCTTTAACTTGATGTGATCCTATTTGTCTTTTGCTTTGGTTGCCTGTGCTTGTGGGGTATTGATCACGATGCTTTTGCCCAGACCAATGTCCTGGAGATTTTCCCCAATGTTTTCCTCTTGTAGTTTCATAGTTTGAGGTCTTAGATTTATGTCTTTGATCATTTCGATTTGATTTTTGTATATGTTGAGATATAGTGTACTAGTTTCATTCTTCGCAAATGGATATTGATATGGTTTGACTGTGTCCCCACCTAAATCTCATCTTGAATTGTAGTTCCTATAATCCCCATGTGCTATGGGTGGGGCCTGGTGGGAGGTAATTTAGTCATGGGGGGGTTACCCTCATGCTGTTCTTGTGATAGTGAGTGAGTTCTCATGAGATCTGATGGTTTTATAAGGGGCTTTTTCCCCTTTTGCTCTGCACTTCTCCTTCCTGCCACCATGTGAAGAAGGATGTGTTTGCTTCCCTTTCTGCCATGGTTATACGTTTCCTGAGGCCTCCCTAGCCATGTGAAACTGTGAGTCAATTAAACCCCTTTTCTTTATAAATTAACCAGTCTTGAGTATGTCTTTATTAGCAGCGTGAGCATGGACTTATACAGGTATCCAGTTTTCCTAGCACCATTTATTGAAGAGTTAGTTACTTCCTAGACACAATGGGTAGTTGACATTCTTTTTGTATGTCTGCAAGTTGTTATGAGCTCAAATTTGATATTCACTAAAGATTTTTTCATCTTCAGGTAGAGCCATAAAATATCATATTCTGTCTTTGAGTTGCTCCAATGAATATCAGAGCTCTAGCTATTGTTAAGACAATTTCATCTAGTAACAAATTCAGACTAATTTTGTCTTAAATTTGGAAACATTCTTTTCGTGCCATGAATCCTTCCATATTTAAGGCCAAATTCTTATTTTACACCTTTCCCTTTACCATTAAAAGGAAAGGTATACATTTTTGAAATTAAGCCATTACCAAAAGGCTAAAATTCAAAAGACTCATAATTATTGACAAGGATGTGGAGAATTGGGAAGGCTCATTCAATGCCCATCAAGACTAAAATATATAGATCCATGCATGTTCCTTTTTTTTCTAGAATTTTATTTTTTTTCTTTTTGATCTTGACTTGAGCAGAATCTAGATGTGGCGATGATAGGAGGTAAAGGGGGCATTACCAGCAAAGGAGACAATTTTATCAAAGGTACAGAGCCTGCTATTTATGAGATATTTACTGGATGTGAGATTTTGATTAGAAGCCAAGCTGAATATAATGAAATAGCAGAAAGAAAGGCTAAAAGACAAGTGGGACAGATCAAAAAAGGATTTGAATAGCAGATTTAAAAGTTTGGTTTTTACCCACTAGGTGATGAAGAAGGACTTTAATAATACTAATGAATGCTATTGCTTAACATCTACTGAATTATTACTCTATGTCACATCCTATTCTAAGTACCTCACATGTATTAGCTCATTTCTTTTTTTATTATAGTAAATGAATTTATTGTGTATATTTAAGGCATACAATATGATATTATGGGATATATGTGGATAGTAAAAAGTTACTGTAGTATAGCAAATCAACATACCCATCATCTCACATACTTACTCATCTTTTGTGTTTTTTTTTGTGGCAAGAGCAGCTAAATTTTCATTTAGTATGAATCCCATGTACAGTGAAATTATATTATCTATAGTCCTCATGTTGTACATTAGATCTCTAGACTTGTTTCTCCTACATATCTGCTACTTTGTATCCACTGAACTGTGTCTCTCCATTTCCTGTTCCACCCCTGGTAACCACTGCTTTATTATCTATCTCTGTATACTTGAATGCTTTTGTCTTTTTTTAGATTCTACATATAAGAGAGATCATGCAATATGTTTCTTTCTGTGTCTGGCTTATTTTATTTAGCATATCTTTCAGGCTTATTCATGTTGTGGCAATTGACAAGTCTAATTCTCAATTATTTTTTGAGGCTGAATAATACTTTATTGTATACATGCACTGCAGTTTCTTTATCAGTTCATCTGTTGACAGACACTTAAGTTGTTTCCATATTGTATTAGTCAATTTTCGTGCTGCTGATAAAGACATACCCAAGACTGGGAAGAAAAAGAGGTTAAATGAACTTGTAGTTCCACATGGCTGGGGGGCCTCACACTTATGGTGGAAGGCAAGGAGGAGCCAGTTAACGTCTTACATGGATGGCGGCAGGCAAAGAGAGATCTTGTGTAGGGAAACTCCCGTTTTTAAAACCATCAGATCTTGTGAGACTTATTCACTATCACAAGAACAGCATGGGAAAGACCCACACCCATGATTCAATTACCTCCCACCAGGTCCCTCCCACAACACATAGGATTCAAGTTGAGATTTTGGTGGGGACACAGCCAAATCGTATCACATATCTTGGCTATTTTGAATAATTCTGCAGTGAAAATGGGAGTGCAGGTATCCTTGTGAGTCAGAAATTTCATTTCCTTTGAGTATGCACTCAGAAGAGGGATTGCTGAGTCATGTGGTAGTTCCATCTTCAATTTCTTTATGAACCTCTGTACTATTTTCTGTAATGGCTGTACCAATCTACATTCTCACAAACAGTGTACAAAGTTTCTTTTTCTACACAATTAGCTCTGTGAGTTGATTCTATAATTATCCTTCGTGCATAGATAAGGAAACAGAGATCCTGAATAGTTTAGAATCTTGTCCTATGTCAAACAACTACTAAATGGTTGAACTCAGTCTTTCTCTGGAGCAACACTGTCCAGTAGAACTTTCTGTGATGATGGAAATGTTCTGTATCTGTGTTGTCTGTTATGGCAGCCACTAGCCCCATGTGGCTGCTGAGCACTTGAAATGAGACTAGTGACTATTGATTATTTACATTTAAATAGCCACACCTTGCTTAGTAGTTGGCTTACTGAACAGCAAATTTCTGGAGTATACTCTCTTTGCCATTACATTTTTGAACAGAAAAGAGAAGTTCTTACAATGATGCTATATAGCAGCACTTTCCAAAGCATCTTCTATGGAACATTGTTACAAGAGATGATTTCACTTTAAAAAGTTTAAAATCCAAGTAAGAGAGGGAAAAACTGCATGGTATTTTCTCTTATTGAAAGCTCACATTCACATTAGTATATTTTAGCCTCTTCCGTAAATATATAAATTTTAAATTTAAAAAAGTCTAGTTTTTCCATAACTTATTTGGCCAGAGACTTTTATTCACCTAAAACAGTGAACTAGTATTTTGCTTAAGATACTTTGAGGCAACGCTGCTCTAGGATGTTCAAAATGGCAGTAGGAATTAGAAGGCGATGCAGTGAGGAAACACCAAAGTCTTCATAGCCATGTGGCTGATTACTGAATGTGGCTAGGTGAAAATTAATCAATATTTTAACTGGGCATATGACAGCAAGAATGGAAAGTGGGGTGTGTGTGTGTGTGTGTGTGTCTGTGTGTCTGTGTGTCTGTGTATGTCTTTGTATGTATGGTGTCTGAAGTGGGGGACATGTTTATGAAGTTTAATAGAATTTCAAGTTTTATTAGCTGGAAGGATGGCTTGATGTTATAATCAGGTTGAAGTGTTTGTAGAACAAGTACACTTAGCAGATATACTAGGTATATATACAGGCATATCTAGTAGGAAGTTTGAAAAATGTGGTTTGGGTCTAGAGCATAGAAGAGGGCATGTGGCTGTAGGTGGAGATTTTGGAGTCATCTACATAGAGGAGCTGTTTAAAATGTCGAGGATGAACAAAATTTCTAAGAGGAAGTGAGCAGACAGAAAAGAAGATGACCAAACATAGAGCTTTATATTAAGGGCTTATTTGTAAATTAATGTAGCTTATGAATTGTATGTATGTTTTTGTATGTGTACATTCTATTTAAAATATTCTGATGTAAGAAATAATATAGTTCAAACAAAACTTCCAGACCTAACTGTATATTAATTTTATTATTTATTAGAAAATTTTCATGTCCAAATATCTCTTTTATTAAAAAGTCAATAAATATACACTGAACACTTACTATATATCAGATATTGTTTTAGGTGTTGTGGGTACATCTTTAAACAAAAATAAAAACCTTTTTACATTCATGAAGAGTGATTACATTCACTGAAGATTTTCTAGTCCTTTGACTTATTCAATTTTAGCAATTCCTAATTAGTAATTTAGGCAACAATATTTTATTGAGTATACATTTGTTATCATTTTATGAAATGTATGTATATTATTAGTAATTTAAAGGGAAAGCAGTGAAAAGCATCCAAAACTTTAAATGGAAAAATGATAAAATGCACCTCTGCATAACATCTCTATTGGATTAAAAATATGAAGAAATAGGCAAATTTGAGTATGTGGGACTGTGGAGCTTACAGCAATAATCTTTTTGATAAAAATCAGGCATAATAAATAAATAAATAAAACCATTAAAGATCTTCCACTGGAAAACATTTCCTTAAACAAGAACAGAAAATGCGGGTCTGGGAATGTCAGACCCTCAGCTCATGATTCTAATAGTTTTCCCTCCCATTCTACTTAATTACTTTTATAAATTACATAAGAGAGGTTTTCATGAAGCATGAATCCTTACTCATTTAATTAGGAAGTTAATATAACATGATATAATTTATATATGGCCCTATAAGTTCAGTATATATTCTTATTTACTAAATATAAACTATATTTATAACATATAAATATGTAAATACATGTTATATAATTATAATTAGTATTTATATAAATATGTGTTACATAAATATACTAAAACTACAACATTTCATGATATAAGTTGAGGCAAAGTACTAAAAAGTAAAAAGAAAAAATAATAGCTTGGTATAGAAATATTTAATCTTCATAATTACTGTTTAAGAAATATTACCATTAAAGGAAAAATCTGTATGCTTCTCGCCCCTCTCTTTATCATTTTAGTAAATATGAACTACCTATTAAGTTAAGGGACTTCCTTGAAATTTACACATCTTCAGGATCATTATACTAGCCAGGAGATGGCACTAATGCAGTTTGTTCTATCTTCCAGAAAGTAACTCTATAAGCCAAAGGTTACCTTAGCAATGCATTATGTAATATTGTGTAAATTAAGCATTTTGTTTCATTCCACTTTCTACCCTTCAGTTATTTATGCTGCATGTTAAGATTAGTGTCTATATTAAAAGCTCAATTTGTTTTAAGTCAGGAGCATAATATATGCTTTAACCAAATGAGCTGTTTCATTTTGCAATTTAATAAATGGTCTAGCCTAAAAAAGAAGTAAAGGAAAAATATTTATGTATGAAAAGTTCAGAGGTTACTAGGTTTGTAAATAATAATAAACTGCATGGATACCAATGGAGATAAAAAAACTCTATCTAATTTAGGTTGGGGATAATGATAATGTGAGAACTGCTGTGGCGTTTAATTTCCTTCATCACTTGTAATTCCCATAGTGTTAGTGGATCCCTTTTTTTTTCTTGTGAAGAAATTTGACTTTTCACATCTAGTAAGTATGAACTAAAAGTATCTGATACAAGTCTCAATCAATTTATGAAGCTTATTTTGCCGAGGTTAAGGATGCATCCATGACACAGCCTCAGGAGGGCCTGATGACATATGCCCAAGGTGGCTGGGATACGGGTTGCTTTTATACATTGTAGAGAGACATGAGACATCAATCAATATGTGTAAGATGTACATTGGTTCAGTCTGGAAAGGCGGGACAACTCGAAGTGGGGGCAAGGGTTGGGGGGTGCTTCCAGGTGATAGGTAGATAAAAGACAAATGGTTGCATTCTTTTCAGTCTTTGATCAGCCTTTCACTGAATACACAATTTATATGTGAGAAGGGGGTAAGGTAATAGTCTCTTATGGCTTAGTCTGGCTTAGTGAATCTGCATTTCTACATAAACAATAAGGCAGAAGAATCAATCAGGTATGCATTTGTCTCTGGTGAGCAGAAGAATGACTTTGAGTTCTGTCCTTTGTCCTGCACTTGTGAAGATAAGCTATCAATTTACATTGCCAGTGTGAAATTCAGCAGAACTATTTTAGGGTAAAGATCTTGAGGCCCACAAGGAATTTCCTTGCTTTCCTGTCTTGCCACTAAACCTAATATATCAAAATAACCTGCTTTGGGCCATACTCTGAGCCTGCATTCTTACTATAACTTTCTATAACTTCAAAATAGTATATAAGTTTCTGTACCTTACTGGTGGGTTGGGTCATCATCTTGAAGGCTCTCATGTATACATGTTAAATAAATTTGTGTGCCTTTCCTCCTACTAATCAATATGCCTCATGTCAGTGATTTTTCAGCAAAACTAGGGGGCAAGCCCCCATAGTTTGCTTTCTTATTATTGAGTTTTGATTTTTTTAATACATATGCTCTAGGTAGATATACTTTATGGGTTATATAATTTATAAATATTTTCCCATTCTGAGGTTTACCTTTTCATGTTCCTTAGAGTGTGTTTTAAAGAGCAGAAGTTTTTATTTTTGAAGTTTATATTATTAATTTTTTCTTTTATGTATTGTGCTTTTGGTGTAATGGCTAAGAAATCTTGGCCTAATCCAAAGGAAAAATAATTTGTTCTATGTTTTCATATAGAAATTGTAGAATTTTAGGTTTTATATTTGTATATATGACACATTTTGAATTACTTTTTTGTATGGTTTAAGTTTTGGATCCCAGTTCATATGTTTTTGCATGGGTAACCAATTGTTTCTGCACCATTTGTTGGTAAAATTCTTCTTTCTTCACTGAATCACCTTTGCACTTTTGTAAAAAATTACTTGCTTATATATTTGGAAGCTATATCTGGACCCTTCTTTGTTCTGTTGATCTGTTTGTCTATCTTGATGTCAATGTTACACTGTGTTAATTACTGTATTTTTGTAATGTCTTGAAATGACGTAGTATATTTTTCCAACTTTATCTTTTTCTAAGTTATTTTGTATATTCCAAATCATTGGCATTTCTATACCAATTTCAGAATCAGCTTCTTAATATCTACCAAGAAAAACCTGAACAAGACAAAAAACAAATCCTGCTGGATCTTTGATTGTGATTGCATTCTTACTGTGGGAGATGAGCCCGTGATTTTGAAGTTTTTCTTCTTTTCTCACTAAATATCTCACTAGATATTTAATGTTGTGCATTTTCTTTTAATTTCTACTTTAGTGACATCCCATAAATTGTTATATATTTTATTTTCATTTTCATTAAGATCAAAATACTTTTTAATTTTTCATTTAATTTCTTCTTTGACCCATGCGTTACTTAGAATTGTGTTTTTTGTTTTCAGATGTTTGGAGATTTTCCTGATATATTCTTCTTATTTATTTCTAATTTAATTCCACTCTGTTCAGAAATTATACATTGTATGACTTAAATCCTTTTCAATTATTGTGACTTGTTTTATGGACAAGAATATGTTTCTGCATATACTTGTGAAGAATGTGTAGTCTGCTTCTTTGGATAGAGTATGTTATAAACAAATTAGATAAAATTGATCATTAGAATTGTTCATATTATTTATATTCTTACTGAGTTACCATTGTTCTATCAGTTATTGACATGGGTTATTGAAATCTCTGACTATACTGGATGATTTGTCTGTTTTTTCCTTGCAGCCTATCAGTTTGTGCTGTATGTATTTTGAAGCTCTGTTATGAGATATATAAATGTCTAGAATTATTATGTCATTTTAATAACCTGCTTGTCATTAAGACATGAACCTCTTAATATTTTTGTTATAAAATTTACTTTCTCTAATATTAATATAGCCATATAGCCAGTCCAGATTTGTAGTTATTGGTAGCAGAGTATATATATTTTTATACTCGTATTTTTAGCCATTTTTATTTTTATATTTAAATTGGGTTTCTTATAAGCAACATATAGTTGGTATTTTTTTTCTTTTTTTTTTGTCCAACATGACAATCTCTGCCTTTTAATTGGGGTATTTAGGCCAATTACATTTAATGTGATTATAGATAGGGTCAGTTCCATTAAAGGATATATCATGTTTAACGTACATATCCACAAAATAGATCTTTGGACTTTCTTCCTTTAATCTTTTTTTAAGCTGGATGTGATTGGCATATTACTTAGTTACATAATTATCCCTGCACCTCAGCTCATAAATTGGATGACCATATGACCTATCATCCAACCCAGCACTCTTTTGAGAAAGAAAGGTGTTTTCTTAATTATATTTTTGGGGTAATTGGTAAAAACGTTAGAAAATTCTGGTCAAACAAGGTAATACATTCACCTTTTTATAACTTTATACATATTTCCTTGTGTGCCTGCTTATACAGACCTTTTGAGTGAACATGAAGTTTGAGAGGGCAGGCCTAGTCATCATAGACTTATCATCTCATATTTACTGCTACTAGTGTCAATATGAGGTTATATGGAACAACATAAAGAGCAAGATTATCAGACACCTGCAATTTCAGCAGTACATGTTTGTCAAGAGTCACTGAAGAATATAAAAAGACAAAGTACAAATTTACAAGAAAAAAACAACCCCATCAAAAAGTGGGCAAAGGATATGAACAGACACTTCTCAAAAGAAGACATTTATGCAGCCAAAAGACACATGAAAAAATGCTCATCATCACTGACCATCAGAGAAATGCGAATCAAAACCACAATGAGATACCATCTCACACCAGTTAGAATGGCAATCATTAAAAAGTCAGGAAACAACAGGTGCTGGAGAGGATGTGGAGAAATAGGAACACTTACACTATTGGTGGGACTGTAAACTAGTTCAACCACTGTGGAAGTCAGTGTGGTGATTCCTCAGGGATCTAGAACTAGAAATACCATTTGACCCAGCCATCCCATTACTGGGTATATACCCAGATAAATCATGCTGCTATAAAGACACATGCACACGTATGTTTATAGCGGCACTATTCACAATAGCAAAGACTTGGAACCAACCCAAATGTCCAACAATGATAGACTGGATTAAGAAAATGTGGCACATATACACCATGGAATACTATGCAGCCATAAAAAATGATGAGTTCATGTCCTTTGTAGGGACATGGATGAGGCTGGAAACCATCATTCTCAGCAAACCATCGCAAGGACAAAAAACCAAACAGCTCATGTTCTCACTCATAGGTGGGAATTGAACAATGAGAACACTTGGACACAGGAAGGGGAACATCACACACCAGGGCCTGTTGTGGGGTGGGGGGAGTGGGAGGGATAGCATTAGGAGATATACCTAATGTAAATGACGAGTTACTGGGTGCAGCACACCAACATGGCACATGTATACATATGTAACAAACCTGCACGTTGTGCACATGCACCCTAAAACTTACAGTATAATTAAAAAAGAAAAAGTAGTGGTTCGTTTATCCCATGTTAATAAGAAAAGTTATGGAATTTTGGAAAATCTTAAAGATATATTTTAATTAAAAAAGAAATCAAACCAATCTTTCTTGAGTTATTAAAATAAAATATCTAATTCAATAAATTTCATACTTTGTAAGCATTATTTTAACATTGTATACATATTTTTAATGTGATTATATGTATGAGCTTATAAAAGTATACATATAAATAAGTGAAAACAATAAATACTTTATCTTAAAACTTGCAAAATTCTCAATCATATATTTTATGATACATAGGTATCTAGAGACAACTGACTATAAATAAGATCAGTTTTTGTTTGTTCCCTTCAGTTTTATCTTACTCTCATTAAACTGACACACCATACAAACAAATTTAAGAATATTCCATTAAAAATTGGTTTAATATGACCATTTATCTGTTAAAATTTTTTACATAAAACATTCCCTGATTATAATATTTTTATAATCCTATGTTTTAGAAATTTTCTAAAAGTCTTCTTTTCATTGGTGTAAAACAGACCTCAAAGGAGATTAAATTTTCTCAGTGGCAATAACTATGTTATTTTTACATCCATTAAAAATATTTCTTTTCAAACCCTGAAACATTAAAATAATAATTTCTGATTATCTTTATTCTTTCTGTATATATCATTTTCACTGGTGATTAACAATGACAAATTTCTATAAAAAGGACTTCATTGAAAGTAGTGCAAGTTGTGTGTGAATAGCAGCTGCCTGAGTACAAAGCTTAATCAGTACATATAGTTAGCGAAGACAGGTTTGTATTCATAAGCGCATAAACATTAATGACAAGGTGAAATAATTTTTGACAAGCATTTTTTTTCATTGTGAAACCAAATTTTTAAATATTATTCAAGTCTTTTCAGGCATAACTTTGATATTTCTCAAGTTGGTTAAAATATCATTTAACTTATATGTTCTATTACATGTTTTTGAAACAAATTGTTGGTTCTGGAAACCATAACATGAGACTATTTTATTACAAGGTATTTTATTCTCTGCTTAGAGACCACCCTCTTCTATCCTCACCCTTTGCCTAGCCAGTTTCTCATCCATCAAATACCAACTTAAACTTCAGTTCCAGGAATGCCCAAAGAAAGTCTTCCACAATTCCTAGATTAGATCATATGCCGATTCTTATTGTAACAATGGTCTTTTATAGCAGTTATAACAACTGTGATTAAAACAGCTAATTATTTAATTATTATGTACACTGGGGGCTATGATGTACATGCTATGCTGGTAGGAATTATGTCTTGCCACTGAGTCCTAGCACCTAACATACCACCAAATACAAAGTATGTCCTCAATGACTATTAATTGATTTTGATCATGTATAACTAAAAAGAGAAAGTTAATTGGATGTTTAGCTTTTGATGTTGTATAGGAAAGCATAGACAAGAGGGTCTAAAATCCTCTAAGAGCATATAAAATTAGAGGTGTGAAAGCATTTAATAATGTTAAGAGTATAATTTAAATAGTTAAGGTACTTATTTTCTTACAGCAGATTTATTTACAATTTAATTGATATTTAGGTGCTTTAGTGAGGTTAATCTGCTTTATTGGTTAGGACCTGAGGCATATGAGTTTGAAGTTGGACATTCTTCCTCTTGTCCATTTCAATGGGGAGTGGGAGGAATTGTTTCTATGGACTTAGACTATAAATAACCCCAACTTGTTTTATACATTGTCCTGATATTGGCACCAGTCAAAAGAGTGAGTGTCTTTGAACAACTGCACATAGTGTTTAACTTCTCTGTGTCAAGGATAAGGAAAAACTTCCCCCTCACACTCTAAAGTTTTGCTGAAAACAAACACTGACAAGAGGCAGATTAATAGTAGAAAAGGTATATAAATTTATGTAATCATAGTTTCATGTGATATGGAAGCCTTTAGCATGGAGGACTGAAGATATCAGGAAAATTGTCCATTTTCTTCTTAGGTTCAACCAAGTACAGACAGCTATGTAGAAATATAATTGCACAAAAAGGCTATGATTTAATCCCGATAGACTGAATGGGGAAACCCAGCAAGGCCTATCTGTCTAGATTTTTCTTGGCCTCTCTGAGCACGCATTCCTTCTTACTGGGTACGGCCAGTTTTTACATAGAACAGCAGAGGAACAGTTAAGAGTCATATTTTTAGGTTTTATGGCTGGCTTTGGGAAAAAGGGGTCCGATTTCTATGACCCAAGTTGGGGAAGAGGATTCTAGTTCCTATGGCTAGACTCAGGAGAGAATGGGACTGAGAGACAGAAGGGCAGGGGAAGGTCAGAACTACACTTTTGCTTCTGAGGCTGCTTTTGGGGCCTTCGCTTTGGTGCATTGTCTTCTGACAACTGACAATTCTAGTCAACCAACATTTATTGAGCACCTGAGGTTACTGAGAAGACAGCTGCACTGAGGAGCACAATGTCTGGCAGGAAAGCCAATACTGAGTGTATTGAAACAATTATGACTATTTCATAGGTGAAGCTTATGATCTTTTTCATGCAAATTAGTTCACACATTCTGTCATGCTTAAAAATTGTAATTTCTGTCAATAGAGTTTATAAGATTCTCACTTAAGAAAACTTTAGCTGCAGATTTTGAGTTTATTCATGTCTCCAAGTTTATGATCATTTGAGGGTAACTTTTTTTTTTCAAATGAAGCTGAATTTATATAGACAAATAACCTGTTTTGAAAACTTTCCTCACAAACCATAAAGTAATAAAGCAGATATGTGGGAAAAACTCATTAAATAATTTTTCATTGACTTTGATAGAAATATTTGAAATATAGCCAATTGCTTCAAGTCAGTATTTTGTAAATTAGTTACACATGGAAATTGATGATGAACCTATATTTTCTTGCAATCTAGCTACTCATTACTTGTAGACTAGTAGTACTTTATTTACTGTATCTCAGCTTTGCATTAGCATTAGTTTTATACTACAACTTAGTACTGTGTTATAGGCATCATAAAGCCAATAATTTGTCAGATACTTTAAATGTAAATTGGTAGATATTAAGTTACAGAGACAAATTAATATACCAGTAACTTGATGAAATCTTTTCCACACAAAAACTCAGAGGGAAAGTGAGGACATTTTATTGAGTCAAGCTCAAGAAAGAAAAACTTTGTGTATGTTGCCACAATTTGAATGTCATTCAATCAGGGAGCTAGGCCAAGCAAAGTCAAGAAGAAAAGAGGTCAAATCAATTGGACTTTCTTCCTATTTAACAGAAATATTTTGAAACTCTTAAGTAGTTTTTCTGCTAACATGTTTTTGTCTAACTATTTGGAAAAACAGCCTCAAGCTGCCATTTCTGTCACAAGGTTGATTAGATCCAGAAACAAAGAAAGTCATATTACTAGGATGCATAAGATAATCAAACAAGTTATTTAAGTTAATTAACTATTATCTAATTCTGTAAAAATAAGTTCTGTGTAGAATCGATCCAAATTATTGCAAGAATATTGTAGCCAGTATGTTTTCAATTTCTCCATTTAATTCTAATATTGTCTCCAGACTTGTATGTTTGAAATTAGTATGTGATCATGTAAACATTGAGTGCTCTTTATTACCAGGGCAAAAGTCTTCAAACTTTAAAAAAAGTCACTAATATTTACTTGGTTATTGGCAATGTGTCTTTTAAAGACATTTATTCAGCTTTATCAATTATTTAATGTAGTTACAGGTAAATATTACTGGCTGCTAGGAGACAGGGCCTAGTATAATCCCTTTTCTATATTTTTTTATGCATGGAAATACTGGGATAACTTGTTCAAATGTATAACTAGACGGAAATGGAAGAAGTATTTTGTTTCTATTTTCTGAGCAATATCATTCAATTGTGGGCCACATAGAGTACTAAAGTCACATTCCAAAAATCACATGGCAATCTACTATCAAATATGTTGTTAATCTATCACATGACAGCTTCTTGTGCTAAACCCCTATCAACTCCAAAGGGGATGGCACCAGATTCAAGAGGCAGACCAAGATACCCAGAGCCAGCAAATGAGCCATGGAGATATATTGAGGGATTACATACAGGGAAGGAAGAAAGCCCAGTGGCAGTGGGCTGGATAGGAGACTTGCTGGCCCAGTGGTGGCAAGACAGGCAGAACTGCAACTGCTTGTAAAAGGCATGCAGTTCGTATGACATTTTCACTTAACACCCTCCCTGTAGCAACCTTTACCTGGCAACCTTCATTTAACCCAAAACAAAGGGGCTGATCTCCTCTGTGGCCCAAGTTCTTTGGGAAGGGCCAGGGGCTCAGATGTTCCTCATAGATAAGGAATGAATCTCAGATTGACCACTCCCGGATTCCTTAGCAAAGAAGTTCTGGACACACATTCAGGCGAATCTTCCACATAGGGTCATTCTCAGGGTATGTGCAAGTCAAGTTATTGCTGTCAGGTGCGTCTACCATACACCACTCAACTAGATTCTCTAAATCCAGGAAATGAAAAGCATATAATTTGTTAGCAGTTTTGTTATACAGCTATTAGAATTACTAGTCACTTTCTCAACACTGAAAGAATTATATCAATTGCCATCTTTGATTCAGGGAAAGATCCAGGTAGTTGTCTTTCTTTTTTAAAAAAGGAGGAGAGCAAGAAAACTAGCATGGGTTCTGTGATGGTTAATATTGAGTGTTAAATTGATTGGATTTAAAGATGCAAAGTATTGTTCCTGGGTGTGTCTGTGAGGGTGTTGCCAAAGGAGACTAACATTTGAGTTAGTGGACTGGGAAGGGCAGACCCACCCTCAATCTGTGTGGGCACAATCTAATCAGCTGCCAGTGCGGCCAGAATAAAAGCAAGCAGAAGAACATGGAAAGATTAGGCTGGTTTAGTTTCCCATCTTTCTCCCGTGCTGAGTGCTTCCTGCCCTTGAACATTGGACTCCAAGTTCTTCAGCTCTGGGGCTCGGACTGGCTTCCTTGCTCCTCAGCTTGCAGACGGACTGCCATGGTACCTTACCTTGTGATCGTGTGAGTCAATAATCCTTAATAAACTCCCATTTACATATACATCTATCTTATTAGTTCTGACCCTCTAGAGAACCCTGACTAATACAGGTTCTTTCTCAGCTCAGTTTTAGAAAAGTGTAAATATGGCTTTGACTATATTGCCTGGGTGTCCTTTGAAAGTCTTTGTCTACTCCAGCGGATAAAATATCCAATGTCAAAACCAATAGTTCAGACTATAGGAGTAAGTTTAGGCTCCTTAACCTGGCATAGATTCTTTCTGGTTGTAGCAATTATCTACCTTCCCAGCTCTATCCTCCAGCACAGCCCACTCCAGATGCCGAGGGATGAGATCTCACTGACCTAGTTGCTAATTCCTAAACATGAAAAGCTATTTTCACTCTCTGTGCTCTTGAAAATATTGTTTCCCTCTTCAGTTAAAGAAACCACTTGTCCTTCTAGATTCTGGCAGTTCTACCTCCACAGTAAAGCCCTCTCTGATTTTAGGAAGCAGAATTTCTCACATCTGTGTTGGTCATTCTGATCTAATGACACCATTCACATTGCATTGATATTGTTTGTTAAAATTTTAATTAGACTTATTATAGAGATCTTGGAATGTCTATTTTTTAATACTTATTTGTATTTTTAATACTTATTTGTATTATCTAGATTGGAGGTATTCAATAAACATTGGATTAATACATATATTTGACTAAGGTAAACATTTTAAGAATATGCGTTAGCAATGTGATATATTCCAATTGCTATATAAATTGTATTTTATAAACTCTGACAATATTTCCCTTTGTAACTCAATTTCCTTTTTATTATTTTCCATAATTGCTCTGTATTACATGAATAAATTACGTTTAGTACATTCATGGACTATATATTTAAATACTATATATCATAGTATTTTACCTTGCCTGTCATACTCTTTCCTTGGTTCATTTGGGGTGTTATTGCTTATTTGAGTTTATAAAATACAGTAAAATTCAAATTCATAAATGAACATTGTTTCAAGAGTTCATTATTAAATCAGTTGTTTTGATTTTAGAATTTATAGTCCCAAAGAGATAAGGCTGTAAATGGTGATTAAATTGCAAGGTGGCCAAGCAGAGCCTATTTAACCTATCCTAACATGAAATATGGTATAATGGTATGATTTCAAATGTATTTAAAATAAAATAAGACTAGAAGGAAGGACTATTAATTTTCCCTAATAAACTGCATTTTGATTTCTAACTGAATAATGTTAGAAATGCATTTTTAGGGCTTTGAAACTCACTTGAGATGAGGAAAGGCTAAAGAAAAGAGGGAGGGAAATGTGTTTTACTTCTTGCTACTGAAAGCATGGCCCATGGAGCGGCAGCATCACCGTCTCCTGGGAGCTCATTCGGCACACTTTCACACTCAGCCCAGCCTACTGAGTCAGAATCTGCAGTTTAACTGGATACCCAGGTGACTCATGTTTACACTAAACTTTGAGATGCACTATGCACTGGAGATCAACGGTGGCTTTTTATCCTGTTTTTTTTTTTTTTGAGACGGAGTGTCGCTCTGGCGCCCAGGCTGGAGTGCAGTGGCGTGATCTTGGCTCACTGCAAGCTCCGCCTCCCGGGTTCACGCCGTTCTCCTGCCTCAGCCTCCTGAGTAGCTGGGACTACAGGCGCCCGCCGCCAAGCCCGGCTAATTTCTTGTATTTTTAGTAGAGACGGGGTTTCACGGTGTTAGCCAGGATGGTCTCGAACTCCTGACCTCGTGATCCGCCCGCCTCGGCCTCCCTAAGTGCTGGGATTACAGACGTGAGCCACCGCGCCCGGCCTTTTTATCTTTTTATGTATGCATTCGAAGAGGGATATCTCTGCTGTTAAACATCTACATAAACGGAAGCACTTCTTGAGATCACCAATTTCTGGGAATTATTAATTTGAGAAAAAGAAATATCTCTCCCACAGGGATCTATGAAAGAATCCAGGACTTGTTCTATGCTGCTCTCTATTGAATTATATTGCTATTTTGTAAGAAGGAAAAGTAAGTGCTTGGGATAATCTAAAATTCATTAGATTAAACATGGTTACAAATTAGCGACTTCAGTTTAAAAGGTAACATCAATGGTGATACACATTAAATGTGTTTGTAATTTTTAAAATCAGTTGACAAGATACTTTAGATTTAGAGAATTTCTTGAAATAATTTAAAATAGTTAACAATGCTTGTTCATCAACAATGTAGGATAAATACTTGGCAAGACATGATAAAGTTTTATACAAGCTTTACTAATAACACACTGTATGTATACATGAATATATGCACACTGATTAGTTCAGAATAGAATATTAAGGCATATAAAAATAAATAAGGCACAGCAAAATAAATATCCCCAAATGGCTAAATAAAAAAAATAAAAACCACAATGAAAACTTCAAATGTATTAATATGATGGACATCTAAAATTCAAAAATTATATTGGGTTGTTTTTGACACTTTAGAAATAATATAAATGAAAATGTATTTAAATATATAGAAATAAGTTATATTCATTGTACACCAACTAAGATAATGCCTTGATGAAAAATATCTTTATATATCTACTTTCATTGTTTTCTGGATGTCACATTTGAAGTTCAGTTTCAGAACTACTAATAGCATTGGTAAATGGTATCTGTAAATTTAGTTGTTTAATCCAAACTTCTTCTCTAGTGCCTAATGATTATTAGCATCAGCTGGCATTATTGATAATGCAGTTTTGGAGAATGTCTCCTCTGAGCTGTACTAATGTTAACTATGTACACTAACTGCTAGTAAATATAGTCAATGTGTAGTATAGTGTTTACCCATAGTTTCCACTGAATACATTTCCATGTGCTATCTTTAAAATAAATATATTATGTATTGCCACAAATGTCTTTTGAGAGCATGAACATGTTTTTATAATGGAAGAAATTATAATAAATATAATAAATACTAAGATATCATTATCTTCTCTCTTTCTAGACCTAATTTATTGAATTTCTATTAAAAAATGTAAAATATCTATTCAACGAAACTAAACAAGCTAATATTAAGTCTCTTCTTACTTCTGGGAGATACCATGATGTAGTAGAAATAATGTTGTATTAGGGAAAAGGAAACAACCTCAAATTTTCCTGTGTACTTTCTAGCTTTGTGGCTCTGAAACAGTCACTTGTTCCCTGGCCTGAAAGCCAATTCCGAACTAAGATAATGTCCTAAAGGTCCTTCTAGTTTTAGATCTATAATTAGAGAGCAGTGTTTTACAATTTCTATGCACACACACACACACACACACACTATATATATATATATATATGTATGTATGTTTATGTTTATTTTTCCTAATACAGACCAAATTTTATTCAGTACCTATACCTCAAAAAATAGTTTGTAAAGAAGTCTATTTTCCCATATATAGACATAAATTTGAGTTGCATGCCAAATGTAGTACTAAACAGTAAGTCACTGACTTTATAACATATGGCAATTCATTTAAAGTTGATTCATGTAGTATTACTAGACAAAGCATAATATGAAAGAATCTTTAAAGTAATTGCAAAAAAAATTGCTTAAAACGTTGCTCTTTGATTTTTTTAAACAGATGCCATATGATTTGTTTGTGGTTGGGAGGTTATGAGTAGAGTGTAGTGACGTTGATGTCTTCTGTGGAACTTGCTAGTTGTTAGTTGTTGACTACATGTACTAGTTGTTAGTACATTAAATATGTACTAGCAATTAGCGTATATAATCAACAATATTTTCACAGATACTTTGTGCTTTTGCTAGCACCATTTTTGAGGTTAGTTCACATTTAGTTTATTTTTGTATTGTCTTCACCTTTCTTAAAGCAGAAGCCTGTTGAAATCACATGGGCAGATCTTAATTTGCAGGTTTTTTTTTTCACTTATTACCAAAGAAACCTTCCTTATAATCATACTTTTGTATTCATCCCCTTTTTCTTCTATGTCATTTTCTCTTCTATATGTCTCACATATGTATTTGTGTTGAGATCTCTGTGGTGCTAGAGGCTTTATGTTTCGTATCATGTAATCTGGTGGAAAGGGACTATCCTCCCATTGTAGCATGTGAGTGGTATAGATTATAAAACTTATTGAAATATGGTTACATGCGTGGGACTGCGAGGATGAATTCCCTGGGGCTTAGGGGTAAAGGTTAAGAATGAGTTTATTCATGGTTTAAAGTATCATTTTCGTATGCTTGAGAAATTAAAACTATTGTTAGTGCTTTAAGCATTCAAATAATAAAACATTTATTGCCTTCACATAGACATTTTTCTGAGTTTTTATTTCATTAGAAGAGATTCTTTGAAGGGAAATTACTAGGACAATGGATTTGAACAATTTAATCCTCTTGGTATATATCGCCCAAGTGCATCACTGAAAATTTTCAGTCTTGTCATATTTTGACAAGCTCTCCTATTTATTATTTTAATTTGTTTCTGAAGTTGAGCAATTTTAAGAGTATTAAACATTTGTATTTTGTATTCTAAAGATTTACCATTTTTTCTGTAACTGAGAGCACTCAGAGATCAGCTACCACTCTTACCCTTCCTTCACATCTTTTTCCTATAATGAGGCTCTTTCTTGTACCTTAGAATTTTATTTACTTTTTAAAAGCAGCATATTATGTAAAATGTTCTGTAAAAAAATCTGTGCTTTGTCCTCATTTTTCTGCTTTTTATGTCTCTTACATATCCTTTTAATGTCTCAATTATCTAAGTTATCATTTTATACTCACCCCTCTGTAGTTTTTAAAAATTTTGCTGATAGTTATTCTCGAATTCAAAATCTTTCAGAATCTCCTTCCTGTGATTAGGTAGAAACTCCTCTGCTTTATAATAAAAGCCTTCAACAAAGAGTATTTGTCTTCCATTTTTCCAGTTTACTTCCATTCATTTAGGCTACACTCTAGCCAGCTTGAATTATCTGTATCCATCTTCCTCTGAATTTCTCAAACGTATTCTCACATTTGAATCTTTGTTAATTTTGGTTCCACTTTCTTGACAGCTTTGTCCTGTTATCTCTAACTGAAACTCTACAAGGCACATTTAGAATTTTACAACTCTTCATGAGAGCTAATTTAATCCTCAGTGACAGTTTATTGGAATCATCATTTATGGATTTACCATGCTATGTTGAATAGAAGTTGTCTTAAGTTACCCTATAGTAATGATGTCAGCACATCAAGGGTTGGTTCTGCCTGCTCTTTCTCATGGCACTGTGGGTCTTTATACATAATAAAGTATACATACACAGTTATTTAATTGAATTAAACCTAAGTGGTAGTTGGTTAAATCCAGATTTATTAAAAAGCTTAAATTAAGTCCTACAGGAAAGGTCTCAAAAGTTATCATGGATTTTCATATTTGATTTATACACTGAGCCAGAAGCTTTGGAATTATTACTACTCTGGCTTAGAGAACATATTTATAAATATTCTTTTGGGGAAATACCTTTCCTGTCTTTAAAATAAGGTAGGCCCACTGCAAATAATTCCATAAGTAACCTTTCCTATGCCACCCATGGGCATTGGGCAGTAGAGCCTCAAAATCCAGTTAATATTTAAAGAGGACAGTCTGAATATAGGGAATCATGAAACTATCTCTCTATGCTTGGAGAGATTTTTAATTTGACAATGTAAATAGGAAGTAATATTTAGAGAGATACTTTAACAAAGAGATAACAGAAAATCTACAAGTTCCATCTTAATGAGAAATTGGTATTTCTAAAGACGTGAGAAGACATCTGCTTCTGATCAAGATGAACTAACGGGCTGGATTTACTGGGTCACCAAAAATAACAAACAAAATATAAAATGGGTGGGCACAGTGATTCACACCTGTAATCCCAGCACTCTGGAAGGCCGAGGTGGGATGATTGCCTGAGCCCAGGAGTTCCAGACCAGCCTGGGCAACATAGTGAGACCCTCGTTTCTATAAAAAAAATATTAGCTGGGTGTGGTGGCTTGTGCCTGTAGTCCCAGCTACTAGGCAGGCTGAGGCAGAAGGATGGTCTGAGCCCAGGAGGTGGAGGCTTCAGTGAGCCGTCATTGTGCCACTGTACTATCATACACACACACAAGGACAGTGATCCTAGAGTAACAGCAGCAATCAAGATGAATCATAATTACCCAAGCTTATGGCCTGGAGGGAGTTTTCAAGCTGTAGTAAAGCAAGGGGCAACCCTGGCAAAGCCTGGCAGACACCAGTGGAGGAGATGGAGCAGACAGTGTGGGGAGGCCAAGGTAGATAAAGTTTGGAAGACAGAGTACTAGAGAGGGGAATACTGAGCAGATAATTCCAGAGCTGTTCTAGGCCCCACTCAAAACTGATACTTCTTTTTGTCATCTAACATATGGTCCCAAAACTATTCTTAGGTATGGAATGAATGTGTTCCCTCCAAAACCCAAAGAACCAGACACTGTGAATCCTTCTTTGTACTAAAGTATGCAAAATGCACCAATCTGTCCCTTACTTTGGAGAACCAATGTCTCAGTGCCCATGACCACTGGACCCCTTTAAAGAAGAGGCAGTTCCCTGAATCTTCAAAACTTTCATTTTCCAGTCTCTGTAGCATGTGTGTTTCATCACATCTTCCAGGGTTCTAGCCAACAGTTGCTCACCGTACCCAATCATTTTATGTTGAAATAATCAGTGTGATATTACATGGGATGTTCAGATGGCCCAGCTCTTTTGAGATTAGATTATGATGAAATGTAGGAGAGTTAGCCTAGTCCTGAACCAAAACAGTATGTGTGTATTATTGTCTGTTGCATGTGAATTTGGTTCCTGGTCCTCTTTTCTGACTGGATAGGAAAGAACAAAATTTGCAAAATCAATGCCTACATTTCATATACCTGAATCAAAATTAATCCGTTCTAGTGGAACTTCACACCTGGCAAGACAGCTATGACAAGGATGCTATTTGAACTTGAGATAGCCTACAGTCATTCTCGAGGATCCGTCTAGCTATTGTGGGGGCTGTATTGGTGAATTAAATGGTATATTGTATGAACCACCACTTATACATTTGATAAACTTTTAAAAGTGGCACTAGTCTCCATAATTCATCCCAGAATATAATACTGATTTTGATTTCTTATCTTTGCAGAGAGTTGGAGCCTATATCATAGGCTTCCACTTGGCTGTCCCCACTATCTTTTTCCCCAATAACTGGTTATTCAGGTACATGAGACCCAATATGCAGAGGTGAAAGCTTTTAGCAGACCTATCAAGCTTCTCTATACATGGTCTCTTTTCTTAAATTTATTTTTTTAATTACCATATTGCAGTTGTACATACTTATGGGGAATAATAGTTTGATACATATATATATATATTCAAAAACATACACATAATGCCCCCACTGTTATTGCTCTTACTTCGTAGATCAAGTACCTAGTGCTGGGGTTTCTTTAATTGACAAGTATGTCAATCTCAACTATACATTTAGGGGCTAAGGGTATTGCCATTGGGTGAGTGTACAGACCTGGTTAATATAAGGTAAGCCAGACTTAGCTTAGGACTCCATTTGTTACCTTTTTCTCACATGCTCCCACTCTAATGTGGAGGTTACGATGACACTTCATGTCTTCAGGTATCAACATCATGAACCCTGCGTTTTCAAAACATCTGGGCAGTTCCAGGTGCACAGTTCCTTGGGTAAACAGCCACAGGTCTGTTTGAGGGAGATAGAGGGTCATTACACTGTGTATTTGTCATCACGTGGCAGGATCTTCCTCTGGAGATGTGTTCACATCTTTAGTGAATCTATTGACCTTTTAGTCAATAGGTTCTGGTCCTGAAACCTGACTCAGACAAAGAAACTGGCAAGTGATTATGACATTTTATTGAGGTGACCACTTTTAGCCTTTTGCTCATTCATTCTTGCTCACTTGTTTTTATGTTACTCATTGTAGCAAAATATAAATAACATAAAATTTACTATTTTAATCATTTTTAAGTGTACAATTCTCTGGCATTAAGTACATTCACACTGTTTTTGCAACCAACATCATCATATCCATCTCCAGAACTTTTTCGTCATCTCATACTGAAACTCTGTACCCATGAAACAATAACTCCTCATTCCCTTTCCTCCTTACAGCCACTGGTAATCACTATTCTACTTTCTGTCTTGCTCACTTTTGATATTATGTTAAGCAGCACCTTGATGACTGCCTGCCTATTTTGTCCTTGGAGGTGCCATATTCTATTTACCGTCTTCATAATGCTCTGTAGCCCTCTGATTTTGTTGCTTGTTAAAATAATTATAAAACCCTGACTTCTGCTAGTTCAGCCACACCACCTTGCTTTTGTTGCTTCCTACCTTTGCTATCAGCAAGTGAGTTTCTGTGATAGCCTCTACCATCAACCTTGGCCTATACAACAGAGCCATCCCTGACCATTTTAGTGATGCTAATGATGCTCAGGCCTGCACATTTGTTATAATCCTGGTAAACAGTACGTCTTCTAGGCCTTCTCAAGAAAGATTTTGTTTTTTGGAGAATCTTGTGGCCTCACATAACATTTTCATGCTGCTGATAAAGCCACACCCGAGACTGGGTTATTTACAAAAGAAAGATATTTTTGGACTTACAGTTCCACATGGCTGGGAAGGCCTCACAATCATGGCAGAAGGCAAGGAGGAGCAAGTCATGTCTTATGTGTGTGGGATAGCAGCAGGCAAAAAGAGAGCTTGTGCAGGGGAACTCCCATTTTTAAAACCATCAGATCTCGTGAGACCCATTCACTGTCACGAGAACAGCATGGGAAAGACCTGCTCCCATAATTCAATCATCTCCCACCGGGTCCTTTCCACAACACGTGGGAATTATGGGAGCTACAAGATGAGATTTGGGTGGGGACACAGAGCCAAACCACATCAGTAACTACTCAAGGAGTCCTAAATCCCTGAGCTGTTTAATCCCTTCATTTAGCATCCGCCACAGCAACTTAGGCACTTCAATCTCACTCACCCAGGGTCATGACTTTTTCCAGGCTTCTAATAGAAATCCAAGCAACAAATTTGTATTAATATCATCTCCTTTTTTTGTGTGAGGATGTTCAATCCTATATTTAGTGAGGGTGTCTCCAAGTCAATAAATTCCTCCTTATTCAGTTTATAGTCACACCTCTTTGAGTACATTCAGGATCCAGTTTCACAAGCACTTCCTGGGCTCCTCTGTATTTGTCTGCTGCATGCCTTATCTCCTTTGTGGGTATAGTTTATGTCCTCCTTCATTAGCCCCCACACTTCTTAGATGCATTAACCTTGGCTATGGGTCTGATGGCCAGGTGAGGAGACTGGGGAAGCTCCTGAGAAAATATGTTGTTTTGTGTGGAAGGATGGGAGAAATTTCTGTATAGTCTTTACACATAGGATGAGTGCTAGTTCTTAGTGGAGAAGAGTGAGACCATTCTGTACATTGAGAGGATTCAAAGGATGGTGGGGAGTCAGTATCAACTGGGTTCCCCTTGTCCCTCTACCACGCGACAGTATCCCAGTATTACTTGACTATGGACCTGACGTTGGCGTGAGAGCCCTGCCTTGAACATTTAACTGCCTTTGAAGTTTAGCATCTCTGACTACTAAATACTGGTCTTGAGCTTCATTCTTTTCTGCTTGCCCATTTTATGAGAAGTGAGCTTCTTGTTAGCTGTCAAACAAACTCTCTTGCTCTCACACTTAGCTTGTAATTATTTGTTAATTTCTCTCAGCCTTTTATATCCATCTTTAGGGAAGCAATGAACTTAGTAAAAATAATTTAATTCCATTATGGTTCTATTTACCAATTCCCCTTTACAGTTCAAATGCCTGAATCCTCACTGTATTCAGGGAACAGCCCTCCCCCACCATAGTCTCCCAGGTGGCCACTGGTGAACGTTTTAACAATTGGTTGTCCATGCTCCACTTGCCACTCAGGATGAAGTCTACATTGCTAGCTGAGGAGTGAGTGACAGTCCCATATCCCATCTTAATGCCTGTCTTCTCCGGCCATTCCTGGTAAAATTGTGCCCCCTAAGTTATCTGGAAATCAGATACTGCAACAAAGTTGGTAATGCAAAAAGTATCCCGGAGGGTAAACTCATGAAAGAAAAAGGAAGTAAGAAAGAGGCAAGCAAAGTAGTACCCAACACTAAGAATGTCTCTGCCAGCCTGGTAGGGATCTCTGGAGGAAAGATTTATGTTAGAGAAAAGCTGAGTTGGTTACAGTCCATTTTACTTAGCTTTAATCAGTCTTTGGCTGGGAGCCAATGTAAGTGATTAAACTTGGCTCAGGAGCTAAGTCAGACCTTGAAGGAACTAACAGCTGAGGTTATCAGCTAACCACACTCTCCACAGCTGAGCAATGAGTCTCTTCTAAAAAGAGGATCTGTAGGCAACATCATCATTTCTGCCAAAGCTCTTGTAAAGTATTACTCTTTATGTTGATTTTTGAATCTGTTTCTGCTTGTGACAGTAAATCTAGAACTGGAAGCTTCAAATGTTGCCCTTGCTGAAAGTGCTCTTCACCTCTTCTAGGTAAAAATAGACACATATGGCAGTTACCTGGCAATGCTACACTGCAAGAGAAAGGGCCTTAAAAGAAAATACATTCCCATTTGTACTGATTAAGTCATTATCTAACTGATTTTAGGTGTATGTGTTCTCCTCTAGCCTCTTATTTGCCTTTCCATGCATTTAATCCTTGATTTCAGGGAGAACGCAGAGTTTCAAATAAAAGGATTGAATGATGTTAACACATCTTACATAGGAGATATTAATTAAGCATTTTAAGTATTTTTAAATAAAAACACAATAGACATTTCAAATGAGAAATACATTACTTATTTGAGGAAGTCTCCATGGAGAAATACTCATAATTAGACACCTAGAATATGTTTTTCTGTCCAGATCACTGTAGTTCAGGCAATGTGGTACTTTAGGACTGGACTGTTAAATTTCACTTTTTAATTTACCCTTTATGAAAAAATGGATTTACCCTCTTTGGCTCAGTGCACTTATTCAAATCTCATCTCAAATTGTAATCCTCACGTGTCAGGAGAGGGGCTTGGTGGGAGGCAATTGAATTATGGGGTGGACTTTTCCTTTGCTGTTCTCATGATAGTGAGTGAGTTCTCACAAGATCTGGTTGTTTGAAAGTGTGTATACTTCCTCCTATGCTCTCTCTCCTGCAATGCCATGGTAAGATATGCTTGCTTCCTCTGTGCCTTCCTCCATGACCGTAAGTTTCCTGAGGCCTTCCAGCCATGCCTACTGTACAGCATGCTTACTGTACAGAAGTGTGAGTCAATTAAGCCTTTTTTCTTCATAAATTACCCAGTCTTAGATAGTTCGTTATAGCAGTATGTGAACAGACTAATACAAATATTGCAGAAAATCTAACTCTTAAAGGCTTCTAGAAGCACAGCATTTAATTATATCACTTCCATTTACTTCAACATTTATTATCCTTGTTAATTAAAGCATTTTCCCTAAGACTTCTGTTTGCCAACCATGTGTTCCTCTGGCTGAAAGTGCCCTATATTCTTGAAGATAAAAATATTTAATAAAAATATTGTATAGAACAGTCATGTTACTACCAATTTGCTCCCCCCACCAGGTGTGCAACATATACTTGAAAATATTTTCACTTAAAAGTTATGTAAATAATATATTTTACCAATCCACATTGGTCTTTTTCAATGCACTATGACTTTATTTGTGTGTTTGAAACTCTCAAGGTTGACCTAGCATAAACAAAAAGACAACTTTATTATAGAAGTGATGGTGGAAAAAATTGCTATTTAAAATAACCATTGTTTAAAAGATGAACACTGTTAAATTAATTTCTTTTCTACAGAGTTCTTTGATGGATTTGAAAATGCAAATCTGGGCTTCGAGCTGAATTTCAAAGCACTGTTCTGAGGATAATTTATAGTTCTTTTGGAAAGAAGATGAAAGAGGGAGATGGGATAGAGGAAGATAAGGAGTCAGCAGTATGGGGGAAGGTGCAATTCTAAGTGGGGGCCACAGGGTCAGTGAAAAAATCCTGGAATGGGGTTACCAGAAGTTTAATGATAAAAATTATGTTGTTTCTATTTCTTTATTGTAAATCCTATTGTGACTCCTTTAAATCTTCAGTAGAATCTATTATACACACAAATACCTAGTTTTGGAGTCAGAGTATTTCCTTATAGTTGTGAAGTTTGCTTAATTGTTTGAAATAATTATGGAAAGAGATTGAAGCGAATTCCATGATTGGACTGATACAAATCAGAGAAGGACATCATTAGTTAGAAATATTGGCCGGGTGTGGTGGCTTACGCCTGTAATCCCAGCAATTTGGGAGGCCAAGGCAGGCAGATCACGAGGTCAGGAGATCAAGACCAACCTGGCCAACATGGTGAAACCCCATCTCTACTAAAATACAAGAAAATAGCCTGGTGTGGTGACGCATGCCTGTAGTCCCAGCTACCCAGAGGCCGAGGCAGGGGAATTGCTTGAACCTGGGAGGCGGAGGTTGCAGTGAGCCAAGATTGCGCCACTGCACTCCAGCCTGGTGACAGAATGAGACTTCATCTCAAAAAAAAAAAAAAAAAAATATATATATATATATGTATATATATATAAAATAAAAATAAAATAGAATTATCAACAGAATTAAGGCACCAGAGATGAATGTGAAAATAAGTTGAAGCCACTCTGATGGCCTGCCCTCCATGTGTTGAACCTTGAGTGATTAACGGAAATCTTTGGAGGTTTTTTGAATTGTTCACAAATAGTGGAATTAGGGTTTAAGTCCGTTAGCTAGATATCTTAAAAAATTTCTAGCCGTTAGGTCTTAAGTGGTGGATGATCCCGTTAAAATGTCAGTTGCACAATACTGAAATCCAAGGCCTCAGTAATAGTGGAACGAGAAACTCCAAATTCTAGAAGAGTTTCCTCAATGGCTCACTCCTCTCAGTTTCTGTGGGTACATTAGTTTTTACTCATCTTATTGAAGACGTGCTTTCTTCACAATTTAGAAAACGCAGCTTCTAACAGCTACCTGAAAGTAATGATTAAACTTGCTGAATTCCTAATCACAAAATACTAGGTAAAGGCAGGCTTATGCTTGACCCAGATCACTTCAAATGACCTCCTCTCCACCAGCCAACTGTGCCATTGTATGCTTTGCATTATAGATTAGTGTAAGGATTTTTATTTTAATTAATTAATTAATTTTTGAGAAGGTCTTACTCTATCACCAAAGCTAGAGTGCAGTGGTGTGATCATGGCTCATTGCAGCCTTGACCCCCTGGGCCCAAGTGATCCTCCCACCTCAGCATTTGTGAGTAGCTGGGATTATAGGTGTGTGCCACCACACCTGGCTAATTTTATTATTATTTTTTAGAGATGAGGTCCCACTATGTTGTCCAGGCTGATCCTGAACTCCTGGGCTCAAGCAATTTTCCTGCTTCAGTATCCCAAAGTTCTGGGATTTGCAGCTGTGAGCCACCATGCCTGATGAAGGATTTTGTTTTTAAAACATCAGCAATTTTAGATATATTATTTCTCCTTTCTTACAGTCATTCATTTATTCTTTTGATATATGGAGTTGGGGACACTGCATGCCCCCCAAAGGCAATAGGTATTTTTATCTACTGGCTATAGAATATTATAAACTGCCTTTTTCAATCACAAATCATGTCAACTTTGAAAAATAACACCTACTAAAATAATTTGGGGACATGGCAGCAAATAATTAATAAAACAATTGAGACGGGAAGAATGCACTTATTGTAGTCAGGATTAGTTGACTGATGACAGAGCAAATTTTTTTTTCATGAAAAATTAATGTAGACTCCCAAAAGACCGTCTGGAAAGTGTTCTCTGGATGTTTACCTGTGTATTTTGAGTTTAATAACAATTCTCAATATCTTTTAATTAATCACGTCTGTCAAATGATGTTGAAGATAGGCAGATAAATGGAATCTCTTCAAGGACAGTTTGGCTTTAGTGACTAACTAAGGATTTCATTTACTTAGAAAAAGAGGCTTGCAAATGTGGTATATAATAATTTTCAATAGTTCTTAAATCCAACAGAATATAGATTACTTAGGATATGTTTGAATATATGTATAATTGTGAGAATGTGTATGTATGTAAATATCCTTTATAGGTGTTATTTCCGACCTTCATCACCAATGTTGTGTTCATAGGCCATGTAAACAAAACAGTATCTGCTTGCTCTTCTTTCTTAGCTGTGTTTCTATTGGGAAGGGATGAATAAGGACAATAACTCTTTTTTCTTTGCATTGTTCTTATAATTATTTCATTATTTTTGCAGTGTTGTTACCATATGTTGAAGTAATTAATTAATTCTAAAATCTTAGTGGCTTAACTTAACAAGTTCTTTTTTTTGGCCCATGAAACATATACAGTGCAAATTAGTAGCTGGAATTTTGTGGGGATTTAGATCCTCGGTCAGGGACCCTTGCTGACAGAGGCTCCATCACCTTCTATGTGAACTGTCTGGAAGATGTGGCCTTTCCCATTCATGCAATAGGTGAAGAGACACAAGACAGTCTTGCACTGGTAATTAAGTACTTTGCTCTGGAAGTATTTAATAACCAGTCGTCTGGAGAAGACGTGTGATTTCATTGGCCAGAACTAGTCACATGACCTCACCTAAATGCAAAAAGGTTTGGAAGTATAAGAGAGCACATGAAATAATCAGTGGGCAGACTCATTGCCATATTATATTCCAGAATTATATATTTGCTGAGCAAGAGAAAAATTTAAAAAAATTTATTATTATACTTTAAGTTCTGGGGTGCATGTGCACAACGTGCAAGTTTGTTTTATAGGTATACATGTGCCATGTTGGTTTGCTGCACTCATCAACTCCTATTTTTCCTAATGCTATCCCTACCCCAGCCTCCCACCCCGACAGGCCCCAGCGTGTGATGTTCCCTTCCCTGTGTCCATGTGTTCTCGTTGTTCAACTCCCACTTATGAATGAGAACATGTGGTGTTTGGCTTTTTTCTTCTTGTGTTACTTGAGCAAGAGAAATTTTAATGAAACCAAGTGAAACATTAAATAAACTCTGCCCTTTTCTTTTTACTCCAACGACACAGCACGTGTAATATGTAAGATGATATCATCTTTAGACTCTTAATTCAATGTCTGCCTGATTTTTATGCTGCACATACTGCTCTTCTTCCCTTTAACAGTCTTCAGCTTGTAAGTTATATGTGGATTACTCAATGTGCCAAAGACAATTGATTCAATGTGCTGAGAGCGCTAAGGTAACTCTTCCTAGAGAAAATAAATATATTAAAACCCACATGAAACAAAACACAAGTCATTGTTTTTGTAATGTAAAGTTAATTTCTGATTGAGAACTTATTGTGTAGGGTAAAAAACAAACCACAGTTTCTGTACCTTTTTGACTCCTCCAGCACTTTACTGTAAACTACCTTTCTTTAGTCAACTTTGCCCCAAGTGACCCATATTAGAGCTGAGACGGATTAAAAACCAAATGAGATGTTGGTGAACTACAACAGTAATCAGAGATAACAAGTAGCATTAACATTGTGGAAAACATCTGGTATTCTTTTGAAAATTGATTAATTAACATAATACCTAAGTTTATTCTTTTCATTTAGTAACAATTTAGGGAGTGCTCTGAAAAGGATATGCCAATTTTAGCAGGTACAAAATGTCTAGCTATGTAATAAAATATCACAAACGGGTCCTGAATTAGATTCAGTAGCAATTGAGATTGCATGCAGGGACAGACATATTCTTTGGTGGGGACTCCTGCAGAGAGTCTCATTTATGATAGATCAGAATTATTTTTGCTTCATTCACATACAAATGCATACTTATGTGACAGTCTAGGAAAGGACTTTGTGGAACAAGGTCTGGATGCATTTCTCCTGGTGCCTGTTTTTTACAAGTTTATTTTAAACATCTAACTCACTGTTGTCGGCTCTTAGAGATGAACCATCTGTCACAAACCAGAATCAACATTTATTGTAACTTATTAAGAAAGGAAAAGTTGCTGGCAAAAAACCGTTTAAAGTGTAAAGTTGGATATTGAAGACTTTATTTCCCACAGAGCCTTTTAAAAAGCAGATTAGATGTTCATCTGAGAAAATGGTTCTGACTTTTGCGAATAGGTAATGATCTCATGTGGCAGAATCACTGACAACGTGAGGAATGCATGGGGAAGGAAGGAAGACAGAGGAGCACAGCACATTATCTCTCTCTCTGTGTGTGTGTGTGTGTGTGTGAGAGAGAGAGAGAGAGAGAGACAGAGAGAGAGAGACAAAGAGAGAGAAAGATACAGAAAGGAAGGAAGGAAGGAAGGAAGGAAGGAAGGAAGGAAGGAAGGAAGGAAGGAAGGGGGCTGCATCTCCTGGGGGTTGTGCCAGTACAGGGAGGATGCAGTTTCTTCAGATGGCAGCAGAGTGTGGTATTGAAACCAATGAGATGGCAGAGGGCTCTATAGTCTGGAACCTAATTTCCCTGTGAAACATTCATACTTCAGTGAAATTACCAAATTAACTGATTCTTTTTTTTTTTCTTTCTGAGACAGGGTTTTGCTCTGTCACTCAGGCTAGAGTGCTGTGGTACAAACATGTCTCATTGCAGCCTCGACCTCCTGGGCTCAAGCAATTCTTCAGCCTCAGCCTCCTGAGTAGATGGAACCACAGGTGCACCATCATGCCTGGCTATTTTTAAAATTTTTTGTAGAGATGGGGGGTCTCACCATGTTGCCCAGGCTCGTATTGAATTCCTGGGCTCAAGCAATCCTCCTTCCTCAGCCTCCCTAAGTGTTGAGATTACAGGTGTGAGCCTGGGCCCAGGTGGATTCGTATGACCAGCTCTTTTAATGAAATCAGCAAAAGGGTTAACATGGTGCCTTTCAAGGAGATGAATCAAGATCTTAATTTAAACACAAGAGCAGAGACAAGGCAGACAGACAATCTTAAAACTTGCTAGAAGTTAGTATGGAGATTGGTAGAACTTGTTCAGAGAGTGCCAGATTTGCTCAAGGTAATATATCTGTAGTCTTAAATTACATTTTCTTAAGTTTCCAAATGGAAGGTAAGTCTCAAACCGATCTGGGTTACACAGACATTAAATATTGCATCACGCTTTATTGCTTAAGGTAAGCACCAGGTAAAGTGACTAATCATATAACATATTCTTAGGAATTAGGGGATTCCTACAGTTTTTGAGAATAGATGAGGGCCTTTAAATGGTGGCAGGAAAAAAACCAGGATTTTGAACCAGTCACTAAGATGCTAAAAAACACAATTTAATAAGGTGTCTTACATTTATTTTCAAATCCCCACATTTCCAAAATTCTCAAGTTATAGGTTTTTACTTTTAAATACATCCTCTTCTTTTAAATATTTTTCTTTCAATTCACTTTAATCATGAGTTAACTATATTCAACTGTCATCCTCAAATCCCACATCTACAAGGCATGTATTACCAATTACTCTATTGTTGTAGATGAATACATGTGACTAAAGTATTCTGAAATTTATATGCCCCACAATATATCACTTAAAAATTAATGCCAATTCACATAAAATCCAATCTCATTTTAGTTGTTAAGAAAATCTTGACAACTTGGTACATTTAAAGAAAAACTTGAGGGAATTTAATGTCTGAGAGACTGTGTAGTCTTTTCTAATGTGTTATTTTAAATATTATCTTGCCCTTTTAATTATTCTCTAGTATATGAGGCCTACTTAGAGCATCATAAGATTTACTTGTTGATTTTAGTCAGTGTTGATCAGTCGTTTACATTTAAGCCATGTCTGCTTCTGATAAACATGCAAACCTAATTTCTTTCATAATTTAGTTTTGAATACATTCTTCTCAGTGACATCTCTGATATTTTCCACCCCAAGAATCTCTAAAAGGTAGAAACTAGTCTACCTTTGGTCTCTACTACCATAAAATAAAATGTCTTTGAGCTTTACTTCCTGTAGTTTACATTATATATTTTTAAAAGTTTCATTTTCCAAATACATAAACAGGTGGTTGGTGAGGAAGAATCTGAGAAGGATGAGCTATTGTGTCCCTGATCTCTTTTATGAAGCTCCGATGTCAGTTATCATCCATTGCTTCTGGGAAAAAACAATGCATGTATGAGTTTTTTGTTCGTATATTTTCTTCAAAATGATACAGCTTGACTGTGGGGAGACCAGAGGATATAATGACATATTCCCTCCCTTAATTAGATTACACTATGTGGCCAGAGTAATGGGATAGTAATTTCCCTGACTACATTGTATTATATAAGACTTGCTCTAAAGTTAGAAATTCCGCATGAGAGAAACATTCTCTTGCTGCTGCAAAGAAGCAAACAGCTGTATCCTGAAAGGGGTCATGTGGCAAGAAGATGTGAGTGACCTACCTCTAGGAGTGGACAGGAGCCCCTGGTGACATCCAGCAGGTGAAGTCTTCAATCCTACAATTCAAGGAACTAAATTCTGCCAACAACCAATGGGATAGGAAGATGACCCCAAATCTCAGATGATGTTACAGCCCTGACCTGCCTGCATCTTGATTGTAGCTTAGTGGGATGCTGAGCAGAAGATTTTATTAAAATATACCAGACTCTTGACCCACAGAATCATGGCATTAATTTGAAATAATAAATGTGTGTTGCGAGTACTAATTTGTTATGCAGAAACAGAAAACTAAGATCAGTGAAAACATTTGTCCACACAAAACCTATATGTGAATGTTAATATTGTTTTGAATCAAAATAGCCAGAACTTAGAAGTAACCCAAATATCTATTGGCTGGTGAATAGACAAACAATATATGGTGCATCTTGATAGTGGAACGCTAGTAAGTAATATAAAGGAACACCATTCCCACATATTCAAAAACATAAGTAAATCTCAAAGCCTAAATAAAGAAAATGTAAAGTAGCTAAGTAAAAAAGGACAGCCATAAATGGCTTCATACTGTGTAAATGCACTTATATAACATTCTTATAAAAGTAATGCCATAGGGACAGAAAAAACATCAATACTTGAAAGAAGCTAAAGGTATGGTTGAGTTGATTTCCTACAAAATGGAAAGAGGAAACTTTTTAGGATGATGAAAACATACTTTATCTTGTTTGTGATGAGTTAAATGTCTGTCATCCATCTATCTATTTTTAAACTCACTATATATATATGTTTATACATATATAATAATATGCACAGCAGAAAGAACAGTTAGCCAATCATAAATTTTGTTTTCTTCATTTCCATTGCTAATATTTATGTTGCAGAAAGAGATTCTGCCTTGATTGGCCAAAAGTCAGTGGACTTTATTTGCAATTTCTACGTATATTTAATTCATCAAATATTGTGTTTCATGCTTAAATGTTTGGTTAATCACATGTATTCATTTAACAAACTTTGTAGATGTCAAGAACATTTTGATTTTGAAATGTACACAAAAATAATTTTAAGAAGCTTAAAAATTCCAGCTACACATTAACCAAAATTTTCCAATAATCCTATGGATATTTAACACATAGATTTTTTAAAATCCTCATATTAAGGATTTCTGGCATATCAATAAACACTTTAGAGTGAGTAGATAATTTATAATACTTTGTTGTGAATAACATAAAATTTGGTTACTAGAAGTCTCAATAGCTCCAGTAGTAAATAACAATCTCTTCTTTCAGATTTATAATATATTTAAAAGTTAATATTCTACAAGACTGAAATTCATTTATATTTTTTTAAAACAAAGACCCCTTAAAGAGATTTTAAGATATTTTACAGTTCTCAATCAGGATTTGTTTTCACTTGAATGAAATATTTGTGTGTTGTATACAGAGCTAAAATATATGCAGTTCTTTATCTTTTAAAATTGTCTTAATATGGATGACAAGTGTTAATGAAACTTTGGTGTCTTTGAGATTAGGTTTTAATAATATGGATTCAATTTATTTGCTTTCCAAATAAATTTTCTAGTTGTGGTATTTTCTCCTTAGCATGTAGTCTTTATATTAAATTTATTTCTAGATGACTAAATCTCATAGTGAACTGTATTTAATAACCAGTTCAGACAGAATCTATTAAAATGCAATATATATTTAAATATTTAGGTACTGAAGATAAAAATATGCACATTTTAGAGGTGGACACTAATACAGATTTGTATTTTTAATTGCAAAACAAACAGATTTTCATTTTTTTGGTTTCAGGAATGTAAAAAGAAAGTTCATCTTTTCACCTGTAAGACTTCTATGGGCTTGCCTGTAAATATGCACCACTTGTCATTTGAATTGCTGAGAAAAGGAATTCATTCTACAAGCTTCAACAATGGGAGCTTTTCCCCTAATTAGTAGAATGATGTATCATGATAATTTCAGGTGTTGTATTTGTTAGACAGGCTTTTAAATTTGTCAGCTAAATACTCTCTATATCTAGTTTACACAGCTGAATTTTATAAATTATTTGTGCAAATGTTTAGGTTTTTAACATAAAATTAAAAGGCATTTGGATGTATCTAATTCACTTTCCCAGAAAATATAACATTTTATTTACATCATACAGTGTAACAATAAATATCACTTATGTATATGTATGTATACATGCTCATTTATCCATCGATTGATCTGTCAAGCTATTGATCCATGAATCCATCCCTTTTGTCTTTTGTATGAAGTGTAAGAGAGGAAGTCTTCCAGGGTGATGTATAGAAAAGCATAATGAGAATCAGGGAATACAAGAGTATAGATAAACAACAAGATAATTTCCTTGCAGACTATATGATATGGTTTGGTTCTGTGTCCCCACCCAAATCTCATTTCAAATTGTAATCCCCACGTGTCGAGGGAGGGACCTGGTGGGAGGCAACTGGATCATGAGGGCAGTTCCCCCATGCTGTTCTTGTGCTAGTGAGGGAATTCTCACGAGATCTGATGGTTTTAAAAGTGGCTGTTTCCCCTGTGCTCTCTCTCTCTCCTGCTGCCTTGTGAAGAAGGTACCTGCTTCCCCTTCACCTTCTGCCATGATTGTAAGTTTCCTGAGGACTTCCCAGCCATGTGGAACTGTGAGTCAGTTAAACCTCTTTTTTTTAAATGAATTACCCAGTCTCAGGTAGTATCTTTATAGCAGTGTGAAAATGGACTAATACACTATATATTATCCTAAATAATCTCTGGATAATACTGTGGAATATTTTATTTTAACACCGTCTTTATCCACATTTATTTTCCCTTTGCTCTCTTACTAAAGCTAGTGGGCATATTATGCAGGGATTTAGCTATGGTGGTGTAAAGAGCTGAAACACAATATTTACTCCAGATGATGGAAGGTCTTGGAAAACTTTTGTGGTTAAGAATTGTCAAAGAGTTTCTGAGATCTTCTGAAAAGTTATATTTTAAAATAGAGTGCAAATGTTGAAAAATATAAACCCATCATCAGATATGCTTTTTTCTTAGGCTCCAATAATTGACTCTTTTGGTTTACCAGTTGGGAATGGGTACCTGAATTAAAAACATGAAATTTCCTTTAAAGACAGCTTACAAATAAGAATGTACATTACAAACTGGTGTGCTTTTAAACAAAGCTGTCATAACTTAGTTAATGTGAGTATTATGACATAATTTTTCACAGTTAAAAATGTCCACCTTGTGAACAAAATAGTCATCATAGTTAATCTTCAGCCCTCCTCATGATAAAATACTGATTTACAACATGACAGTCATCTAATAAGCATCAACTAAAAACCCTGGTCACTGGAATAACTGAGTTGATGAATATATATATGTATATATGTATTTCATCTACCTCAACTCTCTAGGTTTTATTCAAAGGCTTATCAACTTTTCTAATTAAAACATGCAAATAAATAATTCGTAGTGATTATGTCAACCTGTATAAAACTCTTTGCTGCCTTAATTGTTCTACTTATTTGTCCTGTAAAATATATGATAAAGTGATATTCTCATACAATACATAGATATTGAGGTCTCTAATTAAAGAACAAATAAGTGCTTAATTAAATTCACCTGAAACTTCAATGATTGTTAAATTCTGATGGCATATATAATAATGGCATATATAATAATGTCATAGGTGCCTCAGAATGCTAAGTCACATGGTAGTGGCTACCTGTGAGGCCTATTTTTAGTAAGTGTGCATTCTTTAAATATTAAAAAGAAGAAGTGCTTCTGATAAATGATATTAGGGAAAAAAACTGAGATCATTGTAGATACTTGGCATGTCCCCAAAACTTCTGAACATGATTGCTATTTCCATTTTATCTTGAGCATGTTTAATCCATAATAAATTTCAGAGGGTGTTATGCAAAGAATCTTGATTGCTGAATACTCTGAGCCAAAGGGATTTATTTAAAGTGAGGGCACACATGAGTTGGTCTTTTAGTAAAATCATTCGGCATATAGTGTCAAGTTAAGACAAGATATCAATAGCATATAAGCCACTTTTGTGGTGGAGGGCAGTATTACCGTTTGCAGGTTGTCTTTCTAATTATTCTGTTCTTTAATAAACAAAATGCTTTACAAATAAACTATTTCATTTTGATTTCTATTCATGCTAACAGATAATAATTTTTTTGAAAGAGACATTTATTATGAAAAGAAATAGGAGAAAAAAAAGATACCTAAAAGACAGAGGGTACAAACAAATATAATGACCACTTTATTAGTTGAATTATACTAAAGTAAGTTTTCTTAAAAATATATGACATTGTAGGCCAGGAAACTCATCTTATGCTAATATTATGTTGACTGTTGAGTTTTATGGAGCCAACCAGTAACTTTTGTAGTTTATCTAATGGGTATATTTAATTATAGATTCATAACATACCTATGTGTGAATGCAGAGAAGATCTGACAGGACAGTAATTTTTAGTTCAAAGGATCTTTATAGTTAAACATGATACATTTCTAAAGATCTGAATTGTAAAGCATACATGATAGCTTGCTAAAATACAAATACCCAGGCTTAGGAAATGAAGATATAATTTTACAGAATTTATGTTTCTGAAATTGTTATAACATTAGATGGTACACTAAAATAAATTTTCCACATGACTGTAATTTTCCTTTGTATTTCAAACACTTTTAGTGCATTTTTCTATTACAATAAAAATATGTCTGAAGTAGACATATACTCCCTTGTTCCCTTAAATAAAGTAGATGATGTATTTTTGTGCATTAGTACTTCCATTGTGAGTGTCATTTATTGACTGGGGCTGTGAAACAAGAATGCCCCTGGTGACCCCTAGGGCCTTATAGCCATGATAATGGGGCTCCACTTTTATGGTTCTTTTGGAATGCAGTCATTATTTTTTCAACTTCTCCCCATCTCATACCTTTGCTGCATTTAGTGCATTTGTTGCTTTTAATCTGCTGCATCATTTTACATGTACTTGTCAAGCATATAGTTTAAGATTTTCCTGCTTTACCTCAGAGGCTGTGTTCCAAGCAGTCAAACTGAAAAGAAAAAAAAAAAAAAAACCCTGAACAATAGAGTAAGGAAGAAATTGCAGGCACTCACTGAGAGGATCATAAATGACATCCTACAAATCAGTTTTTACTCTTTTAATGATACAGATGTAAGATGTGCTTCTCCAGCATTTTAATTTTTGATAAACTAGAGTTTAATGTCTTATATTATTTGAAAAAAATTCTTATTCAAAAGTTTTGTAATTAAAATATTTCCACAAGAAAATTTGCGATATATGCGGTTTCTCTGTCTCCTGAATTGAAGCACTTATAGAGAAATTTTTATGTGGTATATTTTCCCTCTGATTATTGTTCTGCTAGTATTTAATACTGACCGATCCTTGAACTCTGGGTGGCTATGGCCAGTGCAACTAGTTCATGTATTACGATTTTTAAAAATGACATTTATATTCTCTAGATGGTGCTATTGATTAAAACTGATCATTTATCAGGCTGTATATTAGGTCTCAGACTTGGGGTGAACCTGCAGGGCTTCTTTTCTGAATTTAGACTGCCACTGACAGCTTATTCTTCTTTAAACATAGCTGATGTTTGCAGCAGAATGTTGTGCTTCCAAATATGTACAATACAAATTATTAATAAATCAAAATCTAAAAGATTAAAAATTGTTAATTATAATTTTATTATGCAAATGCGGCCCCTACCAAGATTCAGTCTCTTGTTATTGTCTACTTTCTTGTCTGTCTTCTCCTCAATACGTTTTAATATCTTTGTGGGTAGAGTTTTAATCATCATCATATTCCCAGTGACTGGCCTAGAGCTCAGTTCATAAAAGCCCTCAGTATTTAAAAATAACATCTGGTGTAAACTCCAGATGATCAGATATTGTTTATAGTTATGGCAAGACATAATCCTGTCTGAATAAGCTCACATTTAGGAATGAATGAAAAATACTCCAATGAGTGGGTATAGTAAAGATAGACTATATGCAGTAGTTATAGATTTTTGAGATAGCAAATAATTAATGTTTAAAGTGTCTAGGGACCTATTGAGGAAAGGATATTCCTTTCTACTCTTTCTCTATGTCCTGTCAAAAACAAATCTAAGTGCATATGAGATAGAACAAAATCCAGAGCTCAAGTGTGCACATATTAAAAATAATCTAAGCGGTTGCTTTGCTTAATGCTGGAAAATGCCATTTTTATAAAATTGATCCTATATGGGCAAAATGACTATGAAGCCAATGTTATTTTATTATTATACAAGCTATGTAATGAAAGTAAAATTTATGTTTAGAGGAATTAACGCAAAATAGAACTCGGTTCTATTGTCTCTATTCAAACATTTTTATTGCATTTTACTATTACAACAGAAATATATCTGAAGTAGACTGACACTCCCTTGTTCCCTTAAACAAGGTAGATGATGCATTTTTATGCATTAGTACTTCCATTATAAGTGTCATTTATTGACTGGGGCTGTGAAACAAAAATGCCCTTGGTGACCCCTAGGGCCTTATAGCCATGATAATGGGCTCCACTTTAAGGGGAAGCATCAGATCTCTAATCCTATTTTGTTTTTATTATCAAATAAAAACAAGTCCTTGACATTCCATTCATCAGACTGAAAATCGTTTGGTAAAATGTGGTGGAAGTTTTAGATGAGTTAGCAGAGAAGACTCTCTATATAAGAAGCATTTTTGTACTGCTTTAAAAATGTCTAAGGTTGAATTTAATGAAATAACTGAAAGTTGTAAGAGATTATTATTTTGGCAACAGCTGGTAGATTTATCTAGCTATCAAGAAGTTTGGTTAGGAATATTCAGGGAAAAAATTTGGTTATGGCAAAAGCAATAGAAGGCTTTGAAATTTGCAGAAGGGATATTGTGCATGTCACAGTACACAAATAAATCTGCCCAGGAAGACTTTTTTTGTCATAAAATTACTGACATTAATAAAAAACAAAATGAAAATTAAATTCACACGTAATTAAACTGCTACCCCAAAATGAATTGCTTTCTTTTCATATAATCCTTATCAATATGTATATACAATTTGTGGTTACAAACCCTGTACTTTTGTACAGTTTGCTTTTCTTTTAGGATTATATCCAATATTCTATCCTACTATACAGTCTTAATTATTATCACTTAAATTTTAATTACCACTTTTATCTGCTAGGTATTTCCTTAAGTGAAGATTTTCACAATTTCCTCAGCTATTTTCCTATTAGTAGATAGTCTCTAATATGCTTCTAAATTTATACTATAATAAAAATACCCTAATGATAATTTTATGCTTATAAATATTTTAGATTTATGCAGTTATTTGTTTCCTTGGAAGAAAATCCCAGAAATGATACTACAAGTCAATTTTTTTCCTGTATTTACTTTTTAAAGGAGTTTCATCAGCTTAAAGTGCTATCAGGAATGTTTGAATATACCATTTTCACCGTAAGCTTTTTAGAGTTTCACAGTATAATTATATAATTTTGCTTGTTTGGTAGGTAGATAATATTATCTTCCTGTTTCAGTTTTTATTTCTTGTGCAGGAAAAACATTTTTCATGTTTGTTTGTTCATTGTCTTTCCTTTTATGTACATTATCTTTTCATGTCCCTGGCTTATTTACCTATTGAAGTCAATGTATTTTTTAACCTGCTTAAATAATATAGGTTGTAATCACTTTGCTACAAATACTCATTCCTATTTTTTGATTCTTTGAGTTTTTATTATCAGTAATTTCATTAATAGTTTCCCATTATATTTTGTGGAATTTTAGGACCATTTGATAGTAATTTTCTATATTTCCTATTATAAAATCACTTGCACTTAGGTGGTGTTGGTTTAAATAATTGTTTTTCACTATTTTTTGTTTCTAATTAGAACAAAAAAGAGACATTTCTTAATACAAGTATATGCTAAGTCCGACTTTAAATATCTAAAGATATTATGTTGATAAGAATATTAGTCATCTTTTTGAGTATCTACCGGGTCTACGATGACTATTTTCTTCTAAAATCTGAACCACCTCCCTAATGCTCTACTGTCAGCTACCTATAAACCATACAATCTACCTGCTGCCAGTGATTGGACTCAGCTGTGTTCTAGAACCTAAATGATGCCAATGAAGCTGAAAAGTGGCCATCTTCTGCTAAAAGCATGTAGAAGTAAAACAAATGAAGCAGTTATGCAGAGAGAAGCATGGAGGGACGGAGGAAGCTCTCAACCTCTTTAGGACTTTCCAGTTTCTGGATCCTGTCTGTCCTGAGAACTTGTCACATTTCTTGGGCACAGGTCCTGTGAATAATCTTTTACCCCTACATCAAATTCCACCACTTAAAAAAGTTTATTCGTGTGTAATTCTACTATTTTTTTGCATAAAGAGATTTTGACAAAAATATTAAGAAATATGCCTGTATGGTGGCTCATGCCTGTATTCCCAGCTACTTGGGAGGCTGAGGCAGGAGGATCATTTGAGCCTGGGATGCAGAGGTTGCAGTGAGCAAAAATTTTACCATTGAACTCCAGCCTTGGTGACAGAGCAAGACTCGGTCTCAAAAAAGAAAAAAAATATGCCTGTATTCCCAGCTACTTGGGAGGGTGAGGCAGGAGGATCGCTAGGGCCCAGGAGTTCGAGTCCAGCCTGGGCAACATATGAGATGGTACCTCTTAAGAAAAAAAAAAAAAATCAAAACGAGGGCCAGACTTTTTGTTGAAGAATTACGACATTCTTGTCACAGCCTCCCAACTAAAATAACATCTTACAGATTTTTGTGTATTGTGTTTTGCTTCATTCGGATAATTTGATCAGACACATGCAACTAACTTCTGTGTTTTCTTATCTTCTGAACATTGCCTTTGGTCCTGGGCTAATTGAGTGGGCAAGTGGCTTCTATTTCAAGATACCTTTTCTGGAGATAATTATTTAACTTACAGATATGGGCTAGAGTCAGTAAAAATGTATTTTCATAAAATAGGTTGATATTCATCTCTACCTGAAATAAAAAACTAATAGAACTTGTTTTAATGTGAAAATGCAAAATGTTGCAAACCTTACCAATAAGCAAAGCAACTTCTGGGTAGGTACCAAAAAGACTGTCTGTCACAAGCTTTTATTTTCCTGTATACAGTAAGTGTTCCATATATTTTTACTGAATGAATGTGTGAATAAGTAAATGCAGTTATAGAAAGTATAACCTAACAAAAAGAGAAACATTGATTTGACTCTTGGAAAAATAAAGATGATATGTTTTTATAAAGTTACAGATCTGAGGTTCCTTATATTGAACTACTGGCACTTTATATCATATTTGCTTTTGACTATGTTTCCTTTTGAACTAGTGAGCTTTTATACTCCTCTAACATTGTAGTATAACAAGTTTTTATCTTACTTTTTCACTAGGCTGTAAACCCCTGAAGACAAGGATTACCTTATTTTTCTTATTCACTGTGTGTGAATATTATTGATTTTGTTTCTTTTGGAGTCTTAAAATATTATGCTATTATGAATTATAAGTTTACTTTAAAAAACCCTTAATAGTTAGTTGAATATGGCCTTTACCCAGAAACTTGAGAATATAATGACAAGCTTGATGCTAGTGCCATGCTTCCCAGTATTTGTAATTAAAACAGACAGAATTACCATAAGAGATCCTGACTAGAGATGTACTTGATTACTTACTGTTTGAAAAGAAATTTTTAAAAATGACGTAAAGCTATCTTGCTCTATTTTTACTTCACCTTAGATAAAAAAGATTTGATGCCATTGGGAAAATATAATACAGGATCAACCATTATTCAGAATTTTAAATTTCAGGTCATTGTTAAATTATAGAAGAGTGGCGCCTGATTCAAATTGTAATTTTGATGGTTTCTTACATGACAGTTTCCTGAATTTGTTTTTAGGGAGTTTTTACAATAAAGAGGTTTTACAGTAAAGATATAAAAATGTGCCTATTGAATATATCAATTTTGATGTTCTTTTTATTTTTTAATTTTTTTTGAGACAGAGTCTTGCTGTGTCACCCAGGATGGAGTGCAGTGGTGTGATCTCACCTCACTGCAACCTCCACACCCGGGTTCAAGCGATTCTCTTGCTTCAGCCTCCTGAGTAGCTGGGATTACAGGCGCATGCCACCACACCTTGCTAATTCTTTTTTGTATTTTCAGTAGAGGAGGGGTTTCACCATGTTAGTCAGGCTGGCCTTGAACTCCTCACCTCAAGTGATCCACCCACCTCGGCCTCCCAAATTGCTGGGATTACAGGCATGAGGCACTGCGCCCGGCCTGATGTTTATAATGGTCCAGGAAAAGTCCCGAACTGGTGAAACTGCATCACACCATGGTCTCAGAGATTAAAGGAGCAGCTTGTATTGTAAATGTTGTTCATAAAACATACAGCTATCAGGCTGTTTCCAAAAGGTCAGTAGATAGCAGTGACCACCTATCACATACTAAAATATTTTCATGTTTAGACCTACTAACTGGAGTGTTATCCACTGCACTAGTTAGAAATTCAAGGTTGTGGTAGGAGGAATCTAAAGAAGCATGGAGTACAGTCAAGACCATGTCTTTTTCAAGAGCATTATTATTCAGGGATCACAGCATATACATTCTATAAAAATAACGTATATATTCTGGAAGGTCTGTATAGTCCCTTCTTACTTCTTACTGTTCCTTATAAAAATTTTATTTCAGAAATGACTCCTTTAAAGGAAAAAAAAAAAGAAACAATGATTTCTCTGAGACTTACTTTGACTTTTTAATGAACTTCCTACATTTAGACATTCAGATATTTAGACATTTAGAATCAACCCAAATGTCCATCAGTGATAGACTATATAAAGAAAATGTGGTACATATATACTATGGAATACTATGGAGCCATAAAAATGAATGAGATCATGTTATTTTCAAGGACATGGACGGAGCTGGAAGGCATTACCGTCAGCAAACTATTGCAGGAACAGAAAACCAAACACTGAATGTTCTCACTTATAATTGGAGCTGAATGATGCAAATGCATGTGACACATGGTGGGGAACAACACATGCTAGGGCCTGTCAGGGCAAGGCAGGGGCAGGGGCAAGGAGAATATCAGGGAGAATAGCTAATAGATGCTCTGCGTAATACCTAGGTGATGGGTTGATCTGTACAACAAACCACCATGGCACACGTTTAACTATGTAACAAACCTGCACATGTACCTCAGAACTTAAAATAAGTTGAAGAAAAAAATATAAAAAATATTATTATTTATTATAATTCATTTTCAGATTTTTTTCTTTACTTCTTCTAAAAGTACTCTCATTTGCGTAAAGTGCAGTTTTAAAACTAGAGTAAATATCTCACAGATCTGGAATGCCTTCAAATATGTCTTTGAAAATAATACTGAAACAGGAAAAGTTCCCTTGTCTCTTTTTTGGTTCCATATGAACTTTAAAGTAGTTTTTTCCAATTCTGTGAAGAAAGTCATTGGTAGCTTCATGGGGATGGCATTGAATCTATAAATTACCTTGGGAAGTATGGCCGTTTTCACGATATTGATTCCTCCTACCCATGAGCATGGAATGTTCTTCCATTTGTTTGTATCCTCTTTTATTTCATTGAGCAGTGGTTTGTAGTTCTCCTTAAAAAAGAGCCCACATTGCCAAGTCAATCCTAAGCCAAAAGAACAAAGCTGGAGGCATCATGCTACCTGACTTCAAACTATACTACAAGGCTACAGTAACCAAAACAGCATGGTACTGGTACCAAAACAGAGATATAGACCAATGGAACAGAACAGAGCCCTCAGAAATAATGCCACATATCTACAACTATCTGATATTTGACAAACCTGACAAAACAAGCAATGGGGAAAGGATTCCCTATTTAATAAATGGCGCTGGGAAAACTGGCTAGCCATATGCAGAAAGCTGAAACTGGATCCCTTCCTTACACCTTATACAAAAATTAATGCAAGATGGATTAAAGACTTACATGTTAGACCTAAAACCATAAAAACCCTAGAAGAAAACCTAGGCATTACCATTCAGGACATGGGCATGGGTAAGGACTTCATGTCTAAAATACCAAAAGCAGTGGCAACAAAAGCCAAAATTGACAAATGGGATCTAATTAAACTAAAGAGCTTCTGCACAGCAAAAGAAACCACCATCAGAGTGAACAGGCAGCCTACAGAATGGGAGAAAATTTTTACAATCTACTCATCTGACAAAGGGCTAATATCCAGAATCTACAATGAACTCAAACAAATTTACAAGAAAAAAACAAACAACCCCATCAAAAAGTGGGCAAAGGATATGAACAGACACTTCTCAAAAGAAGACATTTATGGAGCCAAAAGACACATGAAAAAATGGCCATCATCACTGGCCATCAGAGAAATGCAAATCAAAATCACAATGAGATACCATCTCACACCAGTTAGAATGGCGATCATTAAAAAGTCAGGAAACAACAGGTGCTGGAGAGGATGTGGAGAAATAGGAACACTTTTACACTGTTGGTGTGACTGTAAACTAGTTCAACCCTTGTGGAAGTCAGTGTGGCGATTTCTCAGGGATCTAGAACTAGAAATACCATTTGACCCAGCCATCCCATTACTGGGTATATACCCAAAAGAATATAAATCATGCTGCTATAAAGACACAGGCACATGTATGTTTATTGCGGCACTATTCACAATAGCAAAGACTTGGAACCAACACAAATGTCCAACAATGATGGACTGGATTAAGAAAATGTGGCACATATACACCATGGAATACTATGCAGCCATAAAAAATGATGAGTTCATGTCCTTTGTAGGGACATGGATGAAGCTGGAAACCATCATTCTCAGCAAACTATCGCAAGGGCAAAAAACTAAACACCGCATGTCCTCACTTATAGGTGGGAATTGAACAATGAGAACACATGGACACAGGAAGGGGAACATCACACACTGGGGCCTGTTGTGGGGTGTGGGGAGGAGGGAGGGATAGCATTAGGAGATATACCTAATGCTAAATGACGAGTTAATGGGTGCAGCACACCAACATGGCACATGTATACATATGTAACAAACCTGCACGTTGTGCACATGTACCCTAAAACTTCAAGTATAATTAAAAAAAAGTTCCCTTGTCCCCCTCGCAGGATGTGCGATGGGGGTGTGGCTTGCTTCTTCAGTGTCCCGCTTCTCAGACCTCTAGCAGAACATGCAAATGGGCAGGCTGTGGGGCTCCTACCCCATGGCAGTGTCTAGGGGTGAATGTTTACAGCTCCTGAAGCCCCAGTGGGCATATGCTACCGTGTTCTCTTTTAGTTTTGCCGTCTATAGGCGGCTTTTGTTAACCAGCTCAATTAGACCATCTACCTTGTCACAAGAACAGAGGGCTTTCTGTATCGCAGGTTCTTGCCTTGGTGTACCAGAAGAATCAGTTCACACCTGGGCTTGGAGAATGAGTGCAAGGTTTTAGTGAATGGAGGTAGCTCTCAGCAGACGGGAGAAGCCAGAAGGGGATGGAGTAGGAAGGTTTTCCCCTGGAGTTGGGCCTCTCAGCGGCCCAGGCTCTCCTCTGCCCCAGTCAAACTCTGTGTTGGTCTGCCAGTCAATGGCCTGCCAGCTTGCAGGTGTGCTCCTATGCTGGTGTGCTCCTCTGGACGTATAGCTGCTTGTGTGTTCCTCTTGACGTCCAGCAGCTTGTGTGTCGGCCTGCAAGGGTCTTGGGGATTTTATAGGCACAGGATCGGGGCACAGCAGACCAGAGGAGGTCTTGGGAAATACAACATTCGGGCAGGAAAACAAAAACCCTTGTCCTCACCTAGGTCCATGGGCACAGGCCCCGGGTGTGGAGCCCTAGCCAGGGACCATGCCCTCCTCTACTCCACACTCCCCTTTCTCCCTTCTGTAGCATTTAAAAGGAGCATGCCCTTCCCTTCCCAGCACTTCCCTTCTGTATCAATACTATTGAAACTAGTTTTTAAAAAATCTAGCTGGGTGATGCTATTGCACTAAAACACCATTACTACACCAGGGACAAGCACTAGCTACTTTTTTTTTAATTCTAGAGATATTTCTCTCATAATTTAGTTTTGTTTATTTTACAGTTTCAAAAGCATAAACTCTAATTGGTAGGATAAAAACTTCTTTCTCTTTGATTGAGTACCTTGTAAATTATGACCAGTTTTTACATAAAAACCTCAAGGTCATTCTGTAGGGGAAAGATTGAGGACATATTTAGCAGCATGCATCCATGGATTTACTGGATTTCTCAAACCTGGCACACATCAACCATCTGGAGTGTAGAAGAAAACTCCATGAATTTGTTAACAGTTTGCTGTGTTTCTCTCATGCAACAAAGTCATAAAGAAATAGTTGCTGGTGGATAATAAGAAAGGGAGTTGGGGTGAGCAAACCCAATATATAGTGACGACCAGCTTGCAAGTAGCCAAGTAGTTACTAGAAATTTGTGCTAGCATTAGTCCTACACCATTAATTTTATCCCTGTACACACTGGGAAATAAAGAAATGTAGAGCCATTGAATCCAGGGGTTCGTAGTAAACCCAAAATTGACCACCAGCTTCTGTCTGTTCAGTACATCATCTGTGCTGGCAATATGTGTCCCACAAAAAGCAAGATCAGAAAAGACCAGTGAAGATTCTGCACATATAGATTAAGGTGTTTCTTCTTCTTACTTAATACATAATAATCACATTTTTCAATAATACAAAAAAATGCTCCCACAGATCACAATTCCTAAGCATTTTCTTTCTATACTCCTTTTTTTTTGGTGGGAAATTTTGTTGTCAGTCACTCATGTAACCACTTGATATTTATGCACAAGGACATGATTTGCGTATTACATTTATGTATCAGGTTTGCCAATTTGGCTGTGTGGATATGGCCTTGAGCAGGTTGCTTAACCTCTCTGGGTTCTGCTTAGCTATAATATAGGGATAGTAACATATATCTCATTGAGTTGCTCCATATTTGATTGTGTTGTAAAGCAGATAACACTCTTCCTGGTATGTGGTATATGGTAGATGGTTGATGAATTGTAAGTATTATGGTATAGCAACATGTTTGTTATTTCCCGTTCACTGTATGTTTGTCTATTCTCCTTAATGAAGTTTGAGGCTTCTAGAAGGGTAATAGGACGCAGTAGTCTTATTCCATACATGTTCCATGAACTCTCATTATCTGTCAATGGGTTTGAATCTTGCTGCCAATACAGAGATAGAAAGCATTTATTTAGTTGCCTTCTGCCTGAGGAGTCAGAGATATATTTCACTGATAATATCATATGACATCTCCTCCATTTGCACTTATGAGGAGCCCAAGCTGCTGGACTTCTTCATGTATTTCTTAGGTCCTGGGTATTTTTTCATTCTTCCTCTCTGTACTTCCAACTCTTGTCTAGGTCCTGCTTTAATTCTCATTCTTACCAATCTTGTTTCCCAGGGGATTTCTTCCCAGTTGAAATAAGATAGGACTTTCTGCAAACTTGTTGACCTTGAGCTTTGACCCTTGGCTATGTTCCTTGATGTATTTCTTCACTTCAGATGCTCCACATTCCTGCTGCTTAATGAAGATTGACCCATTAGCCCACGCAACATTGGTTTGGCTCAGTTCTCTTTGCCTTTCTTTCCTTCTAGCATTTGGAGATTCATCCTAGTGTCTTAAAAATGGGATGGGTATTGAAAGGTAAAATAATCTATCAGAGCTTCCATTTATATTCATTTAAAAGAACTTAAGAAGTAAACTAAATCTCACTACTATAAAATGTATGAAGGAACACTGTCAAGCCCACTGCATGCATATTACAGGTGAATACATATCTCACACTATGAGGTAAGTTGAAATAAGAGGGCAGAAACTCCCCAGCCTGGAGACAGGGGTAAAACCCACATTTGTTCACTTGATTTCAATATCTTGCATATATTACAGTTTACAGATGTTCTAGTAGATGGATTTATACATATATAAAATCAACAAATGATTTCAAAGATTTCATATAAAAAGACCTCACACTGAGGGTAGTACTAATAATGCAAAAACAAATAAATAAAAATAAAAGGGCAGATGGCACACTTCTCTTCCAAGCAATGTTTTTCATTAGCCAGGGTGTAGTCTAAAAATACTAACAATCAATTTTTTAGTTATGTATTTATTTTGAGACAGAGTCTCACTCTGTCACCCAGGCTGGAGTGCAGTGGCGCGATCTCGGCTCACTGCAACCTCCGCCTCCTGAGTTCAAGTGATTTTTGTCATACCTCTGCCTCCTGGGTAGCTGGGATTACAGGCGTGTGCCACCACGCCCGGCTGATTTTTGTATCTTTAGTAGAGACAGGGGTTATGCCATGTTTGCCAGGCTGGTTTCGAACTCCTGGCCTCAAGCCAGTCACCCTAAAGTGCTGGGGTTACAGGCATGAGCCACTGCAACCGGCCCTAATCAATTTTACAACAACCGTTCAACATAAGTGGTTAAGATGCTTTGAAATATAGAGATTTATACCTATTATCATGATAAATTTTTCTTTCCACAAATATATCTTGCATATTGTATCTGTTGTATATTTTTAACTTATATTTCTCAGATATAATAGTCATTAAATTAAGTGTAGAAATAACCTGAATTTAGAATAATACTTTTCAATGGCTGCATCACAATTTTAAACAAGTAATTTTAAAAGTTCTGAATATTTACTTATATTTATCACACATATTATCCTGTAAGTATAAATGCATATAATGCAAATATTTAAATATAATTATTCATTATTTTAGTGAAAGCAAAATATTTTAGTCCCATTAAAATTAACTATTTAAAATATTAAAATATTATTTATTATCTTATCTTTATCTCATTCTTTTCCATTTCTACTTAGTGCATATTTTTATAATGTACAAAATATTATAATAACATATATATCTAATTTATCAGAAATCTTCAGAAACCAGTCATTTATGCTAAAAAATTATGCTGATTGTGGTACTCAAAAATTTTGGTGACAACCCTTATAACCTAACTCATTTACTTGAAGCGAATGCTGGATGTGTTCCATGCTGCAAGGGACCACTGAAGATCTCCTTCAGGTATAGTCAGTAGAACAGTGCTTCTCAAAGCATTCAAATTACTTGAGATATTGGTAAAATGAAGATTCAGTAGGTCTTGGGGGGTCTGAAGTTCTTCATTTATAGTAAGATTCCAAGTAACACTTATGCTACTGGTGTCCAGAGCCCACTTTGAGTGTCATGGCTGTAGAGTACATAGAGAAATCTGGAGTGACTATTTCCCTCTCTGACATCTCACTGCACAGACAATCTGTGGCAGCCATGATTCCAGGCCTTGCTAATAGTTAAACATCCTTTAGTTTAGGTAATATGGAGTTTGATTGAATACGAGTTGGAGAAACACGAATTTACAGTCATGATAACAAATTACTTCCTCTAAGTAGTCAGTGGTTTTTCATTTAGTGACATTGGCATGACCTCAGCTGAAGGATTTAGGATCCTATGTGGGAAGCAGCAGAGCACAGTTACAAGAGAAGAGAGCAAGGGTTGACCTGCTGATAGGGTTTCCAGGTTGTTATTAGAAGAGACTGCTGTGGGACAGTATGCAGCAAGATCTCATTCAGGATATTTTAGCAGTGGAAAAGATTATTCCTTTTTGAGAGGACCATACTAGATGTGTATTTGATATAGTCAAGTGTATCAGGATACATTGAATCAGAAGGCAGCATAATAAGGTAGTCAAGATATTAGGCTCTGAAGCCAGATCTCCCGGTATGCAGCTTGATATTTGGCAAGTTACTGAGTTTCTCAATCCATAATAATTATAGCAATACCTACCTCGCAGGGTTGTTGTGACAATTAATGAGCAAATATATATGAAACACTTAGAAGAGGGCCTGACAAATAATCAGTAACTAATAAATATTAGCAGTTATTCTCTATATATTAGAAAAATGTCAGCTGGGCACAGTGGCTCACGCCTGTAATCCCAGCAATTTGGGAGGCCAAGGCGGGCAGATCACTTGAGGTCAGGAGTTTGATACTAGCCTGGCCAACATGGTGAAACCCTGTCTATACTAAAAATACAATAATTAGCTGGGCATGGTGGCGCGTGCCTGTAATCCCAGCTACTCGGGAGGCTGAGGCAGGAGAATCACTTGAACCTGGGAGACAGTGAGCTGAGTTAGCACCACTGGACTCCAGCCTTGGTGACAGAGCAAGACTCCATTTAAAAAGAGAAATGAAAGAAAAAAAGGAAAAATGTATCCATGAATATATCTAGTTACTATTCTTCAAGAAAACAGAGAAATGATGTGGCCTCAGGTGACCAAAACATTGGGAGTATTTTATGAGTGGAGAACACTAACTAAACTCAAGGTCACATTACTGAGGCATAATATATTTTAGATTTGAGGATTTGTGATCTATTTTATTAAATAATTCATCAACCATGCTAACTGAGCAGCTAACATATGCACATCCACGTGTTAGAGCTTGAAGGCGCACAAAAACATATAAGAAATGGTAACTGTCCTTGAGGTATCAGACCTCAAACAGAATATATTCATGTATAACATAGGATTATATGTGAATTAAATGCCTGCCTTGGTTTGTGCCATTAAAATAAAATACTGGAGACTGGGTAATTTATAAAGAATGGAAATTTATTTCTGACAGTTATGAAGGCTGGGAAGTTCAATATCAAGGTGCCAGCAGGTTTAGTGTTTGTTGTTTGGTGAGGGCCCCATCTCTGCTCTAAGATGGCACCTGAGTGCTGCACCCTCCAGAGGGAGCAAACAGCATGTCTTCACATGGTGAAAGAAATGGAAGGGCATAAGAGCCAGTTAGTTCCCTCAGCCCTTGTATAATGACTTTAATCCATCTATGAGGCCAGAACCCTTATGGCCTAATCACTTCCTGAAGGTCCCACTTCTTAATACTGTTGCATTGAGAATTACGTTTCAACATGAATTTTGGAGGGGACACAAACATTCAAACCATAGCAGTCTAAAATGGGTGATTATGCAGTATCTCTTCCAATTAATGAGCATTAATTGCATTAACTAATGCAATTAAAAATCTGGTCTTGAACCAGTCTCATTACTCCTATCCTTACAGCAAGAAAAAAGCTAAAAAAAAAAAAAAAAAAAACCCTGAAAACCAACAACTTTTCTTGATTCACAAGAGAATTGAGGTTACCAAACAAAACAATTCCCTGCAAACTGGAGCAAGAGAAGGTTATTGAAAATCTTGGTGGACAACATGCAAGAACAAACAGGTAATGTAAGCAGAGAGATGGAAACTCTATGAAGAATCAAAGAAAATGCTAGAAATCAAAAACATTGTAACAAAAATGAGGAATGCCTTTGCTGGGCTCAGCAGTGGACTGCATACAGCCAAGAAAAGAATAAGTGAGCTTGAGGATATGTCAACAGAAACTTCCTAAACTAAAACGCAAAGAGAAAAAATAATAGAGAAAACACCCACTAAACAGATCATTTTAAGAGCTGGGTGGATGTGACAATTAGAAAGATGTAACATAGGGAAGAAAATGAGGAAGGAACAGAAGAAATATTTGAGGTTTTAATGGCTAAGAATTTTCCAAAATTAGTGAAAGACACTAAACAACAGATCCAGGAAGCTTAGAGATAATCAAGTAATAAATATAAAACAAAATCTAGGCCGGGTGTGGTGACTCATGCCCGTAATCCCAGCACTTTGGGAGGCCGAGGTGGGTGGATCATGAGGTCAGATCAAGACCATCCTGGCTAACACGGTGAAACCCCATCTCTACTAAAAATACAAAAAACTAGCTGGGCGTGGTGGTGGGCGCCTGTAGTCCCAGCTACTCGGGAGGCTGAGGCAGGAGAATGGTGTGAACCCAGGAGGCGGAGCTTGCAGTGAGCCGAGATCACGCCACTGCACTCCAGCCTGGGTGACAGAGCGAGACTCCGTCTCAAAAACAAACAAACAAAAAAACCCCCAAAAAACAACAAAAAAAACTCCAAAATCTATACCTGAGCATATCCTATTCAAAAAAACAAACAAAAAAAAGGGGCAGAGAGAAAATTTTGAAAGAAAGCAGAGGGTATAGGGAAAACAGCTTACCTATAAAGTGACAGGGATAAAAATTATGTTGGGCTTTTTTTTGTTTTGTTTTGTTTTAGGGAATAAAGAGAGTTTCTAAAATATAATACAAACTGCACTTATGAAAAATTAAAAGAGATAGAATAAGGAAGTCATAAGGCATTATTGTGCTAGTCTAGACATCAGTTTTGTTAAACCTCAAACGGTGAAAGAAAATGTTCAAATTTTACAAAGAGGGATATATAAATGTTGACAAATATTTTTTAATTTTGTATATCTCTAAGGGTAGCCTCAGGAAGTCTCAGAAACAAATAGTGGATTCCGAAAAATCTAATATACAATATGTTCCCCAACCATTTGTCCCATTCTTCCTTTTTTCATCTTATTACTTCTATATCTGCAAAGCACATTTTGTTGCTTTTAGCATTTTTCAAAATTACCAATTTGTTCTTTAGACTTCTTGAGTCTACTTTAGATTAAAATTTCAGGCAGAACTGCACAACATCTATTTTTCTTTTTTCCCTCTCTCTTAAATAGATCATTCTTCACACTTGAAGGGGTAGACTGTGCATGTAGGGCAGGGATGACAGTATGAGGGCAACTGCCTGTTTTTAAGTAGAATCAAAGTCCCAGATGAAGCCAAAATATTTTTCTAGTGCTGAAACCTTGCTGAAGCTGCATCTCTATAAACAATCAGGAATCAAAGAAAATGGGAGAGGAATTCTCCTTCCTTGTGAATGATGGTTTAGTTGTTTGTTCAAGTAGAAGCCTTGAAAAGTCTTGTATGTGGTTATACATATTTGAGTTAGTCCTTTTTGAGACCCCTAAATAGGAGGCAAACACAAAGAGGATGCTAAGAGGTGTTTTTTGAGTTAAAATGGTGGCAGGGAAATCACCATTTAGAAAACTCTTCCTAACAATATGTACCATGTACTTCATTATCCCTGGCCTATGTCTATTTTCTGAATGGCTTGACGCAACATTCTGTTTCATCTTGTTGACATTTCTGATGTTGCCAAATAAAGAGTTGTCTTTCCTCATAATAGCTTTCTTATCATTTAAAAATATTTTCCTCTTTTTATGCATATTATCTGGAATTCAGCATTTATAGTGTGATATGTTGTGAATATCAATTATCATCACTTTTTCACATTAATCTTTTCAGATTTCTTAACAAATAATCTACTCAATAATTATACACACTTTGATATACCTGGGATCCAATTATAACATAGAATTCCATTCTTTGCAGTAAATTTATCTTGAATAGAATCTTCTAGATTTTCTCACATTACTACTGCTTTTATACTAGTATTTTTAGAATATTGAATTTTGTAAGAAAAATTAGTATTTCACTGCCCATTAAATATTATAAATTTTTAAATTACTTTCAAAGATATTAATTGACTTAAAAATCACTGTTTCTGGTCATAGTTAAAGTGTTATGTTGGTGCAAAAGTAATTGCGGGTTTGCCATAAAACCACAATTACTTTTGCACCAACCTAATAAATTCTGCAAACAGAATTATAGGTATGTTAAGAATCCATCTGGGACTTGCAGCTGTTGAAACAGTTTACCTGGTAACAACTCCAAATCTGGGGTGGCCACAGATTTTGGTTACTGATTTTTTTTAACTTTTATTTTAAGTTCAGGGGTATATGTATAGCTTTGTTACATAGGTAAATGTGTCATGGGGGTTTGTTGTACAGATTATTTCATCACCTAGGTATTAAGCCTAGTGCCCATTAATTATTTATCCTGATTCTCTCCCTCCCACCCTCCACCCTCCTGTAGGCCCCAGGGTGTGTTGTTCCCCTCTAGGTGTTCATGTGTTCTCATCATTTTGCTGTCGTTCATGTGTTCTCATCATTTTGCTCCCACTTGTAAATGAGAGCATGCTGTATTTGTTTTTCTGTTTGGCTGCTTCTAAAGGCAGATAGTCCCAATCTTCTCTATTGGAAGAAAAATATATTTACCAAAATATAGTCTTACTTGTGAATGATCAAATTGCCTTCGGCCAATTTACAATATTCATTAGCAACATAAAAGTGTATTTCCAATATAAAATTTGCAGATAGATTTTAATAAGATAACAAAATAATATAGCATGTTTGAGATAATTCATTTATATGTATTCATTCCTAAATCATTAAAATTCAGTTAAAAAATGATGCCAGAATATTTTGAGAGTATTTAAATGCTTTGATGTGAAAATTTTATGGTCCCAGAATGCAATTATATTAACCTCATCTTGGCATATATAGGAAAGGGGTTTGTATTAGGGGAAAAACAAAAACAAATCTTCCTCTTTCAGTACCAAACATGTAAAAACCCCAAAACAACTCAGATACTTACCACAATCTGATGTATTGACAATAAAAATAATTTTAAAAATATTTATTTAGAACAAAGTATCATAATTTCTTGGGACATATAACCAATATTATAAATAGCATCTTGTTTGAGCCTATTTTTTTTTTCCTTGTGGACATGGTCATGTGTCTTCCGGGTTCACCCTCCAGGAAAGACTTGCCCCAGCTACTGTGAGTGCTGTCAGTAGACAGCATTTGACTATCTGGTTCTTCAGGGATTGCTCCACTGTCGAGAGCTGCTTCAGCCAAGATCACCTTCTCAGAGCAACCCACCTCCAGTGACTGAAGGGAGGTTAGAATAGCCTAGCCATTTGGCTCAACAAGGACAACTCTGACAAGCAGCTTCAGCTTAGGAACTATCTTTAGGGTTGTCTGGCCTGCCTCATAGCACATAACTTACCATTTGACCAACCCTGCTTCCTTTCCCTCTCTTCCATAGGTATGGATCTCAAGGGGATTCTTTAATACACATTCGGCCCACTAAATACCATTTCAGAGGCTACTTCCCAGAAAATCCCTTGTGCCACTGTTTTTTTAAATTAAATTTAACTTTTTATATTGACATAAATTGTATATATTTACAGTGTACAACATGATGTTTTGAAGTATGTATACATTGTGAAATAACTAAATCTAGCATATTCACATATGCATTACCTCACATATCATTTTTATGGTGAGAACACTTTACACCCACTTTATTAGCATTTTTTAAGAATACAATACATCATATACTACAGTTACCATGTTGTACAATAGGTCTCTTGAACTTATTCTTCCTGTCTAACTGAATTTTTGTATCCTTTGTCCAACCTCTCCCCAGAACAAGCCTTTGGTAACTACCATTCTTCTCTCTACTTCTATGAGATCAACACTTTTGTTTGTTTGTTTCCACATATGAGTGAGATCATGCAGTATTTGCTTGGCTTATTTCACTTAATATAATGTTCTCCATGTCATCCATGTTGCACAAATGACAGGGTTTCATTCTTTTCATGGCTGAATAGTATTCTTTTGTGTATATATACTATGTTTTTTTACCCATTCATGTTTTCATGGGCACTTAGGTTGATCCCATGTCTTGGCTATTGTGAATAATGAATGCTGCATTGAATGTTGGAGTGTTGTTTGAGTTTGCTTGATTGGATCCCTTTTATGTCACATAATGTTCTCTGTATTTCCTGCAAATTGGTAGTTAGATTTAAAATTTAGTTTCAGGGTTGATTTATTTTTTTCAATACTACTTTATTAGTAGTGTTATACCATCATCTTTCAACATTAGAACCCATTGATAATCATGCCTTTATCCAGCATGTCATTATTATTGCTATTATAATTGTTTAGTACATTTCAAGGATATAATATGCTAAATACCACGTCCTTCTACTCATAAGACAAATGTAAAGCAGGGGAAATTTGATTTTGGTTGTTCTCCATCTTCTTTTCCATTAGACCATTAGGCATCCAGTGGCTTTTTGCCATGTGGAGTTTCATGCTTTGGTCCTATGCTGTCATGCCCTTTTATCGCACCTTAACTATTAAGGGTGATAGTAATTAATATTGTGCCCATTTATGGACTGGGTACTAGTAAAAAATAATGGCTCATGATTTTTTCTCCCAGAAGAAAATATCTAAATTGCCGACAGCCACATTTTGGGTCTTATTTCAAACTGGTAACACAAAGCTTTTTTTAAACAAATTTTTAAAGTCCTTTTTATATGGTCTTTTCTCAAGAAAATAAACAAAATCTGGAACATTAATAAGTTACAGCATGTCCTCAAATAACATACTTTCATTTGTTTTGTTATAATATTGGTGAGAAAAAAATTGACAGTGGCTGGTATGGTTTGGCTCTGTATCCCCAGCAAAATCTCATCTTGAATTGTAATCCCCATGGGTCGAGGGAGAGAAGTGATTGGATCATGGGGGGCGGTTTCCCCCACGCTGTTCTCGTGATAGTAAGTGAGTTCTCATGAGGTCTGATGGCTTTATAAATGGCAGTTTCCCCTACCCTCTTCTCACTTCCCTCCTGCCACCTTGTGAAGAAGGTGCCTGCTTCCACTTTGCCTTCTGCCATGATTGTAAGTTTCCTGAGGCCTCCCCAGCTATATGGAATGGTGACTCAATTAAACCCCTTTCCTTTATAAGTCACCCAGTCTTGGGTATTTCTTTCTTTCTTTCTTTCTTTTGAGACGGGATTTCACTCTTGTTGCCCAGGTTGGAGTGCAATGGTGCGATGTCGACTCACTGCAACCTCCACCTCCCGGGTTCAAGTAATTCTCCTGCCTCAACCTTCCAAGTAGCTGGGATTACAGGCATCCACCACTATGCCGGGCTAATTTGTGTGTGTGTGTGTGTGTGTGTGTGTGTATTTTTAGTAGAGATGGGGTTTCACCATGTTGGCCAGGCTGGTCTCGAGCTCCTGACCTCAGCTGATCCACCTGCCTCAGTCTCCAAAAGAGCTGGGATTACAGACGTGAGCCACTGCACTCGGCTGGATATTTCTTCATAGCAACGTGAAAATGGACTAATACAGTGGCCATGACTGCTGTTTTGTGTGGTTTGCATGTTCTCCCGTATCTGAGTGGGTTTTCTCTGGGTACTTCAGTTTCCTCCCACCTCCCAAAGCTATGCATGTTAATTGGTGTATCTAAATTGTCCCAGTCTGAGTGAGTGTGAGTGTATGTGTGAGCGTGTCCTCAGATGGACACATGGAGCTGCCAGGATAGTCTCTTGCTACCAGCAACCCTGAATTGGAATAAATGGGTTGAAATCAAGTGAATAAATGAATACAAATGATTATCAAATAAAAATTTGTAAAGTCTACAATAATCATACGAATGCATGACAATAAGTGATGCAGTATTAAAGTACTCAGTGAGCCCACTGTATTTGTTACTGTTTGTTTTTGAGCTGCTTGATGGTGAGAGGTGCTCATTACAATTTTCACTCTGCAGACACCCTTCCCTTAATTTAACCTGCCACTACAATGACTACCATCACACACCCATTCACCAAAAATTGGTTAAATAATTATCTTACATGTTTTCATTAATCTTTCTTAAATCTATGTATAGCATACATTTATTTCAATGTTTAATATTATAAGTGTTTTGAATCTTTATTTATAATTTTGGTGATAGTTTGTGAAATACACTCTAGGAACTTAACTCTTGTTTACATCAATTAGCCTAGGCTAAAATTAGATTTGTTACATGTTGTTTCACTCCAAGTTACACTTTTCAGGACTTATTAATGATGTTAGGTAAGAACTTACTGTGCATAATGTATGAAGAACATGGAAAAAATATTGGTGACTTTCCAAAGAGTTTTGAAAAATTTTGGAGATGACTTTACGGCTACATTCACTAGTAGAAATCAAACTGTTAAATACAGTGTCATTTGATTAGGAGAGAAGCAATGAGATTGTTAATATTTTAGGAATAAATCCCATTTTAGACTGATGACAAAACCCTAGGAGAATTGCATAGGTAATAGTTATTACCTAACAAGTCTTCAATTATTAGGATGATATTCAAGTCCAAGTACATAAATAAATATATATATATAAATTCATATATATATGAATGATAAAACCAAGTAGCCTTTTATTACATGGGAATATATAAAATTCTAAAAGTTTGTCTGTCTATCTCAAAGGATCCTAATAACAATGTTTCTCCGGAGATCCAAGAAGAGCCAATTTTTCAATTTGAGAAAGCAGAAAAAGACCAATGTCCCAAATCAAGTAGTCAGACAGGAGGAAGTCCCTCTTCTTCAGGGTTTTCTTCTTCTATTTAGGTCTTCAATCAACTGGATGAGGACCACCTTTATTAGGAAGGTCAATCTGCTATTCAGTCTACTACTCAAATGTTAATGTTATGCACAATCATCCTCTCAGACACACTCAGAATAACATTTAACCAAATATTTGGGCACCCCAAGTCCAGTCAATTTGACTCATAAAATTAACCATTACAGTGAGTAAAAACAGATTGTTCTTATGAAAATATCTTTTATTTAAGGTATACAATTGAGAGACTGGACCTACTCTTATTTAATGTGCTTTCTAACTGGTAAATATGCATATCATAGGCAATTACCTTACTAAAAGATCTATGGGATGAAAATAAAAGAAAATAATCTTGAAATCTGTAGTTTATATTCGCTTTTGTAACAGGAACTCAGAGATATTATATTCCTTCAATTATAGGATGTATTGAAATCTGTTTATTCTTTTTATTGAAGAAATGTGAAATTATTATTATTAAAAGAGTCATAAGCAGTTATTCTTTAAATTCAAATAAAAAGAGCTCCATATTTATTAGTTTCTAGATTTAGTCTAGATATTACTTAGCTCATTTTTCTACAGATTTTTTTAATCTTAATATCTTAAATTAAAATATTACCCATTATTTTTAGGAAGTAGATTCAACATATGGCAATCTATTAATTTGTATGTTTATGTTAATGGGATGACTACTAAAGAAAAAATACTTTCAGCTTTTACAGTAAAGTCACATTTACTTTAGAATAGAAACACTAAATTCATACTTATAACCTTATTTTTGAAATCTTTAAAAATGTAAATGTAAATATGTACATTAAAGCACATACACATTAAGTATAAACTCCTATGAAATCAGCAGAATAGCTAAAATGCAGTTCAAGACATAAAAATTACAACACCCCAAAGTCTATTTTATACCTTTCTCTAGTCATTACTTCTCCAGTTGTAGCCACTATTCTGACTTCTACCATCATAACTTAGCTTTGCCTGTTTCAAAATGTTATGAATTGGAATCATATTCCAGACAACCTTTTGTGTATATCTTCACAGTTTTTTAGTTTTAATTTTTGTGGGTACATAGTAGGTGTATCTATTTACAGGGTACATAAGGTGTTTTGATACAGGCATGCAATGCATAATAATCACATCATGTAAAATGGGGTATCCATCCCCTCAAGTATTTATCCTTTGTGTTACAAACAATCCAATCATGCTATTTTAGTTATTTTAAAATGTACAATTAAATTGTGACTATAGTCACCCTGTTGTGATATCAAATACTAGGTCTTATTCATTCTTTGTATATTTTTTGTACCCATTAACCATGCCCACTTCCTCCCCACCTTGCTATTACCCTCCCAGTCTCTGGTAACCATTCTTCTACTCTATATCTCCATTGAGTTCGATTGTTTTGAATTTTATATCTATTTTTCTAAATTATGTCTTAGAGACTTATCCATGTTTTTTGACTGTAGCAAAATTAATTCCCTCTCATTGCAGTAAAGTATTCGTTATATGCAAATATGACAACATTCTATAGTTGATGAATATTTGGGCTCTCCAGTTGGTAACTATTCCAAAAAGGCACTGCTAAGAACAATTCTGTTCACATTTTTAGTACATAGTAGACATCAAAAGAATTTTCCAAAGCTGCAGAAATTTACCCTCCCACCAACAATACATGATAGTTGCACATCATTGACAATGCTTGGTTTTATCAGTGTTTTTAATATAGGTGTTTTTTCTGAGTTTGTAATTGAAGGTTATACATAATTTTAACTTGCATTTTGCTAAAGACTACTGAAGATTTGCACGTTTTCATTCCTGTCTATTATGCATAGAGCATCCTCTTTTATAAAGTGCCCATTCCAGTCCTTTGATCATTTTAAAAATTGTATTCTTTGTCTTTTTCTTATTGATTTGTAAGAATCTTTTACATATATAGGATATGAATCCTTAGTCAGATATAATTAAAGCAAATTTCTTTTTCCACTTGTGGCTTGTCTTTTACTCTTTGAATGGTTATAATAAACAGAAGTCTTTAATTTTAGCAAAATCCAATTTATGGGTTATTTATTTTATAATTATTGCTTTTTATGTACTAGGAAGTCTTTGCATATCACAAACTCGTGAGGATATTTAACCATGAAAGTTTCCAGAAGCTTTTTAAATCCTTCCCATTAAGTTCTGTAATTTATCTGGAATAGATATTTGTATATACTGTATGGTAGGGGTTTAGATTATTGTTTTCAGCATAGCTATAGTACAATTGTTAATGCTTACAAAAAGCTTTTTTCTGCTATTTTATTTGGCTTTCATACTTATTCCTAATGGAAGAAAATATCTGGAAGCCATGCCATAGGCTTAAGGTGTGCCATAGGCTTAAGTCATGACATAGGCTTAAGTGGAATTCCCATTGTAAACTGCTTATATTTCTCTTTAAATGATGCAATGATCAGGCTGAATCTATTATTAAAACAGAATGATTTGTGTAGCTATGTACCATTTTTGTATATTTCTATATAATTACTTTTCTCAATCTCTTAAAAATATGATAGTTCTTTTAAAAGTTGATATTTTACTGATAAAATATCTCTTTCAGATGCATATTTCTGATATACACAAAGGACTTAAAATGAAAAGTATACTTCTGTGTTAACATGATTATGTTAATATTATCTTGATCCATGAATTAAAATTGAATCTCAGGAGAGGCAATACATTCTCCCACACTTCTAAAAAATAAAAACGTACTCTAATTTTTCTTAAAAATTTTCAGCCACTTTATCAGTAAAGAAAAAATTCATTTTGGATTTCAGCTGTAGGAAATTGGTTATATGGGGCAGGAATAGGCAAAATATTCTGTAAAATTAATTGTCATGCTGATAATAACTGTCAAAATATTGTTACAGACTGTCTATAGTACAGTCAACAGAAACATCACCATTGTAGAAATAATTGTAATCTCTCTATATTTTTGAGGAAATATAGTTAATTATTTTAAAGCTGGATATAGACAGAAAATGTACATTGTTTTTACATTCTCCTAACTTATTTAAAAGGAAATAACATTTATTTAGTTTGTATAACATACATTTAGTAATACCTCAATAGATATTTTGTATATAATACTTATAAATTCTCCTGTTATACTTCTCATTTATTTTAGGTTAATAACAGGTTATTAGGATTTTAACTTGGTTTTTGAAATATGACACATTTTAAGCATTTTATAATGGAGGAAACTCATTTACATAAATATATTTATATAGCTTGGTGGCCATGAAAATATGCTACTCAGATCTCTTACTGCTAGAGGCATAATGGACTGATGGCCTCTGTTGTTGGCACTCTTGTTCCTTCACTGTGCTCCTAATAAAGCCAAGCACTCTGTGAGCTGCTCTCATTCCATGTCTGAGCACAACAGGGGTATTAAGGCATTTGCTATAAATTGTTTTCAGAAAAAGATAAAATCATGACTTCTATATGGATATAAAATAAAGTTAAAGATTTTATTAAACTTATCATGACAGAACCAGTTATTCCACTTACTGAAGTTTCTAAAGTATCAAATTCATAGAAGCAGAGAATAGAATTGTGGTTGTCAGGGGCTGAGGGGAAGGAGTGTATTGGTCCATTTTTACGCTGCTAATAAAGGCATTCCCGAGACTGGGTAATTTATAAAGAAAAAGAGGTCTAATGGACTCACAGTTCCACACGGCTGGGGAGGCATCACAATCATGGTGGAAGATGAAGGAGAAGTAAAGGCACGTCTTACATGGCAGGAGGGAAGAGAGTATGTGCAGGGGAACTGCCCTTTATAAAACCATCAGATCTGGTAAGACTTATTCACTATCATGAGAACAGCATGGGAAAACCCACCTTCATGATGTAATTACCTCCCACTGGGTCTCTCCCAAGACATGTGGAGATTATGGGAGCTATGATTCAAAATGAGATTTGGGTGGGGACATAGCCAAACCATATCAAGGGGAAATGGGGAATCATTGCTTAATGGATATAAAGTTTTAGTTATACAAAATGAATAAAATCTAGATATCTGTTGTACAACATAGTACCTATAATTAACAATACAGTTAGCCCTCCCCATTTGTGGGTTCTGCATCCACAGACTCAATCAACTATGGATTTAAATTTTTTTAATTAAAATAATACAAAAATTAAAAATAATATAAAAATAATACAGTATAACAATTATTTACACAGTGTTTATATTGTGTTAGGTATTGTAAGGAATCTAGACATGATTTAAAGTACTGTCAGCCCCTGTATCCATGTGTTCTACATCCGTTGTTTCAACCAACCTCTGACAGAAAATATTTTAAAAAATTACATCTATGCTGAGCATGTGCGAACATTTTTCTTGTTATTATTCCCTGAAAATTACAGTACAACTATCTACATAGCATTTACACGGAATGAGGTATTACAAGTAATCTAGAGGTGATTTGAAATGCAGCCATGCATTGCTTAATGATAAGGATACATTCTGAGAAATGCATTGATAGGTGATTTCATCACTGTGAAAACACAGTGTGGTTACACAAACCTAGATGGTATAGTCTACTACATTCCTAGACTAGATAGTATAGCCTATTGCTACTAGGCTACAAACCTGTGCAGCATGTTAATGTAGTGAATACTGTAGGCACAATGGTATTTGTGTATCTAAACATATTTAAACATAGAAGAGTTATAATAAAAATACAGTATTATAATCTTATGGGACCACTGTTATATATGTGGTCAGTAGAAATGTCATTATGTGACATATGACTGTGTACAGGAGAATGTGCATAAGTTATATGCAAATATGATGCTTGCTTATATAAAGGGCTTAAGCACTCTTATATTTTGGTGTCTATGGTGGTCCTGGAATCAATCCCCTCAGGATACCGTGGGATGGCTGTATAGTATTTAGCACTTTAAAATATGTTGAGGATAGATTTCATGTTAAGTTTTCCCATCACAAGCAAAACAAAACACAAATGAATATAAGGAAATCTTGGCGATTATGGATATGTTTAGAGTCTTCATTGTGGTGGTGGATATATGCATGAATATAAATGCAACAAAATGTATACATTAAATATGTGCAAATTTTTGTATAACAACTATACATCAACAAAGTTTAAAAAAGAAAAAAACTTGCTTGACCAGATTTCACCTGCAGTACCTATCAATTTAGGCAAATTCCTGTCTTCTTGAGGTTGCTGAAATAACCCAAAGTCTCTGACCTGCTAGAAAGTGACCTTCCTTTGCTATCTGTAATGCCAGATCTTGTAAGACAGGTGCCAGGCCAGTTTTCCAGGGACAGTGTTATACACTTTCACTTCATAAAATTAATCTTAGTCCCTTAAATGTGGTTGATGATCTGATAAACTAAGCACCATTCTCAAATACACCATCCAGGCAAGGCTTTGATTGCTTCACCAATTTTTCCAATTACCACAAAAAAGAAGAAATGTTTTTATTCAATATTTGTAAATTACCATGAAAAGGAAAAATACTAAATTATAATTTCTGAATTCTGGGAAGCAGAAGAATCAGTGTGGTCAGGTAGGCAGAATGAGATATCATTTGCAAATATTTAATTTCAGTTTACAAAATCAAAGTATTCTAAATTGTTGTGAGTTATAGACAGCTTAAGACTGGAGAGAAAGGGCTTTCTTATATATCTAGAAAAATAGATTGTTATAATAATACCAATAACATCCCAAACAAAACTGTGGTTGTTATCAGTTCATGAGGTCCTCTGTAGTTTATTCTTTTTCCACTAGATCTCTGGTTAGCATGCTCATGAACCCTTCTGCTTTTTGACTAATAATTCATCACACCTGCAAGTCCTCTTTACCATAGAAGGCCATAGAAGGTAACATTTGCAGGGTCTGGGGATTCAGATTTGGATATCTTTTGGGGGGGTCATTTTTGAGCTTATGAGAACAAGAAAATAAGTCCATGAAAATTGAGTAAAATTTGCTATTGTCTTACGACATTTCGTAAATTCATATTCAGATATTGTGACCAAAGCAAATGAAATTCCTTCTGTTTTGGGTTTTATTGTCCTATCTTCTGGAACAAACTTACGTTTTTTGGACAGGTTGTAGGAAGTTGGCTGTATCAGAACTAATTTCATAATATTACTAGGATATTTTTTAACATGCAATATATTCATTGTTGCTATCATCAAATAAATCAAATACACATTTAGAAATTATCAGTTTCAATATCAATTGTAAGATAATTATAATGCATCAAAAATGCTCTTGAAGCCGGATGTGGTGGCTCACGCCTGTGATCCCAGCACTTTGGGAGGTGGAGGTAGGCAGATCACTTGAGCCCAGGAGTTTGAGACCAGCCCAGGCAACATGGCAAAACGTTGTCTCTATAAAAAATACAAAAATATTAGCTTGGCGTGGTGGCGTGCACCTGTAGTCCCAGCTACTGTGGGGGCTGAGGTGGGAGGATCGCTTGCTTAAGCCCTGGAGGTTGAGGCTGCATAGACTATGATCACACCATTGTACTCCAACCTGGGTAACAGTGCAAGACCCTGTCCCTATCTCAATAAAAAAAAAAAGAAAAAAAAAGGAAAAAAAAAGAAAAGGCTTTGCACCTATTTCAAAATATTGGCTAATTGATGATATATACTTCTCTTTTCTTATTGATTGCTATTTCTTGAGATAGTCTAACACCAGAAATTTGGACAACTTCTCAAATAATTGACAAAGGAAAAATGTGTTTTTGCCTTATAAAATTCTTTAGCTTATTTGCTAATTTATTATTCATTACTATTAAAAGTGTATGGTATAGTAAGGTGGAAAAAACACAAATTGAAGAGAGAAAACATTAGATCTAAGTTAATATCTTTGAAAACACCAACTTATTCTCAAAAGATATATGACTCTCCTTTATGCATACAAGTTAAATGGGGACATGGTTTGTGAATTACTGAATCAAAAGAAAGTAGAAATTACTATAATTTTTCTTATAACGTTTCACTAAGAGAAAATTATTTTGAGGAGAAATTATAGAATGATGGAAATATAAGGAAATTAGAAGACATGGTGATATAGATTCAAGATTAGACTTGGCCACCACGTTAGCTGTGTGACATGCAACAAGTCAACTAATTTTTTCAAGTCCGTGTGTGTGTGTGTGTGTGTGTGTGTGTGTGTGTGTGTTGTGTATGTGTTGTATACGTGTTTAAATCTACTTAAGTAGTGGGAGCAGGGAGGGATCAACATGAAATCAAATGTGTCAGGAAGTGGCGATTTGTAGGAATTTAGGTTGCTCTAATAATTTTAAAAGGTTACAAAATAAAGTTACACTTCTTATGCAATCTCCCTTAATACTAAAGATGAGTATACTAAAACAGTGAGAATTTGTCTTTGTGTGCATACAGTCTTCCAGTCAGGATTCAAAACTTAAATTGTTTAGGTTTAAATTAATTGTTAAAATTTCCTCATTATAAATTATTTACATTTATCTTTTTAAGTTCTTCACAGTATTACATCTTTCCATCAGACAAGTGCTCAGAAGACTTACATAAACAGAAGTTTGAACCATTCTTAAAGACTTTGGATTGTTGACTCCTCAAGGTGAAGCCTAATTATTTTGCAAATGTGAAGACAAAATGAAAAGTTAGCATCTTTAATGGAGATATAAATTTGATGATGGTGGAGGAATCTTTTGCTATATTTCTGTAGTGTTGAAATGGTAATTATATAGTCTTGCCTTTAACAAAAATTGGCCTTTTTAGAACTTTAAGAAGCTTGACCTATTAACTATCTAGTTTTAATATGGAATAGAAAATATAACCCACAGAATCACTACTGTGTTCCCATTAAATTAATTAACTTTTTAACCACTTTAGAACTTTGGAAGTTAAAATTTTGAAACCTTGGGCTTATTTCTTTGAGAGAACAAGAGGAACAGATGTGTGATTAAAAATTATTTTAAAAGTAATAATGGCAAAAATAATTATCCTTAATGTAAAGCATCAGAGGGAATGTGACTGTAAAAACAGGCTTCATCTGGGACATGAAGGGGCAAAGCTCCATTTTTCCTTCCTGTCTGTGAACTCAATAGGTGTGATTTGCTTGGCCCTGCTATAGTGGCAAAGCCTCTATTTAAAAAAGTTCCAGGAACATTATGTTGGTCATCAAAATAAGCCTGGGTCTGGGCCTGGGCCTGGGGATTTAGCAAGCATGAACAGTTAATCCAAGTACCAGGAGTAACAGTGAATTTAGAAGCATTCTTATTTTATGCAGGCTACCATAATTTCCTCCCTCCCTCCCTTCCTTTTTCCTTCATCTTTCTTTCTTCTTCCCTTTCTTCCCTTCAATGACCAAAAAGATCCTAAGGATTGTGTGTGTGTCTGTATATATATATATTGTTGTCGTCGTCGTTTTTTCAAATAACAATCTTGGTTTTATATCAAAGTCAATTCAATAAAACAATGACAAAACACACAAGATGCAGCTCTGTAAAAGGTACAGACATCTTGCCAGAGCGTAGAAGGGAGGGAAGTTGAATGAAGGTATTGGTGTTAAACATGGTTCCTGTGTCATGTTAGGTAAAAACATTTTAATTTGTCCACTCCAGCATTATGTATGCCCTCACTGTATCTAAATGGGTCAGAGTTCTAAATTAGCTAAACATCTAGTGGCCCCTCTACATCTTTATTTATTTATTTATTTATTTATTTATTTATTTATTTATTTTTATTATACTTTAAGTTTTAGGGTACATGTGCACAACGTGCAGGTTAGTTACATATGTATACATGTGCCATGTTGGTGTGCTGCACGCATTAACTTGTCATTTAACATTAGGTATATCTCCAAATGCTATCCCTCCCCCCTCCCCCCTCCCCCCACCCCCCACCCCACAACAGGCCCCGGTGTGTGATGTTCCCCTTTCTGTGTCCATGTGTTCCCATTGTTCAATTTCCACCTATGAGTGAGAACATGTGGTGTTTGGTTTTTTGTCCTTGCGATGGTTTGCTGAGAATGGTGGTTTCCAGCTTCATCCATGTCCCTACAAAGGACATGAACTCATCATTTTTTATGGCTGCATAGTATTCCATGATGTATATGTGCCACATTTTCTTAATCCAGTCTATCATTGTTGGACATTTGGGTTGGTTCAAAGTCTTTGCTATTGTGAATAGTGCCGCAATAAACATACATATGCATGTGTCTTTATAGCAGCATGATTTATAATCCTTTGGGTATATACCCAGTAATGGGATTGCTGGGTCAAATGGTATTTCTAGTTCTAGATCCCTGAGGAATGGCCACACTGACTTCCACAAGGGTTGAACTAGTTTACAGTCCCACCAACAGTGTAAAAGTGTTCCTATTTCTCCACATCCTCTCCAGCATCTGTTGTTTCCTGACTTTTTAATGATCGCCATTCTAACTGGTGTGAGATGGTATCTCATTGTGGTTTTGATTTGCATTTCTCTGATGGCCAGTGATGATGACCATTTTTTCATGTGTCTTTTGGCTCCATAAATGTCTTCTTTTGAGAAGTGTCTGTTCATATCCTTTGCCCACTTTTTGATGGGGTTGTTTGTTTTTTTCTTGTAAATTTGTTTGAGTTCATTGTAGATTCTGGATATTAGCCCTTTGTCAGATGGGTAGATTGCAAAAATTTTCTCCCATTCTGTAGGTTGCCTGTTCACTCTGATGGTAGTTTCTTTTGCTGTGCAGAATCTCTTTAGCTTAATTAGATCCCATTTGTCAATTTTGGCTTTTGTTGCCATTGCTTGTTTTTTCTTTCTTTTTTTTTTTTTTGGTAATGGAGTCTTACTCTGTAACTCTTTTGCTCTGTCACCCAGGCTGGAGTGCAGTTGTGCGATCTCAACTCACTGCAACCTCTGCCTCCTGGGTTCAAGCGATTCTCCTGCCTCAGTTTCCTGGTTGTATATTGCATAATAATTTATTTTGATGAGTTGGAAATTATGGATTTGTTACATATACACTACTGTTTATTAATAATAAGTAAACTGTAAAAACTTTGTTTACAGTTGTGTTCTTAAAATATCTTTGTGGTTTATTGGAATGTGAATAAATTAAAAGACATCTTTGTGGTACCTGACCACAGACCATTATAATTTACTTGGTATTTTTGTTTATTGTATTATATAGAAATGTATTTATTTGTTCATTGTATCTATACCACCTAGATATCAATTTGTAGAAATGTTAATCACAAATGTTAATCTTGACTAGTATAGTCAAGAGGAAAGATGAACCAAATGCTAAAACTACTGGGGGCCGGAGAATTATTCCAATGGATTCCTTACAGACTTAATCAGATATAAATCCACAACTTTATTTAAAAAAATGCAACAGATTAAATCAGTAAAATGTACTCTTTGAATTTAGAAATTTTCTTTGACAGAGAATCATCACCCAGTCATTCAGCTCTTTCATATAAATCTCCAGCTCTAAAGCGAATATTCTAACTGAAAATTCAACAGATTACTTGATTTTGCAGTAGAACACTTTTCTGCTTCTTCTTATTTATTTATTTGAGATAAAGTCTCACTCTGTCACCTTGCCTGGAATACAGTGGCGCAATCATGGCTCACTGCAACCTCGAACTCCAGGGCTCAGGTGATCTCCCCACCTCAGCCTCCCGAGTAGCTGGGACTACAGGCACCTGCCACCAAACCTAGATAATTTTTGTGTTTTTGTAGAGATGGGGATTTCATCATGTGGATCCAGGCTGGTCTCGAACTCCTGAGCTCAATCGATCTGCCTGCTTCCGCCCTCCAATGTGCTGGAATTACAGACGTGAGCCTCTGTACCCGGCTCTGATTATTTAACTTTTAATTTCTGTTTTCTAGTTCTAAATTTGATTAGAGAAAAGAGAGGAATAAATATATAAAGAATTATGTGATCAGAATTTTAGGCATAATTATGTCATTGTCTCTTTGACATTGAGGAAATGGAGAGATTCGTATCTCTTTCCTTACTGAGGTTGGGTGTCAAATACATAAGACATTATACTTGTAGGCTCTTTGAAGCCTGTAAAGCACTATAATAATGCCAGAAATTATTATTAAGAAAAAATACAGCATAATGGGTTTTATGTACTTAAAAAAATCACAAACAATATTATCTAGCTGTATTACATTGAAAAGTATGTGAGTAATATTATAATGTCTCTAAATAACAGCAACAAAATTGCTTGTGACTTCTCAAACCCACACTAATATTCTGAATTGTGTAAATGATGACCGTATTTTGCTTTATTCTGATCTGTAAACATTGATGCTAATTGCATTATTGGAATCTATTTATTCATTATACAAATATGCATAAAGTAGTAAAGCAACATGCAAAAAGGCAATACTGCTTCATAATTAAGAATAAAAACATACATTTAGATGCATATATGTATATATAGATATGCATAAAACACACGTGTGTGTATATATATAGTATATATGTATATATAAGGGAGAGTGAAATATGAATAATAAAGTGATAAAAACATGACAGAAAATACAGCACTGGTGTTTAAAGGAAAAGATAATTACTGTGATTGTCAATATTATTGGAATCCCAAGGCTGGTTTTCTAAGTTAAACAAAATTCAGAAAAATTATGTATAAATAAGCCATTTTAGTACTCGGCCAAATAAGAGATTCTGCGATTTGATCCCCTAAAGGGAGGAAATTAGTGATTTTAAATTTAACATAAATTATTGACCTATTAATGTTTATGACTATTGCAATTTATTTTATATATTATTAAGTTTGCTGTTTCCTTTTCTATCATTTATTTCATCTTTGGACTAAATACCTTTTGGTATTTACTTATCTTCTATTGGTTTGTTAGTGATTAATTCTTTTCTATTTTTTAGTCATTATCCTAGTGCTCAATAGGCACAAATGGCTAGTGTCTACTGTATTGGACAGGACACAATAGAATATTTACATAATGCTGACAATTCTATTGAAAGTCACTGTGTCAGGTGCGGTGGCTCACGTCTGTAATCCTAGCACTTTGGGAGGCCGAGGCAGGTGGATCACGAGGTCAGGAGTTCGAGAGCAGCCTGACCAACATGGTGAAATCCTGTCTCTACTAAAAATACAAAAATTAGCCAGGTGTGGTGGCGTGGCGTGTGCCTGTAATATCAGCTACTCAGGAGGCTAAGGCAGGAGAATCGCTTGAACCCAGGAGGCGGAAGTTGCAGCGAGCCAAGATTGCACCACTGTACTCCAGCCTGGGCTACAGAGTGAGACTGTGTTTCAAAAAAAGAAAAAAAAAAAAAAAAAGAAAGTCACTGTGTCAGAGCCTTTTTAATGCTTTTTCCTACTTTCCCAAATTTTGTATTATTATTGTCTTGCATATTTGATTTACATATATTTAAACTCTACTAGATTTGATATTATTGCTTTTGTATAGTCAATGTTTATTTACATTTACCTACATATATGACTTTCCTATTGTCCTTTCTTCTTTTCTTTCTACATTGCCATAATTTATTTATAATACTTTTATTTTAACCTGAAGAATGTTCTTTAGTGTTAGTTTACTTCAGGAAAAAAAAGTAATGCGTTATTTCATTGTTGATTGCCTGAAAATTTTTTTATTTCATCTTAAAGTAGAAGAATATTTTGAAATAAATAGGGATATATGTCCAGTGTTTTATTTCAATATTTTGCAAATGTTATTCCATTTTCCTGAGGCTTCTATATCTTATAAAATCAGTCACAACTCTGCTATTCCCTTAACGGTAATATGCTTTCTTTGGCCACTTGCGTTTTCTCTCTTGTCTATGTGCCTTAGTTTTACTTTGAAGTGCAAAAGGAAGAGAGTACATTTTTTCTGCCTGAGTTCCAAGCAAGATAAATCTGTTTTATCTGTGGTTCATATCTTATTTCAGTTTTGAAAATTGCAGCCTGATAGTTGCTCAAACTTTTTCATTTTGTCCCTAACCCCTCTGAGGTACATTTGCGTGCATGCGTGCACACACACTCACACACACACACACGCGCGCGATTTTATCACATGTATCAATTATATTTTACAATCTTTCCTGCATATTTCATTCTCTTAGCATTCCATGATTCTGATTGGGCATTTTCTATTTATCTACCTTCTTCTAATTCTCTAATCTTCTTTTTTGCTCTGCCTGTTGTGCCCGTTAAATTCACCTATTGACATCTTAATTTCAATATTTGCAATTTGCAATTTTAAATTCTAGAATTTCTTTTTGATTCCTTTTAAGAGGTTTCAATTCTCTAGTAAAATTGTCCATCTTGCTCTCTATTTATTTGAATATAGAAATCACAGGTATTCTAAAGGTCAACTGTGATATGCCCAGTAATTCGGTCATCTATGGTTCTTCTATTGTCTGAAAGACAGCTTCCAAGCACAATTGAACTCCCCATGTGCCTAGGGCTCTCAGGAATTCTAAACAGTCACATTAGCCCACACTTATTTTTAAAGAATATATTTTAATTTTATCTATTTTCCTCTTACCTACTTTTATGGCTCTCACCTCTTCTTGTGCAATGCCAAAGGTGAAATAGTTCATGTGCCTACTCACTCCTTGAAGGGGTTTACTGCCTTTGGAATTCATTTCATCTGGTTGACCCCTGACCTCATATCCCTGATGGGCTCAAGAAAAGTTATAGTTTTGTAGATTATTTTGATGTCGGCATATGAATGATATTCTATCGTGACTTTCTAAATCTTTATTTTAACTTAAGGAAAATAATAGCATGTTAGCTGAATTTCTGTATTTCATCCCCAATTATATTATCTACTTATCAATGGCTATTGAAATAAAATCTACTAAATAATAACATTATTAATCATTACCAAAAAGCACAACAAATCAATGCCAATTATTAAAACTTTAAATTCACATGTAAGAATATATAAAGAGAAATTGATGAAAACAACAGAGACCTGATACCAGTTAGCTTAGTGACCCTTTATGAATCACTTATCATTTCTTAATCTGTTTTTCAAATGTCAGTGTAAAAAATGTTAAGTCCAGAACCTAAGTTTCTCATCTCTTTATTTATTCTGCCACCTCCCTCCTTCCTCCCCAATGCATACACACGTAACCTGAACTCGTCTTACCAAACTACTATTTCCAGTTTTTATTTGTAAAACACTGTGATACATAAATATAATATGTATTTTGTTTGACGTTTTAAAATTGAATTGTATATTTTGTTTTATTCTTACTACACACGGAAATACCTGGCCTGGGGGCTTTTACTTTTTCCTTGGGAACTTGATATTCTCAGTGAGACAGTAAAATGAAAAGTTTGTTTGTAAACAAAATCTGCTTGCAAACTTGCTCACAGATGAGTACCTAAAATGTCTTACAAATCCCTCTGGATATTAGAGATGTACTCGTTAAAACTTGTGGGTCTCCATACTGACACGTTTGAGAAGATATTTAAGTTGTTCTGCATTTATAATGGTGATTTCATGCATCCTAATCTCTTTACATAGGTAATATTTTATTCTCTTTCTCATTTTACAAATCTGCTCACATTAACATTCAGGTATTTCAAACTGTTTCATTTTTTGGATTTCCAATATACCTCTAGAGGTAAAGTAAATTAGAAGACCAAAGGTTAAGTACTTACATAGCAGCCAGAGAGGCCCAATGACTGTCTTCAAATGCTTTGCCTGAGGCATCTAATATTGTTATAAAAATGAATTCTTACATGAAAGAAAAAAACCCAAGGAAAACAGTATAAATTGTGCATTTCCTTGGCAGTTTTGGTAATGGATTTGATAATTTTGTCATCAAGTCATAAAGCTCCAATTATGACCAAGCTAGTAGAGCTGTTTTAAGATAACAAATAAAAGCTTCATTCACTCAGTGTGAAATCACTCAGTGTCCACCCTCTTATTTCAATAACTAATTTAACAGTAAAGATGGCAAGTAGGGGCAATTTATATAACTCAACACCATATAGACATCTAGCATGGAATTTTCATTGTAGCAATATCACTTGATAATGAAATGTATCAATGGAGTGTTCTTGTTATTAATTATATTTATGACATTTTTATAGAAGCAAAATGTAATCAGCAAACTCTGCAGGCTTGCAGCCTAACAAATGTTATGGTAATGTTAGGTGGATGAATTTGTTTTCATTCCGAATAGCAATAATAGGAATATTAATATTAACATATAAATTAAAATGACCTAAGTAATATTAATTCATACTATTAATTCACTCTAGCTAAATTCAGTGATAAAATTGGAATAATAATTATATGAAAATGAATTTAATGATATTCAAACCACTTTAGTTATTATGCATAACTGTCTTACATATTACATTATTTTTATATATACAAATGCTAGGAGACTAAATATTTAATAATTACTGAAACTCACTTCTGGATTAGAGCTAGAGATGAATTTTTTTAGTATATGATTACAACATAAAGTTGTTTTTTCCCCCTAATTTGCATGCCCTTTATTACTGAAATCCTGAAAGAAAACTTTCTGAGAAAAATGTAATGCAAAGAGAAAATCATCATCTATGTCTTTATCTGGAAATGTGGTTGCATTTATTCTAAGGAAATTCTAAAGAAATTTGAGTGTTTTACGCTTGATAAAATGATCTCATTTTGACCTTTTCTTTGATGAAGGAGCATTAGACTACCATGAGTGGTAAGATACATGTGGAAATAAAAACCTAGATACTGTTTGCCAAGTAGATTTAGTTTACATTAAATTTTATATCAAAGTAGTCTAGCAAATATTCATGAAAACATCTTGGTCATTGGATAAGGACACACACACACACACATACACACACACACCGCTTACCTGAGTCAATCACTATCACTTACTGCTTTACTGTGTTCCCTGTATTCCGGTGCCCTGGCCCCCACATAAGCTGCAAACTCCTTTAATCCCTGTTGCAACAATGCAATTACAAGAATCTTTCATAAACTTTTTGGGGATGAAAGTACAAATTAGTGTTATATCCATAATAGCCAAGTAAATTGGCCATATTCTAATAATGACTTCTGTTCTTAAGGGTATTTATTCAGGATTTAATGAAAGTGTTAGTAAATGAAAATGTTTGCTAAGGGATATAGGGATGAAATCTTTATTCCAATTAACAACTTTATGATAAACACGAACTTGACTTGCAGTAACAGAAAACCTTTCAAATGCTTACGACTCTGAACATTTTATTTTTAACCAGGAATTTGTCATAGGGTGAGAACCAAAATCAAACAATAACAACTTTATATATGTAATAAACTTATTTATATATGTATGCATATACTTATATATACATATAATTATATATATTTGATATGTTTGTACATACACATATATAATTATGTATCTTATATATAATTATGAATTTTTATAGCTTTTTGACTACCGAAAAATTAGAAAAGATCATGAGATAATTCCTATAGAAAAAAATGTGCATTTAACAGACAGATGGGTGAAACTATCATAGATATGCGTGGGTGCACCACCCTTAGTATAAATTAAAATAGTCTGAGCCATAGCTAGAAATTGTCCATAGGAAGAATAATAATTTTGGATGAACAAACATTGTATTTTATTTTCAATGCAGATCATTATAAGAAAAGAACTTCTGCCTTCATTAGGATTATTTATTAATCTTGCTGAGATGTGTCACAAAATGTTGAAATCATTGAAATCGATCACTTAAAACATCAAAGAGTACTTTTAGTAACATTGTGAGAGAGTTTAGAAGGAAAGCATGGCAGTGAAACAAAATAATTAACGTTCAGTTTTGTATGTTTGTGTTTGTGTTTACAATCCCCGGCCTGGGTCTTTTATGAGGATGCTCTGGAAATAATTTGAACACTCTCCTCCGCTATTACTTCAATTAGAGTTTCTCACGGTCTAAGCGCTTGATTTTTGACAATTTATTTTTTGGATGACGTTTATGCCTGTGCTTACTATGAAAGCCTAGGGCTGCTGGTTTTAGCTCTTTAGGTATTGTGGTATTTCCTTACCCTAGGTGTACTCTTTTAAATATCATGTGGATTTAAGTATCATATCAAATGGGACAAAGGAGGGAAATTTTACCTACAAGTTTCTCTCTTACTTCCTTTTTTTTTAACTCATCAAGATTCACCCCGCAGGAAGGTAATTCTCTTGTACTTAGAGGTCCATCATCTGGCCTTTTTGTGGCCACTGAGAAAGCAGCATCCTATGCCATAGAGTGAAGCATTTAATGTGGATCTGGAAGAGGAACGACCTGTAGCTAAGCAATGAAGAAAGCAAACAGCAGGCGTGTCTGTAGTTGTGGATCCCAGTGGTTGAATGGTAAAAGCTTCTTTGTGTAAATTCTCAATAGCCATTGGTTTATCAGACAGTAAGAATACAATAGTAGAAGGAATTTGAAGTCATCTAGATGCATGCCTAATATACTACCAGATGGATCAAATATTGTGACTTGCTGTTGATTTAACTTGATTAATAGTGAGTTTAAATATTTTTCACGTATCTGTTGGGTGTTTGCACATTCTCTTCTGTTAATTTCTTCTTCAAAACTTTTGCCCATTTTGTCTTGAATTTTATTTATAAAATATTTGTCATAAATAAATTCTAGATACTAAATTATTGCCTATTACATACATTACAATATATTCTCCTGTTTTTTGCTTACATTTTAACTTCCCTTAAAGTAGTTTTTATTGTACAAAAGTCATAAATATTAATGTAGGTAAATCTATCTTTCTATCCATCCATTCATCCATGTTTCTTTTGGAAATTTATTTTGAAAAGATCTTTCCAATTCTAACCTTCTAGACAAATCCTTCTCTATTATAGTGCTTCTGTTTTGGCAATACAACTTTTTTTCATTTTACATGACAGTATAAATTATATATCTTTCCAATTTTAGTTTTTCCAAATAGTTCATCAAATAGTGTCTGCATGATGTATTGAATAGACTGTCCTTCCTCACTTATTTAAAATGGCATATGTATCACCTGTTGATGTTCTATACGTGTATAAATGTTTATTTGTTCTTTTTTGCTAAGTCTTTGGCTGTCCTGTTATATTTACTCTTACACATGAATTTTAGAATTTCTGTTCTAAAATTTGTAATGTCTTTTACAATCCTATGAAAAATCTTGGTGGGGTTTTATTCAGAAATGCACTGAACTCATAGATTAATTTGAGAAATTAAGAATTGCTTTTATGTGTGAATCTTACTTGGAATCTCAACTATAAGACAGATACATTTGAAACAATATTAACTGAAGGAACTAAGTTAAAAAAATTCATAGAGAATTCATGAATCATAGCTGGGAATTTCTAAAGCTAGTTATAAAAGGAGATGGCAAAACATATTTGATCTTTTAGGTTTTGCTAACTACAATTACTTAATTGACTTTTGCAAGGAGAGAAAGCAATGGAAAACTCAACTTGGAAAGAGATGCATCACTCTTTAGGCTTTAACTCTTGGATATACGGGTCTGGTCATTTGCTGACTGGATATCAAGATCCCCAAGGCAGAAAGTTTCTCAGCATCTTCTTTTTACTTCAAGAATAAGGTCTTTATTTCTGAGAAATGTGATACTATTATTTTTTAGTTATTTAATTGTATTTATAGCATTTTAAGAGCCATACCTGTTAAAAGTCATTGAACTATGATTAAAATAACTGCAACTATGTGCATTGTAATTACCTTCAGAAGCATTTGACAATCTTACAAGCTGAAATTACAAACTGCATGAGACACCTCATTTATTTGCTGGGTGGCTATAGCCCCAGAACTCTAGACTTTCTGGGGATGGTAAAAATACTCTCTTGGGATAACAGAAATACTAGCGCACTGGGTCAGAGAAAAATATTGATTTTATCTTTGATGTCTGGGTGCAAAACAAAAGGTGAACAATAGCAGATAAAGGGGTACAACCTGGTTTTATCAATATTGTTGCAAACTTTCTTCCTCATTTTTATTTTCTAGTTTGATTCCTGATCTCTAAAAGTCTATTTTCCCTCATAGGTGTAAATGTTACTTAATTCCTCCTCTCAGTGTAAATAATGCCTAATATTTGAGCAATCAAAGTGAGCTGCAAAAATGCATTATGTAGAAAATGGAAGGTGTTTATGCTTTAATCTTCCTTTAAAATATTTTTTTTCTAGGACAACATAGTATGAGATTATGAGTAGGTGTTTAAGAACTGAGATAAAATTCATTACTTGTAATCCCCAATCTAACATTGAATGTGATGCATTGATTTTATCTAGAAAAATAAACCCTTACAAACATGCTGCATTTTTCGATATCATTGTTTTAAAGCAGGAGTTTCTAATATATCTAAGTATGAGGAAACATACTGAAAATGCCTAAAAATGTGGTTTTACTTTTTAGCATTTGCATATCGTGAAAATATATCATGAAAAAGAACAAATGGAAGCATTGCAATATGTTAAAAATAACTTGCACATTATTAATAAAAACATACATATACTTAACATTTATACATATATGTAAAATATTATACCAGTGTACAGACAGTGCTAGATAATCACTTGTATTAACAGGCCAGTTGAAATAAGCTCATGGCTCCCTCGGCATCTGAACCCCACACATTGGGAACCATTGTTATAGGGGAGTTCTTTTTGTTTCCCTTCTGTCTTTCTCCTCCTCCCATTAACCTTCCTTTAATTAGCTTTCCTTAATGATTATCAATAATTATTTTTTGGCATAGATTATAATACTTTTAAAAGGGTATAATTTTTGTCCAAACAATTTTAATAAAAAGTAATGAAGTCATTGAGCCGAAACACAACATATGAATTGTCAACATAGAACAGTCATACCTGCTGAGGTAGTTATCCAAAGTCATTTGACAACCATCTCTTGTCTAAAAATGGTGTACAAATTAAAATATCAATTAAGTATTCACTAGGAATTATGAAAACAAAATCATCCATCTAAAGCTTTTCTATAAAACAAACATATGCTAACTATAAGTGTGTTCTGCACAAGACAGTTAAATAATTTTACTTTCTGAATAATTGATACCTTTTAGTGGAAACAGAACAAAACATGTTAAAGTTTTAATCAGCCACAGGTTTACTGTGTTTGTAATCTCAAGTTTCTAGTAGCAATGTGTTGTTTAAACTAAGTGATGTAAGACATGTGCCTAATCATACTATGTGGTCATTTTTTCCCCCATTGAACAAGGGTTTTTTATTGTATGTTTGTGTTGCATTCAGAAGCTAATGAACTAGTCGGGATGATCAGTCACATGTAGGTACAACCATAGCAAAGGTTATAAAATGATGAATTTAAAAATGGATGCACAGACACATTTCCACTCCTAAAAAAAACAATCCTCATCAACTTCAGCCATTACAGATCATTTTTAAGAGTGGAGTATTAGGTAAAAATAGCTGCTTCAATAAACAAAGCTAAAAATATATTAAGTCTGAGTAAATTATTGAGAGAATACTGTGTGCCAGATACTCTACTAAATACAAGTGAAACCACCATAACTAAGAAATAAACTTTGCCCTCAAAAAGGTGCTAGTGTGAAAAGGTATATATGAAATAAAATCTTTACAAGAATTTTTGTTAATAGATATAATAGAGGTAGAGGCAAATTTAAATGGGATTTAGAAAGTGGAGAGAATAATGTTGTCAATGGAGGAGATGGTTAGAATGCCCCGTGGAAGTGTTAGCATGTGTCTTGAGGAGTGAGTGGAGTCTGCGAGTCAGATATAAATATAATTTATATTCCTGGAATGGAGTACTTGACTGTGGGACTAGACAATTCTTGGAATAGTCTTTGAGACTCTGGATTGTTAGTTGAACATTCTTTATAATATAAACTATAAAGATTCAAAATTACTAACAATTATTTTATACCTCCAGATCATTTATCATTCTGGTTCTTACCTCTGTTTCTCTTCATGCACAGACACAAACAAAATAATTCACACAAGAGTAACTAAACAAAGTAAACATGATTATTCCCAATTTGGTGAAGTTAATAAAAACTGGTCTGATATTAAGGCAAGAGTTAGCTTTTAAGGATGAAAATCCTTACCAATTAATTGTCTTCTTTGAATAAGAATTGGAGAGAGGATTTGTATCTGACGTCCCATATATGTCCATTATCCTTGTTTGCATCTTGCATTTCTCCATTTCTGAATTATCCACTTAAAAGAAAACTATCTCCAGCACTATGAAAGGAAAGTCTTTTTTTGACCCTTTTACTCAAGTTTCACAAAAAAAATTGAGAGCAGGCCAGGGAACTTCACTTTTGTTTTCCTTCCACCTCTTCCTTCTAATTTCCAAGATATTGCAAGAAATAGTTCTTGTTTTATTAATACGGTTATTGTGAAGATTGAGATTAATCGTGATGCATTATTATGTAGAAAGCATACCCTGAAGATTAACGATTGTTGTGACACTTATCTTGAGTGGAGGGAAAAAAGTTTAGAAACCTAAAGTTCATGGCTTCATCATCCTTTCCCTGGGCATCCCTTTACATCAATTAAAGATAAACGATTGACCAAATTTAGTGATATAATAGTATGTTATCAAGGAAACATTTCACTAGATAATTATTGTGTACATAAAAATGGAGTAGAGAAAATGGAAGAAATATGGAAAATGAGGGTATTAGGATGAGAAGCAGCAAAATACTTTGGAGATCTAGTCTAGTAGAAATATTTGTTGTGGTAGAGTGTATGTCAAATACAGAGAGAATAAATGAAAGAACTGTTGGCAAAAGACAGTTTATTTTGAAAATTTAACCTGAGTTTCTTCTCCAAAAGTGAGCAGTTTCAAGTGTGGATTATTATCAGAATATGCAGCCCAACTTTACATGGATTCATTCAAAAGTAATCTTTAAGCTATGCTGTTACTCAAATGCACTAAGTTAATAATGCAGTTAATTGAACAACATATATGGAGCGTTGCCTACACTTCGGGCATAGCTTAATCATTAGATACAGAAATATGAAAAAAGACAATATGCTTGCCCACATGGCACCAATAATAGTGTATATGATGCAGTTTAGGTTACAAAATAGTCATAATTAAGTGGGACAACTTATTTAAAATATTATACAAGATACCATATGTTCCTATGAGAAGATGCAACTATTTTCACAAGAGTGGAACCTGGAAAGTTTAAAAGAGAAGTGATAGAAAATATAATCTTTTTTTGAGAAAATTAATTTTTTGAGAAAATTAAGATTAGTTCCTCAATTTAACTCTCCTTCAGAATTTTAAACGACTAACACTCTTTAGACTCATTTAAATGATGTTTTCTTAAGAGAGAGGAAAAAGGAATTTGTGTTTTTTTAAGGAATAAAATCATCTGATGAGGTTTTAAATTAAGTACACAAACTGATTAAGATTTAAATTATTTTAAACTAACATTTCTTCTATAATAATGATAAAGTATAATTCTTAATCAAACTTCCAGAAGTTTCTTATGATTTACTTGAAACAAAAGAAAACCAGACAAAATAAAGATGTCTCAAAATATTGTGCTGGTAAATTGCAAACTAGAGCTGGCACTAAATACTTTAATTTGTTTTCCTTGTTTATTCTATAGCAATTCTGTTACTTTGGACAACAGTTGTTTTCTACATAACATTTTCCTATTTGAATGAGTTGCGAAAAATACATTTCCTAGTTGAAGAATCCTTGATGTGGGAAGAATTATTTCAAAAAATGAATGTTTATATTTAGCTCAGAAGATAGTGAATTGCTGAAAACTTTTATATTCCTTATATAAGATGCATGGAAGACAGAAATAGTTGCAAATGTATTTATATTTAAAGTATATAAGCCTTCTTGATACACTAAACTTCAAGTGCCAAATGTTTCAAGTATGCTATTATAAATTCTTCCTTGATATATACATATATATAGCTTCACCAAGAATCAAGGAAGGATTTATAATATAATATATATTTATAATATATAACATATATATTTATATATTATAATTATATTACATATATATTTTATAATATATATTACACATATATAATAAATATTATATTATAAATATATTGTGTTACAAATATTATAATATATATTACATATATGATATATATTATAAATATTTATTTATATATATATATTTTTAAGATGGAGTCTCATTCTGTCACCAGGCTGGAGTGCAGAGGTGTGATCTCGGCTCATTGCAACCTCCGCCTTCTGGGTTCAAGTGATTCTTCTGCCTCAGCCTCCCAAGAAGCTAGGACTATAGGTGCGTGCCACAATGACCAGATAACTTTTTTTATTTTTAGTTGAGACAGGGTTTCACCGTGTTGGCCAGGATGGTATCAATTTCTTGACCTCGTGATCCACCCACCTCAGCCTCCCAAAGTGCTGGGATTATAGGCATGATCCACCACGCCCGACCGGTAAAGCTATATTTTATAGGCAATCATGCTTGTATTATTTTGGTGGCTTTTCTTCTTCCTCTTTGTCCTCCTTATTCCTGCTCTTCATCTTCCTCTTCCTTCCCATCTTCTTGTATTTAAACAGAAAATGAGTTTACTTACTCTGCATCTAATAGCAATGAAATAGAACATACGTATGTGATCTCTCTATATACTAATAAATCACTAAAGACTCATAAGATATAGCAGAGTTGGCTCAACCATTCACACATTAAAAGAAATTTGGGTTCTCTTCAGTATTTGGTTATTACAAATAAGGCTTATATGGACATAGTTTTCCTTTTTTGTAGCATAAATATTCACAGGTGCCATTGCTGAGTCACAAAGGATATGTTTAGTTCTAAGAATTTTTTAAAAGGTTGATATTATTTTTATTGTTATTAGCTTCTTGCAATCATAAAATTGATCTGTTTTAGTTTCTTTTTGCTGTTGTAACAAATTATCAGAAATTTAATGGCTTAAAACAATAACAATATATTATGTTACAGTCTGAAGTCTGAAATGGGTCTCAAGAAGCTAAAATCAAGATGTTAGTAGAGTTGTGTTCCTTCTGAAAACCCTAGGTGAGATTCAATTTCCTTCCTTTTCTGTCTTCTAGAAGGCTGCTCACTCATAGATCTCTTCTGTCTTCAACACGAGCTATCACATCACTTTGACCTCTGCTTCTGTCATTATATCTCTTTCCTTGACGCTGATGCTCCTGCCTCCCTTTTATGTGGATATAAATGCTTGTGATTCCATTGAGTCCCTCCTGGATATTCCATCATAGCCTTCCTATCTCAAGATCCTTGACTTAATTACATCCATAGTCTAATCTACAAATATGTCCATCACAAATACAAATTGATAAATCACATCTTTTGCCATGGAAGTTAACATACTCAGATTCTGGGAATTGGGACATGGACGTCTTTGAGGCAGCATTATTCTACTTACTACATACCTATTAGTTAGTAATAATCTTGCATTCAGAATTGAAATCCAAATATATTGATGTAATAGTTCTTTTCAAAAATTATATTTAAACTAATGAATTAGTTGTTGCAATTTTAATAAACATATAGAGTTAAATATGATATAATTTCTTTAAAGGGATAGAAATCATGAAGAGATAAGTTTACCTAAAGCAACAGAAATACTTTCAAATTCTCTCTCCAAATCAAAGTATAAGAGAAATAATGTTCAGCAATGTTGTGTTTTACCCAATTTTTGAATACTTTCAGTATGGCATTAAGAAATTCAGATAGATTATATTACAACAATTTCTCTGCTTGTGAAACAAAGGCTATGCCTTGGTGATAAATTTTTCCTTATTTTTTGCACACACCATATCCCCTATTGATGAACATGGATTGGCATACCCAATTAAGACTATAATCAACTAAATATTACACAGAACAAAATTTTCCTCTTCATTTGCTTTAATTTATTCTAGTTGTAAATGCCATTGCCTTTCTTAACCACAGAATAAATCTCACTCTAGGCTGAATTACTACAGCTTAGAATTAGATGTGAGTTGTTTTATAATTATATCAATTTTGGAGTACCATTTTAATTATCATAACTTTTGTGAAGACATTGGATCTCAGAAAATGACATACGTGACTACATTTACATCCTCTCTGTAAAACTTAAAATTATATAAAACATTTTTTCATATTTCATTGATTTTACAATTTCAAAAAGTAAACACCTAAACAGATGTTTACTACATGTAATATAAAATCTATGCTGTGACATTAAACGTTTTCTTCCTTCAATAAAACTTATCTTTAAGAATTGTAGAATGCTCTAAATGATTTTCTTTTACTTTGCATAAGACTAAAGAATTTGATAACTTCTTGTCATTAATTTTTTCTGAAATATTCTTACTCTATACTGTTTTTTGAAGATGTGGTAGTTGTCTTTCCCTCAGTGTTCCTGGTGAGGAGTAAGTGAGGTCATGTCTATAAAGGATTTAGCACAGCCGCTGGCATGTAGAAAACCACTGGTAACTTTTAGTGTGTGGCCTGCCTTTGATTAGATGATAAACTCTTGGGAGGCCGGCACCACAATTGTATTTTCCACAGTCACGTTGGAATGATGCAGAAACTAAATGAATCTGCAGCTACTTACTCATCCTGCCTCTGGGCAGGGTCATCTTAAAATTGTTCTTGCTGCCAAGCTTCCTATGTTCAAAGAGCCCTTGGGGAAGCAAGCTCCACGGCCCCCATTGGTAATGCATTCCTCAAAGTTTTTCATAAACCCCCATCGTTGCTATTAAAATTTTATATGCCCCTTACACACGTAGAAAATGATACTCAAGTCCACCACCACATAGGTAATCACTGTGACACTGCAAGGGTATCTCATCTGGTGTTTTGCTGTGTGTGTGTGTGTGTGTGTGTGTGTGTGTGTGTGTGTTTTACAAAATCTGGGTCCTACTACATGTATGGTTTCTGTCCAGCTCTTTTCAGTGAAGAGATGAACTTCTGTATCATTAAATATTTTTGAGAACATGAAAAAAAGAGAAGTCTTATAAAAAGGAATCCAGGTTTAAAGAGGCTTGCATGTATCGTTTCAGTTAACATTATTATGAATTTACAAGTACTTGATGTTATAGTTGGAAGTATAGTCACTCTACTTAATGCTACATTAATCGTACCAATGGATCAACTATGACTGTTATTAGTTCAGTTGTGCGTCCCCAAGTTTATATATTGAAGGCCTAACTCCCAGTATCATAGAATATGACCTTATTTGGAGATAGGGTCTTTACAGAGGTAGTGAAATTAAAATGAAGTCATTAGGGTGTGCCCCAATCCAATATGACATGTGTTCTTATTAAAAGGAGAAATTTTGAAGCCAATCATGCACATAAGAAGAATGCCAGATGAAATTAAAGAAGCACTTAGGAAAATGCTTCTGCAAGCCAAGGAATTCCCAGGAGTGCTAGCAGACCACCAGCAGCTAGTGGGGAGGCATAAAACAGATTCTTCCTCCCAGCTCTCAGAAAGAACCAACCCTCTTGATACCTTGATCTTGCAGTTTCAATCTCCAGTATTGTGAGACAATGCATTTATTTGTTTAGGCCATTCGGTTTATGGTACTTTGCTATGATAGCCCAGGAAAACTAATACAAGAACTTTGTCTTTAAATATTGTATTCCATTGATATGTTGAACTATATTATGAAGTCTGAAGGAGTATTTCTCTTTAGCATCAGTTTTAAGTGTACAATATATTGCATTTGAATAATTTACATTTTTGGTTTCAGAAAATGTCATTGAACAAGATTTTAACAAAAATTTATAGGTTGGGCAGAGTAACTGATTGAAAGGTAGACTTTTTAAACTTTTATTTTAGTTTTAGGGGTGCATGTGCAAGTTTCTTATATAGGTAATTTGCATATCACAGAGGTTTGCTGTACAAATTATTTCATCACTCAGGAAATAAGCACAGTACCCAATAGGTAGGTTTTTAATCCTTACCTTCCTTTCACCTTCTACCCTCAAGTAGACTCTGGTGTCTATTTTTCTCTTCCTGTTTTTGTGGGTATTCAAGATTAAGGTCCCACTTATCAGTGAGAACATGTGGTATTTGGTTTTCTGTTCCTGCATTAGTTCATTTAGGATAATGACCTCCAGCTCCATCCATGTTGCTGCAAAGGACATGTTCTTATTATATTTTATGGTTGAGTAGTATTCCATGGTTTATATGTACACATTTTCTTTATCCAGTCTATTGTTGATGGGCATCCAGGTTGATTCCATGTCTTTCCTATTGTGAATAGTGCTGTGATGAACATTCATGTGCATGTGTCTTTATGATGTAACAATTTACATTCCTTTGGGTAAATCCTCAATAATGGAATTGCTGGTTAAATGGTACTTCCATTTTAAGTTCTTTGAGAAAACTCCAGACTATTTTCCACAGTCACTGAATTAGTTTACATTTCCACCAGCAGCGTGTAAGTGTTCCCTTTTCTCTGCAACCTTGTAAACATCTGTTATATTTTGACTTTTTAATAATAGCCTTCCGACTGGCATAAGATGGTATCTCAGTGTAGCTTTATTTGTATTTCTTTAATGATTAGTGATATTGAACTTTTTTCATATACTTGTTGGCCACACGTAAGTCTTCTGAAAAGTGTCTGTTCATGTTCTTTGCCCACTTATTAGTGGGATTGTTTGTTTGTTGTTTGTTAATTTAAGTTCCTTACAGATGCTGGATATTAGGCCTTTGTCAGATGCATAGTTTGCAAATATTTTCTCCAATACTATGGGTTGTCTGTTTACTCCATTGATAGTTTTTTTTTTTTTGCTGTACAGAATCACTTTGATTTGATTAGGTCCCACTTGTCAATTTTTGTTTTTGCTGCAGTTGCTTTTGGTGTCTTCTCATGAAATCTTGCCAAGGCCTATGTCCAGAATGGTATTTCCTAGGTTATCTTTCAAGGTTTTTATAGTTTTAGGTTTCACACTTAAGTCTTGATATGGTTTGGATTTGCATCCCCTCCCAAATCTCATGTCAAATTTTAATCCCCAGTGTTGGAGAACAGGCCTGGTGGGAGGTGATTGGCTAATGGGGACAGATTTCCCCCTTGCTGTTCTCATGATTGTGAGTGAGTTCTCACAAGATCTGGTTGTTTGGGAGTGTGCGCACCTCCCACTTCATTATCTCTTCATCCTGTTCCAGCCATGTGGGATGTGCCTCCTTCTTCTTTGCCTTTTGCCATGATTGTAAGTTTCCTGAGGACTCCACAACCATGCTGCCTGTACAGCCTGCAGAACTGTAAGTCAATTAAACCTCTTTTCTTTATAAATTAACCAGTCTCAGCTAGTTTCTTATAGCAATGTGAGAATGGTGTGGAAGCAGCTTTGCAAGGGGCTAATGGGCAGAGGTTGGAACAGTTCAGAGAGCTCAGAAGAAGACAGGAAGATGAGAGAAAGTTTTGAACTTTCTAGAGACTTATTAAATTCTTGGGAACAAAATGCTGATAGTGATATGGAAAATGAAGTCCAGGTTGAGGTGGTTTCAGATGGAGATGAGAAACTTATTGGGAACTGGAGCAAAGGTCACTTTTGTTATGCGTTAGCAAAGAGTTTGGAGGCATTTTGCCTCTTCCCTGGAGATCTGTGGAAGTTTGAACTTGAGAAAGATGATTTAGAGTATTTGGCAGAAGGAATTTCTAAACAGCAAAGCATTCAAGATGTGGTCTGGCTACTTCTAACAGAGTAAGTTATATGCATGAGCAAAGAGATAATCTGAAACTGGAACTTTTTTTATATTTAAAAGGAAAGCAGAGCATAACAGTTAAGAAAATTTGCAGCCTGACAATGTAGTAGAAAAGAAAAATCCGTTTTCTGGGGATGAATTGAAGCTGGTTGCAGAAATTTGCATAAGTAATGAGGAGCTGAATGTCAATAGCCAAGACAATGGGGAAAATGCCTCAAAGTCATTTCAGAGAACTACATGGCAGCATCTCCCATCACAGGCCTGGAGGCCTAGAATGGAAAGAATGGATTCGTGGGCAGAGGCGAGGGCCCTGCTTCCCTGCATGACCTCAGGGCACTGCTTCCTGCATCTCAGCTGCTCCAGCTCCAGCTGTAACTAAATGGGCCTCAGATATGTCTCAGGCCACTGCTCCAGAGGGTGTAAGCTGTATGCCTTGATGGCTTCCATGTGGTGTTAAGCCTGTGGCTATGCAGAGGGCAAGAGTTGAGGCATGGGACCCTCTGTCCAGATTTCAGAAGATGTATGGCAATTCCTGAATATCTAAGCAGAAGTTTCCTGCTGAGGTGAAGCCCTAATGGAACCTCTACTAGGGCAGTGTGGAGGGGAAATATGGGGTTGAAACTCCCACACAGAGTTCCCTCTGGGGAATTGCCTAGAGGAGCTGTGAGAAGAGGGCCACCATCCTCCAGACCCCAGAATGGTAGATCCATCAGCAGCTTGCACTGTGTTCCTGGAAAAGCCACATGCACTCAACATCAGCCCATGAAAACAGCCGAGGGCGCTGTGGCTGCAGAGTCACAGGTGTGGAGCTGCCCAATGCCTTGAAAGCCTGCCCCTTGAATCAGTGTGGACTGGATATGAGACATGGAGTCAAAGGGGATTATTTTGGAGCTTTAAGGTTTAATGATTGCCCTGCTGGGTTTTGGACTTGCATGGGGCCTTTAGCCCCTTTGTTTTGGCTGATTTCTACCTTTTGGGACAGGGATATTGACACAATGACTGAACCCTCATTGTATCTTGGAAGTAACTAACTTTTTCTTTTTAATTTTACAGGCTCATAGGTAGAAGGAACTTGCCTTGTTTCAGATGAGACTTTGGACTCTGGACTTTTGAGTTAATTCTGAAATGAGTTAAGACTTGGGGGACTGTTGAGAAGGAATAGTTGTATTTTGCAATGTGAGAAGGACATGAGATTGGGAGGGGCCAAGGGTAGAATGATATGGTTTGGATTTGTGTCCCTGCCCAAATATCATGTCAAATTTTAATACCCAGTGTTGGAGGAAGGGCCTGGTGGGAAGTGATTGGATCATTGGGGTGGACTTCTCCCTTGCTGTTCTTGTGATAGTGAGTTCTCATGAGATCTGGTTGTTTGAAAGTGTGTGGCATCTCCCCCTTTACTCACTCTTCCTCTTGCTCCAGCCATGTAGGACATGCCTTCTTCCTCTTCTTCTTCCACCATGGTTGTAAGTTTCTTGAGGCCTCCACAGCCATGCTTCCTGTACAGCCTGTGGAACTGTGAGTCAATTAAACCTTTTTTTTTTTATTATAAGTTTCCAAGTCTCAGATAGTTCTTTATAGCAATGGACTAATAGAAGTCTTTAAAATGGACTAATAGAAGTCTTTAATCCATCTTGAGTTGATTTTTGTATGTGGCATAAGAAAGGGGTCCTGTTTCAATCTTTTGGATATGGCTAGCCAGTTTTCCCTGCATCATTTATTGAATCCTTTTCCCATTGCTTGTTATTGTAATCTTTGTCAAAGATCAGATGGTTGTAGATGTATAGCTTTATTTCTAGGTTCTATAACCTGTTCTGTTGGTTTATGTGTCTATTTTGTACCAGTACCATGCTCTTTTGGACACTAATATTGTAGCCTTGTAGTTTGAAGTTGGGTAAGGTGATGCTTCCAGCTTTGTTCTTTTTGCTTAGAATTGCCTTGGCTATTTGGGCTCTTTTTTGTTCCATCTGAATTTAGAATAGTTTTTTTTTTTTTTCTAATTCTGTGAAGAATGTCATTGGTAGTTTGGGAAGAATAGCACTGAATGTGTAATTTGCTTGGAACTGTATGGCCTTTTTGACAATATTGATTCTTCTTATCCATGAACATGGAATACTTCTCCATTTGTCTGTGTCATCTCTGATTTCTTTCAGCAGTATTTTGTAATTCTTGTAGAGATCTTTCACCTCCCTGGTTAGCTGTATTCCTAGATATTTTATTTTTGTGTGGCTATTGCAAGTGGGGTTGCATTACTGATTTGGCACCCAACTGGGATGTTGTTGGTGTATAAAATTCTACTGATTTTCATACATTGATATCCTGAAACTTTGCTGAACTTTTTTTTATCAGACCTGGGAGCTTTTCGGCAGAGACTATGGGGGTTTCTAGACATAGAATGATATCATCTGCAAAGAGATAGTTTTACTTCATCTCTTTTTTATTTAGATGCCTTTCATTTTTTTTCTCTCCCCTGATTGCTATGGCTAGAACTTTCAATACTATGTTGAATAGGAGTGGTAAAAGTGACCACCATTGTCTTGTTCTGGTTCTCAAGGGAAATGCTTCCAGCTTTTGCCCATTCAGTTTGATGTTGCCTGTGGGTTTGTCATAGAATGCTCTTATTATTTTGAGGTGTGTTCTAAAGAGTAGAACATAATCATACTAATTATATACTCATAATAATCTGACATCAATCCCAAAGATAAACTTGCATGGGTAGCAGTCATACACTTCCTGGGTATAAGACTAGAGCTCCCGGGTCAGGGGTGGACGACCATCTTTGCTGATTCACAGCCTCAGCCATTGTGGCCTTAGGGCTCTAGGGAGTCCAAGGCAACTAGATCCTGGAGTGGCACAGCTGCTGCATACTGCAGCAGCCCTATGGAAAAGTGTTAAGTCTGTTACATGGGTGCCTATTTCCATACCTCCTCAATGGGCAGGTCCTCTTGTCCTGGATCTCCAGCAACTCCCTGCTGGGAATATCAAGCCAGTAGCAGCTCTGCAACTCCTTGGACAGAGCTCTCAATGGAAGGGATAGGTTGGCATCTTTGCTGTCTTGCTGCCTTCACCTTTCCTGTCTCCAGGCTTGGGAGAGTCTGTGTGGACCGAGGGCTGGTCCGGACCCCCAGCACAGAGGAACTACCTCACAGAAAAGTGGCCAGACTGTTCTCCATGCAGATCCTGGTCCTCACCTCTCCTAACTGGGTAGGGCCGCTCAACCTGGAACTCTAGCACAACCATTCTTACCCCACACGATCACTGCAATCAGAGGCAGCCCAGCATTTCTCCAAGGAGGAAACCCCAAAGTCAACCCACAACACCTCTGCCCCTACAGTGGTGCGGCCCTACAGCCCTAACAGCCCAGAGAAGGAACAAAGAGCCTAGTTATTACACTGGCACCTTCAGCACACTGCAGCCACCATACGGAGAGGAGTCCAGCCCCTCTTCCCTGGGAACCCTCACCCCCACTTTTCACCAGGCAAGGCCCCTGGCTCATGAATGCGGAACAGTTGCCCCATCCATGGCTAAGCATACCCACTGGTAGTGGACTGGAGTTTCCCTGGGGAGAGGCTCCTAGATACTTACAACAGCCCCTCTGCCACTGCCACAGTAATAGTTCTATTTCTGCTGCCCTTGGTTTGAGGAAGAAACAAAGAGCCTGAGGGCTACACTCAAGCTTACAGCATGCCACAGCCACCATACAGAGAAGAGGCCAATCTCTTTTGCTTATGAGCCTTGAACACCCTGCTCCCTAACAAGTGGAACCCCAAGGTCATGCCAGGAGTACAGCCACCCCAGCCCACTGGCCGAACACCCTCACTAACAGCAGCTCCACATTTCTTGGAGGTGGAGCCCCCAAGGGTAACTAAAAGCCTCTGCCACTCCTTCTGCAGTGGAACTGCCCTTGTCACTATCAGACTAGTGAATGAACAAAGACCCTAAGTGCCTTATCTGCACCTCCAACAAGCTGCAGTCAACCCAAGGAGAGGAGAGGTTTGTCTCCCATAGGTGCCCCTCACTCTGTGCTTGTCACCAGACAGGAAATCCTGGACTTTGGCTCACAGAATAAATGCTCATCCTGGGCTGATTGTGAAGTGGCATCGTTGTCCGGGGTCTACTCAAGATTTGTTGTCTCTGAGCTATAGAAAACTAGGATACAGACACAAGAGTGATGTTCAGAGTGGAAGTCTAATAGGTGAGAAAAGGAGAGAAGCTCTCGCTACAGAGAAGGGTCCTGGAGAAATGGGTTGCCACTTCTGTGGTGAAATGCAGCAGGTTTTATAGATGAGTCTGAGGAGCTGGTGTCTGATTTACATAGAATATGCAAAATTGGTTGGACCAGGTGTGCTATTTGCATAGGGTGTGAAAATCTGGCCGCTCCCACCCTAATCTTTTATTATGCAGATGGGTTCTCTGCCTTGCTGGCATCATGTTGCCCGTTTCTTTACTGTACACGTGGTGAAAAAGAGAAGGGAAGATGGAGCCTCCATGTTGAACATACCTGGCCCCCAGGTAGCCCTTTTCTATTGGCACAGCTGCTGGCATTCACCTGTGCAATCTTCCAGCTTGCTTATCTATGTTTGCAACTCGATTTTTCAGGCTGCTCTTTGTTAGAAAAGAAATGATTTTTTAAGCTGCTTTTTGTTAAAAGGGAAATTCTGCTGAGACTCTTTTACCCTCACTATCTGCCTAAATAATTTCTTTCTCTCTCCTGTATCAATTGCATTGAGCAAGTGCTGACCTGCATCTCCTTGTGGTGGAGCCCCCAGTAGACAAGCAAAAGACTTTTGGCCACAACCACTACTAAGGTCCCTTCTTTTGCTGCCTTCAAGATGGGGAAGGAAAATACACCCTGAGATCACCCCAGAGTTGAAGTGGGCAGCCCAGGAGTGCCAAGCTGTGATCTACAGCTAGCACTGCAGTGGAAGAGGAACCCATACTTTCAGAGCATTGAGAGGGACCAAAGTTGCAACTCTGAGGAAATATAGGGGAGCCGCATGACCAAGCAAGATCAACTGACCAGTACACCTAAGTGCCACCTACTGTATCACATCCCAAAGCTGTAACACCAAAAATACCTTACTAACATGAAACCAAAGACAAGAAGTTAGCTTCAAATAAAGACCCTACACAAAGCCTTGTCCTATGAAAACATCTAGAAAATAAGTCTATTTACTGTACTCAGTGTGCGCTGCAGTTAAAGGAACACCCACATGCAGAGATGAGAAAAAAACCAATGCAAGAACTCCAATAACTCAAATGACCACAGTGTCGCATGTCCTCCAAATGATCGCAGCAGTTCTTCAACAGGGTTCTTAACCAGGCTGACCTGACTGAAATGACAGAGATAGAATTCAGAATATGGATGTAAATGAAGATCATCAAAATTCAGGAGAATGGTAAAAAGTGATCCAAGAAAACTAAGAATCACAATTAAATAATACAGGAGTCGAAAGATAAAACAGCTGTTGTAAACAAGAACCGAACATATCTGACAGAGCTGAAAAACACACTGCAAGAATTTCACAATGCAATCACAAGTATTAACAGCAGAATAGACCAAGCAGAGGAAAGAATTTCAGAACTTGAAGACTGGCTTTTTTGTAATAAGACATTCAGACAAAAATAAAGAAAATGAATGAAAAGGAAGGAACAAAACCTTGAGAAATATGGGGTTATGTGAAGAGGCCAAAATCTACAAATCACTGGCATCCCTCAAAGGGATGGGGAGAAAACAAACAACTTGGAATACCTATTTAAAGATATTTTCATGAATAATTCCCCAACCTTGCTACAGAAGCCATCAGTCAAATTCAGAAAATACAGAGAACCCCTACCAGATTCTACACAAGCTCATTATCCTCAAGACATGTAAACATTGGATTTTCCAAGCTTGAAATGAATGAAAGAAGTTAAAGGCAGCTAGAGAGAAAGGGCAGGTCACCTATAAGGGGAACCCCATCAGGCTAATAGCAGACCTCTCAGCTCAAACCCTGCAAGTCAGAAGAAATTGACGGTCTCTATTCAACATTTTAAAGAAAAAAAGTCTTCAACCAACAATTTCATATCCAACCAAACTAAGATTTCCAAGTAAAAAAGAAGTAAGATCATTTTCAGATAAGCAAATGTTGAGGGAGTTAGTTACTTCCAGACCTTCCTTACAAGAGATCTTGAAAGGAGCACTAAATAAAGGAAAAACTGTTACCAGCTAATACAACACACTTAAATACACAGACCAGTGACACTGTAAAGCAATCACACAAACAAGCCAGCATAATAACCTGTAACACACAGCATAATAACCTGTAACAACACAATAACCAGTAATAACCTGTAACAACACAATGACAGGATAAAATCCACATATATTAATACTAATGTTGAATGTAAATGGGATAAATGCTTCGTTTAAAAGACACAGAGTGGCAAGCTTGGATAAAAAAGCAAGACCCAATGGCAAGATGTCTTCCAGAGACCGTCTCACACATAATGACACCCATCAGCTAAAAATAAAGGGATGCAGGAAAATCTACCAAGCAAATGGAAATCAGAAAAAAGCAGGGGTTGCAATTCTATTTTCAGATAGAACAGACTCTAAAAAAACAATGAGCGAGAAAGACAAAGAAGAGCATTACATAATGGTAAAAGGTTCAATTCAACAAGAAGACTTAACTATCCTAAATATATTTGCACCCAATACAAGAGTACCCAGATTCATAAAGCAACTTTTAGAGACCCACAAAGAGACTTAGACTCCCACAGAATAATAGTAGGAGACTTCAACACTCCACTAGCAGTATTAGAGAGATCATTGAGGCAGAAAATTAACAGATATTTGGGACCTGAACTCAACATTAGACCAAATGGATCTGGTAGATATCTACAGAACTCTTCACCCCTAAACAACAGAATATAAATTCCTCACGTTACCACATGGAATTTACTCTAAAATCTACCACATATGTCCATAAACTGGATATAAAACGATCCTCAACAAATGTGAAAGAATTGAAATTATACTAGGTACACACAGGGACCACAGCACAATATAAATATAAGTCAAGATTTTAAAAAAAATCACTCAAAACTATGCGATTACATTGGCAATAAGCTCCTGAATAACTTTTGGGAAAGAATGAAATTCAGGCAGAAATTAAAAAGATTTTTGAAAATAATGAGAACAAAATTACAACATACCAGAATCTCTGGGACATAGCTAACACAGTGTTGAGGGAAATTCGTAGCACTAAATGCCCACATCATAAAATTAGAAAAATTTCAAGTTAACAACCTAACATCACAACTGAAAGAATTAGAGAAGCAAGAACAAATCAACCCCAAGGCTAGCACAATACAATAAATAAACAAAATCAGAGTTGAACTGAAGGAAGCCAAAATATGAAAAACCATTTAAAAGATCAACAAATCCAGGAGTTGATTCTTTTTAAATAATAGCGTAGATAAGCCTCTAGCTAGACTAATAAAAAAGAATATGCAAATAAACACAATTAGAAATGACAAAGGAGATGGTACCACTGGCCCCACAGACATAAAAATAACCATCACAAACTCCTATAAACACCTCTATGCACACAAACTAAAAAACGGAGAAGAGATGGATAAATTCCTGGACACATATGCCTTCCCAAGACTGAACCAGGAAGAAATTGATTCCCTGAACAGACGAATAACAAATTCCAATGTTGAATGCATAATAAATAGCCTATCCTACCAACTGAAAAAAAAAAGCCCAGGACCAGAAGGATTCACAGAATAATTATACCAGATGTACAAATAAGAGCAAGTGCCATTCCTGCTGATACTGTTACAAAAAATTGAGGAAGAGGAACTTCTACCCTACTCATTCTATGTGGGCAGCACCATCCTGATACCAAAGCCTGGCAGAGACACAATAAAAGAAGAAAACTTCAAGCCAGTATCCTTGATGAACACTATGCAATAATTCTCAACAAATTCACCACCATCAAGCAGGCTTCATCTCTGGTATGCAAGGTTGATTCAACCTATGCCAATCAATAAATGTGATTCATCACATAAACAAAACTAAAAAAAAAAGATAATCTCAATAGATGCAGAAAAACTTTTGATAAAATTAAACATTCCTTCACGTTAAAAAACTCTCTATAAACTAGGTATTAAAAGAACATACCCCAAAATAATAACAGTCATCTATGAAAGATGACACAGCCAATGTTATTTTGAATGGGGAAAAGCTGGAAGCATTCCCCTTGAAAAGCAGCACAAGATAAGGATGTCCTTTATCTCCACTCCCATTCAACATGGTATTGGAAGTCCTGGTCAGAACAATCAGGCAACAGAAAGAAATAAAGTGCATCCAAATAGGAAGAGAGGAAGTCAAACTATCCATCTTTGCAGACAACATGTTTCTATACCTAGAAAACCACATAGTCTTGGCCCAAAAGCTCTGTAAGCTGTTAAACAACATCAGCAAAGTCTCAGGATACAAAATCAATGTACAAAAATCACTAGCATTGCTACACACCAATAATAGTCAAGCCAAGAGCCAAATTGGGAAGACAATCCCATTCACAATTGCCACCAAAAATAAAGTACAGCTAACCAGGGAGGTGAAAGATCTCTACAATGAGAATTACAAAACACTGCTTGAAGAAATCAGAGATGACATAAACACATGGAAAAACATTCCATGCTCATGGTTAGGAAGAATCAATATCATTAAAATGGCCATACTACCCAAAGCAATTTACACATTCAATGCTATTTTTTTGTCTTTTTTAAAATTTCTTTCTTTTTTTTTTTTTTTGAGATAGAATCTCATTCTATTGCCCAGGCTGGAGTGCAATGGCAGAATTTCAGGTCACTGCAACCTCTGCCTGTCAGGTTCAAGTGATTCTTGTTCCTCAGCCTCCTGAGTAGTTGGGATTACAGATGTGTACCACCACACCTGGATACTTGTTGTATTTTTTGAAGAGATGGAGTTTCACCACGTTTACCAAGCTGGTCTTGAACTCCTGACCTCAGGTGATCCACCTTCCTGGGCCTCCCAAAGTGCTGGGATTACAGGTGTGAGCCATTACAGCTGGCCAATGCTGTTTCTATCAAACTACCAATGACATTCTTCACAGAAGTAGAAAAAGCTATTTTTAAATTCATTTGGAACCAAAAAAGGGCCCAAATAGCCAAGGCAATCCTAAGCGAAAAGAACAAAGCTGGAGGCATCACGTTATCCAACTTCAAACTATACTACAGAGCCACAGTAAACAAAACAGCATGGTACTGCTACAAAAACAGAAACATGGACCAATGAAACAGAATAATAGAGAGTCCAGAAATAAGACCTATGACTGTGTGATCTTTGACAAGGATGACAAAAACAAGCAGTGGGGAAAACAGTCCCTGTTTAATAAATGGTGCTGGAAGCAAAAGGTTGAAACTGGACCACTTCCTTACACCATATGCAAAAATCAACTCAAGGTGACTTAGACTTAAATGTAAAACCCCAAACTATAAAATCCCTGGAAGACAACCTAGACAATACCATCCTGGAATAGAAATGGGAAAAAGATTGGTGACAAAGGTGCCAAAAAGAATTGCAACAAAAGCAAAAATTGTTGAATGGGATGCAATTAAACTTAAGAGTTCCTGCACAGCAAAAGAAACTATCATCAACAGAGTAAACAACCTCCAGAATGGGAGGAAAGTTTTGCAAACTATGCATCTGACAAAAGTTTAATATCCAGCATCTATAAGGAACTTAAACAAATTTACAAGAGAAAAACAACTTCATTAAAAAGAGGGCAAAGGACAGGAACAGACTTTTTTTAAGATAAGGCATACATGTGGCCAAGAAGCGTATGAAAAAAACCTCAATATCACTGATCATTAGAGAAATGCAAATCATAACCAAAATGAGATACCATCTCACATCAGTCAGAATGGCTATTATGAAAAAGTAAAAAAAAAAAAAACAGATACTGATGAGATTGTAGAGAAAAGTGAACACCACTTTTGGTGGGAGTGTAAATTAGTTCAACCATTGTGGAAAGCAGTATGATGATTTCTCAAAGAGCTAAAAACAGAACTACCATTTGACCCAAGAATTTCATTACTGGGTATATACCCAAAGGAATACAAATTATTCTACCATAAATACCCATGCATACAAATGTTCATTGCAGCACTATTTACAATAGTGAAGACATGGTGTTAACTTCAATGCCCATCAATGACAAATTGCATAAAGAAAATGTGGCCTACATACACCATAGAATACTATGCACACACAAAAAAGATGAGATCATGTCTTTTGCAGGAAAATTGATGAAGCTGGGGGCCACTATCTTTAGCAAACTTGACACAGGAAAAGAAAGCCAAATACCATATGTACTCACTTATAAATGGGAGCTAAATGGTGATAACTAATGAACACAAAGAAGGCAACAATAGACACTGGGGTCCACTTGAGAGTACAGGGCAGGAGGAGGGAGAAGAGTAGAAAAGATAAGTATTGGGTACTAGGCTTAGCATCTGGGTGATGAAATAATCTGTACAACAGACCCCCATGATATGAGTTTACATATGTTTCAAACCTGCACATGTACCCCTGAGCCAAAAACAAAAGTTTCAAAAATTTCTTTTTTGTTCTTTAGCATAGTTTCATAATTTTTTATATGGTATATTCTCACGTCTTGGAAAGTGTATTAATAGAAATTGTATATTTTTGTTGTGTCCCAAGCTTCCTCTATAATTTTATTTTTTTAAGTAAATTCTTTTTATGTGAGCTTAAAAATAATTCCTTATTGTTTACCAGGAATATGACTGAAGATTATATATAAACTTTTAAAAATCTCAGTTTCTTTATTTGTGTGATAGAGATAAGGAGAGTCATTGCATTTCATGTATCTTATCATATTTACAAACTCTTTCTTTGTGCCAATCACTCCTGTAGCAGACACCAGGAGAAAAGAAGTCACAAAGACGACTGGTTTTTGCCTTGATGGAGCTTACAGTCTAGAAGAGAAGATAGATATTAAACAACGTCTTCACCTACAATGATGGGAAGACTACAAAAGGGAAGTGAACATTTTATTAGAGCAATTAATGGAGAATTAATGAATTAATTTGGGTATAAGACCGTAGTGTCAAAGAAAGCCTCCCTAGGGAAGAAATGTTTCAAGTGCAACTTGGGAAATGAGTAAGAGTTGACCAGTGAACTGGAGGCAGAGTGGTTCTGGCATAGAATAAAAGCTCATGCCAGTTCTTTAGGGTATTCATAAAACCAAAGGAAAGGTTGAATATCTAAAGGGAGATGTGTTTAGGGAGGGTGGCATAAAATGAGACTGGAAAAATGATCAGAGGCCAAATATCAAAGGGTCTTAAAGATGAATTTTTAGAGTCAAATAGGGTGATGCTAATATTAGGTTGGTGCAATAGTAATTTAATGGCAAAAACTCCAATTACTTTTGCACGAACCTAATATTTATGTGAAACCATGATTGTCCTGACTTGGTGAGACTTTTTTAAAGCAAAGTTTCTATAACTTCCTAATTCTAGTTTATGTTTATTCTCTTCGAAAGCATATGTTATTTATTTATTTATTTAATTTTATTTTATTTTGAGACAGAGACTTGCTCTGTCACCCAGGCTTGAGTGCAGTGGCATGATCTCAGCTCACTGCAAGCTCCGCCTCCTGGGTTCACGCCATTCTCCTGCCTCAGCCTTCCGAGTAGCTGGGACTACAGGTGCCTGCCACCACACCTGGCTAATCTTTTGTATTTTTAGTAGAGACGGGGTTGCACCATGTTAGCCAGGATGGTCTTGATTTCCTGACCTCATGATCCGCCCGCCTAGGCCTCATAAGTTATTTATTAATTTTGTGCCTTGGTACCAGAAAAACTTTAAAATTTCAGAAAAATTTTAAATTTTCTTCCATGAAGGTTTATGAGAAGGCCAATCACATAAATAAAAGGTAGGAAATGAATCTACTACATATATAATCCTGACAAAAAATCCCTTTTTACCTGAAATCAAGTATATATTCAATTAAAACTATTTTGAGGATCTGAGACCTTAAGTTAGCTCTGTTTTTTCTTTCTGTTACTACTGTAGAAATGTTTCTAAAACTCTGTTCTTCACCTGTATTCTCAGCAATTTGGGAGGGTGAGGTGGGGATCACTTGAAGCCAGGAGTTTGAGACCAGCCTGGGCAAGATAGTGAGACTCCCGGTTCTAGAAAACCAAACAAACAAACAAAAAATACAATTGGCATGGTGGCATGTACCTGTAGCCCTAGCTACTTGGAAGACTGTGGTGAGAGAATTGCTTGAGTGCAAGAGTTCCAGACTGCAGTGAGCTGTGATCATGCCACTGCACTCCAACCTGGGTGACAGAGACCTTGCATCAAAAGAAAACAACAACAACAACTGTTCTTGCAATTCATGTGTATGGATTTACCTATAAAGAGAAAACAAGATCTAATTAAAAGGAAATAATAGCAATATGTTGACAACAGGACATATATTGGCCTTGAATTTGAGGTTTTATTTTAATCTGGCTAGGCATTGTGCTGTGTTTAATGTTTGCTGTATGTGTGTTGCCGGAATTTTTCAAACGCTTCTGATGTCCTTTTTTTTATTTCCTTTGCTGATTTCAGGCTTCTCTACGTTCTTCTTTTCAAATTTGTATCTTGCAGGACTTTCAGCAGTAAGTCCTGTTGGTATGATGATAAGGGGTGGGGAAGTGGAAGCCTTCTCTAATCTTATGATGAAATCTCTATCTTTCAGTGGATCTGTGTCCTTGGTCTGTGACTTTTAAGTAATTCTTAGCCTTTGTTCCCTAATTAGTTGAAGCAGAAATCCTAGAAGGAGGAAGAGAGTGATAAACTTAATCCCTTTTGAAACAAAGTCCTATTAAGACTTTTCCCTGAAAGTAACATTTGTTATGAAGAATGCCCGGCCTGGCACAGTGGCTCACGCCTGTAATCCCAGCACTTTGAGAGGCCGAGGCGGATGAATCATGAGGTCAGGAGTTTGAGACCAGCTTGGCCAATATGGTGAAACTCCATCTCTACTAAAAATACAAAAATTAGCTGGGTGTGGTAGCACACACCTGTAGTCCCAGCTACTCGAGAGGCTGCGGCAGAAGAATTGCTTGAACCCAGGAGGCAGAGGTTGCAGTGAGCGGAGATCATGCCACTGCACTCCAGTCTGGGTGACAGAGTGAGATTCCGTCTCAAAAAAATAAAAAGAGAATGCCCTGGCTGTATGTTAAAATTCTACTCCCCTTGACAGTGGTTTGAAGGGATCTTTGCTGGCTCTTCCATGCAAATCTTCTGTGATTCTTGTCTACACCAGAAGTAAAACACTATATTAATGATGAGAAACACATCATTATTACTCTGTTACTATTATTATAGCCTTTTGTTTTATCAACTTCATATATAAATTAAGTAACAGATAAAATGGGTTTTAAACTCTGAAAAGTATGAAAATTGTGGCATGTTAATCTGCTTTAGAACCAGAATTATAATTACCCCTTGCTTATCTGTAGTTTACATTTATAAAATTGTAGATAGAAGCAGACATTGTAAGAGTTCATTATAAGTCAATATGTTGAACATCTCGTTGTTTCTCTGTTGTTTGTTACAATACCAAAATATATTATTCATAGACTCACAAGCTTAGAAACATCATTTTGAGTGTTTCAAAAACCGTTTTTGGAGTTTCTGGTTTTAGCTTTGTCCTAAGACCTTGGAAGTTCTCACTCACATCTTAAAAACAAACAAAAAAATCTGATCAAACTGAAACCCAGTGACATTTTTGGACCCATCAGAAGACTGAACTCATGGGGCAAGTGTGATTACCCCAAAATCTAAAGACAGGCAAATCCAGAGTAACAGTTTACATCTCCTTACCTGAGCCATCTGAAGACTTGTACTGGTAGAAACACAAGGTAATTTTGAGGAATTGCTAGAGGCTGAGCATGGACTAATATGAGAGTGAGGATTTCTTTGGGGGAGATTATAGGCTTTTTAAGGGGTTACATTCTTGGGGGAGGTTACACTATTGTGAACTTTAAGTCTGTATTAGACAGGGTTCTCCAGAGAAGCCAATAAGATAGATAGATATAGATATAGATAGATGATAATGATAGATAGATAGATAGATAGATAGATAGATAGATAGATAGATAGACAGACAGACAGATAGAGATAGAGAGATATATGAGAGGGGATTTATTAGGTGAATTGACTCATGAGATTATGGAGGCTGAGAAATTTTACATTAGGCCATCTTTAAGCTGGAGAACCAGGGAAGCTGGCTCAGTCCAAGTCAAAAGGCCTCAGAACATGGAAGCCGATGGTATAACTCTCAGTTTGAGGCCAATGGCCTGAGAAACTGAGGGACCACTGGTGTTAAGTCCCAGAGCCCAAAGGCCAGAGACCTGGAGTTCTGAGAGAAGTAGGAGAAGTAGAGTGCCTCAACTCTAGGAGAGAGAAAGGGAATTTGCCTTTTTGCTCTATTCAGGCCCTCAGTTGATTCATGGTGCCCTCCCACACCGGGTGAGGGCACATCTTCTCTACTTAGTACACTGATTCAAATGCCAATCATGTCTTCCTTTCACAGAAGGTTTCTCTGTAGTTTGCAAAGCTGTTTAATAACATTTTACCCACAGTAGAATTTATTTCAAAATTATGATCAAGCTTCTCAAACCCTGCCACTGCTTTATTAACTAAGTTTATGTAATATTGTAAATCTTTTGCTTTCATTTCAACAGTGTTCACAGCCTCTTCACCAGGAATATATTCCATCTCAGGAAACCACTTCCTTTCCTCATCCATGAGAAGCAACTCCTCATCCAAGAAAGTTTTATCATGAGATTGCAGCAATTTACTGTCATCTTTAGGCTCTGCTTCTAATTCTAGTTCTCCTGCTATTTCTACCATGTTGCAAGGCCTTCTCTACTGATGTCTTGAACCCCTCAAATTTATCCATGAGAGTTGAAATCAACTTCTTCCAAACTCCTGTTAATATAGATATTTTGAGCTCCTTCCATGAATCACAAATGTTTTTAATAACACCTAGAATGGTGAATTCTTTTGAAAGCAAGATTTGAGAAAGCAAGATTTTCAATTTGCTTTACCCAGATCCCTCAGAAGAATCACGATCTATGGCAGGGATAGCCTTATGAAATCTAAATCTTAAAAAATAAGAATTGAAAGTCAAAATTACTCCTTGATCCATGGGCTACAGAATGGTTGCTGTGTTATTAGGCATGCAAACAGCATTGATCTCTTTCTACATCTCCATCAGAGCTCTTGGGTCACCAGGAGCATTGTCTATGAGCAGTAATATTTTGAAAGGAATCTTTCTTTTTGGGCTCTAGGTCTCAAGAATGGGCTTAAAATATTCAGTAAACCATGCTGTAAACAGATGTGCTATCATCCAGGCTTTTTTCTTCCATTTCTAGAGCACAGGCAGAGTAGATTTAGTATAATTCTTAAGGGCTCTAAGATTTTTGCAATGGTAAATGAATATTTCAAGTTAACCGCATCAACTGCATTAGGTCCTAAAAAGAGAGTTAGCCTGTCTTTAAGCTTTGAAGCCAGGCATTGACTTTTCCTTTCTAGCTGTGAATGTCCTGGATGGCATCTTATTCCAATAAAATCTGTTTTGTCTACAATGAAAATCTGTTTTCTGAAGCCACCTTCATCAATGATCTAAGCTTGATCATGTGGATAACATGCTGCTCCTTCTACATTAGCACTTGCTGCTTCATCTTATACTTTTATGCTATGGAGATAACTTCTCTCCTTAAATCTCATGAATCACCTCTGCTAGCTTCTATCTTTTCTTTTGGAGCTTCCTCATCCCTCTCAGCCTTCATAAAACTGAAAAGAGTTAGGGCCTTTCTATGGATTAGATTTTGGCTTAAGGAAATGTGGCTGGTTTGATCTTCTACCCGGACTTACTGAAATTTTCTTCCTATCATCAATAAGGCTGTTTTGCCTTCTTATCATTATATGTTCACAGGAGTAGCACTTTAAATTTTCTTCAATAACTTTTTATTTGCATTGACGTCCTGGCTATTTAGCACAAGAGGCCTAACTTTCAGCCTATCTTGGCTTTCAACATGCTTTCCTGACCAAGCTTTATCATTTATAGCTTTTGATTTAAATTGAGAAACGTGCAACTTCTCCTTTCACTTGAACACTCAGAAGCCATGATAGAGTTATTGATTGGCCTAATTCCAATATTGTTGTCCCTAAGAGAATAGGGAGGCTCTGGGAGAGGGAGAGAAAGGGGGAATGGCCAGTCAATTGAGCAGTCAGAACCACACAACATTTATTGATTTTGTTCTCTGTCTTATATGGGTGTAGTTTCTGGTGTCCAAAACAACTAAAATAGTACCATCAAAGATCACTGATTACAGGTCACCATAACAGATATAATAAGACTGAAAAAGTTGGAAATACTGCACGTATTACCGAAATGTGAGCCAGAGACATGAAGTGAGCACGTACTGTTGGAAAAATTGCTCCAAAAGACTTGCTTTACACAAGGTTCCCACAAATGTTCAATTTGTAAAAAGTGCAGTATCATGAATCACAACAGAGAGTGATAAAGTGAGGTATGCCTGTATTTTCATTTACATTTTAAATTTATATAATTTACTTATAATTAACTTTCTGATGCTTTTTATTTCTTTATCCCTTTTCATAGATTCATAATTCCACATAGTATCATTTACCTTCTGCCTGACAAAATTACTTTAAGGACATGAACTCATCCTTTTTTATGGCTGCATAGTATTCCATGGTGTATATGTGCCACATTTTCTTAATCCAGTCTATCACTGATGGACATTTGGGTTGGTTCCAAGTCTTTGCTATTGTGAATAGTAAAAATTACCATCCTCTTAAATAGCAGAAATTTTCTCCCTTATTCAGACATCTGAAATCAGTATCGCTGGGGTCTGGGGCCAAAATAGAGGTGTTGGCAGGGCCCCACTCCCTCTAGGGACTTCAGGAGATAATTAATTCCTTGACTATTTCTATTTCTTTTAGATTTTTGGTGGCCGAGAGGAGGGCAGGGTCTTGCTTTGCCAACCAGGCTGGAGTGCAGATCACAGCTCATTGCAGCCGTGACTTACTGGGCTGAAGTGACTTCCCACCTCAGCCTCTGTAGTAACCGTAAAAACTGGAGTGAACATGTGTTTCATTTCTGTTATTGGTAATTTGTTTCCTTTCTCTTTTTTCCATGATTTGTCTGACTAGAAGTTTATCGCTTTTATTGATATACTCAACTAGATTTGGTTCCATTGATTTTTTTCTATTCATTTTCTGTTTTCTATTTCATCAATTTGTATTTTAATGTTTATTATTCTACATCTTCTGTTTAATTTGGGTCCACTTTGCTCTTTCTTTTTATTTCTTCTTCTTTTTTTAAATGCCTGAATGTGTCATGGAAGCTTAACTTTTCTTTTTAATACAGCTGTTTATTAAATTTTATTCCCCAAGTGTACTTTAGCCACATCATCAGAATTTTGAGTTCTTGTGCTTTCATTTTCATTCACCTGAAAACACTTTGATTTCCCTTTTGATTTCTTCTTTGACGCATGGGTTATTTAAAAACGTATACTTTTGTTTATAAATATTTGGAAAATGTATTAGTTTCCTAGAGTTGCCATAAAAATATACCACAAACTGGTCAGTTTAAAACCAAATACATTTATTTTCTTACTGTTATGAAGGCTAGAAGTCTGAAATCAAAGTGTCAGCAGAACTTTGCTCTCTCTTTAAGACTTTGAAAAAGAATGATTTCTTGCCGACATCTGGCTTCTAATGGTGGCTGGCAGGTCTTGGAATTCCTTGGTTAAATCACTCCGATCTCTCTGCCATCACATCCTGTTCTGTGGGTGTGTCTATGTGTCTTTTCTCCTCTTATGAGGACACAAGTCATAAAGAATTAAGGGCCCACCCTACTCCAATATGACCTCATCTTTACTTAACTAGTTACATCTGCAAAAACCCTGTTTCCAAATAAGGTCAAATTTTGAGGTTCTGGGAAGGATGGGAATTTTAGTTGACACTATTCAACCCATTATAAGGAAAATTCCACATTTTTTTTGTTTGTTTCTAATTTTCTAATCTTTCTGGTTTCTAATTAACTTCCGTTGTGGTCAGCTTACTTACGTATTATGTGAGACTTGTTTTGTGGAGCATATTATGCTATCTTGGCAAATGTCTACATCGATTGGAAAATAATGTATATTCTAGTGTTTCTGTATGGAGTTTCTAATGACTATCATTTTGGTCAAGTTGGTTGATAGTTTTATTCAAGGTCTCTATATACTTATTAATTTTCTATTTTTTCTATTTCCTACTGAGAGAGAAACTTAGAAAAATCTAAAAATAAAGTCATCAACTTGTTTATTTCTTCTTCAAGTCCTATCAATTTTCCTTCAAATATATTTAGGTTCTGCTGTTAAGTTCATAAACATTTAAAATCGTTACATCTTCTGGATGAGATAACTTTTTGTTATTATAAAATGACCTGTCTTTGTACCTGGTAATATTTTCTGCTTTTAAATCTGCTTTATACAAAACTAATTCCCGATTTTTGGGGATCAGTGTTAGCTTATGTAGCATTTCTTTCATTTACTTTTAAATTCTTTCTGTCATTATATCAAAAGTGTGTCTTTTGAAGATGACATTTAAATATAATGTGAGGTTTGATATAGGTGGGCTTAAGTCTAAACAAATTGTTATAGTTTCTATTTGTCTAATTTATACTATGTTCCATTTTCCATTTTCTTCCTTCTTTTGTATTGTATAGCTTTATAATCTATTTTTAAAAATCTATGTTGACTGTAATTATAACCCTAGGTTGTATTATTTTTGCAGTTGCTATAGTTTTATAATATATGTATATTTAAAAGATTATTATATTCCTACTTCAAATGATATTATAACATTTCAAATATAGTGTGGGAAACTTAAAATAGTGAACATCATTTCTCCCTGTCAGAATTTGGTGCCACTGTTGTATTGCATTTTACTTCTGTATATGTTATAAATCCTATAATACATGATTATATTTTTACATGTTCATTATCTTTAAAAAATACATATTATAATATAATATATAATTTCTCTATATAATTTACTTACAATTAACTTTCTGATGCTTTTCATTTCTTTATCCCTTCTGGTAGATTCATAATTCCACATAGTATCATTTTCCTTCTACCTGACAAATTTACTTTAACATTTCTTGCTATGCATATTTATGTGTGCTTCAGTCTTTGAGCTCTTGTATGATACAAAATGGTTATTTTACCTTTGTTTTTGAAGTATATTTTCACTTGGTATAGAATTCTAGTATATTTTCACTGGGTATAGAATTCTTTCCTCTTAGCAATTTAAAGATATAGCTCCACTGTCTTCATGCTTACACTGTGTTTGAAAAGAAATCTGGTGTCACTCTTACCGTTACTCCTCTACATACAATTTAATTTTTACCCCCACTGGCTGTGTTTAAGTTTTCTCTTTGTTACTGATTTCAGAAAATTAACTGTGATATGCTTTAATGTCGTTTTCTTCAGTTATATACTTTTTGGCATTGGCTGAGCTTCTTGAATTTGTGGGTTTATACTTTTGATCAAATTTGGAAAATTTTTGGCCAATATTTTCTCAAATATCTTTTTTCAGACCCTCTTCCCAGCTCATATGGAGACTCGAATTGCATGTATATTTGGCTACTTGGTGGTGTCATACAATTCACTAATGTTATATTTATATATTTGTTTTCATTTATTACCACTCTGTGTTTAAATTTTGCTATGTTTGCAACATTTTCAATCTTTTCTTCTGCTAAGTGTAGGCCATGAATGTATAGCTTCCATCAGACTTCTTTTTATCTTTATTTTTCCAACTTTTATTTCAGGTTCAAGGAATACATGTGCAGGTTAGTTATGTGGGTAAATTGCATGTTCACGGGTGTTTACTGTACAGATAATTTTGTCACCCATGTAATCAGCATAATGTATCACTATGTAATACAGATAATTTTGGCACCCATGTAGCCACCCAAGTAATACCATATAGGTAGCTTTCAGTCTTCATCCTCCACCTAGCATCCTCCACCCAGAAGTAGGCCCCAGTGTCTATTGTTCCCTTCTTTGTGTCCACGTGTGTTCAATGTTTAGCTCCCACTCATAAGTGAGAAATGTGTTATTTGGTTTTCTGTTCCTGCATTACTTCACTTAGGGTAATGGCCTCTAACTCCATCCATGTTGCCGCAAAGGACATGATCTCATTCTTTTTTTAACGACTGGGTAGTATTCTATGGTGTATATGTACCACATTTTCTTTATCCAGTCTACTGTTGATGGGCTACCACCCTTTCCTCTGAGTCCCCAAGTCCATTATGTCATTTCTATGCCTTGGCATCCTCATAGACTAGCTCCCATTTATGAGTGAGAACATATGATGTTTGATTTTCCATTCCTGAGTTACTTCACTTAGAATAATGGTCTACAATTCCATCCAGGTTGCTGCAAATGCCATTATTTCATTCCTTTTTATGGCTGAGTAGTATTCCATGGCATGTGTATGTGTGTATATATATACATATATATATATACACATATATATGTATGTGGTGTTGGTGTGTATATATAGTATGTATATATATGATGTATGTATATATGTATATATGGGGTGTGTGTGTATATATGTGTATGTTTATATATATGTATATATATACATATATATGTATGTATATCTATTTATATATGTGTGTGTGTATATATATATCTCAAATTTTCTCTATCCATTCATTGATGGATGGACATTTGGGCTGCCTCCATATTTTGCAATTGTGAATTTTGCTGCTATAAACATGTGTATGCAGGTATCTTTTTTGTGTAATGACTCCTTTCCTCTGGGTAGATAACCAGTAGTGGGATTGCTGGATCAATGGTAAATCTACTCTGAGTTCTTTAAGGACCCTCTACACTGTTTTCCATAGTGGTTGTAATTAATTTAATTTTATTTTTTTGCCCAAAAGTAATTCCAGAACAGATTTTTAAATTTTAATTTAGTTGCATGGTTTTTCAAGATCTTCTTGGTACTCATTTCTGTTTTTATTGCCGTGTTGTCTGAGGGTGAACTGGGATAATTTCAGTGTATGTATTTTTTGGATTTGTTGAGAATTGCTTTGTTACTGAGCATGTGGTCAACTTTAGTCTATGTGCCAGGTGCAGATGGGAAGAATGTATCTTTTGTTTTTGTTGGGTGGAGTGCTCTGTAAATGTCTATGAGAGTCACTTGATCAAGTGTCAAGTTTAGGTACCAAAAATTTCTGTTAGTTTCCAGCCTTAATGGTCTGTTCAATTAGTCAGTGGGTGTTGAAGTCTTCTACAATTATTGTGTATTTATCTAAGTTTCTTTGTAAGTCTCTAGGAACTTGTTTTATGAATCTGGCTGCTCCAGTGTTGGGTGTCATATATATTAGGATAGTTAAGTCTTCTTGTTGGATTGAACCCTTTATTATTATGTAATGCCTTTCTTTGTTCTTTCTGATCGTTGTTGGTTTAACGTCTGTTTGGTCTGAAATAAGAATAGCAAGCCCTACTCTTCTGGATTGTATGATAGATCCTTCTTCATTCTTCTACTTTGAGCCTATGTCCTTGCATGTGAGTTGGGTGTCTTGAAGATAGCATACAGTTTGGTTTTGCTTCTTTTTTCAACTTGCCACTCTGTGCCTTTTAAATGGGGGTGTTTAGTTCATTTACAATCAAGGTCAATATTGATATGTGTGGATTTGAGCCTGTCATAATATTGTTCGTTGGTTATTATGTAGACTTGATTGGGTATTCGCTTTATAGTGCCAGTATATGTAGCTGATTGTGTTATTTTGGTGGCTGGTAACAGTCTTTCTTTTCCATGTTTATCACTCTCTTAAGCATCTCTTGTAAGTCAGATATGGCAGTAACAAATTCCCTTAGATTCTGCCTGTTGGAAAAGGATTTTATTCTCTTTCACTTATGAAACTTAGGCTGGATATGAAATTATGGTTGGAATTTATTTTCTTTAATAATACTAAGTATAGGCTCCTAATCTCTTCTGGCTTGTATGCTTTCTACTGAAAGGCCTCCTGTTATCCTGATGAGGTTCCCTTTGTAGATGACCTCACCCTTCTCTCTAGCTATCTTTAATATTTTTTCTGTTGCATTGTCCTTGATCAATCTGTTGACTATGTGTCTTGGGGATGGTGGTCTTTTGTATTATCCTATAGGGCTTCTCTGAATTTTCTAGATTTGAATGTCAATCTCTTTAGCAGTATTGTGGAAATTTTCATGAATAATATCCTCAAATATTTCCTTCATGTAGCTTTCTCTCTCTCCCTCTCATTCAGATATACCAATGAGTTGTAGAATGAATTTGGAAGTATTCCTTGCTGCCATATTTTTCATAATAGTTTGATTAGAATTGGTATTAGTTCTTCTTTAAATCTTAGGTAAGATTTGGCTACAAAGCCTTCAGGTCTCAAACCTTTCTTTGCTGGGAGATTTCTTAAAAATTATTATAGCTTCCATCTCATTACTTGTTATTAGTCTATTCAGGTTTTAGATTTCTTCATGGTTCAATCTTGGTATGTTGTATGTATCTCAGAATTTATCAATTTTTTCTAGTTTTTCCAATTTATTGGCATATGATAGATCATAGTAGTCTCTAATGAGCCTTCTAATTTCTGCTGTATCAGGTGTAATGTGTCCTTTTTCATTTCTAATTTTATGTATTTGCATTTTCTTTCTTTTTTCTTTGTCTGGCTAAAGGTTAGTCAATTTCAACCTTTCAAAAAACAACCTTTTTTGGCTGGTCTTTTTGTTTTCAATTTTATTTATTTATGTTCTGATTTTTATTATTCTGCTAAGTTTGGGTTTGGTTTGCTTCTGGTTTTCTAATTCTTTAAGATGTGTTGTTACATTGTTTATTTGAAGTTTTTCTACTTTTTTGATGGGGTACTTGTTGCTATAAACTTTTTTCTTACTACTGCTTTTGTTGTATCCTGTAGGTTTCCATATGTTGTGTTTCCATTTCCATTGGTTGTGTTACCAAGAAATTTGATAATTTTTTTCTTAATTTCTTCATTGACCCACTGGTCATTTAGGAGCATATTGTTTAATTCCCATATGTTTGCATACTTTCCAAAGTTCCCATTGTTACTGATTTCTAGTTTCATTCCATTGTGATCAAAGAAGATAATATTTTTCCCCTGACCTATCCCAAATCTCATACCCTTCTCACGTTGCAAAATGCAATCATTCTTTTCCAACAGTCCCTCAAATCTTAACTCATTCCAGCATTGACTCAAAATTCCAAAGTCTAAAGTTTCATCTGACACAAAGTCTCTTTTGCCTATGAACCTCTAAAATAAAAAAAACAAGTTAGTTACTTCCAAGATGCAGTGGAAGTACAGGCATTTGATAAATAACTTCTGTTCCAAAAGGGAGAAATCATCCAAAAAAAAAAAAAAAAGGGGGGCTACAGGCCCCATGCAAGTCTGAAACCCAGCAAGGCACTCACTAAATCTTAAAGCTCCAAAATCATCTCTTTTGACTCCATATCTCACATCCAGTGCATACTGGTAGACGGGGTGAGCTCCCAAGACCTTGGGCAGCTTTGCCCCTCTGGCATTGCAGGGTATATTCCCCATGACTGCTTTTTTTTTTTTAAAGCTATTTTTCAGACTTGTTTTCTGGCCTAACAAGTGGTCTATCCCTGAAAATGATGCATGAGCTGAGAAGAATGTGTATTCTGCAGCCATTGGATCAAGTGTTCTGAAATATCTATTGGGCCCATAAAATCTACAGTGCAGATTAAGTCTGATGCTTCTTTCTTGAATTTCTCTCTGGACGAGCTGTTCAATGCTGAAATTGGGGTATGGAAGTATCCAGCTATTATTGTATTAGGATCTATCTCTCTTATTAGCTCTAATAATATTTGCTTTATATACTGTGTGCTCCAGTATTGGGTGCATATATATTTATAATTGTTATATTCACTTGCTGACCTGACTCCTTTATCATTATATAATGACCTTCTTTGTCTCTTTTTATAGTTTTTGTCTGGAAATATATTTTGTTTGAAATAAGTATAGGCACTCCTGCTCTTTAGTTTTTCTTATTTCCATGGAATATTTTTTTCCATTTCTTTGTTTTCTGTCTATGTGTGTCTTCATTGGTGAAGGGAATTTCTTGTAGGTAGCAGGTAGGTGGGGCTTATTTTTTTTTTTTTAATCCATTCAGGCACCCTATGTCCTTTGATTAGAGAGCTTAGTCCATTTACATTCAATGTTATTAGTGAAAATTAAGACTTACTCCTGCCATTTTGTTATTTGTTTTCTGGTTGTTTTGTTGACTCTTAATTCCTTTTTTCCATCCTGTCTTCCTTTTTGTGAAGGTTGTTTTCTCTGGCAATATGTGTTAATGTCTTGCTTTTTTTTTTTGTATATTAATTGTAGGTATTTTGACTTTTAAGTTACCATGAGCTTGCAAATATCTTGCTATTACCTATTATTTTATACTGATGACAACTTAACACTGATTGTAAAAATGAAACAGATTAACAAGGAAATGAAGCAAGAAGTAATAGAAACACTATACTTTAAATTAATTTCCCCTGCTTTTTTGTTGTTTCTTTTTTATCTTATTGTTCTGCCTATGTCTTAAAAAGTTGTAGTTATTATTTTTCATAGGTTTATTCTTTAGTCTTTGTACTCAAGATATGAAGAATTTACACAGCACAATTTCAGTGTTATACATTTTGTTTATCTGTGTCCTTACTATTACCAGTGAGTTTAATACCTTCAGATGATTTCTTATTGTTCATTACTATGCTTTTCATTCAGATTGAAGAACTCTATCATTTATTTTAGCACAAGTCTGGTTGTATTTGTCTGTTCTTGGTTTCTTACAAAGAAATACCTGAAACTTTGTAATTTATAAAGAAAGAAGTTTAATTGGCTCACAGTTCTGCAGTCTGTACAGGAAGCATGATACTGGATTCTGCTTCTGGCGAGGCCTCAAGAAACTTTCAATCATGGTGGAAAGTGAAGGGGAAGCAGGCACATCTTACGTGGCCAGAGCAGTAGGAAGAGAGAGAGCGGGGACATGCTGCACACTTTTAAACAGCCAGATCTCATGAAGACTCACTTTTGTCATGACAGCACTAAGTAGGATGGTGTTAAACCATGAGAAACTTCCCCCATGATTCAGTCACCTCCCATGAGGCCCTACCTCCAACAATGGGAATTACAATTTCACATGGTGGGGACACAGATCCAACTCATAATATTTTCCCCCTGACCTTTCCCAAATCTTATGTCCTTCTCACATTGCAAAATACAATCATGCTTTTCTAACAGTCCCTCAAAGTCTTAACTCATTCTAGGATTAATTCAAAATTCCAAAGTCTAAAGTCTCATCTGAGATAAAGTCTCTTGCCTATGAGCCTGTAAAATCAAAAACAAGTCAATTACTTCCAAGTTACAATGGAAGTACAGGCATCGGATAAATACTTCTGTTCCAAAAGAGAGAAATCATCCAAACAAACAAAAAAAAAGGGCTACAGGCCCCATGCAAGTCTGAAACCTAGCAAGGCGGTCACTCAGTCACTAAATCTTAAAGCTCCAAAATAATCTCTTTTGACTCCATATCTCACATCCAGTGCATACTGGTAGAAGGTGTGAGCTCCCAAGACTTTGGGCAGCTTTGCCTCTCAGGCATTGCAGGGTATATTCCCCACAACTGCTTTCACAGTCAGGTATTGAGTGCCTGTGGCTTTTCCAGGAGCAGGGTACAATCTGCCAGTAGATCTACCGTTCTGGGATCTGGAGGATGGTGGCCCTCTTCTCATAACTTCACTAGGCTGTGCCTCAGTGGGAACTCTGTGTAGGGGCTCCAATATCATATTTCCCCTCCATTCTAGTAGAGATTCTTCATGAGGGCTCCATGCCTGCAGCAGGCTTCTGTCTGGACATTCAGGATTTTTCCATACATTGTCTAAAATCTAGGTGGAGGCTCCCAAGCCTCAACTCTTACACTCTGTGCACCTGCACATTTAACACCATGTGGAAACTGCCAAGGCTTATGGCTTGTACCCTCTGAAGCAGCAGCCTGAGCTGTATTTGGGGCATTTTATTTTGCTACTGCTGAGGTGGAGTGGCTGGCATGCTGGAGCAATTTCCTAAGCCTATGCAGGGCAGAGGGGCCCTGGGCCTAGCTCATGAAACTATCTTTCCCCCTAGGCCTCCAGCCTGTGATAGGAGAGGATGTGAAGAAGATCTCTGAAATGCCTTTATGGTCTTTTCCCCATTATTAGTTATTAGTACTTGCCTTTCTTTTATTTATGCACATTGCTGCAGCTGGCTTGAATTCTTCCCCCCCGATAGGTTTTCTCTTTCTACCACATGACCAGGCACAAAATTTTCAAACTTCTAATGCTCTTCTTTTCTTTTAAACATAAGTTCCTATTTTAGATAATTTCTTTGCTCATGCATATGAGCCGAGGTTTTTAGAAGTAGCCAGGCTACATCTTGAACACTTTGCTGCTTAGAAATTTTTTCCACCAGATACCCTAAATCATCTCTGTCAAGTTCAAAGTTCCACAGATCCCCAGAGCAGGAGCACAGTGCTGCTAGTCTCTTCATAAAAGCATAACAAAAGTGACCTTTATTCCAGTTCCCAGTAAGTTCCTCATTTCCATCTGAGACCTCCTCAGCCTGGAATTCACTGTTCATATCACTATCAGCATTTTGGTCACAGCCATTTAACAAATCTCTAGGAAGTTCCAAACCTTCCCTCATCTTTCTGTCTTCTTCTGAGCCCACCAAACCATTCCAACCTCTGCCTGTTACTCAGTTCCAAAGCTGCTTCCATATTTTCAGGTATCTTTATAGCAATGCCCCACTCCTGGTACTAGTTTTCTTTATTAGTTCATTCTTCATTGCCATGCAAAAATCTGAAACTGGGTAATTTGTAAAGAAAAGAGGTTTAATTGCCTTGTGGTTTCACAGGCTGTATAGGAAGCACGATGCTGATATCTGCTTCTGGGGAGGACTCAGAAAACTTGCAAACATGGCAGAAGTTGAGGAGGAAACAGGTACATATTACATGGCCAGAGCAGGAGGAATAGAAAGAGGTGAGGTGCTACTCACTTTTAAACAACCAGATTTCATAATATCTCACTCTCGGCATAACAGCACCAAGGGAGATGGTGTTAAACCATAAGAAACTGCCCCCATACTACAATCACCTCTCATCTGGCCCCACCTCCAACACTGGAGATTACAAATTGATATGAGATTTGGGTGGGGACACAGATCTAAACCATATCACTGGTGCTGATAAAATTCCTTAGAATTTGCTTGCTTGGGAAAATATTTATTTCTTTTCTTTGTTTGAAAAATATTTTCACTAGATATCTTCTAAGATAAAAGTTTTCCTTTCAGCCCTTTAAATATGTCATGCTACTCTCTCCTGCCCTGTAAGGTTCCCACTGAGTAGTTTGCTGCCAGAGATACTGGAGATACTTTTCATATTATTTGTTTTATTTCTTTTGCTGCTTTTAAGATCCTTTTTTATCCTTGACCTCTAGGAGTTTGATTATTAAATAGATGCCTTGAGGTAGTCTTATTTGGATTAAACCTCTTGTATTCTATAACCTTCCTGTACTAGAATATTGACATATTTCCCTACGTTTGGAAGTTCTCTGTTATTATCTATTTGAGTAAACTTTTTACCATTATTTCACTCTCTACCTCCTCTTTAAGGCCAATAACTAATAGATGTGCCATTTTGGCACATTTTGTTATAACTAATAGATGTTCTAGATGGCTCTGACTGCATATTTTCAAATAGCCTGTCTTCAAGTTCACTAATTCTTTCTTCTGCTTAATCAATTCTGCTGTTGAGTGATTCAAATGCATTCTTCAGTATGTCAATTGAATTTTCCTGCTCCAAAGTTTCTACTTGATTTTAAAAAAACTATTTCAATCTCTTTGTTAAATTTATCTAATAAGAATCTGAATTCCTTCCCTGTGCTATCTTGAATTTTGTTGAGCTTCCTTAAAACAGCTATTTTGAAATTTTCACTTGAAAGGTTACATATCTCTGTTACTCCAGGATTGGTCACTGGTGCCTTATTTAGTTTTTTTTTTGGGAGGCCATGTTTTCCTGGATGGTATTTACACTTGTGGATGTTCATCAGTGTCTCAGCTTTAATGAGTTAGGTTTGTATTGTAATCTTTACAGTCTTGGCTTCCTTGTATTCATCCTTCTTAGGCAGGTTTTTGAAGTGTTAAAAGGAAATTGAGAGTTGTGATCTAAATCTTTGGTTACTGCAGCCGTATATACATGAAGAGACACCTCAAGCCCAATAATATGACTGTTACACATTCAAAGAGGTACCACCTTGGTGTTCTTAGGTAATACCCAGAAAACTTCCCTGGATTACCAGGCAGAGACTCTTGTTCACTTCCCTTACTTTCTCCCAAACAGAATCTCTCTCCATGCTGAGATGCCTACAGCTGGGGGAGAGGTGACATGAGGTCTCTTGTGTCTACCACCACTGAAACTGCACTGGGTCAGATCCAAAGCCAGCACAGCACTGGGTCTAACCCCAGGTCAGTGGCAACCACACTCTGGTTAATGCTGATGTTCACTCAAGGCACCCAGGCTCTTCAGTCAGCAGGTGAATTCAGCCAGGCTTGTATCATGCTCTTCAGGGTGAGCTTCCCCTTGGCCTAGGGTAATTCCTGCAATGCCATTCAGAAGCCTGAGCCTGGAGTTCGAAACCTTAGGAATCTACCTGACACTCTTATTCTACTGTGTCTGAGCTGGCACCCAAGCTGCAAGACAAAGTTCTTCTCATTCTTTCCTCTCATGTTGTAATGCAGAATGAATCCCTTCCCATGGCCACCATTGCTCCAGGCCTGCAGGGATTACTACCTGGCTACTGCTAGAGTTCACTCAAGGCCCAGTGGCTCTTCAGCCAGCCTTTGGTGAATGCTGCCAGATTTGTTTCTCTCCCTTCAGGGTAAAAGGCTTCCCTCTGGCCTATAGCAGATCCAGAGATCCAGAGGAGTCCCTGCCTGGAATTTGGGATCCCAGGAGCCCTTTTGGTGCTTTATGCCACTGCTGCTGAACTGGTGCTCAAGCTGCAAGATAATGTTTCCTTTACTCTTTCCTCGCCTATCACTGAGAAAAAGGAGTCTCTCCCCATGGCCATTAGAGCTGGGAATACCTGAAGACAGTGTGGCCCTGGGTCTCACCGAAGGGCTGAAGTGAGAACTGCTGAATACCACTGATGTTTATTCAAGGCCCAGTGGCCTTTTATTTAGCAGATGATGAATCCTTCCAGGTCTGGGTCCTTCCCTTCAAGGCCACAGGTTCCTTTCTGGCCCAGTCTGTGTTCCCTTCTGGCCCAGAAATGTTGACCAGGAGCTAGTGCCTAGAATGGAGACCTCAGGGCTCTGCCCTATTCTACTGGGGCTAATCTGGTATTCAAGTTGCATGACAAAGTCCTCCTTGCTCTTTTATCTCCTCTTCTCAAGCAGAAGGAAGGCATCTCTCCCAGAGCTATGAGCTGTGCTTCCTAGGGTTGTGAGAGGGGTGACACAAACACTTTCTTGGCCATCCCCGCTATTGTCTCACTGGGTGATATGCTTTCCAAGTTTACTAGCTCTGAGCCAAGCACAACATGAGGACTTGCCCAGGAATTTGAGTCCTGGTGGCCTAGACTGCCTTTCAAGTTTACTTAGAACCCCAGAGAACTTTAGCTCACAGTGCTGCAGCTACCCAGAACTCAGGTTCTGACCACTGGAATGAGTGATTTTTCTCTGGCTGGCACTGGTCTAAGTGCATCCTTCATGATGCTACCTTTAATTCTGCTCCATGTTGCTTTCTGCTGTTACAGGGCAGCACTGAGTTCTAATGCAAAATTCCACAGTTACTGTGCTCTCCCTCCCTCAAGCTCACATATTCTCTTACCATGCCACACAGCCACTGCTGAGGATGGGAGAGTGGTGGTGTTGGCATTTCAAGACTGTCTTTCCTACCCTCTTCAGTGCCTCTTTCTTTGATATGATGTTAAAATCAGGTACTGTGATTGTTCAACTGAATTTTGGTTCTTATAAGGGAGCTTTAGAAGATAGTTGTTTTTGGATAGTTTTTCAATTTGGTATTTCTTCAGATGGGAAGATCGCTGGAGGCTTCTAGTCAGTCATCTTGTTCCACCTCCTTCTTCTAGAAGATCCAATCTGCTATTTAGTCCATTCAGTGAGTTACTGATTTCTGGTTTTGAATTATTTTCTAGGAGTTTTCTTTGGTCTCTTTAAACAACAGCAACAACAAGAAAACCTCTTTTTATTTTTTTTTTAATCTTACTTCATTTGAACCATGTTTTCCTATACATGGATTAACATGTTTAGTTAGTTATTTTAAAGTAGATTACTGCTAACTCAAACATCTAGGTTGTCCGTGGTTACAAATCCATACACTGGTTTTTCTATTTTTAGGGGTCACATTTTTCTTTTAATTTGCATGTCTAGTAATTTTTTTGTATACTGCATGTTTTAGGCATTAATTCTAGACACCTTAGATTTATTTTTTAATATTTCTCAGAAGAGTGTTGAATTTTGTTCTAGCAACCAATTAATTTCAAACATATTAAATTGATCTTTTGTCAGTTTAATTTTAGGCCTTGTTGTAACCGGCTTATTTCAGTTTTGTTCTTAGTTTTACAGAACTATCATTAACCTGATGCATGGTTTTCTCTTCTAAGTTGTGGCTCATCTTGGATTTCACTGAAGTCTCGAGATTTTGTCCAAGCACTTCTAATGTGATAGAACTTGCATTCTAAATTATCTTCTTTATCTCTATAATTGATGAAATTTCTACTTAGCTTTTTCACCTTCCAGCTATTGCTTCTTGATGGGTTTCTTGGACTATCGTTCTGTGTTCACCCACAGTTTATGATTCAACCAGTGTTTAAGTTTTGCACATGAATACTTCGGCAAGTCTTCTGTGCTCCTCTCTATTTGAAAATATCCCTGTCAATTTCCAGTACTCTGGCAACCTCATCTTCTAATCTCTTACCCTTCCTAACAGTATGCTATACATGTTTTACTGGAACTATTTCCCCAAATACTATATGCACTAGGGAATTCCTTCTGTGAAAAGATTCATAAATATAAAGTTTACCTAATTTACTTCCCTTCTTTCAAACATCATTTGCCACCAAGCATCTGTCTAGTTTTTGTTGCTCCTTAGTGTCTTCAAATATATATATTATAGTAGTTATAGTTTATAATTGTTGCTGGCAAAGAATTACCCTGATTAAGCTATTTTGCCATTATCAAAAATAGAACTCCCAAAATTCAATTTTTATTTTAAGTTTTTTAACCTTATGAAATAATAATTTAATTATTTTAAAATTAGCATAAAAATAAGTGAATCTTCAAAGATCTAACTGGACTATTTTAAGCAAATACCTAGTGAAAGATCATATTAAAAATAATCAGGATGAAGTTATAATCATAATAAGAAATTTATTATAGTAATCCTATATTTAGCATTTTTCTTCAGTGCCTTAACTTAACAAATGTATGCATTACTTAATTTAGTTCTTCCTATAACCTTGCAGGTTATATGATAATAGCTCTAGTTTACAGACAAGGAAAGGACGATAAAATGAATCAGCTTGTCCTAGATCACTTTGAGGTTGCAGAGCCATGAACTCAAGTTGTGTTTCATAATTCCAAACCCTATTTGTAGGCTCTAATATTAAGGACTATAATAATATGTTATATACTGGGTTATTAACCTTATTTAAAGCAAAATAAGAATATGTTTTAAGATAAAGACATAGAGGATATATTCAGTTAAGAAAAATGGAAATATAAGAAAAGGAGCTTTGTATTACTTATGAGTTCTCATTTTCTCATATTACAAATAGGAAACACCATTTAGCTATAAAGAAGTGCTACTCCAACATGAATTTTGATTTTTGGCATGACTTTTTTTCTTGACTTCATAATACCAAGTATGAAGGTATTGGAAACACTTATTAAAACCTCTCGTTTTTTCTCTTCACAAGCATTATGAAGCCTTAAAATCTTTTCAGCCTCAGAGGATGTCTTTTGCCCCTATGGTATGTCTGTCTACTTGAGTCCTTCTATATATTTCTCTTCCTTGCAGGCAGCATGAACTAGTGTGATCACAGAATCTTAGAAAATTATGTTCTATTGCAGCCCCTCCACCAATGCACCCCATACACATAGTCTGCACATCCATGCTGTATCCTAGGGAGTCAAGTGCTTTTCACATACTTGCATACCAGTTCACTGGTCTTTTAGAACCTTTTAGAGGATCTGTGATATAAAACTTATTTTTTCTTTTTTTTTTTTTTTTGGAGAGAGGGTCATACTGTGTTGTCCAGGTTTGAGTGCAGTGGTGTGATCTCAGCTCACTGCTGCCTCAACCTGCAGGGCTCAACCTCTCCCTCCTGAGTAGCGGGGACTAGAGTTGTGTGTCTCTATGCATAAATAATTTTTTAATTTGGAGGGGAGATGGGATCTCGCTATGTTATCCAGGATAATCTCAAACTCCTGAGCTGAAGCTATCCTCCTGCCCTCGCTTTCTGAAGTGCTGGGATTACAGGCATGAGCCACTGTGCCTGGCCTATTTTCAAAATAATTCTAAGAAACTATGTGACTTATTCCTTAAACAGATTTGCAAAAAATGTATAACAATTGTATTGTTTGTTATATTTTCTAGTTTTAAAAATTACGTTTCTCCTAAAATGCAGTACTAACAATGGTTTTATTGTTATTTTAAATGAATTAACAAACTATTTTGTAAATTATCAGTTTTAATTACTAACATGGTAAATATTTAGAGACATAATTGCTATTACAAAATCTCATTGGAGTTTCTGTTAATTTTAAGAATGTAAAGAGGTGTCTGAGACCAAATATTTAAGAACCGCTGCTCTAAACCCTTTTAAAATGAGAATCTGCTTCTCTAAGCAGATTTTATTTTTTCTCCTAAGAGAACAGGCATCCAAGAAAAACAGGCTGAGACAGAAAAAAATCTGTAGAGACTCATAATGTAAGACCACATAAACAACAGACACACAGATGTGTTAATGCGTATAGTTTTAAAGGCATTGTGAAACAAACCCGATTTATCAGTGTTAAAAACTCCTGCAGGTAATGTTTCATGTCAATTACCTTCTTCAGTAATTCAGATATTATTACTGTAGCACTGAGATCTACTGAGGTAGAGTCTCCCACAAATTATGTTTTACAGAGGTTAGCACTGTTCAAATGTTTGATCAGTCCTTAAAGGCTGAAATTTATTAGATTTTGTATTTCCCTTTTCCCTAGGTTTGTTCTCACGTGGCACAGAAAAAGCAAGAGCGACTTTTACAACTATTCACAAATTATTTTTAGCATATAAAAACTTATATGTTGAGCCTAAACTTGCACCCATCTTCTTAGATAATATGATAAAAGTCTAACTTTTCAATTGTTTTCTTGTTGTCTATGTGAAGAAGTTTGCTTATTGTTTTCCGGGTGTGGTAGAAGAATAATACCCCTCTTTCCCAAAGTTGTCTACCTCCTAATCCCTGAAAACTGTGAAAATGTTACCTTATATGGCAAAATGGACTTTCCAAATATGATTAAGATTAAAAGCCACAAGATGGCAAAATTAGCCTGGATTATCCAGGTGAGGACAATGTCATTACAGGAGTCATTAAAAGCAGAAATTTTTCTCCCTTGTGGTCAGAGAAGGTGAGGACAATGTCATTACAGGAGTCATTAAAAGCAGAAATTTTTCTCCCTTGTGGTCAGAGAAGGAGCTGTGATGACAGACACAAAGTCAGAGAACTGCTATGCTGCTGACTTTGAAGATGGAGGAAGGGATCCCTGAGTCAAGGGATGTGGGATCTAGAATCCTCTAGGAGTGACAAAAGGTGGGGACACAGATTCTTCCTTAGAGCCTCCCAAAGGAATGCAGCCTGGCTGACACCTTGATTTTAGTCTGATGCCATAGATGCTTAATAAAAACCTTGTTCTGTTGAAAAGAGATCACTTGTTGAGCCATTCAATGCTTTACCTAGTGCAAATTCCAGAGAAAATTCTAAAACGATTACTTAGACTAGTATTACTAAGAAGTCTTAAGGCACATACATTTCAGTTGAATAATATACTAAAAGTACATATATGCTCTGCGTTTATGAACTCTGTTATCACAGTATGCAAGTAAAACTGGATAGAGATAATCTTGGCAGGAGGAAATTTAATTCCAGCATGAGGGGTCTAATTTAGATTAGTTTAGTTTCATTTGGATAAAAACAAAACAAAATAATAAAAAGATATTGGGAATTTCATATTTGATATTTCATTGATACTTTACCTCAATGTATCTGAAGCTTAGCTTATCATTTGTATCTCCCAAAAACAGGCTGGTTACAAATACAACCCTTTTATCTAAAACTTACATTCTATATAGATGCAATGCTTCTAACATCTTATCAAATAATTAGGAGCAATAACATCTTGCTGCTTTAAAGTGTTAAAGCAGTAGAAAATGCTGTATGAATGTATCTAGCTTAGACTGTAAGGCTATTTACTTAAACAACCTATTTCATTCTTAATATACACAAATTTATAATTTTGTTATTTATCATGGTTTCAATTTTGTGCAAAGAAAATATGTAAAATATGCAAGTTTGACAATAAACTTTATATTAAAATACAACAAAATTGAAAGGATATTTTAAAATGAAGTAAGAATTATGGTTAAAGGAGAACAAGAAATTTTTCATTCAAACAGTCAAACTTATACGTGCAAATTCTAAATGTGTCTTATGATCATATGCATTTATAAATAATTAATAGAGCATATTATATTTTATCACAAGTCAAATCAAGGTCACAAAGAAAAGCTGGATTATTTATCTTCAAAGGTTCATTTTAATTCATCCCATAACTTTGGGACATGAGGTGAAACTGTCCATTGTTTCTTTCCGCATTAAATCTTTCATCTCTCTTTGACCACTGATTTGAATAGCACGACACTTCCCCATGATCACAAACATTTTATGGGATTCATATATGAATTGAGATCTCAATTTATTGTTTAAGGATAGACAGCTTAGAAATGTATTTTAAAAGCATATCAATTTAGAAGTGGAGGAAGGTACAATACAGATAAAATGTTGAGAAGAAAATCATTTACCAATGAAGCACAAAAGAATTTGTCACTTAAATTCTTACATGACACTTTGGATCAATATAAGTGACTTTCATTAAAATTTTAAATTGTAAATATTTTTGAAGTCCATTGACAAAAATATATAACTTTCTCTGATCATCTCCATTAAGTATACAATAATGTATCAAAACTAGGCAACATGGAAAGTGATCTTCTAAATTGATCTGTCATTTATATTTTTAATAAAAGATAATGATGTGAAGGTTTCCATGTAACATATTTACTGCAGTTTTCAGTGGAGAATGGGGTGGCAATATTTATGTGCAGTTACATGCAATAAATCATTTTATTTCAGGGGAATTCTACATGGTTTAGCAAGAAGAATTTAAAAGTATAATTCTAATTCATAGTGGTCACTAAAAACTTACTTTTACAATATTAAATGTATGCCCAAAGATAGGAAGAATAAGTGTATTTGTCAAGGGAAATTCAACCATTCAGATTCAAAGAGAAATAAATACTATCAATAACTCATATATTAGGTTAATACCATGTTTTTGTTTTCATTTTTTTCACAACTACTTTAAATATTCTCTCTTCCCTGCACTTTACCAATACTTGCAGTAGATGCTACAACTTTGCAGGTCACTTTCATGTGTTTAAAAATAGTTTCAGGTATTAAAAAGCTTAGTCATGTCTAATGTCAAAACTCCAATTTCTTGCCTATGTAGTTCTCCACCCCTGACCCTGCCAAACCTTTCACATCAGCAGGGGATGTTTTTTCCTTCCTTTTCATGTTTGCATTGCTTCTTGGTTCTCTAGGGTTGGCAATAAATCGTTAATGGTAAAGAGACATAGGTGACTTTACTTAGCCAAAGTTTCTTGTCCCATCTTCTGCCATATCTAGTATCTAGCTATTGGAGTTGTCTCTCTCGTGGGGAATATCTAACTTTTTTTTTTTTTTCTGGGAATCTCCCATTGGAGACTTTCACACTCTGCTTATACCTTATATACCTTCCCCTCATCTCCTGCTTTCTAACATTAGTCTAGTGAATTTCTTCACATCTTCAAATAAAATCTTAGGTGAGATATTTTTCAGATATGTAAATGTCCCCTTGACCTATAGAAAGTGTGCCCCCTTACCCTAACCTTATTTTCAATATAAGTGTGCAACTTCCTGTCATTACGGCTACCTGCTCTCATCCTGTGCTTGCAGAGAATGACCTATCCAGCTCTTACTCTTAGTGGTGTCAGTACCATCTCTCTATTAGTCCATTTTTGCATTGCTATTAAAAAATACCTCAGACTAGGTAATTTATAAAGTAAGGAAGCTTAATTGGCTCTTGGTTCTGCAGGTTGTACGGGAAACATAGCTTTTTAACATTATGAATAAAATCATTAAATAACATTGACAGTTCTAAAATGAGCATGCAGTACATATAGGTGCCCTTTACCTATAAAAGCTGGTGTATAGAAGCAAAGTAATGACTTTTTAATGCCAATATTATTGTATTACTGAGAATTTGGAAGAAGAAGAATATAAAAATTAGCATTATATAGTAATGCTCTATTCTAAATGAGCAAATCAGAGATTATATTTTTATTTACATGCAAGAAAAAACTTGATAAATATATGCTAAATGACTATATTATAGAATACAGCAACTCAAAAATCAGTAACTTATGATGGCTAGACCCTTGCAGTTTAATTGAGTCATAATTACTTATAAGTGACGATAACATCAAATATGCTACTGCTTATCAATATAACTGTAAAGGAAATGGTGATTCAAAATGAAATTGACAGTAGTAAGATGTAAAATACAAACTGTCATTAAAACAATCAAGAATAATTTAATTTTAATGAATTTCAGCCTTTTTATTCACTTCCAATTTAATTATTTTGGGGAATACTAATATTTATTAGAACTTTAAGGATATCATAATATAGTATCTCTTATGTCCACAAGTGTTTTAATTAATTTGTAAATGAATATAACTAATAAACCATTATTTGTACAAATTTGTAAAAAGTACCTTATGTATACGTAAGAAAGGTTCTGATTGAATTAGAATCAACCTTAATACAGATTGTTGATTTTTATACAGTGTGCAATTCAATTCAAATTTACTACACACACACACACACACACTCAACTTTATTTATATCCCAAAATGTGTGAAAGTATAATCTATGGCTGCTTTTTTACTGCAACGAAAGAATTGAGTGCTTCTACTTGGGCTGGTATGGGGTTACAGGCATGAGCCACCGTGCCTGGCCTCATTTCCCCTTTTATATGAGCCCAACTTTGAGTTTATAGAAGAGTCTCTTATAGAGGGGTAGGTTCCAGTGTCTAACATTCTGTGTCCCCCCACCTTTTTTTTAATCTATTTTTATTTAGTAGGCCAGGAAACTATTATTTCCTCTAGGGTGAGAAAACTAGTTATGACTGATAACTATGGCTGTTGCAAACTGATGGGCGACCTTCAATATCCATTTCCCCCTACCTTTATTAGGAAATTTTTAAAAATTTTAATTGGGAAACTTGCCACTATGAAAAAAATGCCAATTATATTTCTTAGCCTCCTTCGAAGTTAGATATGGCCATGTTACCAAGTTATGACCAAAGATATATATGTGCATGTGATATTAACAACTTATAGGTTATGCCATTAAATGGAATGGCTTGCCCTTAATAAAGTATAATTTTCAGAAAGATAAAATATTATGGCACTGAAGCAAATAGAAAAAGAGTATGTGTCAAAGATATTATTTAACATAATAATTAACAAGGGAACAAGCAACATGTTATGACAGGTTAAAAGACCATCTGAAAATCAAGAATATTATAGGCAATTTAACAAAAAAATGTCAAAATAAGATGATTGAGTTACATATAAAACAGGATAGTGGGTAACAGGGTCATAACATTAACAAATTAGCAAGCATCTTCACTAAGACTGAGACTGTTAATTAATAACAGTGAGGTTAACTAAGTACATTCTCCAGTGCTTGTGTGGACTTTGCTTCCCTAAGACATTGAAAAGATTTACCATCCATTTTTTAATTTGTTCCTAAGGTTTAGGTAATTTTTCTGTCACATTCCAGGTTTTTTTTTTTTTCATGGAATGTTAATTATTGCCAGGAGCTGAAGTAAACATCCTAATTCTAAAGATGGTCTTATAAATGAAAGGGAAACATGTTTAGGAGGGTCATGGGTACCTAAGAGCAACAAAGACATTGACTTTTCTTGAGAAGACTCTGGATTTTATGCAGATAGGGCAGCTTTCTTGATAAAATGTTCTGGGTTCTTTATAGCTAAGTCTTTATCCTAACATAATTTTCTCCCAAAAGTTGGTCACTAAAATAAAAACTAATTTTTTTAACAGTTGACTGGAATGCACTGAGGAAGCATATATTGTATACTAGGAAACTTGCGAATCCTGTTAATCCATAGCTAGGTATAACTGCTGCTTGCAATATATCGGAATCCAGGCCACAAGCTGACTGAATTTACAAGTGCTTTCAGAATTAATATTGGTTTGTGTCAGTTTCTTCTCTCACCAAAGACCTATAGGTGGGAGAAGAAATCAAGCCATACTTGCATATGTTGAAAGCAGAGAAGGAAGAGAGTACAGCTTTGCTAAGGGAGACTCTTGATGCCTGTAGCCTGCCCTCTAGATTGAGGGATAAAACCATAATTGGAAGCCTGTCAGAGGTCAAAACAATGAGTGATTCTGTACCTTCAAATTAAACCAGTGACATCAGGAAGCTCTGAAAGAGTGAAGACTGATTATGTCCAAGCCTCTGTACTCGATTAGACCACAACCTCAGATTATTATATGAGAATGGCATACATTTTTGCCTTGTTTATACCACTGTGTTTTGGGGTATATTTTTAAAAGATAATCCTAAACCTGCTTAAATAATACAAGCATTGTTTCAAATATAGTGTGCATTCCTCTAGTCCTTCAGGTTCTTAGCTTTTTATATTCAAAAGTTTGGACTCCCCCAAATCAAAAACTTTGATGTCCTAGATAAAAAAATTATTTAGTTTTGCTGTCTTCCTCAGGCAATGAATGCTGCCGATTCTTTGAAGAAAGGGCAAAGAGTGTTAGGAAACTGTGTTCGTATATGCATGTCTGCATCAACAAATAGCCCCAGATATTATTCTGCCATAGAAAAAACTCTTTTCATCTTGTTTACTTCAATCCTGAGAGAAATGTACATTATTGTTTCATCTCTCTCCCTCAAGATTGCTATATCACAAATGGAATATTACTTTTAACTGCTTTATTTGCTTTTAAGATATTCCAAGCATACACCTTGTTGGCTCAGTTACTCTCAAATTTTATTACATTGCTCTGTAATTTCAAATTCTCATTCTTTGCAAACTATTTCAAATCTTTTTCAATATCTTTAAAAATCCCAAACACTCCCTCTTTTTTCATGTGTACCTCATGGAGAACATTTAAGTATATTAGCTACAACACTATTAAATCCTCAATATCACATTTATAATCCAACCATCTTTGACACATCTTTAACATCAGCCATTCTTTTTAGATTGGTTTCATTAGTGACGGTATGGCTCCCCTTAACTAAAGCACAATAATCTCCCATGCTTTAAATAGTTTTTAAAGTGGGAGTTTCCTCGCACTTTTTTTCTGAGCATTATCAATTATTCCTTCTTTCTTCTCTATATCCACTAGTTGTTTTTAACTGGATTAATTCTATGACTATTATAAACATGACTGAAAAAAAATTCCTCCCTTAACACCATGTATTCCTCCACCACTTGACTTACCTCTTGTCTTCCACCCACAGCCCAACTTCTCAAAACATATTTTTTTATAACCACAGGATTAATTTGTTCACTTGGCACACACTTGTCATCCCCATATGTCTCAAAACAGGGGTTCCATGTTGTTAAAGCTCATGTGTATTTTCAGTTCTCATCTTCCTTCTTTATTCCTAAAACACTCTCATTGGCTTGTGTGATTATGCTGTTGTTATTTTCCCCTAGGCATTGCTCCTTCTCATTCTCCTTTCGTGGTTTCTCTTCATTCCCATGGACAAGGAATAGGGGGTTTCCTTAAAGTGCTGATACCCTTTCTCTACTGACTCTTATGGCATTATATATCACCACAGTCTAAATTCTGCTATTGAGTACTAATTGATTGCCCAGACCTCTCCTGTGAGCTTGTGTCTAACTGCCTTCCTAAGATAGCAACTAGGAGGCCTTATGGACAACTGAAATTTGACATGTTTAAGATTAAACATATGATGTTCCCAACAATACCTCTTGCCATGTCCTATCAACTTTAACTTAAATATCTTTCAAATATTTCAGCTTCTTTCCATCTGCACTGCCACCACTTTAAGCTGCAATCATACCCCACCTAATCTAGAGCAGTAGACCCTCGGTAACTTTTCCCTCAGACATGTTGGAGACCCCTGGAATTTGCATTCTGCAGTAAAGGCATATTTTAAAAAGCAGACATCTACTTATGTTTCCTGGCATAAACACTTAGATGACTTACCTTTACACATGGGATACAGACTTAACTATAAGCATGTCCTATAGTCTGGCATGGAGGGGTCCCAACACTTTTCCATGGGCCTATGCTACCCTTTGATGTCTGTTCTGTTATCCTCAACTTCTTTTATTTCTTCACCTGTGCCATGCTTTTTTTCTACCACACAGTCTTTGCATATGTTCCCTTTCTCTAGGTTTTTCTCCAACTCTTTGCACAGGAACCCCCTACACATTTTTCCATGATACTTCCCAGGGTTTTTTGTATATCTATGAGCGATATTTACTCATTCAAGTCTAGTTTAGGTATTATAGTATAGATAAACTTGCATATGATGTGGTTCCTTCTCACTAGAGTTTACATTCTGCTTCAGACAGATGAAGTAAAACACCAATACACAAAATGACAACATAGTATCCATATATCAATGCAATTATATTTAAAAAGAACACATGCATTTAACATCTTCTGTGTATGAAGGATTGTAAGAGGTCTTGTCATGTGTTTTGTACTACAGAAGCTCTCAGTTTATCATAGTTAACAGGCCGGGTGTCAGGGCTCACACCTCTAATCCTCATACCTATAATACCAGCCCTTTAGGCAGCCAAGGTGGGAGGCTCACTTGAGCTCAGGCGTTTGAGCCCAGCTGGAGCAGTATAATGAGACCCCATCTCTACAAAAAATAAAAAATTAGTCTGGTGTGGTGATGCAGGCCTGTAGTCCCAGCTACTTGAAAGGCTAAAGCGAGAGAATTACTTGAGCCCAGGAGGTTGAGGTTGTAGTGAGCTGTTATCATGACACTGTACTCCAGCCTTGTTAACAGAGGAAGCCACTGTCTCAAACAAACAAAGTATTATAGTTAACAGCTTATTATAGAAACTGTATAAAAAGAAGCTTATTTTGATAGAAAGATGATGCAAAAGATTATAATAGTTTATGTATTATAATGAAGGATATAGCAGGGTTACACAAGAGAAATAAAAGAGAATACATATTATGAGTTCAGTTGTGGGCAAAAATAATATAAAGAACTTTAATGGAAAAAGACTTTAACTGGGGCTTTACCATTTAAGAATGGTGGGTAGAATTTGGATATATGAAGATGTTTCTACCATGAACAAATAATATTTATAGAGAGACAAAGATAAAAAAGGTCCAGTCTTTTTTAGGATGCAACAGGTGATCATTTTGATTATTGCAAAGGAATCAAGTAAATAAGATAGACAGTAAGAATAAACAGTTAAGTTTGGGTCATATTTTTGAATTTCCTAGTAGAATATTAAAGAGATGGTAGTTCTAGCTTCTCTCACAAATACAAAATATGTGTCTGTAAAAAAAAATTCTATTTTAATGACCTTTTCAGGTTAAAATCATGCAAAAGAGACAATGTGGGAGATGGAGCAGATTTACCTAAATAAATTATGTTATTATGACATTCTGTATCCTTATCATGTTACATGTATTACATTAGACTACCTATTTTAATGGCTTAAGTCATGGTTTATTTTCCCAGACTGTCATATATCAAACACTTAGAAAATGTTTAATTAATAAATAAATATTTCTGGCTTTGGAATATAAAGTTGATTACAACATGGGTTTTGAATCTTATAAGTAAGCTTACATTAAAACAAATTATCAGTGTTAACTGGAACTTTGTTTTGGGAGTATCAAACAAGTTTTTAAAATCATTTATCTGGGATGATAATATGGTTTAGCTGTGTCCCCACCCAAATCTCATCTTGAATTGTAACTCCCATGTGTTGTGGAAGGGACCTAGTGGGAGGTGATTGAACTATGGGGACAGGCCTTTCTTGAGCTGTTCTTGTGATAGTGAATGAGTCTCATGAGATCTGATAGTTTTAAAAATGGGAGTTTCCCTGCACAAGCTCTCTTTGCCTGCCGCCATCCATGTTAAGAGGTGACTTGCTCCACCTTACCTTCCACTGTGATTGTGAGGCCTCCTCAACCATGTGGAACTGTAAGTTGATTAAACCTCTTTGTTTTGTAAATTGCCCAGTCTTGGGTATGTCTCTATCAGCAGCATGAAAACAGACTAGTACAGATGAATAGCATTATCTTGAAGAAAAATGTTTAAAAAATGATAAAAACCACCCCATAAATCTATTAAATTCTAGGAGTTTCTGAAGGTAGCTTGGCAAAGCCTGTGAGACAATATCTATGTTCATATCTGTCTGCATCATCAAGTGTCCAGCTAAGTTATTTTTTAATTAAAATTTTTTTTTCATGGAAATACAAAACAGTATGTGCTTCTTTCACAACTGGGGTTTGGAAACAGCCAAATGATCCAGACTGAAGGTCAGGCCTGTTTATCTATGCAGGTTTTCAGGGTTAAATGCAGGTGTGCCTACGGAAGGAGTAAAAGCAGTGACAGATAGCCTGGATGTCGGTGATCTAGGAGAGGAATGTAATTCCAGAAAAGAATGAACCTAACAGAAAAGCAATTAAACAGGGATGGAATAATAATTAAAATGCGGTTATCATAAACCATAATGGTAGTATAATACCAGTGTATTAGTATAGACAGGAGAAAGGCAGGTAAGCCTTTAGAAGTTAATGCGTCAGAAAATGTCAGATTAGTGGCATCTGGAATTATGCCAACAGGTTTGAGAAAACCCTCCAGGTGTGACCATAGTCCAAATACTGGGTTAGAGAATTACTCAGGTTGAGTATCTTTCATTGATCTTAACTGTGGTGAGTATTGGTCCCATAACATGGGTTGAGTGAGCTTCCAGGATGGCCTAACATTGATTGATCTAATGAAACAGTCAAAGAGGGATAATAATATACTGAATCTACCTTGACGTGCCTTCTCAAAGTCACCATTGTAAACATCAGTTATTCTACTTTGCTGTATGTGATGTTCAGTAATTACTTTGTGACGTGTTAGTGTCCCATGCCCTGCAGTCTGGAGAACAGAGCCCATACTATGTAGTAAAATGGAGAGCATGTAAATCTCAGAACTAGTTAGCCTGTCGGAAGAACTAAAAAGCCACACAGGGGCCATGAAGCAATCCAAAGAATAGCAACAGGAAGATGTTACTATCTTCCCTTGGGCTATAAGGATCAAAGAAAGATACTTTTACCAGGGCTCACAGCCATGAAGGCAGATGCTGTCCAGGGAGATGTAGAGACATGGAAAAGACATAGCTAAGAACACAAATAGTATTCCACACCAGTAGTACCCAATGAGCTATAAGGGACATCCCTGCTCTGAGCTTGATCTCTTATTAAAATACATTTATTAAAGTATGAAATTTAAACTATATATATTTTTAGTTTCTTTGAGGTACTATGCTTATACCTTCTAAAATATAATGGGTATGAAGTGCAAAATCGTAATTATTTTTTGTTGTGAAAACAAGACTCCAAGTATACAATGGATAAATTACTCCATTTAAATTTAACATTGACTAAACATGTTAGTCAATTATATCTATCTGTGTCAGAATAAAAAATCAGTCAGTTTGTCATTATGTTTATCAAAACCAATAATTTATTTAAAATGTGAACTTGTGGAAGGTCATCAAGAAAAGGTAAATTAAATAGAAAAACATAATATATTTTTCTCTTTAGCCTTTGAAACTTCTTGCCCAACACGTTTTAAGCAATTTACCATTTGACAGATTTCAGGTTTGATGGATTTTATTTATAATTTTACTGGACAGGGTGAGAAAAGAAACTGCTTTAAAAAAAAGGCCAAAATATAGAGAAATTTATTTGTCCCACTGTTAAAGAGCTTTACAAGGGAAATTTTTTATTTCAGTGTTTGAAAATCTTATTGGGTTTCTTACTTTAGATAATTACTTCTTCAAATAAGTTTTGCCCACTAATTTCCTCTGGGACTTAACTTGCCCACTTGTCATTCAGTATATTCCTAGAGAGTAACTTGTTTTGTGTTTTCTGAAATCCATTCCAATTGTTAATTCTGATGTGAAATCAAGATAGCTCTCCTTTGAGATTTCAATTTATTTAAATTTCTTTTACTAAAATTTTCACTATATAGGCTGGCCACATTTTTCAAATATTTGTCTTCTAAATTACTGTATTAACTTTCTATCTTTTAAAATCTATTATAAAAACAGTATCTTTTGTATTTTTCCGGGAAGAAATTATTATTTTTTAATACATTTTACTTCATTTCTCAATGGCTTTTTTTCTCCAGCATGTCTTAGAGAGTTTTAGGCTATTTCTCTATGTGTAGCTGAAGAATACTTACCTTATTTTAAAGATTCAGAAACAACACTAGACTCTATAATAAAAGAAATGATTTATCACTCCCTGTCCAGGAAACATCATTATTTTATTTTTCTGGCTTTTGTATCTTGTGAAAAGATAACGACTTTAAGTTGGTTTGGTAATGATTCATATATCGTATTTTTTTCTCCCTATGACACATTAGACTGAAGATGATATGACTTTGACACTCATTCAGCTGAATTTCATCTGAAATGCTTTCCACAACTGAACAATATCAAGCATTTGGCTCATTTCCTGATATCATTAAACAGCAAACTCATTGCCGACTACATTTAACTCATTTTGTTGATTTTCTGTTGTAAAGACATATAGATTCAGGTTATTTTAAGCTGGGTTTCCTTTCTTGTGTATTTTTCTTTCCAGAAGTACTGAATTTTGCTCACTTGAGAAACACATGCATCTGTGTGTTCATGTGCGTGCACATAAACACACAGACACACAAAAAAAGTAAGCCCTGATATCTCATACAATTTTGAGACATAGAATTCTTTTCAATTGAATTCCATTTTAGTGGCCAGCTAATTAAATGCTACTATCTGCTATTTCAGGTTTAAGAGCTTTTAAAAAAAAATCAGAAGAATCATATTTTTCAAACGATATCTGATACAGAAGTTTGATGTAAGAAATGAGAATATTTTGATTTAAAAGTGAGTGTAGGACCAAAACTCCACATAGTTGTACTTTCCATTCTATGCAGAAGCCTCTGAAGATTGTATAATACACTGAAGTATTTTTCCTGGCAGTCCTTGCTAAGTGAAACAATTCTGAGTGTGATTGGTGGGAATACATTCTACATGTTTAGAATTCACCTATAATAGGAAATGAGGAACTTCTCATGGGTCATCAGTGTTACATTAGCTTTTTATTTTGGCATTTTTCATTTATCAGCTCTGTCAGGAATGTTTCCTATCTATTTCTCTGTTGTTAATTTTCCCTTAGACCTTACCCACTAGCTCAATCAGAAAACTGATCCACAGGGCTAGACGCCCCATGAGTGGAGTCAGTGCTTCCCCTTTGTCCATTCTCTGTCATATGAAGTAGGCTTCATACAGACAAACATACAGGGTTATTTTATCCACTAGGTAGAAAAGAGTCAGGGATCAATAATCCCAGATTAGAAAGGTGAGGATAGGAATGACCCAGCCTATCCTTATTTTAAGGATTCAGACAGAGATATCCAGATGTATTGTCATGGTGTCATATTTATGAATGGATTCTTCTTCTAGAAAACATAATGCAGGCTTGCTCTCAGCACTATAATATTTGACAGAGGAAAAGAAAAATTGGAGGAAGTAGGCATGATATTTATGTAAATTATATAAATTCTTGTGTTACCTCCTATCCTTATTTCCTGCCTTCCCACAGCCCAGAATATTTCAGCAAGATGTCTAATGGTGACTGACATTTATTTCCATACGTATTAAATTTTAATACAAGTTCACTTAATCATGCAAACTATGTCTTCAGTCTCTTATTATCCCTCTTGTTTTACTGAATCGCCAGTAAAATGGATTGCTTGATCAGCTGAAAAGCAGGGGGTACAAAATAAAATAACATTTTATTTTATAGGCCTCTAACAGAGTTTGAGGCATTTGTCTCACTTGCCAGCTATGCAAATCCATGTTGAGAATAAGCATTCATTCTGGTCAAGATCCACCAGTATCTACTTGAAGCTATGGTTAATGGGCCTAAAATATATATTTAATAGCTATGTGCTGGCCTTAATTCTCTTGGTCCACAGCCCATAGTTACCTTTAATCTCTGATGCTCTGTTAAAAAACAGAAACATTTGATAGTCACATTTCAAGGTTCTAAATGGAATAATAAGATAAGGCTCATATCACTATTCCTGCTAAAACCATGTAACTGCATAAAAATAAGAAAAAATTTTACAAATTCAAGTTGAGGACGTTTTACAAAATAGCTGGCTGGTGACCTTCAAAAGTGTCAAGGTCCTTGTAATGGACTGAAAATTTGTGTCCTTCCCCTCCAAATTTATATATCAAAGCCCTCCCCACCAGTGTAAGTTATTGGGAGATGGGGCCTTTGTGAGGAAATTAGGTTTAGATGAGGTCATGAGGGCATAATCCCCTAATGGAGTTAGTGTCCTTCATTTTTTTTTTTTTTTTTTTTTTTTTTTTTTTTTTTTTTGAGATGGAGTCTCACTCTGTCGCCTCGGCTGGAGTGCAGTGGAGCAATTTTGGTTCACTGCAACCTCCACCTCCTGAGTTCAAGCGATTCTCCTGCCTCATCCTCCTGAGTAGTTGGGACTACAGGTGCGTGCCACCACGCCCAGCTAGTTTTTGTATTTTTAGTAGAGACAGGGTTTCACCATGTTGGCCAGGATAGTCTCAATCTCTTGACCTCATGATCTGCCCTCCTTGGCTTCCCAAAGTGCTGAGATTACAGGTGTGAGCCACTATGCCTGGCCTAGTGTCTTTCTAAGAAGAGGAAAAGAGATCACAGCTCTCCTTCTTCACCATGTAAGGACACAGTGAGGAGACAGGCAGTGGCAAGCCAGAAGGAGAGCTCTTACTAGGAACCAAATTGCCTGGCACCTTGATCTTGGACTTCCTAGCCTCCAGAACTGTGAGAGGTAAGTGTCAATTGGTTAAGCTATCCAGTCTATGGTATTTTGTTTTATCAGCCTGAGCAGACTTCACACAGCCCTGAAAGCAAAAGAAGACTGAAGAACTGTCAGGTATTAGAAAAGACAAAGGAGACAGGACAACTAAATTCAACAGGGGTTTGGAGAGTCAATCCTGTCTGAGGAGGAACAGTCATATGCAGGCCAAGTGCAAGATGTTGAATAATGTCATCAATAAGTTAATATTACTGTATTGATGCTATTTTCCTTGTTTACAAAAATTGTTTTATGTTTGCCTAAAATAGGAAACAGCTAAAAAGGAGAGGAGAATATACTGGAATGTACTGTGGAAACTCACAGAATTAAAAGTATTAGGGAAGTTGAGGATGGGTTATGAAAACTCTCTTTAATGTATCTATAATTTTTCTGTAAAAAATTATCTCAAAGTAACAGGCTGAAACAAAGAATGAATGGGTAAGACTTCCACATTTAAATAGGAAAAAAGTTACTTTTAACTGAAAAAAACTTCTGCTGGCATCATTACCATTTAACATTATTTCAAAAGCTGTAAATAATGCAATTTAGACAGAAATAACGAAGAGGCCTAACTATTAGCACAAAAAAAAACTTACAAATTTTACAAGTGATATAGTCACATATTTTGCATACTTTAAAAAGTCAACTGAAAACTGCTAAAATTATATGTATCATATAAGCAATAATATACCTAGTTATAGGAGGAACACACTCATGTAGGCTCAAGTAGAGCATGCAACAAATACATTAGAGTAGTATTCTCATATAGTTTGTATTAGGTTGGTGCAAAAGCAATTGCTGTTTTTGCCATTACATTTAAATTGCAAAAACCTCAATTACATTTGCACCAACCTAATAGATTGGCACTTTTTGTTGTAACAAGCCATAAGTGCTGGCATGTGACCGTGACCCTGGCTTAACAAAACTAAGTGTTCTGTTCCTAATATATGGCACACACACACTCACACACACAAACACACACACACACACACACACACACACACACACACACAGAGAGAGAAAAACATAAACCAGATAAGGATCAGAGCTTGAAATGAAGCCAGTTCTATGAATCCCAAGTCTTTTTACCTAGGGCTTTAAAGAGAATATAAACTTTTCCTCCTCCAAAATTGCATAGATTACACAATAGGTGCTTGAATATGGTAGTCGTAGTGGCAGGGGATGGAGCCTATGCCTGGAGTCACAACTACAGGCTCCCATTTACCAAGATTAATCTAACTACTGTTACTGCCAAATATCTAACTTGACATCAATAGAAATCAATGGTAAGTCGCTGATATAACATTATTAACAAGAGAAACAAACCACATAGAAGCAAATTGGTACTATATCCTTTCTACTCTACACAAGGTAGTAATTAATTCATTCTGACAATAACCAACTCTTTTCACTGCATGTCTTTGCATTTCCTGTGCATAGGGCACATGCACATGAACTCACAAAATGTTTGATCCACCAACACAGCACAATATATTAAAATACACCACATCTTAATAGCACAGAAGTTGCAGAAATTAATGCATGAGAATGGGATGTGCTGGTCCTATCATATACCATATATGGAATCACCCAGAAATTAGCAGCATACAGCAATAAAGCAGTGGAAGAGCAGCCTGATGAAGTTGCAGTGAAGGTGCCAGTTTTGAGATAATGCCCATGAAGATGAGTTGTCATCTGACATGAAACCACTCTAAATTAATAACCATTATACAGTCTGCAAGCTCATTGTATAAAATATAGCAAGGGGTAGAAACAGATATGGCTCCCATTACCCTCACCCAATGACCCCCATGGGGAATTTTTCCCTCAACTTGAGTCTCTGTTGATTTAATGGTTCTCATTCCAGAAAAGGGAATACTTCTACCAGAGGAAACAAAAGTCAGTAAACTTTAAGCTAAATCTGCTGCCCAGGAACTTTTGTTTTCTCTCTACAAAAAGTCAGCAGGTAAAAAGTAGACTACCTATTCTAGCAAGGGCATTTGGACCTGATCTGCAGGTTGATATAGAACGGCTGTTATGTAATGAGATAAGCAGGTATTTGTTTGGTACTCAGATGTGTCACCTGTCCAACTCTTAGATTTTTCTTGTACAGTTTTAAGTAATTTTTGTTGGAATTGTGTTGAATTTATAGACCAAATTGGGGAGAATTGATATGGTATACATTTCTGTCTACAGAGGTCTTTGATTTCTTTCATCAGAATTTGTAACATTCAGCATAAATATCATGCACATATTTTGTTTAGGTTTATACCTAAATGCCCCATTTTGGGGGGGTGTTATAAGTAGTATTTGTGTTTGATTTCAAATTTCACTGTGTGCATTTCTCATATATAGGAATATAATTGACTTTTTGTGTATTGGTCTTGAATACTCTGACCTTGGTAAATTATTTTTTACGTTCACCCTGTTTGGTGTCCTCTGATATTATTGGATTTGGGGTTTAGCGTCTGCCACTAATTTTGAAAAAAAATAATGTTTGCTTTCGTGATCATTTATTCAAGTATTTCTTCTTCCACTTTCTCCCTTTATTTTCCCGCTGAATTACAATTTTGATTATGTTATGTCATTCCATATTGTCTACAGGCAATTCTTGGAAGTGTGATTACTGTGTTTGTACTTTTTTTTCTATTTACCACTACTTTTCTCAGCATTCTTCATTTCTGTTATAATGTTTTTGACTTCTAGCATTTTCATTAATTCTTTTTTATAATTTTCATCTCTCTCCTGAAATTATCTTTCTGATCTTGTGTGCTGTGAATGTTTTCCAATAGAAACTTTAACATGTCATTCATAGTTATGTGAAACTTCTTGTGGATAATTCATATGCCTGGGTCACATCCAAATTGAGTTCTAGTAATTTCTTTGTTCTTTTCAGACTCTGTTGTTTACTTACCTTTCAGTATGCCTAATAAATGCTTGTTAAAAGCCAGATGTGTTGTATAGGACAATAGATTTAAGTAATTTTTATTCTTAAAGATTAGCATAACTTCTCTTGTCCTAGGTGTTAATATTTTAAATATTTTTAATACTACATCTATCTATCTATCTATCTATCTATCTATCTATCTATCTATCTATCTATCACATTTATTAACTGATCAGTACCTGTTTGCCCTGTACTGTCCTTGGGAATAAGTTAGGATTATTGAACATATCCCCTGAATATAAAAGAAGTTACACACACAAGATCTTACTCAAGGAGCTCCCATTCTGTTTAGAGAAACAGACCTGAATGAAATAATTTCAGAATATTTACAAAATTTTCTTCCACTATCTTTATGTAAATAACAAATTCTGAAGAGAAAACCATATAAGTGAGCTGGAATAGTGAGAAATGTCCTCACCTTTAGAATACATAGCCACCAGAATCAGGGGATAGGTTTCTATTAGGTGGGGAGATCTAGAACTTCAAGCCTATATTTCTGCTTTGTGAATTTTAGGCTGTTGGGATTGTCAGACTCACAGATCTCATTCATATTAGGGCACTAGAACCTAGAATGTCTTTCTAAAAACCACATTTCTTAAACATCACTCAGTTTATAAAAATTATTTCTAAGGTTCCATATGCTAACTACTGAATCCTTTGACATGGACTTTGAATACTCCCTATAAAGAAATTTGCCACATTCAAAAGTGGATATGTAATTAAGATATTTCAAGTGCTAACTACTTGTGAAGTTAAAATTAATTTTGTTATAAAAATTATCAAAAATTTGAAAATTTCAGCTAAAGGTGAATGGCACATTCTTTCAATGTCATATATGTATGAAGGCCATCCAAGTATTTATCAAGGGCAGAAGCTGACAAATATTTTCTGTAAAGAGCCAAATAGCAAGTTCGTTTCCCAATAAAACTTTATTTGTTATAGTAAAACAGAAATCAGGCTAGTTTCAGCCTGAAGCTTGTATTTACTCACCCTTGATCCAGGCATGGGCACTTTTGTGTCTTACTATTTAACATTGATTAAATTTCCCAGAATTTTGATGTTACATGTTAACTTTTAGAGGTTGTCTGGTATAGATGAAAATAATTTCTTTCCAGTATAAATAATAATTCCCCAAAATACAATTTATTACACTGCAGGAAATTAACCAGTTGTGCATATAATACAATATATACTAAGCTTCTCAAATATATTACTATCCAACAATTTATATGGAATATTTCAAAATAACCACAGACAAAACAAATAGCATGCAAATTAAAAGAGTGTGATACTCTAAATCAAGGAATTATTGATATCTGGTTTACTATTCCCTAGCAGCCAAAATAAAACATTTATTTCATCTTGATTTCTCTTCCAAGGTTAACTGTATTACTGACTTGTGCTTTGATTTTGATGAAGGAAGTTTGATATGCAACTCTCCAAAACTGTTCAAACAATCCATGTATCAGATAGAAAAGCAACTGAGAGTTGAGTGTTGTTGTAGGGAATAGTGGAAAACCCTTCATAATCAAAGACAGAAATTTATCTCTGTCTCTGTCTCTTTCATACACACACACACACACACACACACAGAGAGAGAGAAATATACACAAAAATCACATAGAAAAATGTGCATTTTATCAATAGTTTACTAATGTTAACTTTTCCTCCAACTCTCACAATTTAAATATGAATAGAAGCCAACACTTGAATAATATCAACTACCCACGGCATCACTAAATGCTGCTAAAATGTTATTTCTTTGATTGCTAAAGAAATTAACGACCACCTTGAGTTGTATTTTAATAGCTGGCATGTATTTAATAGCCTAAGAAATAATATTCTAACTGACACTAATTTCTATTGTTACATTTATTGCAAGGCTAAAAATAATGTTGCTAAGCAACAATTTAAAATACAAGAAACTAAAATGTATTTTCCATTCTAAAAACATGAACAACTTGGCTATACTAAAAACTTTTCATTAATTGACCAGTTTTGTAACTGATAACTGGAAGTCATGATACATTCAAATCCAAGATTACCTGGACTGTTTTCAAATCATTTTTATAGAAAAAACAATAGTACAATAGTTTAAATATATATAATTGTGTTTGTTTTTTCATTACTCCTCTGAGTGAACATTAGTATTCTACAGAGCTCTGGAGCAATATTGAGTAGTGGTCATGGAGATATTTCAGCTCTACTTTCTTCTTTAAAGACTATGCCTTTGTGCACAGCTCCTTTCCTGAGGGACAAGGTGATGTTGGCAGAGCAGCAGACATGGAAATCATGTTGCAGTAACACAGAAAATGAAGGAGTTCTTTGGGGAGAGACTGAAAGAAAATGTTGGGCTTAATTACAGTTGAGTTAGATACAACAAGGGAGAGGAAGGGTTAGAATAAATATTTGGTATTGATTCATGGGTCATTATGAACATTTCAATAGCTTTCAATGATACAAAATTATAGTTTTACATAAAGAACACTGCACATAAGAAATTAGTGTCCACAAAGCAATCCAGACAGGAATCAATATGTTTAAAGGTATGTTGAAAATAGAATACTTATACCAATGAAAACAAAACAAAACAAAACAAAAACAAAAAATAATCAGACTCTTGTATTTTGTATAAAGTTTTCAAAACATGGGAGAAATAGATTGTTATTACTGCAAGTAGCAAAACTTATATTACATTTCTATGTAGGTAAGTTAAATGTTTAGAAAAATGCTCATGGAATTGATTATGTTAATAAGGGAACATCTTAAAACTAATTCAAAAAATTTGGGAATGCACAGGAAATTGAACACATGACAGTGCTGAGAAAAGAGCCCAGAATAGAAAGTAGTATGACCTTAGGAAGTCATGTGAGCACTATGCTCCTTAGTTTGGTTCTCTGAAAAACAAATAAGTTGATTAAAGTAGTCGTTGGTATGTTTTTTTTTCCATCTTCCACCCTTTACTCCATGCCAATGACTATCGCTTAAATCAGTCTTAAAATAGGCTGTCATACACTGCCATAGTTGCTTTAATGATTTAATTTTAATTTAATAATTTAATTTTTGCAGTTAAAAAATATATTGTATTATATCTGTCTGATGATACCTCAACATATTGCCTTGTGTCTCTCTCTTCCTGTATGTCTTAAAAAAATTTTGTTAAACATAAGAAAAGTTAAACCTAAAAAGAAATATCCTCTCCATAAGTAATATTTTGTTTCCTGTTCTAAAAGCAAAGTAAAATACAATTTTAATGAAAAATTTCCAGCACCAACAATTAGAGAAAATATCTGTTTCCAACATTCATAATAGCTAACCTTAAGATATTTCCTTCAGATCAAAATGTTCAAAGATGAATTCCAGTTTAAAGCCCTTAACCTATGAACCTACTATTTCCCACCCTGTGAGGCATCTTTCATTAGAGAAAGCTATTATCCCAAACTTGGAGTGTATCCTCTGCCTCTATGCTTGTTACTCTCCTATGCTGGGTTTTAACACAAATTTTATTATGGGCCTTTTGAATTATTTTAAGACTTAATGTAACTGTCATTATGCTATATCATTCTTCAACTTGATACTTTTAAGTCACATTTTTGCAATGAATCTATGGTAAAACATGTAACTTCTAAAATGACCATATAGTTCATTACAATTTCTTATGTAAATATAATATGTTATACTTCCTTGTGTAAATATAGTACATTATATATTTCCTTGTCTAAATATAGCGCACTTTTCCCATTTGTTACCTATTGTTTCCATTTCATTTAGCATTGATGACATTCATGAACAATTGTTTTCAGAAATTATGAACCAATGTAAAACCATGTATATTTATAGAATTCGCTACACTAATAACATAATAATCAAAGGACCATGTCTTTCCTCAGTTCTTCTAGATATCGATAAATTGCTTTCCAAAACTGCTGGACTAATGAACACTTCCCACATTTGTGTATGAAACTCTCTGGTTCTCTACAATATACTAACCAGTTAGTATTGATTTTTCACTGATTTCATTAAGTGTCACTAAATGTCAATAGATGTGCAATAGTATGATTTGTTCCTAATTTGTATTTACCTGATTACTAGAGAGTTTGAGCTTCATCCTTAAATATTTCATGAGGTCCACAAAACAATTCTTAAAGATGAAATACTATCAATATTTCCATTCAAGTTAGCAATAAAAAGAAATGCAAATGCTCCTTTACTTATGAGTGGATTGCATTCTGATAAACTCATTGTAAGCTGAAAATATTTTGAACTGAAAATGCATTTAATACATCTAACTTACCAAACATCATAACCTAGCTCATCTTAAACATCTTCAGAATACTTACATTAGTCTACAGTCAGGCAAAAATCATCCAATACAAAGCCTATTATATGAGAAATTGCTGAATATTTCATGTAATTTATTGAATAGAGTACTAAAAATAAAAAACAGAATGGTTCTATGGGTACTTGAAGTAACAATAACAAAGTAACAGATTTAATATTGCTTAGTAATAGATAAAATTGCTGCTATGTGATTTTATACCTAGAAAATTCAACAAATATGAGTATTGTTGCTTATAAGATGTAAAAACACATTTTAAAGATATAGTGACTAAAAGGTATTTTTAGTGAAAGCATAGCCAGATAATTATAGACCTATGATGATAGCAGACTTTAGTGTGTATAAATTTGACATTTAAAATCATTGAAATATGATTCACTATTCACAAAATAATAATGAACCAATTTGCTCATCCAACTGAAAAACAAAAATAAAACTATAATTTTCTTTCACTACAAAAAACTGCATTCATTAAATTTCTGAGTAAAAATTTACACAAATACAGACAATAAATAACTGAATTAAAACACAGTTATGATTTATGTTATTTTTTAAACAATAAAAAATAAAATTCAGAGAGCTTGAAACAAATGTTTTCAGGTCATCTCTAAATATTTTAACAATGTACAGGAAAAAACTAAGAGAAATGTTTGAAACATATCATTATAAAATGATTAATGTACATAGTAAAAAGAACTACCACAAGCAAGACAATAGATTATTAAGTAGAGGAATTGCACAAGCAATTCACAGAAGAAGTAACTCAAATGACCTATGAGCATATGAACAATGCCAAATACCTTTAGTAATTAGTAAAATGAAATTAAAATAACCAAAATATCTAATAGTTTGCCCACCATGTTATCACTCTTCATTTGTTAATATTACATTTAACAGTATGTGGGGAAAATTATACTTTCATAAAGATCTATTAATATGTTGTGGAGGACAATTTGAGAGCCCTCAGAACTTAAACATAAATATTCAAAATTCAACAGTTTGATTTCCTATGGAAATATATTTACATTTAGACAAAGAGATATGTAGAAATGTTTAATTGCATCTTTTACTGTAATAATAAACTATTGGATATTAATGTAATTTTATTAATAGAAAAATGGTTAAGTGATTTATGGCACATCCAATTCAAGCAGATGTTAAATGTGATATAGCTGTTAAACATATTAATCTTTATTGTAGTGACCTAAAAATATGTTGAAAACATTCCTACTGAATAAAACAAATATAATGAGTAACAATGGCTTTTTCTGAGAAAAGGACTGTAGTTATGAATAAGGCTTGGTGAGAGAGATTTTGAACTTTCTACTCTGTACACTCAATTTTTAGAATAACTTTTAATCTACCTTTGTATTACAATACATGTACATTAAAATAGTCAGTTTCAAAAGATATATCTGAAACTATTCATGAACATTTAGATAAAGTTAATATTATCGTGCAACTCTGATCTTGTGTATATTATCTGATAATATTATTCATGCAACCTGTAGGAATCAAAAATTCAACCCTGATAACTTTTGACTCATTAATTTTAACTTTTTATTTTGAGATATTATAGATACATAAGCAGTTATAAGAAATAATACAGATAGAACTCATATGTCCTTCACCCCCAATGGTAATATTTGCTTAGCAATGGACTCATTAAATTTTATATCAAAAAATGCTTAGTGCATTTCTTTACAGGAAAAATACGTTTTCAATTACTTTCTCAACTTATAAAATGACTTTGGATTAAAAATAGAGGTACATAGATTTATGTCTTACCTTTTGGTAAGGATTTTTATGTGTATTCAAATATTGCAGGAAGATATTATATGAAACCAATTTTCTTTAATTCAATAGTTACCAAAATTTCAATTGTGCACCACTATTAATAAAATATATATAAAATGCATATATGTGCTAGAGTACCAACAATAGTTAAATTACAGACATAAAATAGAAAAATGAGTTGAAAAATAAATTAGCATATTTAGCAAATATTGTTTATTGTACCTAAATATGATATGAATTTTATTAAAAGTATTATTTTATGCTTTTTTAATATGCTTAGTTATATTTGAAAATCTTGTTTTATTCTTTTGAAATAAAGCAGTTCAAACATGCATGCCTGTTAGAATTGGAAAAGGAAAAAGTGTCTCCACAAAACAAAAGCACCTTATTTCTGTGTTTTTGAATGTGTGTACATGTGAGTACTTAATTATCATCACAAAAAGATGGAGGTTGAAGACAAAAAAAAGAAGAGCAAATTGATAGAATGAAGTCCCAGAGGATGTAGAAGAAAGAAGGGTTCTGATGCATGATTCTTGGCTAGGAGGAGCACTGCTTCACCTGAAAGAGAAGAAAGGGGATTCTGAAAGACAGGTAGATGTAGATGTTGTGACTACTTCACTTTAGACAAAGTTTCTCATCTTACATGAGAAAAAAACAAATGCTGGCTTTCATCAGATTTAAGCAGAAAAAGGGGAATCCACTGAATCTATAGTTTATCCATTTTTTGCAACAGAAATTTAATTTATAAAGTTTTAATAGGCCAGATGTTTATGGCTTATTGTATTATAATTGTTTATTGGTTCCAGCTCTTGTAAGCACGGTTACTTGACGAGACCGAGATCTTCATAATCTATATTCTAACGAACTATGTGCTAACAACACTGATGTCTAAACAGAACTGGAAGTTTAACATTACAAGATGAAGATTTCACATATTCTGTTGTTTCTTTTTTTTTTGGTCTGCATATATACTCCTGTTTGCTTCATTCATCACAAGTTAGATTCTTTGAAGGCACGTGTTGAAAGATGTTTATTATGAACCAAAACCTGTGAAGGGAAGAGGAGGAAGCAGGATTGTGCAGAGAAAGAAGTTCAAGAGTTGTGCAGGCTCAGCAAACCTCAATCAACTTAGTGGGAAGCTCAAAAGTGAAATTTCTCATCCCAGAGTCCTGGTTTGGTTGGGATGGCCAGGCCTTTATATCCCTGCTTCATTTAGTCACTCCATGTAAGCTGCCCTGGGAAGGACGTGACTTCTGCCAATGCTGTAGCTGAGGCAGCCCTTAAGGAAGTAGCTACAGAGCTCTGTGATTCTATCTTTAGAGCATAGGCAGAGCATATCCACCAACTGTTGACCTATGAAGTGTTATATATATATTGAATATGCCTAGTCAGGCTACATCAATTACATTCCCTAGCTAAATATCAGAACTTTATTTTGCTATCGTTTGCACATCGTGTCCTCCTCTCCACCCCGTCTCCTACCTTTCAGTGCCAAAACCAAAATATGCTAAATTATTCCCTAAATCACATCAGGACATTTGACTCTCAAAATTCAAGAAAAGGACATACAGTCCGCTCTTTATATCTGAGATTGCCACATCCATGGATTCTGCCAATTGCTGATCAAAAATATTTTGGAAAAAAATTTTACAAAATTCCAAAAAACAGAACTTGAATTTGCTGTGTGCTGAGTATGACATTGAATTCATGTGATGAAGCAATGTTGGGCATTGCATTAGCAGTTATAAGTAACCTAGTGATGATCTGAAGTATTCAGGAGGATGTGTATAGGTCGTATGCAAGCACGACACCATTTTATAAAAGGGACTTGAGCATCCAGAAATGTTGGTATCTGCAGGGGTTCTGGAACGAATCTCTCATGGATACTGAGAGACAACTGTATTCTCATGACACAGAGGTAACTTTGGACTCAGCGATTAAGTAATCAGAGTCAGACATATTAACAAACCTGGACAGAAAACATAAAACCAGGACACCATATGGACTTATAGAATCAGGCACTCTTAGGGTCAACAGGGCAGATGTGTGTTAAAACATACAAACAAAAAGTTCGTCAGTTTGATTGGAATGACTAAGAAACCCCTATTCCATAATAAGCTGTATATAAGTTATGAAGAAGTAAGTTCTGAAAGTGTAATTAAGCATGGAGATTTGGGACAGCTGATAAAACAGAACAACCTGATGGAGGTTAGTACAGTTGCCTTGACCTCTTTCCTGGTGGCACTTTTAGAAGGAGATGACTTTTGCCTCCTATATGCCATAAAAAAGCGCATATAGCATAAAAATATAATATAGAAGTGAGAGTAATATGTACAAAGGAATCCAATCTGTGCCAGACATGAAGTAACTTGACCAGGAAAATGTCAGAAACAAGACTGGGATGTAAAAGGTGAGTAAAGCTCTCAGGGTAAGGATTTGTATCTATGCTCACCTTGGTTCTCTCTTGCACATATCAGGGCATCAATAAATATTTATGAGAAGGAGTTACAAGGAAGTAGAACAGGTAACTAAGTTCATGAAGAAGTGGAGGTAGCACTGACTGCAGGTACGTGGCAGCACCCATCTGCTGTACCGATGCCTGATGGTGGATTGGACAGCAAACGTGGGAGGCAAAAGTCATCTCCTTCCAAAAGTGCCTCCGGGAAAGAGGCCAAGGCAACTTTGCCAGGACTACTCCTAACCTCCATCAGCAGGCTCACCAGCATATTGAGTTTCCTAGTTTAATAAGAAAGCATCTGCAAATGTGTAGAGAGATGATTGAACTACATTTTATGGTTTAAAATAAACATTGAATATTTCTAATAAAAAATTAATTCATATAATGTCTGTTATGCAACCTTGGCCATTTGTGTTTACTACACATTTCCTTAAACATGCCAGAACAGAAATATTTTCTGTAAACACTTAATTACAGAATATTTTTGAATTGACCCAAATTTTCAGTAAATTAAATGTGAGTAATCTATGCAATTTTTAAGATTCAAATGTTTTATTTAGCTCTAATTATTTAGGCAGAATAAACTTGAAGGTAACAATTTAATACATTAATTTTCTATTTCAGATTATAAATTCCTTGCTTACTCATAGCAAAAAATTTGAAACATAATTATGTAATAATTGCCTTAAATTTGTTCTTTATTTTTCCTGTGTCATCAGAGACTTGATGTTATTATGGCATTCTGTAACTAAAGTTAAATATTTTACTTTAACAGAAAACTCATGTTAATCCTCTTTTCCTAAAACATCTTTCCATAAACACAAATTTTCTTCCCTTCCCCTTGTTTTGTCCTTTTCTTCTCTCAGATTCTGTTTTTCTCTCTCTCTTATACAGACACACACAGCTCACAGACACACAAAGTCATTTTGTTACTATATAGTAGACGGAGTACTCATTTTAATTCCAGGGCATAACCTATTGTATTAGTCAGGGTTTTCTAAAGGTGCAGAAGTAATAGGATAGATGTGTATATGAAGGGGAGTTTATAAAGGAGTGCTGACTCACACAATCACAAGGTGAAGTCCCACAATAGACCACCTGCAAGGTGAGGAGCAGGAAAGCCAGTCCAACTCCAAAAAACTCAAAAGTAGGGAAGCCAACAGTGCAGCCTTCAGTTTGTGGCTGAAGGCTTGGAAGCTCCTGGCAAACCACTGGTGTAAGTCCAAGAATCCAAAAGCTGAAGAACCTGGAGTCCGATGTTTGAGGGCAGGAAGCATCCAGCATGGGAGAAAGGTAAAAGCCTGAAGACTCAGAAATTCAAGTCCTTCCACATTCTTCTGCCTGCTTTATTCTAGCCACACTGGCAGCTGATTAGATGGTGCCCACCCAGATTGAAGGTGGGTCTGCCTCTCCTAGTCCACTGACTCAAATGTTAATCTCCTTTGGCAACACCCTCATAGACACACCCAGGAACAATATTTTGCATCCTTCAATCCAATCAAGTTGACACTCAATATTAACCATCACACCTATTAATAACACTGGGTGCATGTATCAGGCAGCACCATGTTAACTAAAGGCTTTGCTTTAATCCCATAAAGTCCTCACAGTAATTCCAGGAGCAAACATTATTGTTCTTTTTTCACAGATGAGGAAGATGAAGCCCAGAGTGTTCCAGTGATGGGCCTCGATTCACTCAGCTTCAAATCAGCCAGACTCCAATGCGCAGGCTCAATCAGGTGCATGTACTGTTTTCTTGTCTATGAAATACTGAATATTTTTAGAGGAAGGGAGGAAATAGAGACAATACTTCTGCCTTGTGGCCTGGTGGTGTACACACATGCCTCTCCATTGTAGAGTCTGCTCAATTCTGCCTAATACCCAACAGTGCGTTAGAAATGACCAGGGATGAACTCAACAAACATCAAGGTTTTCAGGTAGTGACACCTAGTCAATACAACATGACATTTTGGGGAGAATTCATTGTAAGATGAGATGGGATAAGGTAAAAACATAAAATTAAGGTAAAAACATAAAAGTTAACAAAATTATAAAAGAAAACAGGGAACATTTTATTTAAAAAAGAAAATGCTAAAGTATCGATTTCTGTCTTACCTTTGCTAAAATGTCTATAAATTGTGTATCTTGAATATAAGAATGAAGGATTCTGAACTAAGGCAAGATTATTAACATGATTTTTCATACCAGAAAATAAAGCATTTTCTTAAATCAAGAAGAGTACTATATTTTAAAAATATAAATAACACCTGCCAAAGGATATTCATATTCTGCACTTTTTTTTAACAGTCTGAATTTAGTTAGTTGAATCCCTCTAGCCTTATCTATAAAATGAGGATAATAGTCTTACTAAGGGTAGGGGCAAATTAAATGAGATAATATATGAAAGAACTCAGCACTACACAAGTCACTGGTACCATTTATTGGTATATACTATAAATGATATATAGTATTTGTAGAATTTATTATAAATTACAGAATTAAGTTTTGGGGTTAGTTCTAATTACACATAGATGTAACCCTAAATTACATTCCAGATTTCTGCCAACATAAATGTACAAAACTCTTGCAATTATTTTGATATATGATCTATTTCTACCCTAGTCAGACTTGGTATTTGTCTTTCTGGATCATGCTGGGGTATGATTCTCATTGCGGACAGAATAACAACAAGAAGACCTTGAGAATAAGCATCCATTTGTGAGCCCCAAGGTGAGGTTATAGTATAGGATCTTCCAGTAGGGAAAGACTGGTCTCCGAAACAAAAGAGGAGACTACTTCCACTGGCAAGGGAGGTTCAGGGTGACTTGGGGTTGAAGTTTCTCAGCTTCATTTGTATCCAATCCAATGAAATCTTTTCAATTATGAGGATCCCATTCTTTCCCAAGCAATATCCTAACGTTTACGTGAGAGAATTGATGAGGCTGCAAATTTGACTTCTGTTATACTTTTGCAACCCACTCAATTAAAATTTATGTCTGATTTTAATTAAGACCAGGCCTGTAGCTATAAAGAATAAGGGTTTATTTTAGGACTGTTGTAGAATCTCTACAGTTATCTGACTCTAATTTGAGCTGTGACAGGGCTGAGCTTGTTGTTTTGTTTCTGTAAATAACCCAGTGCACCCCTTGGAGTCATCCTGACTACAGTTAACAGTTGAGAGAAGCAGTCGCTTGGTGCCCCAAGGAACTTGATTCATCAACATAAAACAGAGGCAGTAATGTGATTAATCATGATGGCACTACATGTTGTGGATTAGCTCCATCCATTTGCCACTTGTAAGGAGCTCAGTACTGTGTTCTCTACTAGAGACATAACCAAACCAATTTCAAACTTCCATCTTTGAAGGGTTCTATTTTTGAGTCCTCCCTCCTGGTACCAATATCTTTTTCAGCCAGGGTGGTCCAATAAGGAGATATATACCACATCAGTTATTTTAACAGAAAGAATTTAACATAAAGAATTGTTAACTACAGCTTGAAAAAATAAAAAAGGCTAAAGCAACCACCAAAGTAACACATAGGTAATAACAGCAAGAAGTATTCGACAACCTTAGGGCTTAGTGACAAAAGGAAGAGTTTAAAAACTTAGAAGCATGAATGAGTCTCTCCATCTATGAAATTCATGTATCTGAGGAAGAGATACTGGCTGGGTTTAGCTGGGGTCTCTGAGGGAATGTCATGAGCCTTATTTTAGGAGTATTAGAAAAACTGCAAACCAGTATCAAATGCTGCCACTGGAACTATTTCCAGGGCGAAGAAGCTTTCCTGAAGCAACAACAGGAACAGGAAGCAAAAAGGATTTGAAATGAAATAGCAAGGGGTATGTATGTTTTTAATTCTTCCAGCCTTTTGGTCTCTTTTTAAATATTCCTTGTTGTCAGAATCTAATAGGGAGCTAGATGGCAAAGCAAGAGTATGGTTTGCCAAGTCCTAGCCCTAGTATCGCAGAACAGATGGTGAGTTTGGATCTAGGAAAATAACTGGTAAAGGGAATTTGAATTTCAGTGTAAAAAATGAGATATATATTTTATATACAAGAAAGAATGAATATATCTTTCACTTCTGATTTATTAAATTAGTTGTATGGTTTACAAAGTTTTAGAACATTGTAATTTGAGTTCTGAAAGAGGAATTATTATTTGTAAAACAGGTAATTTATTTCACAATGTAGGAAATTGTATATGGAAAGCTTCAGCATAAATATATAAGCATGGCAATGGGTTACAATATGAACTCCCTTTCTGAGACAATATGAGAAGAGGGTATAATACTTTAAGAAGAGTATTCTCACACAGAGTAAAGATTAAACAAGAATGCATAAGAAGTCTCCTTATGTCTTCTCTCTACTTCACACATTCATTCTACATGGTATTTTTATTTTTCAAATCTTCCTAAAACATTTTAATTTTCCTCTGTTGTGGGGGGAGTCATATGTTTTCTTTTTCTTCTTGTATCAAGTAAAATCTTCTCTAGTTTACTTATAAGGAAATGAATGATTTAACCCTTCCATATCTACTTTCAGACACTTCCACTCTTAGCTCTGCTTTCCTTCTAATAGAATAAAAACTACGGTGGAGTCATTATTCTCACTGCCCTTGTTTTCATTTCCTTTTGTTTCTTTTAGATTCCTGATGCATGGAATAACACCTTCTATTACTAGTCTTATGCAGATATTATGTACTTTTGAAGGCCCAGCCCGAATTTTTTTGGGTGACCTGATTATCCATTACGTATTTGATAGTCATACATAGCAGAGTGTAATATCGGGATAATAAATTGTTTTTGTTTTCAATATGTTACCTTTGCCACAATTCAAACTTTTTCTAGTTTCTTAGTATTTGCTGGCCCCAGATAAAATATTAGATGACATTATCTCTCCAGGCTCTTGCTAAAAGCCTGAACTCATTGTGGGTTACCGAAGGGTGGGCTGGATGAGCTGGATGAGCCGATTGATAGGACTCTGAGGAGAGAGCAAGACTCAGAGGAGGAGGGTAAATGAGAGCACTACAGAAGCTAAACCATAGGACAAGAGTGCCTCATATTTTCATGTGTCCTGTGCTTGGGGGGATGGCCCCGAAGCAGCAAAGCCGTTTGCTGAGAGATTACTTCACACAGCCCTGGTGATAGAACCTGGGCTTTGTGGATAAAGCAGTGGAGTCAAGCCAAGCTTTCCTTGTAACAAGTGACAGGGAAAGAAGAACAAGGTATAACACACACGCTTCTGATGTATTCTTCTCTTTAGGATTAGGAACTGGATTGAATAAGTTAATTGATACTTCAGACATCTTCCACTCCTTAAATTGAGACACTGGAATACTACTATTTATATGCCATTTTTGTTTCTTTAAATTTTTTTAATTTATTTATAGATGTCATACAATGAGAGAAATGTTTATAGGTTATGTTTGGCTATATTTTCGGGTGCATGATGCAATAATAATCTCCTTAGGTCCTAATTTCTGATGCTTCTCTAATATTTTGTTAAACTTTGTGGGAGCATATGGGAGGATAGATAATTTGCTATGTATTTAGTATGAACATAATAATTATAATTGGAGAAAATTCGTTTTACTGCTATGATTTTTGATTTGATTCTGGAAAATAGCATTTTGCTTTTTATTTGGAAAATAAAATCTTTTATGAATTTTTAATGAGATACATATGGAAGTAGTTCATCAAAGGTTTATTTCTCTATGGCCATATTTGATGTAAAATACAAATGCCAAAATGTCATTTACAGAGCTTTTGTTCAAGAACAGGAATAAACTGACAGACTTTCAGCCACACAAACGAAGTGCATTTTTATTGGCTGCATTTCAGATAATGGCAAGGTTATAACACTGTTGACAGAGATTTTTCACCCATCTGTTAAAACTGCTTCATGCTGCTGAGTGTTAATAAGCAAGTCTTTTAACATCAACAACACCAAAAATTAAAACATTTCACCTTGTGCTTCATTTCTGCCATTATTCTTATATGAACATAATTTTTACATGTAAAATCATTACTCCTTTACTGTT